>NC_088792.1:218765464-219445821 GCF_011386835.1 Chrysemys picta bellii | reverse complement strand
GGCAGTGGAGGGGCAGGGGATGAGGAGAGGTATCTGATCCATCTCACCAGAGAGGTGGTGTATGCTCCCCTATAGAAAAGGCCACAATGTCTAACACCCAAAGCTGGCAGATCCCCAGGGATCTGAGAGAGACCAGGCAACCCACAATGGACAGTTGCCTTCTCACTAGCTGTGTCTTGCCCAGCTGTTCCACTTGTACCTGGCAGAACAGGTATCTTAAAGCTGCCCTACCACAGACTCTCCCTTGGCTAACTTTTTCTACAGGGCTAAAGGGAAGAGATGTGCACTTCCCTTAGCCCCACCTCCTCTCCTGTTTGTGGACCCTGAACCTGCTGAGTGCCCTCCATAGGGAGAGCAGAACAGAGCTGTCCAAGTGGCCAAGATCCCCTGACATATGTGAGGAATGAGATGTGCATGCTTTAGGGGGACCTAGTTTCTGGTCCATTGACAGGTGTATTGAAGCACTCCATTAAACAATTAAAGGTTCTAATTAACTGAGTTTAGTTGAAGATATTCCACCTTTAGCTAATCCTGCATTCAGAATGAAGAAAAAAGGTAGAGAGTATGTTCAGGAGGAAGCCACCACCATCAAAAGGGTCAAACAAAATGACCAATTCAGAATAGCATCCTTATAAATATGACCCATTACAAACTGGGTGTACTTTTAAATCTGTTTTTTATCTAAGTCAAAAATTTCCTAAAGATGTATCGGTTTTGATCAAGTTTCCAATAGAAATGTTTCAGAAGTCCAGGGTGTAATGACTCTCTTGCCACTTCTGAGAGAGACCAATATCAAAGAGATCAGGTAGATATTTCAACACAGTTCAATTTCGCAAAACCATTGAAAGGTTTTGTTTTCATTCCCGTGTGGACAAGTTTTGAAACCTTGTAAGTTGTTGCAGAATGGAATTGTCAGCCTCTGGCCAGCTCTAGTCAAGATGGCAATAATTCAGTGCGTGGATAAATAGAGAATTTCAGAGTCCATTCTGCTAGTCCAGGTCCATGCTCCCGTTAAATTCACTTTGAAAGGCAAAAGAAAAAGATAGTTTACAGATGGAGGAAAGAATAAGACTTCTGGTTTGATTCAAAGCAAGAGACGAAGCAAATTGAAGAAGATGCCAACAGTTAATTCCACTGAACAATAATCCCTTCAGGCTTTGAGACGTCACTGGGTGGCCATGGGCCCAGTTTTTCACTCTCCAAGACAAGCACACGTGTATCCATTAGGCACTTTGATAAAGAAAAAGTCATAACAAAAGCACTGCAAATTGGGCCACAAAGCTGATGAGAAATACAAAGTTATTCCTGCTCAAGGCTCCAGTAGGGCTGAGTAATGAAGGGCAACATTCAGAGCAAAAATTGCATGGTCACAGCTCCAGTCAGTGCCCCCTCTTGGCTGCTCACCAGACTGATGTGAGGGGACTCAGTCGCTGGATCCTGGGTATTTTAAGTGTCCTGAGTCTGAATGGAGTCCAGGCACTGCCCTTGTCTTGGGGTCCCTAGGCTCAAGGTACATCCTAGCACCCACTCCTAAGAGCTACAACTACATGGCCTATAACCAGTGCTGACCCCTCAGGATCCCCCCCATAACTTAAACACAGTCTCCCAATATTCCAGCCAAGATGGTGTTCTGGGCCCAAAGTGTACCTCTTCAAGGGTATTGTACATATTGTAACCCAACACAGAGGCATGCTTTGCACAGAATTATAAACCATTGCTCTTTACTTAGTGGCATGATTGTTTTCGGTATGATTTGTGCTCTCTATAAAACTAATAACCTGAATGCAATGCCCTTCACTCTAGCTCACTGTTCTCTTAGGAGACCATCTCAGTTCATGTAGGCAGGGTTCCCCCGCCTCATCAGACTCTTGCAGCAGATTCCTTCTGCTTGAGCTGGTGAAAGTGGCCAAAGAACTTGAATAAACCAGTTCCTGCCCTTTTATAACCTTCTAGTCCCTCTGTCAGGTGCAGGGCCGGATTAACTTTTTGTGGGCTCAGCACCAAACATATTTGTGGGCCCCCATGGGGCAAGGTGCAGGGGGCAGGATAGTCAGTCTCCAGAGTGAAGGGCGGTCTGGGGGCAATGAGGCACAGCATGTTGGGAGCAACCCCGCTCTGTGCAGCCCAGCAGGAGGGCACTGTTTACAAACCTGCCAGATGCATACTGGCCTGCCCAGCCCTGTACTGCCAGCATGCCCCTTCCCCTTGAGGGCAGGCCCACACCACACCACCCCCCTTCCCAGTGCCACATCCTTATGCTCCCCTGGCTCCCAGCCTTGGGACTTGGGGTGCAGGGTGGAACCACCCCCCAGCACTCACTGGTGGCATGTCTGGGAGTCAGCAGAGCAGAGCAGGCTGGGGCCGGGTCACTCCACTTCCTGCCACCCGGTGAGGAAGGGTGGAGTGGGGGCAGGGCTGGGGTGGAGCAGGGGTGGGAAGAGGCAGGGCGGGGGCAGATTTCCGGGCTGGCTCAGCCGGCCAGGGGGATTGGGCTGGCCGCTGGAGGCTGGAGCAGCAAGTCTGGACACCGGGGCCCCTTCTGCGTGTGGGCCTGGCACCACTGGCATCATAGTAAACCCGGTACTGGTCAAGTGACTCCCAGATCAGCCTCCTCAGGTGATCAGACACCTTCTAGGTGACTTTATTGCTAAGTGACCTCTCCTTTGACAAACCAGTTCTCCTGGGTGGAAGCCAGCCTATTGTCTAGGACAAGGTTCCCAAGCTTGTCTTATTGTGTACCCACTTCCAGATCTACCAGTTGCCTACATACCCCTGATACATTGTGTGTTCTTCTTAACAATACCTGTCTTTAGCCATCTGTCCATATTTCATTGTTATGTACAGATATACTTTTAGTGTGATGTATACAACTGAAAAAAGTTCTGAGCTCAGTTAGATGGGACAGTTGCTAGACAACTAACCCCATGCTGTATGGTGATTGGAGGTGAGGGCTCTTCTCATTGGTATATCTTGAAGTGAATTAACTACTGTATTTTATATAAGAAATTTCCAGAGTTTTAAAGCTTTGTTTGAGTAGCCTATTATGAAAATGCAATAAATAAAATCCACCATTACACAATTTCTCCCATGTACCCCCAGAGATGTCTTGCATACCCCCGGGAGTACGCATACGAGTTTGGGAACCCCTGTTCTAGGATGTTTGTATTTGAATTGCGGACCACACTATTTTAACAACTTTCAGTTGTCAGCCCTGTAGCACTATTTGTTGGAGTTTCGGTCCAACAAATAAGTAAAAGGACAGAGGAGGCACAGGGCTGCACATTCAAAATGGAGTTTCCAGCTTGATGGAGACAGACAGAGATCATAATCTCACACAATTAATAAACTGTACAGATAAATCACCACATTCTTTATTTTGTATACAAATATTTTAAAGGCATATATTCTTGAGATCCAAGGGAGAGGGAAGGGAGTTGGGGACTGCAAGCAGAGAGGGTTAAACCCCAAAACAGTACTGCCATCTGATTTTAAGACTCCATCACTGAATTTTACTACACATTTAAAAAAAAAAAAAAAAGATTACAAGTTACAAATAGCTGCAGTTACCTAGCTAACCACACTACATCTATCTTTTAGGTCAGAGCTCAATTTGTAACAAAAGAGGTGCTGCGGCTCAAGCAATATTTTTTACATTCATAACTGATGCAGCAATCCCAGAGGTGCCTGGGCTATGAACTGCCAAGCCTAAAGGTGCCAGGGCTCAGCCCTGGCACAAATTAAGCAGTGTTTAAGGGCAAATGAAGCCCCCTCTAATTTGCAGCCATAGCTGACCACATGGCAGAAAAACCCATGTAGTTCCTTTGTGTCAGGAGGCTGATAGACAGGAGAGGGAGTGGGGTATGCAGAGAGCATGCAGTGCAGTAGAGCCTGGCTCTGCAGGAACTCCCTGCAAGAGGAAGCAGATGCAGGGCATGTGATGCCCAAGGGACAAGCAGAAACAGATGATGTACAGATCCTGCCCACATTAGGGGAGGCAAGGCCAGGCTAGTTTGACTGAAGGAACTTCTGCAGAGTTATTCTACAGCTGCTTTGTTGGCATGGAGGGAGGATTCTTCTTTTGGCTCCTATGGAGACAGGTCAGATGCTGGGTGTTAAATATGCCTAGATAGATAGATGGAGCTCATAGCTTAATGGAATTTCGTGGTGCACATTCATAATATTTTACTTTTGGGGGGGAAACAGGCAGAGGTGAAAGTAAGCCGGTACGCCCTGGTACGGCATACCGGCAAGAGCCGGTACGCCGCACCAGGGCGGCTGGGCTTCCCAAGGCAGCAATTTAAAGGGCCTGGGGCTCCCAGCAGCAGGGAATTTAAATTGCCACCAGAGCCCTGGGGTAGTGGCAGCAGGGCTCCGGGGGTTATTTAAAGGGCCGGGACTCCCGCTGCCTCTACTGCCCTGGGCCCCAGGGCTGCTGCTACCCCAGCAGGAGAGGGGGAGGGCACTTATTGGTACAGGGCGGGCCAGGGCTAGCTCTGATCCCCCCTACCCCTACCCCGCCCCTTCCGGGGGGCCAGAGCCGGCCCTAACCCAGCCCTGAACTGGTAAGTCCCTATTTTTACTTTCACCCCCAGAAACAGGTATTAAAAGATATACTCCTCATATACTCCTATTTATACATCTAGCCTGTGGTTTTCATGTTCAGCCTTTGCGTTGTCCCCATGAAAAAAATAGCAAAGTGACCTGAATTTTTACAAAATAGGAAACATTTAATCTTTCCTCTCTGCGAGAACAGCTGGAGATTTATTGCTTAAACTCTCTAAAGTGATTCATCTTTGGGCAGACACCAAACATGGAAAATGTCAAGACAAAAATGATATTTTCAGACTGTTCTAAACATGTGAAAAAATGGAGTTAGCATGGAAATCATGTTGCTAATGCTGACAGTTTTATGAAGGATTCCTGCCTAGAATAACTTCAATAAAACCCCTGGTGGGTCAGTAAGTAACAATGAAGTGCGACCGCAGCACAAATTGACCACAACCTCTCCTCTGGGTAAACATGACAGGGCAGCAAGGGATGCTGTCACTGTTATGGCTGGAGATGTACTGATTCAGTGTAGCCTCCACCAGTAGAGCTCTCATGGAGACTCCAGCAGATAGAAAACAGCGCCTTCCCACAGAGGCCATCCTTAGAAAGAGCAGGTAGTACCACTTGCTCCTCTGTGAATCTCTCTCAGATGCGGCACAACAGGCTGGTGTACAATTAGTGAATCTAACCCTCTAACTATTGCTGTTGTGACAAGCACAACTGCAATCATAAATGATTTTTGGCAACACATTGTGTTTGACACACAGAAAAAGGAAGTGAACTGCTTTGTCCTTGTCTGAGAAATTAGCAGAGCAGCTCATAAAAATCTTAGGTGTGATTTCCATCCTATAACCACTGTACACTAGGTCTTAGCTGTTCAGGAACAGCAGCAGGAACTGTTGCTTTTAAGATCTATTGGGCAGGAAGGTGGTATAGAGGCTCCTACCCAAACCATATATTGAGAGCTATTGTACGAGTCTGTACTGTACTTTTTAGGGTACATCTATACTGCAGCTGGGAGGTGTAATTCACAGCTCAGACAGACCCACAATCAGACTGATTGAGCCGGCATGCAAAAAATAGCAATGTGGGCACAGTGGCACAGGCAGCGACTCAGGTTAGCTATTTGGAGTGTGCATCTAGCACCTCAGACAGGTTTGTACTTGGGCTGCTAGCCTGAGCAGACACCCAGACCGCTGAGGCCACGCTGCCAATCTGAGGGCAGTAGCTCAGAGCTAGCGCGTGTACATCTACCCAAGCTAGGAATTACACCACCCAATTGCAGGGTAGATATACCTTAAGAAGCAGAGCACTCACAGCCCAGGGGAGAGTGGGCTAGCATTAGAGTGACTTTAAACATGCCAATTCTGGGGTGCTCCAGGGGCCAGAAAGGCGCCTGGCACAGCAGACAACCCATTGACAGCAGTCTCACCAGGCTGCCCTCTGAACCCTATCACTGTCTGGAACCTCCACAATGCTTTGCACTGTGGCCTCACCCTCCAAAACACCCACCCCAGCCTTGCCATTCCCTCCTATGCCAGGGCTTGAGAGTCTCTGTGAAGCAGCCCTATAGCTGTTCCCTTGGTACAGAAACTGTAGAGACTCCCCCAGCTAGATAGGAGGCTTTTAGGGCACCTTTAGTCTGCACCAGCCCTTTCACCCAGCATAAAGCAGCTGGAAAGTGGATGACTCCCTCACCCTTAAGCCAAGCTCCCCCCACCATGCCTCTAGTTTGGGGTGAGGAATGGCAGCCATCTGTGGGACTCACACTTGCAGCACCTTTGGACAATTGGGCCTTTAACAGTTGTGAATTAGCTGCAATTTCTCTGGTCATTCAGCCTTCAGTCAATATTAGTAGGGGCAAGAAGGCAGGGAAGGCAAGCACCGGTGAATTAACGAACGTTGGCAAGAAGAGATGGGTAAAGGTGAGTTGCCAGGATGATAAGTGGGGCAGCAGTAGAAAAAAGGAATGAGAACAATTACTATTTATTTATTTTTGTATTTCTACCCCCCTCCTGCCTCTCTGGTTTTTTTTTTAAGATTGTAAATTCTTTGGTGGCAGGGACAGTGTATTCTTCTATGCTCATACCATACCCGGCAGTTTGAAGGTGATAGTTGTTCTCTCCTATTATAAAACAAAGTGCTAGTTCATGAAAGACTTTCTTCAACTGCAAGGCCCTGCTGTCTTTACATTGAACAGCTATTTTGACTTGACTGCATTTCACAAAAAATGACCACGCTGCATGTTCAGTACTACCTGCTGTGGACTTTCCAACACAATGGCATTTTCCACTCCAGCAGCAGTAAGGAACTCATGTCTAAATTTTACCAACATATTTTCACTTCTGAAAATGCCACCTTTCCACAAATACTGTGGACCAATGTGGCATTGAAGTTGTCTTTATGTCCTGTGGCTATTTAGTTAAATCGTAAGTTGTGTGCATAGTTGAAATAGATTCCTGTAAAGCAATAAAGTAAATAAAAAACAGAAAAAAACCACTGTATCACCAATGGTTGAACACTTTTCACAAAGCAATCACTTTGTATTTGACCTCTGAGTCCTCATTCACATCAGCTCCAAAAGACAAGCCTGGGAGCTTGAATGCCTAACTTTGTTAGCACACTAAAAATCATAGATTCAGTAGAAATGCTGGTTTTATACCAATCTGTAACCCATTAGACTAGGGGTGGCCAACCTTTGCCTCTGGAGCCACATGTGGCTCTTCAGAAGTTAATATGCGGCTCCTTGTATAGGCACCGACTCTGGGGCTGGAGCTACAGGCGCCAACTTTCCAATGGGCCAGCAGGTGCTCACTGCTCATCCCCTGGCTCTGCCCCAGGGCCTGCCCCCACTCCACTCCTTCCCAGCCCCTCCCCTGAGCCTGCAGTGCCCTCACTCCTCCCCCTCAGAGCTTCCTGCATGCCACGAAACAGCTGATCAGGTGGTATGGGGATGGAGGGGGAGGTGCTGATCAGCAGGACTACCGATGGGCAGGAGACAGTGGGGAGCTGCTGACGTATTACTGTGGCTCTTTGGCAATGTACATTGGTAAATTCTGGCTCCTTCTCAGGCTCAGGTTGGCCACCGCTGCCTTAGACCCTCCTTTGTCCTATGACTACAAAGTTGTTAATTGCCCACTTAATCTTGAATGGTTTCTTGCAACACAAATTAAAATCTTATACTTGATCTGTTCCACTTTGTATTGAGCTGTGATGCTGCGTACCTTTCTCAGACCTGAAGAGCTGTGTAGCTCAAAAGCTTCTCTTTCACCAACAGAAGTTGGTCCAATAAAAAAATATTACTTCATACACCTTCTCTCTAATATCCTTCAACCAACAATTACAACACTGCAAACAAGCAAGAAAAGTCCTTTTTAATAAACAGGAAGACAAACATTCATTTAGGCTTCAGGAATATTATTGGGGGGGGGGAAGAGAGGGAGAGAAAGGCTCCAGAAATATACATTCTGCTTAGGTTTGGTAAGTGGAGGTGATGTTCATGAGCCTGATTTCCTTCTTGCACACCTTGGTGTAAGTCAGTAAACCCTGGAAGTCTAGGGAATTACACTGTTTTAAAGGGGTGGTTAAAATATCAAACATCCTGAGTGAAATTGTAGCCCCACTGAAGTTATTGTGAGTTACCCACTATTTCACCTGGACCTGAATTTCATCCTAACAGTTCAAGGTGAATTCAATCATCATATATCAGTTGCCCTGTTTTCCAGCTTTTAGTGGTAGAAGAATAAATGGAAGCTTTAAAAAAAAAAAAAAAGTGATTTCAGATTTCCTAGTGCAGAATGGTAGAAGAGTGATTCACAGATCAGCATTTCCCCCTTGTGGCTGGGGCATACTCTCTTCATCTGGCACCCACAACCTACAGTTCTGTTGTCTGCCTCTTCAGGTGACTCAGCCTTCTGGCTAGATCACATTCTGTCTCACCCCTTCCAGTGTAACACTGAGTGCAACAACAACAACAACAACAACGTCTAAAAGCATCATGCTGAATTGTTGATCCAAGTCCAGACTCAGTAGTCCTTCCATGCCTAGTCTCAGGATTTTCACATCTCCAACCCCACTGGGAAAGTTAAGAATCCAGTCCTTTCCTCTCCTCTGGGTTCCAGCATAGGAACCCTGTAATAAGCAGGCAAAGGAAGCCTATTCAGACTCTCACCATCTCTCCATCCCAGATCACCCTATCTGCAAGATTTTCACACATCCCCATTCAGGCTCCACTGTGCACCTGTATTCTTCTCAGGCACAGAACCTCAAGGAGCACTTTTCCTTCCAGCATGGGGCTCCTACCTGAAATCCCCCCCAAAATCCCAAATTAAAATATAGACTTAAACCCCTTCTGCCCTTCTCAGGCAAGAACTTCAGGTTCTCTTAAATTTCCCCTGTGCTCTGTTCCTCAGCTGAACACCTCCCAAAAGACCCAGATGCTGTCCTTCTACCAAGGCTTACCACATTCCAGGGCCTTTTCTATAGCTCACCTGACTTTTTACCATAATTCCCCCTATGAGGGCACACACAAGGCAGTCCTCTCCTCAGCTAACTCTCTCCCTACACTTTCTTTCTCCTTCTCTGAAGCTCTTCCTTTATAATAGCCACCCAGCTCCTCCCCAGCTGGGCCTTATTCTTAATTGGTCCTGTCATGGCCTGTAGTTCCTAGCAGATGCCCTAATTGAGCTTTCCAGCTCCCCTTTGCTGTTCCAGTGTCATCGTGGGGTATATGCCCCTTCACAAGTATGTTTGACCCTCATACCATGTTATTGACAAAAATGTGTCCAAAAGCTTGGGAAAGGGAATTCCACTGGAAGGAGAGTACACACAACTGAACAACTCTCCAATTCTGGAAAGAAATCCATAGTGTAAACGCTCAGTTTTATCCCATGAGCTAGGTCTATTATCAGCCTTTTCTGAGGAAAAATCTGTGAAAGGGGGTGAATTTTGGTGGAAAATCTGCTAGGCCTCTTTGCAAAGTTTCTTCTGAATCACCCCACTGGTGGGTAGAGATTGCACTTCCTTAGGAGCAGCCAGGGGGGTTGGTCCCATAAACCCACAGAGTCCTGAGATGTATACGGACCTTAGAACACCCACAGGGCTAGGCTCCCATTCAGGTGCTGCTGGAAGCTGCCTTTTAGTGCTATTTGAAGGGGCTCACAGAGAGGGATCACTGTGAAAGATAATGATGATGGGGTCAGTATTATTTTGAGCTGGGAAATCCTTTGTGAGTATAATGCTGTAGAGAACAGCCTTTCCTATGAGCCAAACCTCTCATGTTTCGGGGCTGGTCAAAAAAAATATATTTTCCATTTAAAAACAATTCATTTTGTTCAAAAATCCCTTAATTTTTTTAGTTGTTGATAAAAGAAATAGACTCATTTCTCCCTCCCTCCCTGCCCTTCCCAGGTTTGATTGCCCTCCACTCCCTTTATTATGAAGTTCATCTGTTTGATACAAACACATCCCCAGTGCAAAACACACATACGGCCCCTCATATTGGGGAAAAGCTGGAGTAGCTTTACTTAAATCAATGGAGTTACACGAATAACTAATGGGTATGAGAAGAGAATCTTGCTTATCATATTTACCAGAAATGTAAAATAGCTCATAATGAGCAATCTTAGAAAGAACTAAGTTCCCTGGTGGGAGTTTTAATAATGTCATTATTTTTTGCTCTCTGGAACTATTATTTAGTAAAGTTATATATAATTGAAAAGTTAAAATACAAACAAACTATCATTCTGAGTTGACCTTCTTTCAATTCCTTTGCACCTGATTTGGAAGTGTTGAATGATAATTAATGCAAGCCAGATGAAGAAGGTATCTGTTCTGGGAAGTATTTTACAGAAGCAGGTCTGGTGGGATTGCTGGAACAGGCTGCAGCATCTTTCTCCATGGCTGGCATGTATGAAGCAGTTAACGAGGTTTACAAAGTAATTAATGCAAGAGTTACCTTATGATCTTGTACAAGCATCAGTGGAATGATATTTTTTGTTTGTTAATACACTGAATCTCTTGCTTTGCTAGCACTAGTAATTCATGATCACAGCTCTCCCCTCCAGATGTCCCTTGACTAATCTGATGTTTTATTCTTCACATTTTTTAGATGTGTGATTTTATTGCTGTTTGACTTTCACAGCTTATCCCTTAATTAGTGGCTTTTGCAAAATTGGTTATTAAATTCTTAATGACAGATTACCCTTTAGATGTTAATTTTGTAGAAATGGACTTACAACTTTCTCTCAGTCATAGAGTCATGGATTCCAAGGGAAGTAGGGATGATCTCAAGTTTAACCTCCAGTATTACTCAGGCCACAGAACTTCCCCAAAATAATTCCCAGAGCATAGCTTTTAGAAAAACTTCCAATCTCGATTTAAAAACTGTTAGTGATAGAGAATCCAGCATGACCCCTGGTAAGTTGCTCCAATGGTTAATTACCCTCACTGCTAAAACTGTACACCTCATTTCCAGTCTGAATTTGTCTGGTTTCAGCTTCCAGCCATTGGATTGTGTTATGCCTTTCTCTTGTTATATCTTTCAGTCATGGGATTGGTACAGTGTTCAGTAATTTCTAAGTCATATTTGTTGTTTCAACCACACTCTTGTTCCAATTAAGAGATAAGGGATTGTGTGTGCATATTCTACACTAAATCAGGTTGGGAAGAAGTTAATTTCTTTCCAAGAGTTCTTGGAAGACAGGAATTATTTCTAGGTGAAATCCTGGCCTCTCTGAAGCCAATGGGAATTTTGCTATTGACAAAATTTCACCCTCTGTTTTCATCCAGTCTAGGAAGGCAATACTCACAAAAGAAACCCAGATCAGGCCCTGATAAGGTGCCATGAAACCTATGGGAAACTGATTCCTTAGTCACTTGAAAGGGGTCTTCTTCTTCTCCTCCAATTCCAATAAAATAAAGAAACCCAAGAGATTCCCAGACCATGCTTCGGCCTAAGAGCATGGAGAACCTGGGATGCTGACTATATCATTGCCACCAAAGCCTGTACATCTTGCCAGAGACACTGAGGGTATTTCTACATTGCAATAAAAAACCCATGGCTGGCCTGTGTCAGCTGACTCAGGCTGCAGGGCTATAAAATTGCTTTGTAGATATCCAGACTCAGGCCGGAGCCCGGACTTTAGGAACCTTCTCCCTCGCAGGGCCCCAGATCTGAGGCCAGACTTCTACACTGAAATGTTATAGCCCACAAGCCTGAGGCAGCTGACACAGGCCAGCCGCAGGTGTTTTATTACAGTGTAGACATACCCTGAGTTAAAGCTGTTTATTTCCTTTGGCTGAAGCAGGCCTACCTCAGTCTGACAGTGGATTCTTTGAGCTGAACCACACTGAGGGAAGCCTTGGTCCCATTGATCTGAAAACTGACCAGAGCAAAGATGCTCAAAATCTAAAGGTATATTTCCTTTCCCTTTTGTTGTGTTTTCCTTTCTTTGATGGCTCCCAGTGCTACAGTCTGCAGCAGGGCCGGCTCCAGGGTTTTTGCTGTCCCAAGCGGTGCAAAAAAAAAAAGAAAAAAAAAAAAAACTGCGATCGCGATCTGCAGCGGCAGTTCGTCAGGAGGTCCTTCACTCCGAGCGGGAATGAGGGACCGTCCGCCGAATTGCCACCAAATAGTTGGACCTGCCGCCCCTCTCCGGAGTGGCCGCCCCAAGCACCTGCTTGGCAAGCTGGTGCCTGGAGCCGGCCCTGGTCTGGAGCCATCTTTTGGTAATACTCCTTGGGTCCAATTTTCAAAGCTAGGGTGCAGCTTCCCATCATACATTTGTATGTGCCTAACTTATGAGTACAAACACTATGTCTATGTACAAATCAGGTATCTGCGCAGGTACATGGAGAACGAGGTGGTAACTGGCAAAGTGAGAGTGCAATTCACTTATATCAGGTAGCTGCATGCATAATTTAGGCATGTGCAAATATATGTGGGAAATTGTACATATCTTACTTTGAAACTCTGGACACTAGAGTTAACATAGTCACTAGAGGGCAGTGTGCTCCAGGAGGTTCCATGTTTCAGATGAGATGTAAAATCAAGACCCAGAACAATTATTATCATTGAAAGATCCCGGGGTATTTTTCATAAGAGTAATAAGCAGGTGAATAGCAATAAAACCAAAATAAAACTCCAAATTATTTTCTGCTTGGGGCTTTCTTGGGCATCCAATCTTCTCTGTGTTTGTCTTCTTTGGATTCTAAGACTTTGGGGTAGGTAATTACTGTATCTTGCATTGTGCACAGTTCTGAGGACAATGTCAGCACTTAACAAATATACAGAACATAATAAAGTAATAATAATGGCATTGACCCTGACTACTGGACAAAATCCAATTTGGGTATTGATATTCTACTTACCTATAATTTCCCCTCTGGTTTTAACTAGAGAAGTTATTCTTCACAGTTATTCTTCACTACACTTCCCAAAAGAAACCTGTTGCACAGTTTTTCCTGTGTGGAATGTGTTTTAGAATCCCTCAGATGGAGATGACATAGAAACGTGAAGTTATTACTATTTAAATTCACTCCTTTCCTCACTGCCATTTAGAACACCTTGAATGCTTGAAACTGATGTCTGGGTCCTCAGTGATATATTTGCTAAAAGACGAATCAACCCTGAAGCATTTGTAGGGGGAAAAACCCCATACATAAAAACATTGCATGGACTCTATAAGCAAAAGGCCTGCGTCCTGCTCCCATTGACTCCAGTGGGAGAAAGACAAGGCCCACATATAAGGAGATTAAAAAGTAGTGAAGCACCATTACAGTAAAAATAGTTACACAACAGCATATTCTATTAAATACTATATAGCTGGGACTGCAGTTCTGCCTGGTCATTGTGCAGGCTATGCCTCTCCCCTCTGTGCAGCACCATAAAGGCCCATCAGAATCTGGCCCCATATAAATACATAATATTTATTATTATTGATGATGATTATGATGATGATTGATGATGCAACCATTGAGTGCTATGCCTGCTCAGAAAAGAAGACAAAGTAACTGATCTACAGCTGTATTCAGTGCCTGGAACATCAGCCTTTCCAGCCTCATGAAGTTGCCATATTTAGCAAATTGCCCTAAATACACTGATGGCTTCATACATAAAAAAGAATGTTTGCCCATGACGAATGTAAGGGCAAATCCTATATTCAAAATTAAATCAGTGTATTGCATTAAGTCACAAAGGCCAGTTAAAAATCTGCTGAGATGAAATATCACTCTATGAAGATTTTGCCTTCCTGTATAGCAGTTATTATAGGATTGATCTACTGAAGTTAGTTGGAGTTTTACTATTGATCGGGGGCATGCACAAGAGGGAGGGAGGGCAAATAGGGACATGGGTTCCCCCAGTAATCAGCAGGGGTGCAGAACTCCTCCAGCCCCAGGGCCAGGGAGGGGAGAGCGAGCTCCTCCAGCCCCAAGGCTGCAGCGGGAACACAGAACATACTCCTCCAAAAGTGGTCAGATTTAAATTCCTGTGCATGGTCTTGCTATTGATTTTAATGGAAGTAGGATGAGACCCTTAGAAAGGAATGAGCACATGCATTGACTATAATGATTGATGCTTGTGGTATTGAACAACAGGTTGAAAATCCAAATAGCAGAATTAGAGAATAACTTGGTCCAGAAGATTTCTGGCATTGTTGCAGTGTCTGGGATAACTCCCCCTATGTGGTTGCTGATTTTAAATATACACCACTACCTCAATATAACGTGACCCGATATAACACGAATTCGGATAGAACGTGGTAAAGCAGTGCTCCGCGGTGGTGCGGCTGAGCACTCCGGTGGATCAAAGCAAGTTCAATATAACGTGGTTTCACCTATAACACGGTAAGATTTTTTGGCTCCCAAAGACAGCGTTATATCGAGGTAGAGGTGTAGTATTTATTAGTATTTATTATGCAATGGCTTGGCATAATGCCATAATGTGAATATTGGAACACCATTGCTTGGGCTTGGCCACTGCACCTAACATGCTGTGGAAATCTCTTCACTTGATGACCAATCCCATGGCCACCTATTCATTCAGAGATCCCCTCATTTTTGAGACTAGGATCCCTTATAGACTGTTCAGCCATGTTGAATCAGTGGGATAATCATCTGTAAAAACTAAAAACAGTGCCCCTGCCGTGTAACACATTAGTTCGTTGGTTTGTAGATTCATAGACTACAGCCGGAAGGGACTATTATGACCTCTTGCATAACAGGCCAAAGTACCTCACCCCATAATTAGAACCTCAGACAACAGTTGTGAATATACATATTTTTAAATCTACCACCATCACCAAAAACGTGGAAGAATTTTTATTGTGCTCCCTCTGCTGGCTTTGCAATAGTTATTAACTCACAAATACTATTCCCAGAGCTATGGTGACATCATTAACTACTCTGTTGTATGGGCAGAGATGATAGGACATGGACAATCACATGAAAACCAAAGTTTTATTTAAATAAAACAGTTCAATAGAAACACGAGGGGGGGGGAGAGGGAGGGAGACAGTATTTGCCAAGGGAAAGGCAAATATCTGAGAAGAAAAAGGAGAAACTATTTCCAAATAAATAGTAATAATAAAATGAAAATGTAAAAAAATGTCTCAGTGGTCTCCTCTGAAATAAATTTTACATATATGGTACACAAAAATTGAGACAATTCTCTGTGGGGAAAAAAGGAAACTCTCTTAGTAATAGTGTCTTATAACGACTTACAGTATTCAGAAACTATTTTCCCTGCAGAAATGCAGGCACCATTGCAATGCAATTTTTGGATTTAAACTTGTTCTAATTGAAGTCTTCTAATTAGGAAAAAGTATCCCTGGTGGTGGTTTTGGAGATTTGATATGATATAGAATACTAAACAGATTGCATTATGAAATACACATTAGTATCCATTTTAAATTGAAAAAACTTAATATAATTTTAAAATTGAACAGCAAAAATTTTCAGTAAACGCAAATTCCTACAATGATGATGTCTTGACTATGTTGTATACAAGTATTATTTCAATACTATCTTTGTGTGTGTGTGTGTGTGTGTGTGTACGTACACTTCAATACATATCTGTGCTTGTTGTTTAATGTGCACCATAAAATACAGAGGATTGTGTCAAATTCATCAGCTAGCACCACTCCAGATATACTATTTTTTAAATTTTGTTAAACTTTAACTGTGTAACTTTATCCTTTTGTGAATGTAGTTTTTGCATTTATCTTATTTTTATTTTAAAGAAAATGTTTGTACTTAATAATGTTAGCATTTAAATTATCTCAGACTTTGTATTTCAGACATCACTGAGGTTAAGGGTGGGGGAAGTGTGTTGGTGCTGTTTAATTTGTGGCAGCAAAGATTGGTTAGCAAAACAGTAGAATAATTATAACTTCACAATGCAAAAAGACAGACTTTACTTTTAAATGACAATTTTAGAATGTACAAAATGTTGCAGGATGAAGCAAAACCTGGAAGAGTAAAACTAAAAATCATAGGATCTGTATTCCCTCCTGCCCCACTTATGATTTTCTCTTTGCTTAGATACCAAGGAAAGTTAGGGTTTTGTTTTTATTCCTTTTAATTTCTGCGTGAATGATACAATGAAACATTTCCAATCTCCCTCTCACAAAGTACCCCAGGAGCCACCTGACAGTAGCAGCCCCTGAGTGATGGCACAAAGAGAACAGGCCCTAATCAGCTTCTACTAAAAGAAATATTAGCAGATCTCATCTGAGCATACTCAGAACCAATGTTCAGCAGCTTATAACTTTTTGTTATCAAAATTCCATCCACCTGCCTTCCCCACCGAACCCCAAAGGCTAGATTGTGGATAGTTCTACCAAGGTACACAAGGATCTCTCCCTCCCTCCAATGTGCACTTTTAAACATTACTGTACAGTACTATAAATATGAAGAATGGGGGATCACTTGAGAATTTTTCTTCAAGGATAACAGTTGAAATAAAAAATTAATACTTGCAATATGTTGGCTTGCAAGCAGAATACCCTAAGCTGTGCAAGTCCTTGATTTCGGTGAAAAATATATTTTTAAGACCACTATATAAACAAATGGGTTTGGACAATGTATGTGTCCCCGTGATCTATTTATGAATCTGCTTTTCCTTCTCGTTCTTGTAATAAATGTTCTATTACCTGTCAGCTAATTATAGAATATAGCTATGCAGGCTACACAGCAGAGATTTTAACCAGGGTATGCTGGTTAGCTTATGTAATATTACACGGCTCTTTCATTACTTGGAAATAGAAGGCTACATGTGATTAACTCCTCCTCCTAAACTGGAAGGATTGTATCTGAGAAAGCTAAAAATAAACAGTGTTTTCTATAGGCCACTCCTCTACAAAAAAGGGAAATGGAAATGAGGCTGAGTGGTGGTTGGGGTTTGGATGGAAAAGTAAAGCAATCCAAAGTTAGGAAATGCCAGGCTTAGTGTTGCCTGTGCAACAACTTTTCCAAAAATAAATTCAGCCTAAGAGAGACAATGGGCATGGAAAATTTCAGCCCAAACTGTTAATGTATGATAAAGTTATAAGGAACTGAAAACAGGGTCTTTTAATGGAAAGTGTGGGGCAACCTTAATTATAGGCATAACTACCAGTTTTGCCTATAAAAAAATGGGAGAATCAGGCCTCAGGGGTATGTCTACATTTCAGATGGAAGCAAGCTTCCCAGCCAAGGTAGAAAAACTCATGCTACTGGGGCTTGAGCTAATCCAATAAAAACAACAGTGTAGACACCCAAGTTTTGACCCAGGAGGTCGGGTGGGCTTGAAAAGTCTGAACTGCCACCCAAACCTCAACATTCACACTGCTATTTTTTGTGTGCTAACTCAAGTCCTGCTAGCATGAGTCTGTCTACTCTGGGCTGGGAGGCTTCCTCCCACATGCAGTGTAGACATAACCACATATGCAGGTAGCCACAGAAGTTAGCGTTGCTCACCTAGGGTTAATTAAAATGTTTCCCCTCTTTGGCATGGCAGATGAACATGATATTAAGTTTACTCATCACACTGCATCTCTCTCTCCATCATCCTTAGCCCACACTATTTGATGTAGTCAAACCAAAACAGCCCATCAATGCTATTTTTCAATGGAAAATTAAATTGTCAACTTTCCATGGAAAACTGACTTTTGTTGAAATTTTTTTTTCTAAAACTGAAATATTTCTGCCAAATTATTTTGATTTGGATATTCTCCCATGGGAGTTGTAGTTCATTTACTTCAGACTCCCCAACTAATCTATGAACCCTCAACTGGACCTCATTTCCTATGAGACACTGTAGTGCAATGGGAGACATATTCAGAACAGAGAGTGCAGCCTATCAAGGAGAACAGGAGCAAGAGGTACCAAAACTAAAACTTCCATCAGGCACTGCAGTGGCATATCCAACTTGAAATAATTTAGTTTTCATTTTTTCTCTGCAAAGTCAAAATTTTCCTTAGAGGAAAATAACATCTTTCATCCAGTTCTACACACTATTTTGTACAGACTATAGGTATTGAATCTGATAGTCATCCATGACAATTGGCTGAATATAAATGTTACCTAGAACATGCTCAGTGAAGTCTATGTGGGGTTCTAAATGTAGGCCTGGACTCTTCCTTGGGAAACTGTCAGGTCTGTTTCTAACACAAGCCAGGAAGAGATGTACGTCTTCTAGATGTGCTGATCATATCCTGCAGCTCTGAGGAATACTTCCAGTCCCTGATCCTTTCCATGGGGGCAGAAGGCCCAGAAAGCAAAGGAATCTGTGTAGTTCTGCTGTGCAGAGGATGACAGGATGTGGCAAGGTAAAATAGTAGTTCTGTATCACCTGTATATGGAGGAGCTAACGAGATACACTAATGCAGATCTAAAGTGACTCCAATTTATATTCTGTGGGCAACCAGAATGTGGTTGGTTTAATTAAAAAATAAAAACAAAAAGCAAGGTACAGAGAAGAAAGAGTTCATTGGTGCAATCTCTCTGCCTCCCAACTGAATCCACATCTTAATATGCTTGGAAGCCCTATCCAAAATAAATTAACTGTCTAAGGGTAGAGGATATTGTGGCAGATATTGCAACCTCATGCAATACCTTTAGGGACCATATTGTCTAAAACTCTGGTCTGGAGAGAAAAGGGATGCAGGTCTCAACCCACAGAAAGGTGATGGCTAGAATTGTTACAGGCATTCCTAGAGCAGATCACAGAGTGAGTCAAATGTGCAGTTACCTGGCACATTTAGCTTCTGTGACTTTCTGCTGTTGAAGCCATTATTTTTTAGGGAGTCAAGACCTTAAGTAATAGGGAGTGGGTGGCAACCACTGAGCCCATGGTAAGCTATGTTCATTTTCTATACTGAAACAGCCATAAAGAATTTTCATCAATTTATTATGAACAGGAGCCTTTACTCCAATGGAGCTCAAGATTTGGCAACTGAATTAACATTCAGTCTTAAACACAGTAAATTAACTTTTAGTTTAAAGACTAAGATAAATGGTAGAAATCAGTGACAACAATAAATACATTTGGTTATGACATACTGTATAGAATATAGCCATCTTACAAATTGCCCACAATTTTGTGCTGGGTGACAGAAATTTTGGTCAAGGACACTAGGACAAAACACTACTCTTATTAAAAGTGCCATGGAGTCTTTAATGCCTACATAGAGGGCTACCATTTTAACAGTTTAATTAGAAAGATCGACACAGTAGTATAATGCATGACAATATTATTATTTGTGTTACGGTAGCACTCAGGATCCCCATTATACGTAGGTGCTGTAAGAACACAGAATTAATGACAGTCCCCACACCAGAGTTACAGTCTAATTAAATTTATCACAGAAGCCTGAAGGTCTGATCTGACCCTCCTAGGATTTGAAACTGTAATTCCAAGGTGTCTAGGTATTTAAAACCTGATGTTGAAAGCACAAAACCATCTCCTTCCAATACCACTGATGCTACATGCACTATATAGTAATAGATAAACAGAACAAATGGCTCCCTCACCAAATACATTATATGACAGAAAATGAACAAAAATTATGACAACTGAAACTAATAAGTAGAGAAAGCAATAATCTACTATGTAAGCTCGAAAGCTTGTCTCTCTCACCAACGGAAGTTGGTCCAATAAAAGATATTACCTCATCCATTCACCTTGGTCTTTACTAGGTAAATTCAGTGTGAAATATGAAGCAACCGATGCTTCACGTGGAAAAAAATATATTTATAAAAAAAAAGAACATCATGAAAAAAACTTTTTAAAAAATAGATCATACATTTTGTGGGCAGGCATTTTATTTTGATGGAATAAAAAGGAGTTGCCAAGTATAATTTATATTTAGTCTGCTTTGTATGTTCAAAACTTCAGTTGTATTGCTATGATTGCACTGCTAAGTACTAGACCTTCACAAACAAATCCAGCTAGTTGTAATTCAAATAGTAATTCTAGATTTCACCTACACTTAAAATATACTGCAGATCTGAACTGGAGTCAAGCTAGCATTAAATTTACCTGATTCAAATATAATGGAACAATACCTTTTTAAAGGAACCTACTTCATTGGATATTCTGCCATTAAAATTATTCTTTCATTTCTCTGCTTTTACGAAACACTGAATCATTTGCAATTAAGTAATATAATTTTAAAAAGTTTTAAACAAAATAGATTACATCAGGCAACCATCTCAACAACTGTAGGGACGCATAGCTCCCGAATCGCTAGCCCACAGGCGCAGCAAACTGCTCCCATGGCTACGAGGCAGGAGTGACCTTCAATCCAGCGTTTGTGTTTGGGAAACTTATTTGGCTGATTTGATTGTACCCTCGCAGCTGGTGTTCACGCGCTCAAGAGATGGGTTCGTTATCTTATGTGCATGTATACTGCCTGGCTTTTCTATGCGCAAGAATGTAACCACTAAGAAGAGTTGTAAACAAAGTAAGGAGAGAAATAAAAACCCCAGGAAAGTTTTCCTGGGAGGCTTTTTGCAAGAGGCTTTTGAAGCTCTCTGGCTACCAACAGACCTGGTGTTCTGTTTCCTTTCCTGCGTTGTTACCACAGCTGGTGACCCCGACGTGATACCCCTCTACTCACCGGCTGGATACGCCGAGCGCGCCCGCGGCTGTTTGCCGCCCCTTATTCGTGAGTATGGGGGGGAAACTTTCCAGTGCCCAGAAGGAGCACGCAAGAGAGTTACAAAAGATTATAAGGCAGCGATCATGTGTCGCTGTCCCGGTCGCTCATATTGAGGACCTCCTAAGGGAAATAGATCGCCAGTGCCCCTGGTATCCGGACTGCGGGTCTTTACAGCTTTTTGATTGGATACGGATTGGGATCACCTTGTATAGTGAACCCCGTGCCCCAGTTCAGCACCTGCTGCTCTGGCAGCGTTGTAAGGAGGCGCTGGAGGGGTTCGGCCCCGACGGCCTTAAGCCGGTTTCCCCTTTGCCCCCAGGTGATGGGCCACCCCCCTCCTGCTCGCAGCTGACCCCCCCTGCGCCGCCGCCCGTGGCGGCGCCCCCATGCCTACCGGTCGGGCGGGGGGGCGCTGTCGCCGCGGCGGTGCAGCCGGTGCGCAAGGCCGGTCTCTTGACCGACAAGGAATCCAAGTGTGGGTTCGAGGCGTTCCCCGTCTCTAAGCGAAATAATGGAAACGGGGGGCGGGTAGTGGACTGGGAGGCTCTCCCCTACTCGGTTCTGCACGAGCTCCGGGGGATCTTGAAAGGTGTGTCTAACGGTTATCACTTGCTCCCCCAAGATTGGAAAGACATATGTCGCATGGTGCTGTCTCCCGCGCAATACGTTGTGTGGGACAGCGAGTACCAGCGAGAGGCGCTTGCAGCAGCAGCACAAGGTGGGGGGGCTTATCTCGCTGAGCAGTTATATGGCACAGGGCAGTTTTCGAGCATCCCCGAGCAGGCGGTGGGCACGCCCCAGGTAGCTTTTCCCATCATTGGCCAGTGTGCCCGTCGCGCGTTTCGCAGGGTCCCCGCTGCGAGCGAGTCCTCTAAGTCCTTCGACCCTGGCGGAGTTGTTGCAGGCGTGTACTGATGTAGGCACTCAAACCCATCAGATGGCCCTGCTGGCAGCTGCCCTGCACAAAGGGCAGAAGCCTCAGGGGAACTGCTTTAACTGCCACCATCCATATTGATGATTAGGCGTACGGCCCTCCCCCTCCGTTGGCTCACTAATGAGCCCGTATGGGTTGCGCAGTGGCCACTTTTCCCCAGAATATGTGCAGTGTATATTGTAGCAGAGGTAAAGGAAATGCAAACCTACCAATATAGGTTGTGTTGTCTTGTTCAGATCACGGTGTGTTTGAAAGTAGGAGTTAGAAGTAAAAGGCAATCAAAAGACTGGGAAAGTTAATTGTGTCCCTTTTAAGTAAAAATCTTTAAGCTGTAGATAGCTTTGGATTTGGAAGCAAGCCAGAAAACATCTGTATTAATGCAAGTTTCTAACTAATAAGGTAGAAGCCACTGAAATCTGGGCTGCCTATGAACAAATACAAGGAAACATTTTAAGCAATGACTGACTGCCCAAAAGGGGTAGACCTCTGTTCTTTTGTTTTTCAGATCATCAGAGAAAACGGATGCCAGCTGAACAGCATTCAATGTACCATGCATTTACTGGCACAATAGGGATTATTTTTGTGTTTTATGGCAAAAATTGTTGTTAAAAATTTGCATACCAACAGTCTTTGGAAGCAAGGACATGGAAGGTTAACCCACTCCCCATATTGCCCATGGGATCCTTCTGGCTACCTCAGATTTTTAGCCAGAGGGCTGGGGAGGGAGGAAAGCAATTAGACACCTGAGGTTGTACCGAGTGCACTCCTCAAAAGTGGGTGTGCTTGTCCCGGTTTGTTGCTCCAAAGCTCTGTAATAAAGTTATTTTACTGCAAGAGTGAAGGTTTCCTTTGTAGGTTAAAAGAAGCCGAGAAAGGGAGAAGAGGAAAAAGCACAGAATGAGTTAACTGAGAGGAAAATACAGCTTGCAGGCTCATCCAAGGCCACAGCCAAAACTTGGCTGACCCCCAAGACAAGGGGGGGCTTAAATGTGCCCGAGCAACTATGAGATTTGCAAAACACTGCCAGGCATTAATGAAATGTGTTAGGTTTCTTTTCTCACAGGTAGAGAAGTGCTACCCAAAGACCCTAGCACCCCTGCCATTCATTAAAACCAGGAGACTGAGTCTATGTAAAGTCCATCAACGAAAGACTGCTTTGGCTCCATGCTGGAAAGGCCCTTTCCAAGTCCTGTTAACCACCAACACCGCTCTGAAGTGCCAAGGTCTGATTGCCTGGACCCATGCTTTTCACTGCAAAAAGACCCCTCGGGAAGACTCTCCGACTAATAATAAGCCTATTTCTCCTTCTAGTTCTGCTGTGCCTTCTGGACAGCAGGAAAAAGGAAAAAAAGACAAGGTGAAGTGCTAGTAACCTCTCCCTTGTCCACTGACAGACCTACTGTGCCTCTGAATTTTTCTAAAAGACACAAAACCATTACAGGGTGATGTGCTAGTAACCTCTCCCCTGTATGATGCTGAACCACACTGTTTCAGGAAAAGAGAAGAAGGAACACTTGCTTCCTTGAAACCACAAAGTCCAGGAATTCCTGACTACAAGAGACATTAAGAACTGACCCTGGTGAAGAAACAAAGAATTATAACCTGGAAAAAAAGAAACTTGTGGGACCCATGCTTGGGAACGTGGTATTGATTGGATTTTGGGGTTTATTCTACAGGCTGCGCCCTGTGTTTTGAATAAGTCCTTCAGTATGTATTGTTTTCCCTTATTGGATTTTAAATGATAAGTACCAAAGGCACCTTGTTGCCATTGCCCCTGCCATCTTCTCTATTACACTATTACCCCTGTAACACAGCCAAATACAGACAATGACCCAGAAGTTGCTGACAGAGATGGTATTGAATATCACTGAGGCTGGGAAGGCATTGCAGTGGGATCTAGCATGTTCAGGCTTGGCCCACTGCCCTTACAGACACATCAGGAGTACCATCTGATCTGTGGCCATGGAGACATACTTAGAGACTTTCTGGGTAAAAGTGCAAACGTTCTCAATGCTCCTTCCAAGCATATGGACCGGTTGAGGGGGTGTGGCCTCCCACATACCGAATCCTGCCGGGTCCATGGGGAGGATGCATGTGGGATTGAGTAATTCACCAAGACATCTGGGAAATTAGACTACCTGGTATGCCCAGTTAATTTTAGTCAGTGCTCCTGGGATTACACCTGACAGGACACTTACTTTTTCAAGTTAATGACAGCTATGTGTATGTTAATGACACCATATTACAAGACATGCAAGGTCTGTTAAGTACTTGCCTTGTTCCTGTCTGCAAACCACCCAGCAACATCTGGGGTGTGAGACAGTGAAAGAAATGTGTTGTTTTAAGCTTACTGATAATAGTAACCGTATGTAATAGCAAATTGATATGCTAAAATGTTATGCTTAAGCCATCCGCCAAGACGTTTTTCCTCCTTGGTGGGATTATATTTAGTTATAGCCACCCTTAGAGTGGATGAAGACCCTTTTATAGTATGGGGTCTTAGTTTTGATGTTTGATGTTTTACTTTGCTGCTTTGTTTAATGTATACCCAATCTAGTGGCATTGTGTATGCTACCCTGCGAGAGTGTTTTGTTTAAACACCGCATCTATAAAATAAAACAGGGGGGGATGTAGGGACGCATAGCTCCCGAATCGCTAGCCCACAGGCGCAGCAAACTGCTCCCATGGCTACGAGGCAGGAGTGACCTTCAATCCAGCGTTTGTGTTTGGGAAACTTATTTGGCTGATTTGATTGTACCCTCGCAGCTGGTGTTCACGCGCTCAAGAGATGGGTTCGTTATCTTATGTGCATGTATACTGCCTGGCTTTTCTATGCGCAAGAATGTAACCACTAAGAAGAGTTGTAAACAAAGTAAGGAGAGAAATAAAAACCCCAGGAAAGTTTTCCTGGGAGGCTTTTTGCAAGAGGCTTTTGAAGCTCTCTGGCTACCAACAGACCTGGTGTTCTGTTTCCTTTCCTGCGTTG
The DNA here is from genome assembly GCF_011386835.1 of Chrysemys picta bellii. Lineage (NCBI taxonomy): Eukaryota > Metazoa > Chordata > Testudines > Emydidae > Chrysemys > Chrysemys picta. The sequence continues at coordinate 219,421,211 of NC_088792.1, read as the reverse complement.
TTACCACAAACAACCTAGCTGAGAGACCTGTGGTAACAGTGAGTTTCGCTAAAAACAACAGTGAGTACACAGCAACTCAGTTTTTAACTTGGGTTAGCAACTCAAGTTAAAGCCTAGAGGAGGCTTGGGTTCACTAACCTGAATTAATACACCTTCCAGCTTGACCCCGACTCCCCACCCCCCAGTGTAGGTGTACCCTTGTGAACTGAGTGAACATTGCACTTGTTGTTTCGAGAGCAGCACTGAAGGTCTCTGGAAGGAGCTGCATAGAATCCTTTATTGTGAGGGTCAATGGGATGAAATGGGTTCAATGGTATAAATCTAAATGGATTTATTTTGATGCTTCTTTGTTGCATCTTTTTTATGGTCATCATACAACAATGCCCTTAGCACTCTTATTATACAGCTGAAGGTGCAAGATTTTTAAATTCTACCTTTAAGCGAAGCAGGCTGCAGGCAACAATTTATAGTTTTAAGGCCCAACTTTCAGTCTTTCATCCATTTTTGTGGCTGTACTTGCAACATTACAACCTGCAGTTATTTTTGCCTGCAGCTTAGGTCACTTGGCATGTACATATTGTGACGTTGCACTTTTATATTTTATGATTTTATAAAAATATGCTACCGGTAATGAGTGAATATAATGTCACTGGAATATGCTTTATGCAAAAGCTTTTTTGTAAGGTATTATTACAAAGCTTATAATTTACTAAGTGTGATTATTTTATTTGTATAAATGTACCACTTCTGTATTTAAAACTAGAAATATGAAATATAACTTTGAGGGCCTATTGTAATTATGCAAAGTATGGGCCATTAATGGTGGTTTGAAATTTTGATAACTTATTAACCAGGACAATTGACTGCAGATGGCTTTGTTTTACCTGTAAGTTTTTTTGTATACATGTGTGCTGGCAAGTGGGTAATGAAGTTTTGCAGTGACATGTGATTATGTCACCTGAACTGGAATTTATTTTTAACTTGGTGGGTTTTTTTTTATTAAGAAGAAAGGTGTGGGAACCCACAAAGGGACAAAGGATTTTTGCCTTATGCAAAAGATATATAAATGGGTGGAACAGAACAAAATGGAGAGCCATTATGAGGAATTTTTTAGTTACCATTTGAGCTGGAACAAGAGCTGTACCAGGGGAAAGAATTGTGCCCAGGCCTGGAAGGTGGTTAGGTTGAGGAAAAAACTTACTGAAGCATTTTTAAGGGTGAGATTAATCAAACTAAATACAAATAGACATAGATTTGCATGTTTCATTTTATTTTGCTTGGTGATTTACTTTGTTTTGTTACTACTTGAAACCACTCAAATTTTACTTTTTGTATATAATAAAATTACTTTTTACTTATTAATTATCCCAGAGTATGTATTAATACCTGGGGGAGGCAAACAGCTGTGCATATGTCTCTATCAGTGTTATAGAGGGCAAACAATTTATGAGTTTACCTTGTATAAGCTTTATACAGGGTAAAACTGATTTATTTGGGTTTAGACCCCATTGGATGTTGGACATTTGAGTGTTAAAGACAGAAACACTTCTGTAAGCGGCTTTCAGTCAAGCCTGCAGCTTTGGGGCAAGTAATTCAGACCCTGGGTCTTTGTTGGAACAGACGGGCGTGTCTGGCTCAGTAAGACAGGGTGCTGGGTCCCGAGCTGGCAGGGAAAGCAGGGGCAGAAGTAGTCTTGGCACATCAGCTGGCAGCTCCCACAGCAGGTTCTGTGATCCAACCTGTCACACATCTGATTTGTTATTCAGCTGTCCAAGTGATCTATATTGCAGTTAAATATAGAGATCAGACTCTGGAAAAACTGGTTCTTAGTTTTAGCCCATAGTAGCAAAAAGGGTTAGTATAGCACTGATTTGTATAGAACACCTACATGCTTTAAAAATGTATTAAACAATAAATGCCATACTCAAGCATGGTATCCTCACTATCATCTTTACGTTCAACAATTAACTGTACAGTTGTTGCGGTTATCAGAAAATCATCAGTGGGATAACAACTCCCATTGAAAAAAACCAATATAGACTCCCATTAGATCAGGCTCTAAAAATCTCTTATTTGTGGCACAGGTTCTTGATTAATCTCTTGACTACTGTTCAAAGATCATCATCCACATGCAACATAGTGCAAAATGGATCAGATACATTCCAATGTGCTAGTGATTTCAGTTGCTGCAAAGGACAAGCAGAGGAAAGTTTAGTAACCACTCAAAATATTTCCAACTCCTGCACATCTATCTGGGATGCCCTAACCCACTCCTTTTGCTACCACACAGGCTATAAATCTTCAGGCTGTCCTTGTGGAGTCTACAGCTCATGCTGCACAGTAGCAGACAAAGAATATCCCCTCTCACCTGACACTACCAACCCAGGCATAGCCGGTGGGGGAGATTCTGATCTCAGTTATACAAGTGTAGAAATGGAGTAATTCTGTCCAAGCCATTTGAGTTACTCTGGATTTACACTCGTGTACAGTAGTTGGGATCAGAATCTGACTCATAGGCTCAGAATAGGGGGAGAGCAAATCTATTTTCCCTAGTATCGGTCAGAGACAAAGGATGTATAAAAAAGTTTGTTCCTCCACCTTTCCCCAATATTCTGACCGGATTCCCTCCCCTGTTGCTAATAGCTTCCTCCTCCTATTGCACCAACATATCTTCCTGTGATTACTGAACGGCATATTTCAGATCTGCTACTGCAGGAACAGTCTAAAATGGCAGTATGACAGAGCACATGAAATTGGATATCTGACAGAGCGCTCCTAACATTCAAATGCAAGGCAGGTCACTCAGCATTAACAGAGTCAGAATTTTCAGTGGCCAGCTGCCAAACACAATCTAAGAAACATTTTCCAAACAATGTTAATGCTGGTGCAAATAACTAACAAGAGCAGTGAACCAGGTTTTCATTTGAAGAGCTATGAGAATGCTAGACACATCTTGCTTCCCCAGAAAGAAGATAGCTAATTGGGCATGTCCTGATGCCCTTTTATAAAGGTCATATAAGGAAACAAGGGGAAATCATAAATTAAGGCAGGATCTTTTCTATTTTGTAACATCACAATTTTGTAGTGTCATCACAACAGAAAAATAAGTTACTAATTAAAAATATTGTTCTAGTAAAATCCAGTAGAGTTTTCCATGTTATTGAAAGAAGTATGAAAGACCAATAAAATCAACATCAATAGTGAGAGTGTGAAATTCTTTCTGCGGAGGGTAGAAAATAATCCTTGCTCTCTCATGTTCACCTTTTTGTCATGCAAATTCATTATTCAGAAAGATTGTTAAAGCTTTGCATCAAGGGTGTGAGGGAGACATAAGCAATATGTTCATGTAACTTGTACAAAAATAATCCATACATGGGAACAGTAGTGTAATAACTGTTGATTCCCAAAAAAACCACCACGCATATAAAACTGTCAGTGTTAGTGAAAACTAAAGTAAGATGCCACATAAGTGTCTGTTGCGTAAATTACAACAGCCTAAAGCTAATCTATCCTTCAGATTTGTTGAAGCCTTTCTTTGTTTAGTGTCAAGGAGCCACAAAAATAGCTAGTTTTTATAGTTCCTTTTCTTTTGGGGTTAGTGCAGTCTCAGCAGTTTACTGACACAGTAACTCATTAAACAATGCAGAATCCATACTGATGAATACTGACGCTCTATACCTTAACCAGAAGACATAGGTGGCATGGCCCTTCTGGGAAAGCTACAAATAAGTCCTGATATAAAATGTTATTTGTGACAGTCTTTATGACTGCACATGTGCAGAAAAGGATACACTTATTTCTAACACCTTACACTAGCTCCCTTTGCAGTTTGCTGTTGCATTTTCATAAAAAGTATTTTAGAATCCTTTTTATTTAACACACTCTTCTGCAGAGAACTGTACAAAGTAGGAAACTCAAAATTGTATCATGGCAGTAGATCCCCACCCCCCTTTAAACTCATTTCTTGTACACAATATGTAATTATGCTATTACAAATACTATTACAATTTCTGTTTAACAGGCATTTAGATCTTGTGGGCAAAATGCTGTTAGCAGTACAATGATTCTAATGATCTATACCAGGGGTCGGCAACGTTCGGCACGCGGCTTGTCAGGGTAAGCACCCTGGCGGGCCGGGCCAGTTTTATTTACCTGCTGACGTTGCAGGTTGGGCCGATCGTGGCCCCCACTGGCCGTGGGTCACCGTCCCAGGCCAATGGGGGCAGCGAGAAGCGGCGCGGGCGAGCGATGTGCTGGCCGCGGCTTCTCGCCATCCCCATTGGCCCGGGATGGCAAACCGCGGCCAGTGGGGGCCCGCGATCGGCTGAACCTGCCGCGTCAGCAGGTAAATAAAACTGACCCGGCCCGCCAGGGTGCTTACCCTGGTGAGCCACGTGCCGAACGTTGCCGACCCCTGGTCTATACATTCTGTTAATTAGAACTTTTTTTAGGGCTATCTGGTGACTGTCAATATTATTACACAACGTTCCACAATCTGGAGTTAACACTTCTAAAGTTAAATGCATTAAAACAATGTATTCACTACTTATCCAAGAATAATGTAGAATTGCTAAAACTCAGCCATTATAATTATCACAGTAATATATTTCACACACAAAAATGTATTCATATCTCTGCAGATTTCCAGGTCTAATAGGCACAGTACCTCAACCCTTGTTTCGATGGGGAAAAAACCCGCAAATCTAGGCGAGCAGCAAGGCCCTTATATTATGCAGGAGTCAGTCATGTAACCTAATATTAACCTGGGGAATGCTAAGAATGGCATGGAGTTGATACATGATCTGGGAAACCTTATCAGGGTTATGAATTTAGCGGCTCAAAGCTACCATAGCTAAAATGCACTAATAGGTCCTTCTCCTGTTGAAGTGAATGGTACTTTTCCACTGACTTTTGTGGTAGCAGCATCTGTTTGTAAGTATCAGTCCCAAAAGGGGACCTTACAAGGATCAACCAGCTATGCTTTGGCTATTGCTTTTGGAAGGAATTATTTATACCATTGGTACTGGAATGCTGGAGCAAAATAGAGTCCTTCATTTCAGTTGCCAACCTGCCTGTCCTCAGAATAAGATCTAACTTAGTAGCAATATGCTGACTTAAGTTGTATTTCCTATTGAATTTCTCTGCTATTTGTTAACTATTGCTAGGTGGGTGGCAATAAATGTGTTTTGTAGATTTGATCAAGTTATGTGTTCTGTTCTATCAATACTTGGGGAAAGTACACAATTTACTTCAAATTATCATCAGTTAGATACACTGGACTCGATCCTGGGCTGCACTGCATTGCATCATAAAGTGGGCCTAAAGCTGAAGTAGCTGTCCCCTGTTGGCTCATCTTAGGGTAGGAAACTTTACCAGTGGCATAAAGCAGCTTTAGACTCAGATTTTAAGGCCAGAAGACAGCATCATAATCATGTAGTCTGACCTCCTGTACTTTGCAGGCCACAGAACCTCACTTACCCACTCCTGGCAGAGTACTGAAGTCCTCAAATTACAGAGAATTCACCATTTACTCTAGTTTAAACCAGCAATATTGTACTTCGACTTAAAGCTTTGACAAGGTCCCCCACTAAAAGCTCTTAAGCAAAGCAGTCATGGGATAAGAGGGAAGGTCCTCTCATGGATTCAGTAACTGCTTAAAAGACAGAAAACAACGGGTAGGAATAAATGGTCAGTTTTCAGAAAAGAGAGAAGTAAAGAGCAGTGTCCCCCAGGTATTTGTACTTGGACCAGTGCTGTTCAATATATTCATAAATTTGGAAAAAGGAATAAACAGTGAGGTGGCAAAGTTTGCAGACGATACAAAATTACTGAAGGTAATTAAGTCCAAATTGGACTACGAAGTAGGGTGACCAGATGTCTCGATTTTAGAGGGACAGTCCCAATTTTGGGGTCTTTTTCTTCTATAGGCTCCTATTACCCCCACCCGTCCTGATTTTTCACACTTGCTGTCTGGTCACCCTGCTGCGAAGAGTTACAAAGGGATCTCACAAAACTGGGTGACTGGGCAACAAAATGGCAGATGAAATTCAGTGTTGATAAATACAAACTAATGCACCTTGGAAAATATAATCCTTGCTATACATACAAAATGATGGGATCTAAATTAGCTGTTACCACTCAAGAAAGATCTTGGAGTCATTGTGGAAAGTTCTCTTAAAGCATCCACCCCATGTGCGGCAGCAGTCAAAAAAGCTAATAGTGCTAGGAACCATTAAGGGATAGATAATAAGACAGAAAATATAATACCACTCTATAAGTTGTGAAGGTTAAAACTATAGCTGGGTTAAAAAAAAAATTCATGGAGGACAGGTCCATCAGGGATGCAACACCATGCCCTAAGCTGGGACTGGACAATAAGGGATGGATCACTTAATAATTGCACTGTTCTGTGCATTCCCTCTGAAGCACTTAGCATTGGCCACTGTTGGAAGACAGGATACTGGGCTAGACAAATCATTAGTCTGACCCAGTATGACTGTTTTTATGTTGAGCAAGTGACCCATGATGCAGAGGAAGGTGAACCCTCTCTCCCCCCGGTAGGGTCTCTGCTCATCTGAACTGGGAAAAAATTCTTTCCTGCCCCCACATAGGATGACCAGTTAGCCCTGAGCATCTCTGCAAGATCCACCAGCCAGATACCTGGGAAAGAATTCACTGTAACAACTCAGAGCCCTCCCCATCTAGTGCCCCATCTCTGGCCATTGGGAATATTTGCTATTAGCAGTCACAGATGGGCCACATGCCATTGTAGGCAAACTTCCTCTTCCAACTCCTGCACACATTTAGCGAAAAGAAAAAGACAAATTAGGAGATCATCATCTTCAAAATTTGTAGTTACAAGTCCATATTCTTTTACTACGTTTTCACTAAGACATTAAAGCAATTCTGGTTTCTCTTTCCTAATTTAAACTCCTCCCTTCCTCTCACATTCCTGTTATGATTGTTTCAAAAATTACTTTGAAAGATGACTTCATTAATTTCTGTTCATGGTCATTTTGTAGATTTTGCCACAAATGCACATGCAACAGTGACTACCATTTTGTATTAGAGAAGAAACATTTCAGACCTCATAATAATTAAACTTTATTAATATAAAATTTTAGTATAAAAATAGAGTAACTTATAACATACATTTAAAATAATTCTAAGATCAAAAGATGCAATCATTTTAAACAAACAAATAGATAAATTGCTTTTTTATATTTCATGTAATGAGTTCCAGCACACTATTTCTTCTAACAGTTGTCTTCATCCTTGTTCTCACCTGTGTATACTGTCTCAAGCTACATTATAAACTTTCTGGGGCAGGGATTACTTCATTATTTTCTCAAGTGCCATGGACATCTATAGCACTATCTGTATGTCATGATAAAGTTTACATGTTTACTATAAAAAGATACATTGTTACTTAATACCTGAAGTGCTTAAAAATGTATCAGATAAATTCAGTAAATGACCTGAACAGACCTGATACATCATAAAGTTGCATAGAGAAATAGTCCTGAAACTTATGGATATGAAATGCTCAAGCCAAATATTTGCAATTCCCCCTCCACCTAAGCAATTTCACTCATCCGCCTCACAAAACATAACTGCTGTTGTATAACTGTTCACTGTTAAACTACCATACTTCACACCAGAAAGGGCTGCAATTCATCACTGAGTGAAGTGATTATATTAATAATTAATTTAAGCAGCTTAGGATCCTTTAATAAGGGAAATCATGATTAGTGTAAAAATATATTTAATGGACAGGGATAATTGTTAACAGAACTGTCAAAGAGTTCACATACAATAAGGTTAGTTTATAGAGAGCACTTAATACATAACAAGAGGCTCTTTAACCAACAGTATTAAAAAAAAAGTGAAATATGGTTGCACATCAAAAGGTCAAAATCCATGAAAGTTAGACTATTTACGAAGTCCTCATTTTCTGTCCTCAAATACTTAGGTGCATGCATGTGAATGAGAAGTACACATCTGTATTTAAGGTCAGAATCCATATTCAGCCATAACAAGGGGACAGAGCTAATGACTGTTGTTTAATAGAATTTTCCACAATTAAAGGTATTAAACCTATTAACTTGTTTGTAAACTTCCTTAACAGTATGTAACTGCTATACCTGGCACTTGGGAAAGATGTGCCAGATCCATTATATAACAGGAATCTGTTAATCTGAAACTAATTTATATCCATTTGATGTCAGCATAGTTGATATAGTAAAACTTAAACTTATGGAAAAATACTACTTACTGAATAGACATTTCAAAACACAAACTTTTCTGTTTTAAGTCACAGCACCCTTGAAAAATTTTGACACTGACAGTCCACAGAAGCTTTTCAACTTACAGAAATAAAACCTAGATAATCACTGGCCACTTTATGCTGATCTTACTTTTTACTGTCATTTCTTCCAGTGATATGGGCTAGTCATTAGGATATTAAATCCATTTAATTTTCATTTAAAAATATTTAAAATAGATTTAATCGAACATTAACAACTCAGTAGCAGACAGCGTAGGTAGAAACTATGCCTGCCTAAGCAAAACCATTTAAGCTACTGACAAATCTTTGTGAAATTCTACTTTCGCTCGTGGAAGTGAAGTTTCAAGCAGTATATTTTCTTCACACAGCTGAATGCAGCCATCTGAAAGACCCTGAGCTTTAGAGAAATGAATCTATATATGTAACATCACTGCAGGTAAAGTCAACTTGCAACACTGTAAACAGATAAGAACAAGTTATTAACAGGATTATAATATCCAGTGTAAACAAAATTATGAAATATGTATTTAAGTCAACGAAGTTAGGGTGAAGAGGAAATGTATTTCTAGGTACCCAAGCTTATACTGTTTTAGAGGTTGTGATTTAAAAGTGTAACTGATCCAAGGGAAAGGCTGACCTTAAGTTTTTATCTTTTGTATTTTTAAAATTTGTATTAATTTTACTGAACTGAATAGATTTTCACATTTGTATGTATTGTACTGTTCTCTATGGCCTCTAGCTAAGATGCTATATCAGTAATTTTTCTAACCCTTGCCAGGTAGCCAAGCATTATCTTACAAACATGCCAACAAACAAAATATTGCTTTATCACTTCAAGCAATCAGAAAAGTTAAGGTCACTATTCTCTGCTTACTGTAAACTTTTGTAGGACTTGACTAACAAGAAACGAGTGGAAATGTCCACAGGCATTCAGCTGTGACCTTGCATTTCCACTACATTTCACTTAAATCAACATCAAGATATTGTATCCTTAAAGTTGGTGTGGAGGGCAGGGGAAAGAGAGGGGTATTCCAATCAGTAAAAGTAAAGAAGAAAAATAAAATAAATAAATTATCTCCATCATTCAAGAAGCAAGACTTACCTGCTGGTCGATAACGTTTTTCCATTCATGTTTGGAGAAGAAGATGGTTCAGAATGGAAAAAGTTTTTTATCCACCAGCATTTATCAAATAATTCAGGTAACCCTACAAAAGGGAACATAATAGCAGTGATTGGCATTTAATCGAAGTGCCCCAAATGGGAAAAACGTATGTTTGAAAGAAAAGGGCAATACCATGATGGGCTTTATCCTGGTCTGAGAAGTTCACGGGATCAGAACAGAAGGATGAACCACCTGATGAAACACTGGATTCAGAATTCAATCGAGCTGAGTGTAGAAAACAGAGCAATGGTCTCAATTACAGAACATACATTAATTCCACACTAAAGATTTTTTTTCCAAGACTTTACAAACCCCTGATACCTCATAGAAGACACTGTATAGCTAGAGATAATATCTTTTTTTCAGTAAACCTGATTTTCCAGTATTTTTATATCCCTTTTTTGCTAGGGACATTGCATGAAGGCAAGATAACTATTTTATGAGTTCACCTACTGCTACCACTTATTCCTCACCAGAAGAGGCATGCTGAGATGTAATCTGCTGGTGTAACTTTCACTGAAGCTAAATGAAAGTTAAGTCCACAAGATGTATTTTAGGATCAGGCATATATATTGCTATTAATACAAGAGATTCAGTTCTAGAATACTGACCTTTGATATAACTAATAGGAGAGAAAAGGTGGGTGAGGTAATATCTTTATTGGACCAACTGCTGTTGATGAGGGAGACGAGCTTCCAAAGACCTGAAGACGAGCTCTGTGTAAGCTCAAAAGCTTCGCTCTCACCAACAGAAGTTGGTCCAATAAAAGATATTACCTCACCCACATGGTCTCTCTAATATCCCAGAACCAACAGAGCTACAACAATACTGCACATAAGAAATAGGACACATTATACTAGAACCTTTTTTCTCCCTATGCTTTCCTAACAAAATTAATATCAATAATGCTTTACATTATAGTGTGTCATCCAAGGATCTCAAAGCACAGAACATTTAGGCTCACAACTACTTGGGAGAAGCAGGCAAGTAGCATTTCCCCATTTTACAGATGAGGAAACAAAGGCACAGAGACATTAAGTGACCTGCCCACACAGGAAGGCTGGACCAGAGACAAAAGCCAAATCACTTGATTCCTAGTTCTCTGCGTTAGCCATAAGATTTTATGTAATAACCCACCAGGGACCTCCAGATTTCAGAGCAAGAGTTGTTACAGCTTTAGCTAAAGAAGTAAAGTTCTACAGTTGGCTAATGCAAGAACTCAGATCCACTATGGGTCGGCAAAGAGGGGGACTTGCAACAAACTCACCAGTGGGTTACACATCCTTCCTTTTGATGTCTATTAATGTCAACTGCAAGTTACACACTCCTCATGAGAGGAAAAAGTTTTTCCTCTTCATATGAGGAAGGAGAAGTAGGAGATTAAGTCACAGAAATACACAAGCCCCCTAAAAATTAAGATTATCCCCCCCTCCATAGACAATAAAGAACAAAATAAATAGAACAGTCCTCAAACCTCCAAATCCCTCAGAAGTGACTTAAACACTGCACAACCAGGTGTTGAAACTTTTTCATAATCAGCATCAGTTTTGAGAGGTTTCCTATCCAAAGAGATGGAGAATGTTCAGCCATGTAACTCTCTCCTTCATAAACAAGAAGAAATTGCCACGAAATAGAAAACATGCACCAGGTTTTGTTTAAAGATTTTGTTTGTTTTAAAAAACACCTTACTTCTGTAGTACTGATTCTTGGCCAGGAGGCAGCCAGCTGAAGGCACAGATGCCATAGCAAAGGCACTGACTGGGGCAAAAGTCAAGCAGACTGGCACAGAACAATCTGCAGGAGAGCAACAGGAAAAAAAAAAAGAAATAGGTTGGCAATAATGAGCTCTAGTGTAAAGTGTCTTTCACACCAAGGTACAGCACAACCTTGTGCAACATTTTTATTGGGGCCCTTCTGATCTTTGGGCTAAATGTTGACGTTGATGGACCTCAGCAGATTTTAATTAAATAACTTCCGATTTACTGTACTTACACCAGCGTGAGGGAAGGGGAAAATATGTCCCAAAGAAACCTTAAACGTATAAGGTCAGGAAGCACTTGCAGGTCTTCCCCAATTTGCAATGCAACAGACTTCTAATGAGCACCAACAGCACCCACTGGGTAACCCAACTTAACGCTCCAGCAGCTATCCTGGTGGCTTGTGCAAAGCAACCCTAAGCCCCTATCCACACTCCCCGCTGCCCCTGCAGAAGAAGAAATCCTGCTCCCTTTACCTGGATGGCCCACGCTCCCCGAAAGGCCTCCCCCTCTGCAGCGCCCCCGCCCAGCCAGCAAACGGGACGGGGCTCTGCATGCACACGCGAGCCCTCCTCAGCAGCAACCGCCCGTCTGGTTCCGAGCGCTAAGTGGTCAGAAAGCGCGAGGCGGTGGCGTCTGTATATAGAGGAGCCCTGGCGCGCGACTGAAACCTTAGCCGCGGGGCGCCTCCCCCTGACATGGTGACCTCACACAACCCCGGCCCGGGCCAGGCGGGCGGAGTGAAATCCCGGCGGTGGGCAGGGGTGGGCGTGCGCACGTGCTGCCCAGCTGACGAGCGGGGGCGGAGCGCGTGCTGCCCTGGCTGGGAACGTCCCGCGAAGGGCACGGGGGACCTGCACTGCCCCGGCCTGTGTGATCGCGGGGTGCAGAGGGCTCGGCGCTATAAGGAGAGAGGATTGGGGAGGGACAGCCCACCCACCCCCCTCGGCCTTGCAGCTGTGGAAGTGCTGTAAGGAATGGGGTTGGCCAGGGTTTTGGGGGGCGCACACACCTCTTATAGCAGGTGGTTCCTGACACGTAGGGAGGGTGGAGACAGGGGAACCACCCCTTCATTCCTTCCATTCCCCCCCTCCCTATTTGGAAGAGGAGAGCCTTGCCGTACAATCACTCCACTGCTGATGATCTCACGCCCTATAGAGAGGCTTCTAGCTCGTCCCCACGCCCACCTTTTCCCCTAATATTCAGTCCATTTATTAGGATTGCATGGTGGGGGGAAAGCTTAGTGGCCCAAAAGTGCTATTCAAAGACCTCTGTTTTAAGCAGTCAACGGGGAGAGGATTTGCAGAAGGGAGTTGCCAGCAGCTCTCACAATTTTATCGTGGGGCTTGTGGCATGCGTTGCGTTTCTCAAAACCCCAGCTTCTGAAATCTTGTGATTAGATAAGACTCTCAGCTTTCATTGAAGAAATTAGTTTACAGCCCTTCTAATTGCAGAGAAAAGCTTGAAAATGTGCCGTCACTGCACCCTAAAGGTGCAGAAACTACATGGCAAATAAAAACAACCCAATTAAAAAAAAATTGGGGCTGTGACTCATGGTATTTTGTTTTTCTTTTAAACATATGGGGTTGGCATGTCTATGTATTTATACCATACTTAATCATCACCATGGCATCTGAACACTCTAAATCCAAAACAGCCTAATCATGAAAGGTTTGATGTTTGCCCTCAGAGCTATGCAGAATTGCCAACAGCAATAGAGCTAGTCAAACTTTTAATCAAAAACGGTTTTCAGTTGGAAAATGCTCTTTGACAAACTTTTTTTTTTGCAAAATTGTATCAATTTCAACAAATGTCAATGTTTTTCTAAAAAACTTTTCATTTCAAAATTTGTTATATTAAAAAATGTAAAAGGCTCAAAATCTAAACAAAGCATTTTGATTTCCAAAAAAAAAAAAAAAAATGACACCATGCAAGGCACTGCATTTAGCCGTATGGAATGGAAACCTATCAACCTCATGAAGAAACTTGCACAAATACAGACAGATATCTTCCTTTCCAAATGCAAACCGATGGACAACTTGCATCTGAAGAAGTGAGGTTCTTACCCACGAAAGCTTATGCTCCCAATACTTCTGTTAGTCTCAAAGGTGCCACAGGACCCTCTGTTGCTTTTTACAGATTCAGACTAACACGGCTACCCCTCTGATACTTGATGTAATTTTGTTTCACATTTTAAAAAATGGCTTTTTAATCTTAAGGAGGAACACTTTTAGCCATATCTCATAGGAGGATTGGCAGAGATGAAAACACAGCTTATGTTGCAGTTGTCACATCATTCAATGCTGCTTAACCACCTTGAGTGGTATATCCAGGGCCGGCTCCAGGCACCAGGCAACCAAGCACGTGCTTGGGGTGGCGGGGGGGCAGTGCGGCGCTCGGCGGGGGATTCTGGTGGCGCAGCGCTCGGCGGAGGGTGTTCGGCGGCGCGGTGCTCCGCGGGGAGGGGTTCAGCAGCGCGGCAGTCGGCGGGGGGTGTTTGGCGGCGCGGTGCTCCGCGGGGGGGCGCAGGGTGTTCGGCAGCCCGGCGCTCAGCGGGGGATGTTTGGCGGTGCTCGCGCGGGGGGGGGGGGGCTTCAGCAGTGCAGCGCTCTGCGGGGGGTGGAGGTGTTCGGTGGCACGGCACTCGGTGGGGGTTTCGGCGGCGTGGCGCTCCACGGGGGGCTGGGGTGTTCGGCAGCGCGGTGCTCAGCAGGGGGCGAGGGGTGTTCGGCAGCGCGGTGGGGGTTGGGGGCTGTTCAGCGGCGCGGCACTTGGTGGGGGATGTTCAGCGGCGCTCCGCTCGGCGGGGGATATTTGGCGGCGCTCCGCGTGGGGAGGTTCAGCAGTGTGGTGGGGGCTTGGGGGTGTTCGGCAGTGCGGCGGGGGGTGCCGGTTCGGCGGCGCGGCACTCGGCGGGGGGGGTTCGGCGGTGCGGCACTCGGCGGGGGGGGTTTGGCGGTGCGGCACTCGGTGGGGGGGGTGTTACGGCGGGGCGGCGCTTTTTTTTGCTGCTTGGGGCTGCAAAAAAGTTAGAGCCGGCCCTGGGTATATCCTAATTTATACCAAAAGAACCAGAACAGGGTTGGTGATGTCTTCTTCTATTGCATTTAGTAAAAGTGAAATGATACTTATGGGAAACATATTGCTTATGAAAGTGTACAACAGCAGAGCTCCTGCCCTGCGATCATCCTCTAATAATACTGTATAGTATAGGGTCGTTGCATTGATCTTCTGTCAGAGATTTAAATGGCAGCTTTGACTAACTATCCTGAGTTGAACGTGGAGGCTTGCCTTGGTTAAAATAGTAAGGCTGACAAGGATAAGTAACTGGCAATTGGTTTGGTACTAACTGTACTTAGATCATTTACTTCAGGGGTCTCAAACTCCCGGCCTGCGAGACATCTGCAGCCCGCAAGCCTCCCCAATGTGGCCCGTGGGGCTCCAGCAGTTTTGGGGACAGGTCTATCCCTTGGTCCCACCTGCCGCTCCCAGGCGCTCCCCCATTAGGGGCCCCAGCAGCGCAGCAGAGCTGAGCGGCATCTGCCTGTTCACTCCAGTGGCTGCCGGCCCCTCCCTGTGGCCCAGGGGTTGGGTAGGGCTGTGCCTCCACGCACTGCCTCTGCCCCGAGCATCCCTGCGGTCAATGGGACACTGTGGGGGCAGAAGCACGCAGAGGCCCCCCGGCCAGCCCCGCCTTGGAGCCCCAGGTAAGCACCGCACCCCCGACCCCCTCCTAGAGCCTGCCTGCACCCCCTTTCCCTTCCCACACACCCCCTCCCACCTCCAAACTCCCTCCCAGAGTCTGCACCCCCTCCCCACATACCCCCCTCCCACCCTAAACTCCCTCCCAGAGCCTGCACCCCCTTCCCCTTCCCACACACCCCCTCACACCCCCAAACTCCTTCCCAGAGCCTGTGCCCTGTCCCCACACACTCCTGCCCCCAAACTCCCTTCCACAGCCCGCACCCCGTCCCCACACACACTCCCGCCCCCAAACTCCATTCCAGAGCCTGCACCCCAGACCCCCTCCCTCACCCAAACTCCCTCCCAGAGCCCAACCTCTCACCCCTTCTGCACCCAAACTCCCTCCCAGAGCCTGCACCCCAATCCCCTATCCCAGTCCTCCTCCCCCACCCAAACTCCGTCCCAGAGCCTTAGGCAGGTGGGGGGCGGAGTTTTGGGGGGGCAGGTTCTAGGTGGCATGAGTGACATTTGCCCGCTGGGAGGATTTGAGGACTGGCACTGGCCCTAAGATAGATTGAGTTTGAGACCCCTGATTTACTTCTTGTTTTTGCCTTGGAATGTTAGTAAATCGATATACAGAGTAGTACTTCATTATGTTAGTTTTGAAAGATTAATAATATATCTTTAAAACACACTAGTTTATGTTCCACATGATGTTGTTTTCAGAATCTTGTTTCAAGGTAGCTAAACAGAACTCTGAACTGATTTTATCTGCATTATTGGCTCAGCTTATCTAATACCTGTTAGATCATATTTACTGACTCAGTGGAGAATTTCCCTCTTGGTACTTTCGTATTGGCAGACATTAGATACTACTGTTTACTCTCATTTACTGCATGCCATCAATGCCACAAAGGCCCTTTAATTGTTAACTCCACTGTAACTGGGTCCAGGGTTTAGAAAGGCATTTATCATGTTCACCACAGTCTTATAGGAGGAGCTAGTAGCACCACTTCTGATTAAAGGTGCCCAATACTTCCCAATATAAGAACCTGTTTTCAGTTGCTTATAACTTTACCAAACCTTAACTATTTGGGATGAAATTTTCCATTCTTTGTGTCTGCCTCAAGATGATTTTTTTTTTATTAAAGTTTAGCCAGTTGGTTCAGCCACTTCCAAGAATGAGGCTAGTGAAAAATATTGTCTTGCCCCTGTAAAAAAAATCCCGGTGACCCTTTCTTTGAAAAGCTCTAGTACCATTCTGCTTGGGATCAGGTACTTGAATCATAGAATATCAGTGTTAGAAGGGACCTGGTCATCTAGTCCAACCCCCTGCTCAAAGCAGGACCAATCCCCATACAGATTTTTGTCCCAGATCCCTAAATGGCCCCCTCAAGGATTGAGCTCACAACCCTGGGTTTAACAGGCCAATGCGCAAACCACTGAGCTATCCCTTCCCCCTAACTAGAGTACGGGCATGGTCTTTGTATCAGGAATATTGCTTTTGTCATCCTGTCATCCACTCTGAAGTTTGGAAATGCCAAAATTAAGGTTGCCTGTGTAAGCTTAATTCACTTCCATGGTGCTTATGCATTATGATACAGTGTTCCATTACATAATCACCTATTGTTTTTTCTCCCACAAGACTCTGACTTCATTCAGTGACAGGATGGATGGTGCTCACTTGCTGAGAAGCTTTCTCTATTTTGTTTTCTCCTCATTGTTCAGTGAGTCACCCCAGGCCTTATTTTCGGTATGCTATTCAAATCCTGCTTGAATACAGGATTATTAATTATTAATTTCCTCATGGGCCTTTTTGTGGTGCTCATCAGTATAGCATCTGAGTGCTTCATCAATATCAATGATTTTTTTCACAATACTTTTGTAAAATGAGGGGTATTATCCCTATTTTGCAGATAGGGAACTGAAGCACAGAAAGTTTAAGATCAAAAGTATCCACTGATCTGGGGTGCCAAAACTGATGTGCCTAGGACCTGATTTTTCAGAGTACTTATCATTTTATAGTTCTCTGAACTTAGACCGTTCTACCTTCAGTTTTCAGCTGTGAGGGTTCAGCATTTCTGCAAATCAGGCCAGTCAGGCACCCAGAAAACAATGAATACAAAGTTAACAGCCACCCATAGTTTGAGTGACTTGCCTAACATCACATAGGAACTGTGTGGCAGAGACAGGAATAGAATCCAGTTCTCCAGGGCTGCATTCAATTCACCTAACCATGAGACCATCCTTCCTATTCTTGCAATCTCCCGCTTCATTGAATTCCAACTTCTGCAACAAATGAAGCAGGGGTCCTGCAGACGAGAGTCTCCTACACTGCACAACCATGCTCCACTATCGGAGCATATCCATTCTGTGCTGAATAAGGCAAGGGTGGAAAATAATAATATGAGATCATGTAATTAAAGACTGTATCGTAATGCATATGCACAAGGGACCAGATTAAGGTTGTACGAGCTACCTTAATTCTGCCATATCCTAACTTTTGAGTACTTGACTTTGCAACCTTAATAATTGCTTTTAATTTAGTTTTATGTATGTGTGCATGCGCATAATTAAAGTTACAAGATTGAATTATATGGTGCCCCAAACCTTCATAGCACCTATCACAACTATAAAATAAAACAAATTCGAAAAACAAAGGCAACATGGCCAAAATAAATACATCTCCTATCCAGTACAGAGTTCAAACATACAGTCTACAATGTCAGATATTACCTGGCATGACCCATTTTTAAAACGTACAAAAATAAAATGACATCTCAACAAAACTAGAACAATTCCACCTTGAAGTCAAGCTAAATTAATCATTTGCAATAAATAATTTATTTAATAAACTTAGCTGCTTTCTTTGCTCTTGGAATATCTGAGATCAGACTGTGAGCTCCTTGATTGTATTTGTTGTGTGAAATTATTAAACAGTTTTTTGTATTCCAACTCCCCCACTGTTGTATTCATTATGAACAGGACTCAGAGTATTTAACATTTGCTATTTGAGCAGTGGTTGTTCTGATTGGTCAAATAAGTCACATGCCTGTTCTTTGACTGACTGTGCAAGTACTTCCAGCATGTCTGTTTAGTGTGAACTTAAAAGATGGCATGAGAATGGCCTAAGCAAGTTCATTTAAACATTCAACCAGAATATTTTTGGTAATACCCACCCATCTGTGCCTAAAAGGATGCCACAGGTTTTCTCTGGCATATGATGAAGAGTAGAGCATTCCATTGTCTCAAGACTTTGAGAGAGTAGGCAGTACCTTGCTTCCAATGTTCAGGAGGATCTAAGAAACACAAGGATATTACATCATTTAGTCATCTCTCTAAATGTGAGTTGACACAAGTGACTCTCATATACATGAGAATTAGATGGCAAGACTGAATAAAGTCATAGACATGTCAATAGTGATTCCATAGTTGAGACTGCACTGTGATTTGCACTTAGAGCAGAGTTGAAATCACTTGTTAAAGATAGAGTTTAAACAACAGTTGCTGCAAATTCCAAGCTTCACACACTCATTCTGATAACTCTTCATGTTTAATGGTAACATTTGAAAGCAGCCTTTGTGCAAGAAGCTATTTCTATTATTCAGAATAATGGTTCTGAGCTATGCAAAGATTAGCTATCAAAACCTCTTCAGTTTCTTAGCTACTTCCATTGAACAATCCGGGCAGCCTGCCTGTCTCACTGATTGGGCTCTGCACACACTACTAATGAGCCAGAGAGCCAGACCAGAGAGCAGGAAGTATGGCTTTGGGCTCAGGGAAATATGGGTTTGGGGGACCCATGAGAAGTTAAACAGAAATGTGAGGGCAGGTAAAGAGAGTGGGGTTATTTTAACCTATGCCAGCTAGCAAGAGTCCCCAAGAGGCCATACACTAGCTCGGTATAGACTGAGCACATGATGGACTGGATATGCACTTCTCTGTCCCCATGCCAGGGTTAGGTGGGGTATGTTGCCATGCCATCTCTTTATCAAATGAGAGCTCCCATGCACTGTGGAATTTTCAACTGGCAGTTCTGGCTGCTATTTGGACCTTTTACACCATCACTGCTTATGTACTAAACAATCGCACCCGTTAGGTGAAATTGTTTTTTTTAATCAGGAAACAAATTTGTGATGCTCCTTGCATTTTTTCCTGATTGGTCCATCATTCATTCAGTTTAGCTCCTTTCCTTGTGTTGTCTGTCTGCAAGAGTAAACACTACTAATCATCTTGGCAAGTTGTAGATTCAAACCAGGCAACATCAAAAACAAAGTAATTCTGGAATTTCAGCCTCATTACAGCTCACCTCAGTGATGTGCAAGTCAACTCACCAGATGTCAACAAGAGTGGGGGAGAGGGGGAAAATACTTTTCAGCAGTAAGTTGTGTTACAAAAACTCCTGGAAAAGATTGTTGCAAAATTGTTTGCACCACTCTACTAATATAATTTTTAGCTTAAAAAGAGATTAAAGGTCATTCACAGTTGAGTACATACATCAAGCTGTCAAAGGTATTGATAACATTTCTCTCTTTCAATATGCATATATTATGTGCAGTTATATAGCATGGTGCTCACAATGGTATGATCTTGTCACAAGGAAACATAGACACTTCAGTATTGTCATATTAGAATTCATCCTACATTTTAGCATTTAATTAAAATGCTTTTAGGGGAGGATGCACATATTATATGCTCAACAAGATGATTAAATACCTCCAGCAAACTGAATCTTTTGCTTCCTTTCCAAGATAGTACATGAATAGTTTCCAGCTCTCACTTGGGATTCTTTCATTGTCTTCATCTCTTATGTATTCCAAACAAGAAGCCTTAAGCAATAGACAAAGTGTCTAAATAAGGAATAGTGATCATAAATCATAGTCTTACCAAGTGCAATAGGATTAAAATAGGATTTTAATTACAAACATGTTAATATAACCCTATGGGTATATAAATACAGACTCTTTTGCAGACATGAGAGGAGATGGTTAGGCAACTCAAATCCATGTCCATTTTACAGTTACAAGCTACAAATATATGAGCATTTTAATATCCATATTGTTTGGTTCAAATAAACATTTTTTATCTAGTCTCTGCTTTTTCTCCCTGCTGAGTGGATCTAACTAACCTACATAAAATCACCTCAGTTACTATTGCTTCATATTTTCTTTGTGATACATACAGTAGCACAACATCAAATATATTTGAACACATACATACACACAAAAACCCCAAAGAAAATATTATCTTAATGCCAGGTTAAGAAATACATTTTCAGTGTGATGCCTGGACATTTTAACATTACACCTTTGTGAGAACCAAACACTACCGGGAGTGGAGGGAGGGCCACGGAGGGAGCTTGTCAGGCTTTCAGTCTGTCCAGTTGATATCCACCCAGGTCCTCAAAGGGGCTGGATCTGGATTGCTTGTTGAAATAAGTGTGATTCAGTATTTTTTTTATAAGTTTCATTGAAACAAACAACATAAAAATCAAGAAAACCTCACAAAAGATAAGCTATTAATATTAAATTAAACTAGAAATAAAGCAATACAACTATCAATTTAATAGCAAAATCTAATCAACATAGCAAACAAGTTAGTCTCAACTTTGGATTGTAGTAAAATCACATTTGTTATAGCAAAGTAATACCAAAACTAATAAATTCTTATAAATTCTAAGAGGGAGTCTCAGGAGGAAGTTGGCTAGTTGGTTACAAATCCTAACTAAGGAATTTTCCCAAAATCAAATCTTGGAGCTGATTAGATATCTTAATTCTGAAACCAAGTTATTATCTATGTCTGAACCAATTGTGTCTCAGAGCCAATTATAAAGCTTCCTTGCTAGTTTAAAACTCCTATGGTGGCTAACCCTTTCTTCCCTCTCTCCCCCATCATAAGGATATCATAAAAGCCACTTTAACAGGACATTCTTAATAAACAAAAGTTTCACATGTTCTATTTACCAGAAATGTCAAATGATAATCTCTCAGGACTTCTAAATATAGAACACAGAACACACACTAATGATTAATCTTATAAGAGATGATTTAGGGCTGTTTAAACCTGGGGAATTTCTTTATGGTGCCTTACCCATAAGGACTTTTTGAGAGTTCATACACGCATGCCGCCAGCCACACTTTCACACCCTAAGATTAAGAATATAAAAAGGTTCAGGCATTTTAATAAAAATAGATTAAATGAAAATAAGTTACTTAAGGTGACAAGGGGGTTGCAAATTCTTTAGCTTTTGCAGTCTTCTCAACTCTAAAGAGTATGAGCTTGTACCACAGTCAAAGAGCCAGATGGTTATGTTCTACTGGCACAACTCTATTCACTAGTGTACCCAGGGGTGCTGGAACAATTTGTATATTGGGGGTGCTGAGAGCCATTGAACCAATCTGTTAATCCTGTATATAATGGAAACCAGTTCAAGCTGGGGGTGCGAAAGCACCCCCAGCACTCCTAGTTCCTGCACCAATGAGTGGATCTTCAGCTTTAAGGATCAAGAAAAGGTTTGCAAGATATTCATCTGAATACAGTGAATGGAGCCAAAGGGGACCCGGTGAGATACAAATCAGTATTATACAGTATACAGTATTATAATATGCTGGGGGGCAGGGGGTTAGTTCTGAATTATGCAGGACATATTGTATGTTTGTTACCATACACACCTAATTTCTTGACCAAATCACCACACGCGAAAGGAAACAATCACATTTTTCTAGCTTTTTAATATAGTTTGACAGGTATGGCTATGAAAGCTGTAGCTCATAATTTTATATTAGTGAACAAGGTTGAGATACTATAATATCCTGTCCTAATGCGATCTATTGTGGTACTCTTATTTCCTGCTTCTGTTATCTGCCTACTGCTGGAAAGTTCACCCACCGGTGCTGTTGTTGTTGCTTTTGAATACAGTCATGTATTGTTGACCATTCTCTCTGTTTGATTTGTTTTTTGATGATAAATGGATGTCTGGAGGCAGTCACCAAACTTTAATTTGACTGAACAGATCAAATCTGAAAATCACAATTTTGCTAGAGCATAGTTGAAAAGTAAGCAATAATTTCACACCCGTCCATACATACAAGCTGTTTATTGGTTTTCTGCAATATACACTGCAATATTTTAACTTGTATTTATTGCAGTGTTCACATATATTATCATCAGTATTACTAAAAATGACTAGGTAAATGGAAAAAATACTATGTTTACCCAAAGATCATTTGATATTGGGGAAAAACACATGTTCATCCAGGGGATACCATATTCCCTGAATAATTCACATAACGCACATAAGTAGTTATTTTGCATGTGTTAAGAAATCTAAAGAAAGACAGTATTATGAATGTAGGTTCTCAGGTTTCCCTTTCTAAAAGTCCTTCATAACTGAACCTTTATTCCTTTGCTTGAAAGCCTTGTCAACACACACAGATGCACATGCTAGGCCCGATTCTCATGTTGCACTGGTATAACTATTGATTTCAGCAAAATCACTTGATTTACAGTTGTATTAAGTGGTCTACCTCTTCTCTCCTCATTGCTCTCTCCACTCATCTTGCACTGGCTTCCTTTCTTCCTGTAACGGCGTTGGCACCTGCCTCTCGCGAGCGCCCCCTTTCTGGCCAATACGTGCCTGCAATCCTTCAATCTTTTTCACGGCGTGGCACCCACCTCTCACAGGCACCCCCTTTCTGGTTGCATGTGAGCCTGCTTTTTTTTCAGTTCTTACAACCGGGTGGCAAACACCTCTCGCAAGCACTCCCCACCCTCACCCCCAGCCAATGTTTTTTCAGCAAGCCTTCAACGACTCAGCCCTCCAGCCAAGTCATACACACTGTCCCGCCTTCAGGGGTATACAGTCTCTAGATCTTTCTCATGGCCCTGTTATGAGACTGTAGCACTCAGACTTCCTCCCCAGAGACATTGCCTTCTTTAACATCCCAACAGGGGCCCATCTCAGTACCCTCAGTTGGTGTCCTTTCGGCAGCCCTCCCTGGCCTCAGTCTTCAACCATACCAGCAGGGCCCATCACAGTATTTGGCTAGGGTCTGGGCTCAGTCCCCTGGGCTCAGCCTGACTCCACAGATCTGTCCATGGTCCTGCTGCTCTTCCAGGCACCCATTCTTTGGCAGCCTTCCCTAGGGCTCAGTCCTGCCTGCAGTGAGCTGTGCACAGTCCTGCTGCTCTTCCAGCCAACCAACCACCCAGATCTCCCTCTTCAAGCTCCAGGCAGCAACTAACTGCTGTGCCTCTACTGGGTCTATTTATGTGCTCCTGGCCACTGATTGGTCGCTCCAGCAGCCCCTCTGATTGGCTGCTCCCCTGCAGCCACTCTAGGCAGCCTGGAGGACTTCTCTTCTGCTCTTTCCCCTGCCTCCAGCAGGGGGCCTCCAGGCCTAGTCCACCCCATCACAATACTCCTGAACATCATCTGACCATTGATAATGCAGGAACCTTCCAATCTGTGTTTTACAGATTCATAGAAGGATGATTAGATTATCTAATCTGACCTACTGTATATCACAGGCTATTACATTTCATCAAGCTTACTTCTATATTGAGCTCAATAATTTGTGTTGGGCTAATGTATATATTTCAGAAAGGCATCTAATCTTGATTTGAAGACATCAAGAGATGTAGAAAAATCATTTCTACTGTGGTTTGTTCCAATGGTTAATTACCCTCACTGTTTAAAATGTGTGGCTTTTCCTGCCTCATGGAAAAGCCTGTCTTATCTTCCTCCATTCTCAGCTCTCCAGCTCATTTCTAATGTCACCCAAACCATATGTTTTCTCACGTCTAGCTTTTTGTCTCTGTGACAGAATACACTCCTGTATTCACACCCTATCCACTTCTGTCATAGTCTTTGCACAAAGTATGTCTTGTGAGGTGTCATCTGTAAACTCATAATTTGCTGGTCATTATTGTGGTAAAATGTGTGTCAACATTGCATGTGAAGTTATAAGATATCCCTATATGATATTACTAACACATGTCCCAAACCTCACAGCCCTGCCCAAACATAAATTGGCAAACAGGTCTGTCCTAAAAAAAAGGAATGTGTGCTTTGCTTAATTTGCATCTTAGCAGTAAATAGAATTATCAAGCAGGGAGGGAAATAAAGAAAGCTCAAACAGGTAAGAAAAAAACAACAGGGAACATCCTCCCACATAGACTCTCCATCTCCTGGTGCCCAGCTGGAAATGTTTTTCAAGAGAGGGACTGAAACTATAAAAAGGAGGGACGAACACCTCCAAAGTATTCCCTCTCTCTGCCTATCGTATTCACAACACCTGAAGGACAAAGGAAGAATTCATTGGACTCTGGGAGAGGGGTTCTGACCCACGTGGTTTGGTCAGTGAGACTAGTCAAAGCATGTGGTGAAAAACTTTGCTTGAATCTTACATAGTTTGTTAAGTTAGGCATTAATAAGTATTTTATCTTTGTTTTTCTTGTAACCATTTAGAATCATAGAATCATAGAATATCAGGGTTGAAAGGGACTTCAGAGGTCATATAGTCCAACCCCCTGCTCAAAGCAGGACCAATTCCCAACTAAATCATCCCAACCAGGGCTTCGTCAAGCCTGACCTTAAAAAACCTCTAAGGAAGGAGCTTCCACCACCTCCCTAGGTAACCCATTTCTGACGTTTAAGTCTCATTACTTGAAGTCACTTAAAATCTCTCTCTTTGTAGTTAATCAACTTGCTTTATCTAATCAAGTGTGTTTAAATTGAAGTGTCTGGGTAACTGTATTTGGGGTGACAAGTTGTATGCATATTATCCTCTTAAAGGAATGACAGACTTAATATAACTTGTATGCCCAGGAGAGGGCTGGGTAGTATAGGACATACAGATCTGGGGGGAAATCTCAGACTGGGGGTGTGTTGGGGCCACCCTGCTTTATAACTAAGGCTGGTGAGAGCCAGAGTGTAACCCAAGTGTGGCTGGCAGGCTGCAGTTACACGCAGACACTCAGGGTGTGGCCTGCATGCTGGAAGGCTGTTTGTGAGCAGCCGAGCTGGGAGCTACTTCACCAAGCGTTGTAAGGCATTGTAAGGTTGCAGGGCAGAGGTGATACAGCTGCTCATTAGTCTGGACATCACCGTCTCCATCTACAGTTAGTTATTACTTAATCTGGCAAAGGATTTTGAGAATGTGTTGTACGAAATAAGGGCCAGATCCTGAAAATCTTTCCCACATTAATAATTTTATTAATTTCAGGAGCATTCAACATTTGACTTTAATGGGACTTGAGGGAATACTCATGGGAGTAAAGCTTGCAGGCTTAGGCCCTAAATGTGGTATAAGTACTTAAAAGGGAAACTATCAAAGGGACAGATTAGACTGACTCTTGTGCAGTTGCACGTTCAAGGGGTGGTGGTGGCTGAAGGAGCATCCTTCCCTCCTTTTCACAGCCTGTGTAAGGGCCAGGTGGCACAGTAGGCTCGAAATCAAGGGAGTGTAGGATTGCCCTGTCTCTACTCCCTATTCCCCATGGGCACACAGCATCCAAAAGGGAACAGGGAGATGCCTCCTTTGGTCACCATTCAGCAGAGCTGAGGGGAGCAAGTCACCCTTTGTTCCAGCTACTGACCCCCATAAATGAATGTAGTACCAAGCACAGCACCCGTGTACACCTGGGAGCCTTGCAGTGCTCCATATGGGGTGCTGCAGCTGCAAAATGTCCCCTTATTGGTTGTGCATAAATTGCACAATCTTGCTCAAAGTTATTAAACATAAAATCTGAGCTTCCTTGAAAGCTATTGTATGTTGCAGAATTTCCAGCACTGTTTTTTATAAATGCCACAGTAAGTTAAATACTGTAGGTGACCAGATAGTAAAAACTGGAAAATATTGCCCTTCTCCTGTCAGCGTGTTCATGCACCGGTTTGCTTACTGTCATATTTAATTATGCAATGAACTTGGAAGTCATTTTTAATACTTTTGGGCTATAGGAAGCTATTTTCTAAAAGCAAATATATTGTTGTGCAGAAGTATGCACTGTTTTTATCCATGCTACACCTGTTTGGGGAGAAATAGAAAACTTTGTGTCCCAAGGCTATCAATCCATCTCCTTTCATAAGCAATAAATCCACTAAAAATAATATAAAGAGTGCAAAGGGGGCTATATGGCCTCATGGCTACAGGAAGAGATTTCAGACACAGAAGCAATATTGATTATAATCTGGTTTGAGACACTTACATGATGGTATTGGGCAAGTCTCTTCTACCATCTTGCGTGTATTAGGCAAGCTAGAGAGCAAGGTAAAAGCAATATATCACTGAAAATCAGGTGCTGTATCTGAGCAGAGACCTCCTGGGTACATACATTTCCAAAAATATGGGATGAACCATTTTATAGCCACTGAATGGAAGCCCAGTAATATCATACATGGAATGCTGTACCTATCCAGTCTAAAACCAAGGACTGTCTATCCTATTTACTAACTTGCCAAGACATGTTCCCAAAAGATTCCCAAAGTGATCTTTCATATAACAGGAATAATCATAAATTTTAAACCACTCAGAGATAAAAAAGGAGCTCCTCCCGAACAATGCCAATCCCTTGTCTGTGGTACAGGCCTAAAGAACTGTATTTATTGTATGAAAAGTTCATGCCCTCACCAGTAATTGGCATTTGATCAGAGTTTGTACTTTTCAGAAAGTTCTGAAATATTATCCCACCTTCCAAAAATATTTTTCAGCATAACATCATGCATTTTTCATCCACCTGACAACTGAGCAAGCAAAATGTAGAGGGTCACATTAGGAATTTGTGTCAATGTACAGTCTGTCACATGACAGAAGTATGGGCCAAATTATACAATGCTCAGGCAAAAGTACATTAGCATTCTGAGAAGAGGAACGGCATAATTTACACTGGAAATCTCTGCTGTTGTCTGGTGGGTAGAGAGTGGCCATTCACCTGGCCATCACCAACTACTTAGTTCTCTCTTTACCAGCCTTTAGGTAATGCTGGCCTCTGGCCAAATGAAGACCTCTGTGAAGAAGGTCAAATCAGGAGTGAGTACACCCTGCACATATTGTACTATCTTTCACACCTCCTTTCATTGAATGATCCCTGAGAACTGAGAGCCTCCTGTGGTTACAGGTTCTTAGGGTCAGACCTGCCTAAAGAATGGGCTTCACTAGGCTATCAGGGCAAAAGTGATTGCTGTAATGTGGTGATGTTTGCTAAAATAAGGTTATCCCTTGTCTTCTGAACCCAGCTTGTAATGGTGAGGCACAGTACAGCATGAATGTAGCTAGTTCAGACTGGCTGATATTCCTGCCTGAGTTATTCACCTGCCCTAATATATATACCTCAGAAGTGAATTTCCTTCAATGAACTGTAATGTTGTGGTTGTCTTAAAAATTGGTGTCAGCAGCTCTTTGTTTTAAGCCCTCTTGTAATCTATTAACCATGTTATGGATGCTGTTTTATGCATGTACATTTAGGGCAAGGCAATTTATGGTATTTAAAAATTAATATGCTTTTAAAAGTTTTTGATAGTGCAGAGCTCAGCATTTTGGGTTTCCTTTTCACTTTTCTACATGCATTGTCAATCAGTTTGTTAACCAGATGCAATCTTTAGTCGACATCTTAGTGGATATTAAAAATAGCTTGTTATGCGGTGGACATGTGTCTCTGTTTGTAATTTACTCTTTGCACATACTATACCATGTAGTAACCAGTAGCCTTTTTGTGGAGCAAAGGTAACCTGTGGGCTTAAGTAAAGACTGCCTGAAGAAATAGTTGAAGGTTTAATCCTACAGATAAACAACATCCGCCTGATATTTAAGCAAGCTTAAGTTCAGATTTCTAAACACAATACCTGAGATCATGAATCATCAATAGAGTATTTTGTATCCAATCTAAATCTTTTTCTTTGTAAAGCCTAAATAACCTCCTCACTCCAACCCAATATATAGACAAGGATTTAATGTGGCTTTCACTGAAAATGCATCATATCTAATTATGATCATGTTCCCAACACATGCATGAGAAACTGAATTATTCCAGTTGTGCCTTCCTTGCTGATGCCTGGACCAGTTTAAAGTTTTCTGCAAGTAAATAAAGCAGACCATAGTGGATATTGTATTATTAGGTATTAATAACCTAATGGACCAAATTCTGAAGTTCTTGCTCCTTACTCAGACAAAACTCCCATTAACTCAAATAAAGACTAAGAAAGAACTTCAGGACTTGATCCTATAATAAACAATACCTTCCATCCAAGGATTTATCATAGAAATGTAAGGCTGGATGGAACCTCTAGAGTACATCTAGTCCAACACCCTGCACTGAAACCATCCCTGACAGATGTTTGTCTGGCCTGTTCTTAAAAACCTCCAGTGACAGGGATTCAATAAACTCCCTAGGTAACCTGTTCCAGTGCTTAACTATCCCTATGGTTAGAATGTTTTTCCTAAAATCTTCCATTGCTGCAGATTAAACCCGGGACAATTAAGCCCATTGCTTCTTGTCCTACCTTCAGGGGACATGGAGAACAATTGATCACCATCTTCTTTATAAGCCCTTAACATATTTGGAGACTGTTATCAATTTTCTCTTCTGTATACTAAACATGCCTACATCTTTCAACCTTTCCTTGTAGATCATGTTTTCTAAACTTCTTTTCATTTATGTTGCTTTCTTCTGGACTGTCTCCAATTTGTCCACAACTTTTTTAAAGTATGGTGCCCAAATCTGGACACAGTACTCCAGCTGAGGCTTGACCTGTGCCAATTAGAGCAGAACAATTACCTCCCATATCTTACATATGACACTCCAGTTAATACATCCCAGAATGACATTTGCCCAATTTGCAACAGCATCACATTTTTGACATATTCAATTCATGACCCACTACATGCCCCCCAATCCTGTTCAGCCATACTAATGCCTAGCTAGTTATTCCCCAGAGCAATTCTCCAATTTATCAAGATAATTTTGAATTCTAATCCTGTCCTCCAATATGTTTGCAACCTCTTCCCAGATCTGATATCATCTGCAAGTCTTATAAGCATACTCTTCATTCTGTCATCCAAGTTGTTAATTAAAATATTGAATATTACCAGTCTCAGGACGGACCCAGTACCCCTTCCCTTGACAGAGAACCATGGATAACTGCTCTTTGATATGTTTTTGAAACCGCTGTGAATCCACCTTATAGTTATTTCACCCAGACCAGAGATTCTTGAACACTTTTTGCTGATCCCCTCTTCAGAGATTCATGTCGCATATGCGCCCCCTTCTTTCTAAGAAACAGTATTTCCATGAATGCCGGTGATCCAGGAGCCCATCCCAGCCAGGGTGCATGCTGCTCTGTGGCTTGTGAGTATCACTTCCCTGGGACACGCTCCAGGTAGGCTGTGCCAGCAGGATACAGACAGCTGAGTTGCATTCCTTTCGTCATGCCCCTGTCCACGTTCATAGGCTGCACGCTCCTCTGGCCCTGGTGCCATCCCCAGCAAGGGGGCGCATGTGCATCATCCTCTGGAGAGGTGAAGGAGCAAGAATGGGTCCCTCTTCGCCTCCTGTGCTGGGAAAGGTCACACTCCCTCCCTCCTCATCCATCCCTTCCTCCTCTTTGTTCTTCCAGTCTGGCAGAAGCAGCAGGAACTACAACAGGTCCTTGCACCCACCCCTTCCAATAACCTCATCATGCACCCCAGGTGGGTGTGCCCCACAGTTTGAAAACCAATGGTCTAGACCATTTTTTCTCTAGTTTGTTTACATGAATGTCATTTGGGACTCTATCAAAAGCCTTACTAAAGTCAAGATATATATCACATCTGCAGCTTCCCCCCTTATTCACTAGGCCAGTTACCCTATTAAAGAAGGAAATTAAATTGGCTTGGCATGGTTTGTTGGCTGTTGCTCACCACCTTATTAACTGCTAGCTGGTTACATATCAATTGTTTAATAGTGTGTTCCAGTATCTTTTCAGGTATTGAAGTTAGGCTGACCAGTTTGTAATTCCCCAGGTCCTCTTCGTTACCCTTTTTAAAGATAGGTATTATGCTTGCCCTTCTCCAGTCTTCTGGGACTTCACCCATCCTCCATGAGTTCTCAAAGGTAATTGCTAGTGATTTTGAGATTGTGTTGGCTAGTTCCTTAAGTGCTTTAGGGTGAATTTCATCAGGCCTTGCCAACCAGAATACATTTAACGTATCTACATAATCTTTGACCTATTTGTTCCCTATTCTGCCTTGTATTCCTTCTCCCACATTGTTAATAATATTAATTGTGACCAGATACTTAATACAATTAAATCTTTTTTAGTGAAGACTGAAGCAAAAAAGGCATTAAGCCCTTCACTTGTCTCTGTGTCATCCATTATTTGCTCTGTTTACCCATTAAGTAATGAAAATATTCCCACTTTCCTTTGTCTCCTTCTTACTTGTAGTGCATTTATAGAATGTATTAATGTGTTTGATAAATATTAAGGGCCAGACATTAACAGGCCCTGATACAGGGGTCTTGGTTGGGGAACACGATGAGTCTCTCCCCTAGTGTGGACAGCCAAGGGCCTGTCATAATTGCAGACCCAAGCTTGGGAGAGAGTTCAGGGACTGATCACTTTTAGTCAACACACAAGAGCAACAAGAGGAAGTGGGGCCAAGGCAAGCGGACCTGTTACATCAAGGGTAGCTGGCTGCACTATGCTACAGGATGGTGTGGCCTGTATAATCCTCCCTGACACTCTGGGAAGGACTGCACCTCCATGTACTAGAAAGTCCTTCCTCCAGGAATTCCCAGTGGCGTGGTGCACCTCTACAATGCACCCTAGCTTAGTCTGTGTCTTAAAACCACAATTTAGACCTGTACAGTCAAGGAGAAAAAGATAAGCTGTGCCTTTAAAACACAGTTCTAAGTGAAGAATGTGTAACTTGTGTTGATTCTAGCTACAAAAAATCAGACCCCTATAGATTAAATGGCTTAAGTAATTCCATCATTACTGGATTTTAATGCATTGATATAAACTCTGTCATTCATTTATTTTCTAAATGCATGCAAAAAAATGCATCAATTATAATTATCTCTGTGTGCATGTACAAGTCTTTAAACACCACAACATTAGTTAACCTGTATTAACTACATATTGGAGAGGGACTCCGCTACAAAAATAAATTATGAAGAAAAGTCACAGAAAAAAACTACTTTAGGAAATTCATACACAATACAGAACATTTTCAAACATGCAGGATAAAGAGAGAGTCCTTCAAGGTGCCAGGAAGAAGTGAGATATTTTTTATAAAGGAAATAAAATCCTCTTCTTCTCCAGCATTAAGAACAGGTTACAATGCAAGGAGGTGATGGCTGTCAAGCAAAATTTCATTAGAATTTTTTTTCCAGCCCTATTATATTCCAATCAGCCATAAATGTAAAGTGCATATCTTCTGGGGAAAAGACTGCCCTTGGATTATTACAGAAATGTTAAAATATCTTTTAAGGGCACAGATTGGAAGGTTTCAGAAGAGTGAGGTGGACTGTTTCCAAACCTGGGACCATATTCTGATCTCAGTTATGCCACTATAAATCTAGAGTAGTTCCATCAGACTCAGAGTTACTCTGGATTTACACCAGTATCACAGATCAGAATCTGGTCCTGGCATATATACTATGTGAATTAGAAAGTAAGATCTTTTTTTCTGAATTACTCTGTTTCATTATCTAATCCTTTGAACACCAAAAAACACATTAGTGCTATTTTCTTTATTATCCATGATGGGTTCATAATACTAATGTAAGTGACATGACTTACGGGACTACTGTATCCTACAGTCTTCAGACAGAAGTAGTAGGTATACAGTGAGAGAGAGACAGAGAGAGTCCCTATAATGTTTATTCAATATGTTATGTGATTTTAATTGAGTTTAGCTAGGAGTTGTCTGTTTGTATTCTGTGTTTTGAGATGGACACAAACAAAAGCCAGGAAATTCACTGATTAGATCTTGTGATGATTAAAAGGATCTTAAATCATTTCAGAATTTTATCCACCATATGTTCTACAATATGCTATAAAAGACTGAATTAAAGATAGAGCAGGCCTTAAATCCTAATTCTGTGCTTTGTTCCACTTGCATTCCAACTTTATTATTAGGGGTGGGTGAACTCATTTTGTTTAATTTCAAACCCATTCAAACTTTGTAGTTTTGAAAGTTCATTGAATACATGAATTATCTTGGATTCACAGCCTGGTTTGGAGAAACTGTGGAGGCAGAGAGAAAACTCTAATTAACAAGTAGGATGAAAATGGAGCAGAGAAAAGGGGAAAGTGTAGTTAAAAAACAAATAGTGAGTTAAATTCTACACTCCGTTACACTGGTGTAAATCTTGAATAGCTCCACTCACCTCAATGGAAGTATTCAGGATTTACACCATAGCAATGGAGAGGTGAATTTAGCCCAGAATATATCCCCCTGTATATGCCACCACTTGGGGCAGCCTAGCTGTTAGGAAGTCCATTCTTCAATCTGTAATGCATGGGAGTGGCTCTTCTTTACACAGAGAAATGTGCTTTTTAATTATTGAATTTCCCATGGTGGAAAATAGGTATAAATAAACTTGGCACAGCCTTCGCCCTTAGTTTATTTCTGTTTCATCTGACTGCAACGGCCGTCTAATGCATGTTTCTTTCCCATCCACACTTTATTCTCTTCTTATGCCAAGTGTAATTCTGCTGCACCAGGACACAGAGGCACTATCAGCTTTCCTGTTATCTGTAGTTCAAAGTTCTGCCACAGCACCCAAAGTTCAGTGCCAAGACCCATTTGAATCTGTCAACATAGTAAAGGTGAAGGGTAGTGCTGCCCATTTAAGGGTGGTGGTTGCAGCTGACTCTAAAAGTCATAGCTGGAACATAAGAACATAGGACTGGAAGGGAACCAATCCTGAGTCATTGAGTCCAGTCCCCTGATATTGCAGGCAACCCTGTCCTTAATCCCTTTCATATACTATACTTATCAAGCGCCATCTTAAAGCCAGTTAGGCTTTTTGCCCCCACTACTCATATTGGGGGGGGGACAGTTCAGAACTTCACACTTCTTAAGGTTAGAAACCATTTTCTAACTTCCTGCCTACATTTTTTCATGGCTAATTTATACCCATTTGTTCTTGTGCCAACATTGTCCTTTCACTTAAATAGCTCTTCTCCCTCCCCACTGTTTATCCCTCGATGTATTTATAGAAGCCAATCATCTCCTTTCTCCACCTTCAGTTTGCTAGGCTAAACAAGCCAAGTTCTTTAGTCTCCTCTTGTCAGATGGCGTCTCCATTCCCCTGATCATCCCTAACAGCCCTTCTCTGCACCTGCTCCAGTCTGAGTTAATCTTTCTTGATTACAGCCAGAAAGCCGTAGCATAGACACTTACGGTAGGATAAAAGCAAGAATACCACAATAAAGTGCGTCTGTGGCTACTGAAAACTAGACCATGGCGTGTAAAAGATAGAAATATAGGAAGGGCCATTCATGTACTAGTGGATGGGAGAACAAATAAGGCTCCACTGAAAAAATACGACCAAATAAAACAAGAGCCCTGTTAAACTAGAGCACTATTATGTTTCTAGCGCTGCAGCCAGGCCCATGTCAAAGAGCCCAAGAATCCCCCTACTTGGAGCATCACCTCACTCATATTCTATAGTTTCATGTTTTGGAAGGAAGGAGGAAGAGTGGAAAGAGCTTCAGAACAGCTATCAAGCAGAATCTGGTTCCATGAACATCAACCAGGGTGTGCTTTGACTTACAAAGACAGCCCCACAGGCCTGATGTCCTGTCTCTTCCACCATCCTCACATAGAAATTCAAGCTTCACTGTGACCCTGGACTCACTGAAGAGTCTGATACAAATTCCTAAGGCTCTAACCCTTCTGCCTCAGGGACCCTCCTTCTCTCATCCTGGATCTGGCCTTCTGTTCTTCTGCAGTGAGCTTCCCCAGTGTCAGATACAGCAACAAAGAGCAACAGAGGCATATAGAGATGTTACTTACACAACAAGTCTCTCCTGGTTAGCTATAGACAAAATAATGAGAATCACTGATCTCCAATATCCCTTATTCTATAATTCCTATGCAGGAGGATGATTTGTAGGACCTTTTGTTTTGCTTTGCTTGTATTTTGTGTTTTGAGATGGACACAAACAAAAGCCAGGAAATTCACTGATAAGATCTTCTGTGCCACTTCAAACAGTCAGTTACTTTGGATAGGATATTCAGGCTCCAGCCAAGAAATGTTGCTTTGGTTTTACATTTAAACCTTTGTCAGCATGCAGAAGGTGAAAGATAGTCACAAACACTGAGATGATCAAGGACTCAATTTGTACAGGCTGGACCTGTTCTTCTTCTTCAGCTATACTCAGATTAAAACTACCCAGATTCTTCATTTTCATGGCCTCAGTCACAAATATCTTATAGCATGTCTTTGCTTAGACTCTGCAGCCTCTCAACACATAGTTAGCTTCTCATACTTTTAGAATACAGAGGCCTTCTATAAAAAAAATACAAAGAAAGGAGAGGTTATTAATCAGTCTAAGGTTCTGCTTCTGGGCCACAGAAATTAAATGAACTGGGTGTGTGTGACAGTACTTTGTGCATAGGTTATTTGCACCCTTTCTTTCCCGCCAGTAAAATATATATATATATAATTGCCATAAATTACAAATAATATATATAATTTAACAGATGTCTGAGTGTTGGTAACCCACCAAAGGCTAGTAGCTTTAGTGAAACAGTAGTTGCCTCTGAACTTGTGGCTAGCTAGCCAAAAAAGGTTGCTCTACTACAGCACTCTGACACCTTAAAGGGATTGGGTTATATAGGGTTACCATATTTGAACGTTCAAAAAAGAGGACACTCCATGCCCCCCTATCCACTCCCTCCCACTTCCCACCCCCTGACTGCCCCCCACAGAACCCCCAACCCATCCAATCCCCCCCCCGCTCCTTGTCCCCGATCGCCCCATCTGGGGCTCCTGCCCCTAATTGCCCCCAGGACCTCACCCCCTAGCTAAGCCTCCCTTCTCCTTGTCCCTGACTGACCCCTCCTGAGACCCCATCCCCTACCTGTCTCCTGACTGCCCCAACTCCTATCCACACCCCCACCCCCTGACAGGCCCCCCAGAACCTCTGGCCCATCCAACCCCCCCGCTCCCTGTCCCCTGACTGCCCCGACCCCTCTCCACACCCCTGCCCCCTGACAGCCCCCCCAGGAACCTCCAACCCATCCAACCCCCCTTCTCCATATCCCCTGACTGCCCCCCAGGACCTCCTGCCCCTTCTCCAACTCCCCAGCCCCCTTACCGTACCGCTCAGACCAGACACGCTGCTGCAGACATGTTGCCGCACTCCCTCGCAGAGCGCACAGCCCCTCTCCCCCAGAGCTCTGCCGGTGAGGCGCGCTGAGACTCTGGGGGTGGGGGGAGCAGGGGTGGGGCTCTGGCTGCTGGTGGCCCCGATGCGAGTGGCTCAATCTGGCCTGGCTGCTCTGGTAGCTGCGCTGCGCTCTGCATTGGGAGGAAATTCTGGTCCTTTTTAGATTTAAAATCGCAAAATCCGGACATGTCCAGGATAATCCTGATGTATGGTAACCCTAGTTTATAGTATCGTATGTGTAAATAAATTAATCAAAAAGCATTCTATTCAACCCATTTTGCCTCCATCTGTTCATGAAGCTGATTGCTCTTGTCCTCAAGCATATTTGTTAGTCAGAATTAGTCACTGAATATCTTCTGCACATACTTCTTGGTCTGTAGATTACTTGCCATAAATTACAAAGACGTTGGGCCAGCTCCTTACCTGGTTTAAAATGGTGTAGCTCTCTTGAAAACCCCTTCATTGAAGGAGGTACACTAGTTTAGGATATGACCCATTATCTATGT
Organism: Chrysemys picta bellii; assembly: GCF_011386835.1. NCBI lineage: Eukaryota > Metazoa > Chordata > Testudines > Emydidae > Chrysemys > Chrysemys picta. The sequence goes on along the minus strand of NC_088792.1, from coordinate 219,385,435 downwards.
CAGGCATTTAGAATTAGTAATATTTTAGTGACCTAGAACTTTGCAGGCATTCCTTATTAAAAATTTGAGCTGTGTTGGTTAATTTTGATTGGATGTATACTGTACAGGACATGGTATGTTTCTATACCCTGACTATATACGAATAACTACTAGTCAAGTTTGCAGTGCAAATACTTATCTTTATACTTTCAAAATTCCCTTTCTATGAATATTCTCCAACACTTGTTTATAATGTCCTGTTTTGGTGAACATTCATGACCATTAGCTCATTCAACATCCTGCAAAAGTAAATACAATATGATCATGATCTTAGCCAATGCAAATTTCTTTTAAAATCCTAACAATTAATCATGGGATTTTGTTCACATTATTCAGCCAGCTTTACTTGCAAAAATGTGGTATGATCTTTTTATCGTGATGTGGGTGCTAAAACTACATGGTAAATCTACGGTTGGCATATTGACATTAATGATTATTGATGGCACTCCCCCATGGAGTCAATCTTTTTGGCCTGATACAATGATCATTGTCGTCAATAGGAATCTTTCTGTTGTTTTGAATGGACACTGAATGAGGCCTGTTTGAGCATGGTTATTAAAAAGTGGTAGCTTCTAAACAAAGATATAGGGTAGTTCATCATGGTGTACACATCCATGTAAAAACATTACTGTTGATTTCTTTGTGTGCAATCCACAACAGCCAGTCCCCGAAGGTGACATGAGCAAGAACCTCTTCGGATAACAATATTTTTCCCATCCAAGGATCCCATTTGTGTGTCTGTGCCTCGGTCTTCATTTTCAGCCTGTCATAGTGTATTTTCCATGCCTTCTGGTTTTCACCATTGGTTCTCTTTATTCCTAATAACATTTACAGATGGTAAAATTCCCAGGCACAGAGGTGTTAAGGGCTTATGTGATGCAGAGAACACATTGTGCAGAACCTCTGTACTAGGGTGAATTTCGACATGGCAACATACAAAAGAAAAGCAAGTATGGAAAATGGTTCTGGTATTAGAGCAGTACTACATTCCTATTGTGTAGTGGGCTAAAAAGAGTAACAGTATTTCAAGGCACTATGGAAACATTTGCAACTAGAACTCCTGAAAGTAAAAATATTTTCCTATATTAACATATTACAACTCAGTATCACTCAGAGATTTCAAATTATTACAGTACTTATCAACTATCAGGTGTTTGCATGGTGGTATATTGATTAGGGCTGTCAAGTGATTAAAAAAATTAATCATGATTAATTGCACTGTTAACAATAGAATATCATTTATTTTTGGATGTTTACTACATTTTCAAATATATTAATTTCAATTATAACAATACAAAGTGGACAGTGCTCACTTTAATATTTATTTTTGATTACAAATATTTGCACTGTAAAAATCAAAAAAATGTATTTTTCAATTCACCTCATACAAGTAGTTTAGTGCAATCTCTTTAACATGAAAGTTGAACTTATAAAAGTAGAATTATGTAAAAAAAAAACTGCATTCAAAAATAAAACAATGTAAAATTTTAGAGCCTAAAAGTCTATTTAGTCCTACTTCTTGGTCAGCCAATCACTCAGACAGACAAGGTTGGTTACAACTTGCAGGAGATAATGCTGCCTGCTTCTTGTTTACAATGTCACCTGAAAGTGAGAATAGGCATTCGAATGGCACAGTTGTAGCTGGCGTTGCAAGATATTTATGTTCTAGATGCGTTAAAGATTCATATGTCCCTTCATGCTCAATCACCATTCCAGAGGGCATGCTGGGTTCTGCTTGATAACGATCCAAAGCAGTGCGGACTGACGCATCTGAGTCTGATGCCACCAGCAGAATTTTTGGTGGTTTGGGTTCTGTAGTTTCCGCATCAGAGTGTTGCTCTTTTAAGACTTCTAAAAGCATGCTCCACACCTCATCCGTCTCAGAATTTGGTTGGCACTTCAGATTCTAAAACCTTGAGTCGAGTTGTGTAGCTATTTTTAGAAATCTCACATCGATACCTTCTTTGCCAAGTTTTGTCAAATCTGCTGTGAAAGTGTTCTTAAAACAAACATGTGCTGGGCCATCATCAGAGACTGCTATAACATGAAATATATGCAGAATGCGGATAAAACAGAGCAGGAGTCATACAGTTCTCCCCCCAAGGAGTACAGTCACAAATTTAATTGACACATTTTTTTAACGAGCATCATCAGCATGGAAGCATGTCCTCTGAAATGGTGGCCAAAGCATGGAAGGAGCATATGAATGTTTAGCGTATCTGTCATGTAAATACCTTGCAACACCAGCTACAAAAATGCCATGTGAATGCCTGTTCTCACTTTCAGGTGACAGATTAAATAAGAAGCAGGTAGCAGTATCTCCGGTCAATGTAAACAAACTTGTTTGTTTTAGCTATTGGCAGAATAAGAAGTAGGACTGAGTGGACTTGTAGGCTCTAAAGTTTTACACTGTTTTGTTTTTGAGTGCAGTTACATAATAAAAAAATCTGCATTTGTAAGTTACATTTTCACGATAATGAGATTGCACTTCAGTACTCGTATGAGGTGAATTGAAAAATACTATTTCTCTTGTTTATCATTTTACAGTGTATATATTTGTAATAAAAAATAATATAAAGTGATATAAAGCACTGTGCACTTTGTATTCTGTATTGTAATTGCAATCAATATTGAAAATGTAGGAAAACATCCAAAAACATTTAATATATTTCAATTGTTATTCTATTGTTATAAGTGTGATTAGTTTTTTTAATCACGATTAATTTTTTTTAATTAATTGCATGAGTTAACTGCGATTAATTGACAACCCTAATATTGATTTATCTGTTTGAATGTTAAGCGATCCTTTCTTAGCTTTCCCATGTTACTTGCTACTTAACTTGTCTAAATCTTTTAACACAGTCTGTACTAGGTTAAGCTGTCCGCATACCACAACATTTCATGCCAACCAAAACAATAATTAGATTTTGCAAGTATTCAGTAGCTGTTTTGTAAGCATGAATCTCTTGACAGATTCATATATCTCATTAAAATAATTCCAGCAAGCTGACAAGCTAATGGGTACCACCATAATAAAGTGATTTCCTTTCATTTCAGATTCTGTCATCTCTGCCAGATACAAATGTGTCTTGTATACTTTGTTAGAGACATAACCAGGCAAATGCCCCATCAATATAAGCCAGTTACACTGATCTCCTTTAAAAGCGTACAGCTTTCAGTAAGCAATTTAAAAGTGCAACATTAGAAATATTTTGTTAAAAATTATAACAACCCATGACCTATTCTTTTTAAAGGTCTCTAATAGAGTCTCTCTCTACATTATTATGAATTTTGGGACGGAAACCAATGTTTTGTTTTCTGTAGAACTCAGCAAAGTACTTTGTGGCTCTACGGGAAGGTCAGATCTCTGCAATTACTTCTGGAAAAATGGGCAGAATTACACTGGTTTGTGTCCGAGTCATAGAACTATCTGATTTACAAACCAAAGTGCATACCAGAGCAGAATCTCTATACATTATGTATAAGCTCCATTATCTCATCCATTTTGCAATGCATTTTCATTGTGGGCCAGATGCTTCCTGGTTCTTTCATGGGTGCTCTGTGGTGAGCAGAGGTTGTAAAGCAGTGGTTATCAATCGGGGGTACCTTAACCCCTGGGGGTACGCAAAGGTCTTCCAGGGGGTACATCAACTCATCTAGATATTTCCCTAGTTTTACATCAGGCTACATAAAAAACACTAGCAAAGTCAGTACAAACTAAAATTTCCTACAAACAATATCTTGTTTATACTGAATATACTATACACTGAAATGTAGGTACAATAATTATATTCCAATTGATTTATTTTATAATTATATGGTTAAAATGAGAAAGTAAGCCATTTTTCAGTAACAGTGTGCTGTGCCACTTTTGTATTTTTATGTCTGATTGTGTAAGCAAGTAGTTTTTAAGTGAGGTGTAATTTGGGGGTACACAAGATAAATCAGACTCCTGAAATGGGTACAGTAGTCTGGAAAGGTTGAAAGCCCCTGCTGTAAAGAACCTTCCCCTTCTACCTTCTCTCTATATTCCTAAGGGAATGCAGGGTCTGCTCTCTTCCTAGTTCTGAAAGGCACACAGCACCCTGAATGGAGTGGAAAGGTGGCAAGGCTATAAACTCCAACTCCCCTGCAACATCCAGTAACTGACCATATGTGGAAGGTAAATAAGCTGCACACCACAAATGGGGTTAAGTAACAGGCTCACAGCTTCGGCATACTAGGGAGTCCTGGAAGACAGTCTAATTTCCTGAGGCGGAATGCTCCTTTTAGGTGCCGCTGCTCAACACCCGCACTAATTAGAGGCTGTGCTTACATGACAAAGTCAAAGTCTACTAGGGTTAAAAGGAATTTGCATACCGATTTTTCATAGAGATGGTGTAACACTTTCTCTGGATAATATTTTTTTTCTTCTGTAGTAACTATTATTGATTGATGGCTATCCGTGTACCCACTGTTGTGGAAACATAACGGAAGAAACACTCATGCCCCAAAGAGCTAACAATCCAAGGCCAGGTAGTTTAGACAAAATCTGAACTGAATGAACATTTTAACTGAACTGATCTCAGAGCTGGTTTAGTGATATTATAAATTGCCCAGAGTGTAATACATCTGCAATCTCAGCATATATAGTTTGTGCTTTGTTTTATTGTATCATAATATGCGTGAGTTTATTTAATGATATAACACCACTGGCCAAGTGCAGTCCATGGCAATGCACAGTGCAAGCTGCTCTGTTCAAGAAAGACAGCTATAGGCAGGGGTCTACACAAGCTCTACATGGACAAAGATGAGGGCACCTGCAATTTATTACAATTAATGCAAACTAGATAAAAGTGTGCCTCTTTACCACATGGTCATCATTTGAGAAATGCATGAGTACCCCTATGATACAGTCTATACTGTTTCTGCCTCATGGGTGTACGTCCCTGATTCTCCACTGCACCTGAACTGTACTCAGACATAGTGGATAGTGGCAGTTGCTGGAAGACAGGTGCAGAGCCATCAGATTCAGCGTTATCCAGAGCTAACACAAGTTAGGACTGCATAGAGACAGTTCTATGTTACGCCACTGGTGTAAGTTCCCCGCCCTGTCCCTTTCACATCCCACTCTCAGAATGCCCCTATATGCCCCCTTCCTTTCCTTAACCAGGGATGGGGTGACAGGTAGCATAAGAAGTGACAGAACCTCCTCCACCAGATTTATGTCAATGGAGAATTCTTTTGCACAGGGAGGAGTCTTTGGTCATCTCTGGTCACTTAAGGTCATTTTGCACCACTTAAGAGTTTGGATCACAGTATCTGGTCAAAAAGGTCAAGTGAGAATGATGCAGAAGAAAGCACTTTAAAATAATCTATTTGTTCCATGTAGTATAACTGGCCCTGGTCTTCTGCATTCATCATGGTAAAGCTGTATCTGGAATCTTCTGAGAGTTGGTATTTATTTATACACTGCCACCTGTGCTAGGCCTTAATAGTGATAGGAAGCTCCTGGACTCCAAAAACCGTCACCACAGAAAGGCTCAAACTAAATGGTCTCCTTCTAACTCACACTGGCTTTCAAATGTATTTTTTTTCCTTTCATTTTCTCCCAGTCTAACTTTTTTTGTTAACAAAAATAACTCATGAACAGTGGAATCATTTTGTTATATAAATCTGACAATTGTCCCGTATTCTTCAGTTCTGAAATTAGGGCTATTGGCCTCTAAGGCATACCTATTAATCATAGCCTATGGGGATTCAGTCACACAGCCCTCATTAGCATTAATAAGAATCCCTGAGCCTCACACTGAATTCTGATGATTTTTTGCATATTTTTATTTAATTTCCTTTGTCTTTGTGGTATACAGGTTAAAAGAACCAGCAGTGCTTTGGAAACTTCATTGCTGGCTTCTGTGCTGCCACACCATAATACTCTTTCTGCCCTCAACCTCTCTCATTTAACTTCTCTTGGTAGGGATGTCCAAAGTTTCAGTTTAACATCTCCTTAATTGGCTCCAATCTTGTAAGCTTACCCAAAGAGAGTGATATTATAGAGGGAAAAAAGAGCTTGCAGTAACAGAACCAGTAGTAGGGTGAGAGCAGGAGATCTACTACTAATCTAGCTAAGAAGGTTGCTGAATAGACCTGTGGCTCCTGTTAGCAGCCAGAGCTCCCAGTTATTCAGTTCCATTGTTATTCATCTGGTACCTGGTCATGCTGAATGAGAATAGGCTCAAAAGTGATGGGAGGCTGCTGTCCTATGGATCTCCACCAGCTTCTACTCTGTGGAAAGTTCTGGCAGCTGCTGCTACTGTTCCATTTAGGGGTTAAGGCTAAAGCTTTTTGACCAGCAAGCGTGGACCCAAGGTGGCAAACAATAGCTGAACAGTCCTCTGCATAAGGAACTTTTGAGATGAGCAAAATGTCTCTGAGTTTCTGTCACTAACCTTGAAGTCTGATAACCTATATGTTTTAGTTGTGTTTTATTAATTGGCTATATTAGTGTGTGATTGTTAGAGTATTTTAATGGGATCGCATTGTCACAGTTCATGGAAACTGCATAGCAATATTATATTATATTATATTATATTCTTAAATTAATTTAAGATGCTAGGGGGCCAACTCTAGGCTCCAGGATCCTCACCCTTCACCTTTTGTGAGTGGATACATGCATCTCTCTTTCCGTCCTGAGCAAAGTATTTCCAGGCTGCACTGTTCCCTGACTATACCGTGATATCCTATCCCCCAGCAAGAGACAGACTGTCTTAACCTGCTTGCTTCGCTTCTCTCCTCTCCACAGATATGGTGGACAGCGAAATTGCCAACGGTTATAAGTTACCACACAGTTCTTTCTAAGCAAGCACATTTATTCTTAAGATGAATATATTACAGAGAAAACATTGAAAACAATAAAAGAACCTACATGTATGCTAAGAAGCTTACTAGAGATCACCCCCCAACTCCTACAAGAGCTGTGGTTGGTGATTAATCTTTCAAACCCTACACAGGAGTTTTCCCTATGGTCACAGCTTCAGCTGAGAATGAGTACTCAAATCTTATGGGGCTTCAGTAAGCCAAAGATCTTCCAACTCTTTCCTAAGAGCAGGGCCCCCCTTGGGTCCTATCTGTTTGTCCCAAGTAAGTTTTAACTGAGGCTATTTAACTAAAAATCCTTTCTTTGTCTGTTGGCTCGCAGAGAATCCAGTTTGAACCAGTATGTGTGAATCTCTCTCCAGGTGGTAGTAGCTCTCTGGAGGCGTTACAATCTGAGTGAATTTGCCTAACCACCCTCTACTGTTCTTAGTGTTGCCCCTCCCCTAGGATACAATCCCTCAAAAGCACACAAACATTTGTATTTTTAATACAGTGAACTCCTAAAATACATAAAAAGAACAGGAGTACTTGTGGCACCTTAGAGACTAACACATTTATTTGAGCATAAGCTTTCGTGGGCTACAGCCCACTTCATCAGATGCATAGACTGGAACATACAGCAAGAAGATATTTATACATACAGAGAACATGAAAAGGTGGAAGTAGCCATACCAACTGTAAGAGGCCAATCTATTAAGATGAGCTATCATCAACAGGCGAAAAAAAAACTTTTGAAGTGATAATCAAGATGACCCATAGAAGGTTTGGGGATACTTAACATGGGGAAATAGATTCAATTAGTGTAAGAACCCAACCATTCCAAGTCTCTGTTCAAACCTAAGTTAATTGTATCTAATTTGCATATTAATTCAAGTTCAGCAGTCTCTCTTTGGAGTCTGTTTTTGAAGTTTTTTTGTTGCAAAATTGCCACCTTCAAGTCTGTCACTGAGTGGTTAGAGAGGTTGAAGTGTTCTCCCACTGTTTTTTTAATGTTATGATACCTGATGTCAGATTTGTGTCCATTTATTCTTTTGCGTAGAGACTGTCCGGTTTGGCCAATGTATATGGAAAAGGGGCATTGCTGGCACATGATGGCATATATCATGTTGGTAGATGTGCAGGTGAACGAGCCCCAACGAGCTGGCATCGGGCTTTGTTGCAAGGATAGGTTCCTGGGTTAGTGTTTATGTTTTATGGTGTGCGGTTGCTGGTGAGTATTTGCTTCAGGTTGGGGGGCTGTCTGTAAGCGAGGACTGGTCTGTCTCCCAAGATCTGTGAGAGTGAGGGATCATTTTTCAGGACAGGTTGTAGCTCTTTCATGATGCTCTGGAGAGGTTTTAGTTGGGGGCTGAAGCTGATGGCTAGTGGCGTTCTGTTATTTTCTTTGTTGGGCCTGTCCTGTAGTAGGTGACTTCTGGGTACTCTTCTGGCTCTGAAACCTAAAATACATCTCTACAATGAGATTACAGAGAAGAAAAAAATAGAGCTGTTCGATTTTATTTAGCAGAACAATTTTCCATTGGAAAATGCTGTTCTATCAAAACTGAAGTGTTTTGTAGGAGTGTGTTGCTGTCAATGAAATTTTCTATTGAAAAATTTCAAAATGATTTCAAATTGAAATGGAGTATTTCCGAGTCTCAGCTACTGGAACATGAAATAATTATAAATGTTAGGAGTATTTTTAAAGTTTCCAAACACCTCACAAAAATTGTCTTTGTTTTGCATTGAGCTAAATCCATAGAGGATTAATATACTCCTGCATTTAGGAGTGCAGTTCAGGGCTATCTGCACCTTTGACCCTGCTATAGTCTCTGTTGCACTCCTCAGGTGAAAGGCCTTGCACCTTCACTTCTCTCAGGGTGGAATCCCATGATTCCTCCACTCTCAGAGTGGGTCCAACGCTATAGTACTCTGTGTATGTAACACTCACATACCATCCATGATTCCTCAGCAGGCCCAACAGTGTTTGAGCACTGCCAGTCTTCCCTTTGGAAGCAAAGTCTTTTCAAAATAAAACATTGTTTAATCTCGAGAATAGGGGCAAAAACATAACAGAAGTAAAGGACACAACACAACAGTCTACACGGATATCTGCTTACCTAAATCTTAGTTAGGGCTAACTTATTCCAGTCACCCCTACTTCTGGGATGGAACAGTCCACACCCCTTTATCTCCCTCTCCCCTGTTCTTCCAAAGTTAGAATCATAGAATCATAGAAGATTAGGGTTGGAAGAGACCTCAGGAGGTCATCTAATCCAACCCCCTGCTCAAAGCAGGACCAACACAATTAAATCATCCCAGCCAGGGCTTTGTAAAGTCTGACCTTAAAAACTTCTAAGGATGGAGATTCCACCACCTCCCTAGGTAACCCATTCCAGTGCTTCACCACCCTCCTAGTGAAATAGTGTTTACTAATATCCAGCCTAAACCTCCCCCACTGCAATTTGAGACCATTGCTCCTTGTTCTGTCATCTGCCACCACTGAGAACAGCCGAGCTCCATCCTCTTTGGACCCCCCTTCAGGTAGTTGAAGGCTGCTATCAAATCCCCCCTCACTCTTATCTTCTGCAGACTAAACGAGCCCAGTTCCCTCAGCCTCTCCTCATAAATCACTGCTGACTCATATTCAGCTTCTCATCCAGTGTAATCCCCAGGTCCTTTTCTGCAGTCCCCAACCTGTAGCAATGCATAGGATTCTTCCATCCTAAGTGCAGGACTCTGCACTTGTCCTTGTTGAATATCATAAGATTTCTTTTGACCCAATCCTCCAATTTGCCTAGGTCACTCTGGACCCTATCCCTACTCTCCAGTGTATCTACCTCTCCCCCCAGCTTAGTGTCATCTGTGTACTTGCTGACGGTGCAATCCATCCCATCATCCAAATCATTAATAAAATGCTTTGAGCAAGGGGTTGGACTATATGACCTCCTGAGGTCTCTTCTAACCCTAATCTTCTATGATTCTATGACTCTATATTGAACAAAACGAGTCCAAGGACCGACCCTTGGGGTACTCTGCTTGATACCAGCTGCCAACTAAACATTGAGCTGTTGATCACTACCTGTGGAGCCCGACAATCTAGACAGCTTTCTATCCACCTTATAGTCCATTCATCCATACTTTTTTAACTTGCTGGCAAGAATACTGTGGGAGACCGTATCAAAAGCTTTGCTAAAGTCAAGATATATCATGTCCACTGCTTTCCCCATATCCACAGAGCCAGTTATCTCATCATAGAAGGCAATCAGGTTGGTCAGGAATGACTTGCCCTTGGTGAATCCATGTTGACTGTTCCTGATCACCTTCCTCTCCTCCAAGTGCTTCAAAATGGTTTCCTTGAGGACCCGCTCCAAGATTTTTCCGCGGAATGAGGTGATGCTGACCAGTCTGTAGTTCCCCGGATTCACCTTCTTCCCTTTTTTAAAGATGGGCATTATACTTGCCTTTTTCCAATTGTCTGGGACCTCCCCCAATCGCCAGGAGTTTTCAGAGATAATGGGCAATGGCTCTGCAATCACATCAGCCAACTCCATCATCACCCTTGGATGCATTGCATCCGGATCCATGGACTTGTGTATGTCCAGCTTTTCTTTGACCACTGAGGACTGCTCATCTCCTCCCTATACTGTGCTGCCCAGTGCAGCAGTCTAGAAGCTGACCTTGTCTCTGAAGACCGAGGCAAAAAAAGCATTGAGAACTTCAGCTTTTTCCACATCATCTGCCACTAGGTTGCCTCCCCCATTCAGTTAGGGTCACACATTTTCCCTGATCTTTTTCTTGTTGCTAACAGACCTGTAGAAACCCTTCTTGTTACCCTTCAAATCTCTTGCTAGCTGCAACTCCAATTGTGCTTTGGCCGCTCGAGCAATATTTTTATACTCCTTCCTAGTCATCTGTCCAAATTTCCACTTCTTGTAAGCTTCCTTTTTGTGTTTCAGCTCACTGAAGATTTCTCCGTTAAGCCAAGCTTGTCACCTGCCATATTTGCTATTCTTTCTGCACATCGGGATGGTTTGTTCCTGTGCCCTCAATAAGGCTTCTTTAAAATACAGCCAGCTCTCCTGGACTCCTTTCCCCCTCATATTAGCCTCCCAGGGGATCCTGCCCATCAGTTCCCTGAGGGAGTCAAAGTCTGCTTTTCTGAAGTCCAGGGTCTGTATTCTGCTGCTCTCCTTTCTTCCTTTTGTCAGGATCCTGAACTCGACCATCTCATGGTCACTGCTGCCCAGGTTGTCACCCACTTCTACTTCCCCTACCAATTCTTCCCTGACCTGAGCAGCAGGTCAAGAGGAGCATGGCTCCTAATTGGTTCCTCCAGCACTTGTACAGGGAAGTTGTCCCCAACACTCTCCAAAAACTTCCTTACTCTGTTCTTGCCAGATGTCTTCACAAGACCATGCTGAGTCTATTCTCACTGTGCTCATCCCACTGAGAGCGTCTGCAACTACATCTACTTTCCAGGTTAATAGTGAACTGTGAATGTATTTTCAGACAGTTTGTGAATCCATCTCCACAGGTGTCTTCCTGGGTTGTGCTCTGTAAGGAGCCACTGAGAGCACTGTGGTCTATGTACACTGTGATTTTCATACCTAGTAAATATGGACGATTGGCCTTAGAGCCTCAACAATAGCCAGACACTCCAATTCTGTAGCTGAATATTTGGTTTCCCTCTTATTTAACTGGCAACCTCCAAAAGCCACTGGTCTGCGCCAACTAAGCTCATCAATTTAGTCAAGTGCAAATCCAACAGCAACCTTTGAGGCATCCCATGTTGCCATGAATGGATGGTATGATGGGACATGCTCCCCACACTGGCCCTCAGAGGGCTGAATAAGGCCAAGTGGGCCCAATCTGCCAATTAGGCTGCAAATGAGGGATACTTAAGCAAAAGGAAGCTAATTAGAAGCTATTTAGCTCCTGCCCCAGACAATTAATTGAATGAATATTAACCATGTGATGGTCAAGCTCCTCTCCTGTCCTGATAATGTGATGTTTGTCTCCACCCCTTGTTAGCTTGTTGGGTCTGTTTATGCGATGTGTAATACATTCTCATTGTCTTTGAAAATACTTTGGAAGTAACTCCCAGGTTGGGAAACCACATTCCTTTCTGTAGGGTGGGGTAACTCCTCCTTGGCTGGCAAACACATTTTAAGAATTATAATTTCAGTTTATGTCCAGTTGCTTGCACCCTACATTATATGATATCAATAACCTGTGAGTTATGAGCTTTTCATTGAGACCTTGCATGACACTTACGAGATACATTTCATGACATTAAAGAATTGGGGCACGCTTGAACTGGTTAAGCCATCTGAAATTTATTACCAGATATCATGGTGCCCTTTGCCCTCTACCCTTGGGCTGTTCTTAATGCCACAACGTTTTACTCTTTTGTACATTATATCTGCAGATCACAGAATACCTTGACAGTTTAACTATGTGGGATATGTTTAGAGAGTTTGGATATTTTGTTTGTTCACAGATTTGGGATCTGTCATTTGACTTATCACTGTTTCTTTTTTATAATAAAAGATAAAGAAAGAAAGAGATTAATCTTACTGAGGTGAAAGGAGAAAAGGAAATGACATACTGCTCAACCAGAAGATAAGAGACCAGTTTGATAGAGGAAGCAGAGAAAATTTCACTTACAGCTGAAATAGCTTATGTACTTTTGTCTATTTGTTTGCCAGTTTAACGTACCTTGAATAAATACACAATATACTACTACTATTTAGCACTTTGGGCCAGAATTTGATCTCACACCCATTTAATACTGGTACAATTCCACTGGCAATAGTGGAGTCACTCCTGATTTTACACCTTGGAGCAGAATTGATCTCTTCCATAAATTATGATGGTTTATCTATTTGTAATGAGGAGACAGATTGCTTACTTCTTGAAAATTTGGGGGCAGATTTTGGGCCACTGAGGTCTGCAGAGTTAAACAAGGGATTAATATTACCATTATGTATCTTTCTAACATGTCCTTGTCTTTTTCTTTTTAAAATAGCAACTCACATAACCACGGGCACTGAGTTTCTAATCTGCCGGGGGGTACTCCCCCTCGGTTTCGCACAGGCCCCACCCCCACGCCACCTCTTCCTCCAATGCCTCACTCCCACCCTGCTTCTTCCCACCCGCGCTCCGCCCTGCCCCGCCTCTTCCCCACCTCTTCCCATCCCCGTCCAGTTCTGCCCCCTCCCCCGAGCATGTTGCATTGAGACCTTGCATGACACTTACGAGATACATTTCATGACATTAAAGAATTGGGGCACGCTTGAACTGGTTAAGCCATCTGTAATTTATTACCAGATATCATGGTGCCCTTTGCTCCTCCCTTCTGCCCCCCAGCGCCTCCTGACGCCACAAAACAGCTGGGAGGGAGGGGCAGGCACTGATCAGTGGGCAGGAGGCACTGGGTGGGCAGGAGGCACTGTGGGGAGGGAGAGGCGTTGATGGGGGGCTGCCAGTGGGTGCTAAGCATCCACCATTTTTTTCACGTGGGTGCTCCAGCCCCTACAGCACCCCTGGCGTCAGCGCCAACGCCCATAATGTTCTATTTACTATTGTCAAATATATAATATTGTCAAATATTCCCATTGTTAGTAAATATTAACCCCTTTGGTCCCGTTTGGATATTAAATTCATTTAGATATTAACTAATCTCCCAAAGTTATGGTATTAGCAAAGACTGTGTTTGAATTCTAAGGCCCACAGCATTGGTTCTTCATCGGTATTCAAGAATTTTATGTGATTAAGTGTTGGGCTATATCTAATTATCCTCAGCATCTTTAGGTCTGTGGGAATCCAGGTGTTCAGGGAAAAGACTCCATCAAACTATTAAAAGGTGTCTACAGAAGTATGTTATAAACAAAATGGGGTGATCAATAAGGAATAATTGTTATTACAGATGGGTTCTGTACTGGATGAAATAATGACTCATTGAAAGATGCTTTTAACTCAATAAGAACTGTTTTCACAGTAGTTATTAATGACTGGATTAGAGATTCCTTTTTACTAAATCAGGTAAACTGAGGACCATAAAAGAAATTCCATTCCAAAAATAATTTAAAAAAACAGAACACATGGTAAATTTAACCATGGGAAAGTTTTTTTCCCTCCAAAAAAGGAGGTTTGTCTTATACCCTATGTAGAGACAGAGGTTTTGGAAGTTAGGATGGGGAGTACAAACTGCCAGCATCCTACCAATTACAGAGGAGAAACACACAGAGGCAAGCTTGTTACCTTACACCAAGAGTTGTAATATCTGTTCTTTCTGGATAGTGCTGTACTAGTTTGGTTGATAAACTTTGGTTAAATAATTTCATTTGAGTCTGTCATTGACAATCTCGAGTTCTCTTTAAATTCAAACATGCAACACCATTGTGCTGCTCAAAAAAGTGATGCCATTGTTTTATTTTATCGTTTATTATAAAAAACATGAACAAAAAATTGCAAATATACATATGCACATAAAATTATATATATTTGCCTCCCTCTTCCCGCATATATTGCTTGTCTCCTTGATTTGTAAGTTCTTTGGTCAGACACTATCTTTCATGTTCGTAGAGCACCTGTCACAATGTGATCCTGATTAAGGCTGATGTGTACTATCTTCGTATAATAATAATATGGTACTAATCACAACAGGGAACAATGAGCCACTGATAGAAGCTGGACAGCATGGGAAAACACTGTTCAAGCTTCTCCACACACATTGCTGCCAGTGTGCATCATTCCTGACATGTACAGCCTCTGTTTCTCCCAATCCTGGCACTTCTCCTGAGATAACACTGCCAGTCATGCACCAAGGGGAACTCAGATAAAGCCACCAGAATAATTTCCCTTGTCACCTAAACAGAATGAGCTGAGGTCTTCAGATAAGAAACACTGGTAAAACTAATCTATGGTGTCGCCTCCCATGCCCTCCCTCCCCCCAATGCCCACCCCCAACCTCCAGGGATCTTTAGATTCTTGTATAGATGTACAACTCCTTGGGGTCAACTGAGCTAGACAGACACACTTCTGAAGAAATAAAGGCTGGAAAAAGAAATCCTTTAGAGGTTCTGGCTTATTTACTAAATATTGTAGCTTCAAATAACAATAGCCTGGAGCCATTTGGCATGAATCTGCCTTATATCTGTGAAGTCATTTTCAACTATGCAAAGTGAGTAAAGAATAAATATAAAAATGCAACCAAGCTAACGTGCATGTTATACCCACTGTCACATTATTGACTTGAACTGGAACCATATAGAACATGGTTGCAACCAAAGTCCTGTAGTGGCACCAAATCTTATATAAAGGGGGTCAAATGAGGTGTCTAAGACAAGGTTATGATTTACTGGTTATGATTATGCTGTCTATATGTGTGTATCAATTTTGTAGTTCAAGTTATGAATATTGGCTCTATACTGTCTGTATTTCAAACTTATGCTATGCTTCTGGGAGACATCCCAGACAAGTTGGTGTTAGCTCTGCCTAGCCTGCTTGATGGCCCATTAAGGACCATCAGCTATACAACTGACCCATTGAGAGAAGGCAGATACGCCTTGTAACTCAGCAAAGTATGCAGGAACTTGCCCATGTGACTCCAGACTCCATTTTGCTGTAATTTTCCACAGTAAGAACAAAGAGGTGTTCTTAAACCTGGAAAAGACTATAAAAGGCTGATGCCTCATCTCCATCTTGTCTTCAATCCTGCTTCTTACCTCTGGAGGGACTTTGCTACAAACTGAAGCTCTGAACAAAGGACTGAATGACCCATCCCAGCTGTGGATGTACTCCAGAGACTTGATTTTGAACCTGCAGTTTATTCTATCACTGCTACAAGCCTGAACCAAGAACTTTGGCATTACTGTATGTAATTTATTCCATTTAACCAATTCTAGCTCTCATCTCTTTTTCCTTTTATGAATAAACTTTTAGATTTTAGATTCTACAACAACGTGATTTGTGGGTAAGATCTGATTTGTATATTGACCTGGGTCTGGGGCTTGGTCCTTCAGGATCGAGAGAACCTTTTTTTTCTTTTATTGGGGTATGGGTTTTCATAACCATTTGTCCCCATAACGAGTGGCACTGGTGGTGATACTGGGAAACTGGAGTGTCTAAGGGAATTGCTTGTGTGACTTGTGGTTAGCCAGTGGAGTGAGACCAAAGTCCTCTTTATCTGACTGGTTTGGTTTGCCTTAGAGGGGGAAAAACCCCAGCCTCGGGCTGTAACTGCCCTGTTTTAAGCAATTTGTCCTGAATTGGCACTCTCAGTTGGGTCCCGCCAGATCCAACCCATTACACCCACTTAATTAACTACATGAAAAAGATTATATGCAGTGTTGTAGCCATCTTGGTCCCAGAATCTTAGAGACAAAAGGTGGGTGAGGTAATATCTTTTATTGGACCAACTTATGTTGGTGAGAGAAACAAGCTTTCGAGCTTACATAGTGCTCTTCTTTAGGGTTGGGAAATGTACTCACAGTGTCACAGCTAAATACAAATGTAAAACAGATTGTTTAGCATAAGTAATTAACAGATATTTCAAGGGACCATTTAAGGTGGAGTTGCCCATTTAAAAAGAAGCAATGGAGAAACAAACCTATTGGTCTAAATTACAGCAGTGAACATGCAGTGTATGTAGCTATGTAATTATTGTAATTATTATGATTGTTTCTGTACTATATCTTTAAATTTCCAGCAGTCTGCCTCACAGCCTGGCCCCTGCCCAGGCAGAGTTTTGCAACATGTTACAGAGAGCACATGCTGTACTGTCTCATGGAGACTTTATGTCTAGGGTGACCAGACAGCAAGTGTGAAAAATCAGGACGGGGTGGGGGGAATAGGAGCCTATATAAGAAAAAGACCCAAAAATCAGGACTGTCCCTATAAAATCGGGACATCTGGTCACCCTATTTATGTCTGTACCCTGATTTGTTGTTTTCCTTAGTCTAAAATTAATGTAATTCAGAGTGAAAATATGTAGTCTGTGTGTGTAAAACATAATACCACCCCATTGACTTAATGGGGGTTGTCCTAGTGTAAGTGCAGAATTTTGCTCACTGACTGTATTTTCGACCTTTTGGTTACCAGTTACAATCAAAATCAAAACATTAAACACTGGCCTGTTTTCCAGAGTCCCCCATCCCGGCTCCCAGACACAAGGATTTACTCAAGGGAGATCCTATGACCCTCTCCCTGCCTCGTCTTAGAGGAGACACAGTAAGATCTCTATGATTTTACCCTTAACTGGTGTGCTGAGAGCTATTCAGAGCAAGTGTTACATTAATTGAGCTCTTTCCTACTGACAACACAAACCCCATTCATTGGGCGTGCATGACTTTTAGTGGCACGGCTGTAGTGACACAGCCATGTCGCTAAAAGCTGTGTAGTGTAGACATAGCCTAAGAAGAGTTTCACTCCTAGGGATTCACATGATATGGATAGGATCAATACAAATCCTTTTGGAGCAGAATTTGTTTTCCTAAGGATCTTACAGAGGCCTGCCATCATTCTTATATTGTTTAGAAGAATGATGAGGGTGCCCCTTTGTAGCAAATGTGGCAAGATAGGCCTGAATTTTTCCCCATTGAGTTCTGAAGGGTTCAAATTCCACATGGAATTCACATTAGCATCTTGGTTTCGGGCTTGAGCCAATGTTCATTGAAGTGATTGGAATGACTCTTATTGCTAGATGGGGATATTTAATTTGTGAAGTCAATTTAGTATGGAAGAACTTCTTGGGGTGCCATGAAAGACAATGGGGACTAGAAAACTACTATATAAATTGTAGATCTAATAGAGAAGGTCATTTCCATGTAGTCCTATTTAGATAGAGTGAAGAATGGAGTTGGTAGGTAACAGAGTTAAGCTTGGTAAAAACATGATGACACGCTTATTGGCTTAGACCTATTGATCTTCAATACCCGTCTCATTACATTTGTTAAAGTAAGTGTGAGAGCTCATTTACATCTAACAATACCTAATGCCCTACTGCATCATTAACGTAACATCAGGGAAGTTACACTGAAATTACCGGAATTACACCAAAGACTAATTTGGCCAAAGACACTCAAATTGAACCAGTCCTTCAGGAAAATGATTCATCTTAACTGTTTCTGGATTCACCCCACCTGCTCACTGCATAAATATTCACTCAATGCAAGTAGGGAAATGGTGTCTCAAATATTCACAATTTCTAATTTACAAGAAAATCTGGATGTAAAGGAAGTGTCTTCACTTGGGCAGCTTTTATGAACAAAATAAACTCTAACATGAGTTCATTATGTTGAATATCATTTTTCAGCTGAAAATGTTCCTATGCATGTTCTTCTCTATCCTTCAGCACCCTCAGATGCATAGGGCATTTATTTTGGTGTTGTGCTGGTCTGTTCAGGCTTCTGAGATTCATGTTGATGGAGTTGGATTACTTCTTTATTGTTTTGTGTAAAGTTTCTCTAGATCACCCTCTTTTTCTGTTTCCAGGTGGTGTCCATATTATCACTTGATGTGAAAGTCATGTTGGTGGCATCCTTAAAGCATGTCCATTGTCATTTTCTTACTATGTTTGATGCTTTTAAGTAGGTTTTCTCCCCTTAGAATTTCAGATGTTGCAAGAAACTTTTTTCAATGAACTCTGAACATCTTTTGCAGGCATTTTATGGTCTTCAATATATATTTTCCCCCCATTTGCAGCACAACTCATATATATAAATATTCCTTATTCCCCCTTAGTGCCAAAGCAGAATTGCTCAAAGTGCAGGTGACACCCACCTTATCCTTAAAGTGGATATGCAGTTCATGATAGACTATGGGCCCCGTTCTCAATTATGCTGCCAGAGTGATCTAAATTAAGGTTAGACCCTATAAGTCCCAACGTGCACTGACTGAAATGGCTTTTTCTACTGGATCATTATGGGTGTAATATTTGGTCATTCCTTTGGCAGTAAATGAAGAAGGCCACCTTGATTTATACTCAGATTGTTCTTCTTAGACAGTGTGCATCTGCTTGCTACAATGCAAAGCCAGCCCACTAGTGTGGCACTTGGGTTCCTGCAAGGTGTCACTTTGTCATCTAGTTTAGCAAAGATTCCTTACAAACAGAAAGCAATCTCTCGAGTCTTACTAAAAATCCGTAATTGTCTACTCTTTGTTTTTGTTTCCCCTCCCCCACAAACACAAACATGTGACACACTGTCATATGTTAGCACACCTCTATACAAAAATAATGGGCCTGCTTTTGCTCTTTCCTACATAAAATTAGCTCAGGAGTAGCTCCACTGAAGTCATCAGACCTGAGTCTCCTGTCACATACAGTAGTTTTACCTTGTGTAAACTCTATTTACTGCACCAGAACTACTCCTGATTTACATCAGTGACAATTAGTCCTACCAAACTCCATTGAAATGACATGAAAATAAGAGTGGAATAAGTGAAAGTTATTCAGACTTATTAAAATAAAAAAACAATAAACCACTGCATGTAAAATATTTTGATCAAAATGCTGACATTTAATTTATTATGTATCTGAAGGAAGCATAACATACAATTATAACCCAGTGCAAGAACAACTGTAGGCTCATATTTTCTAATATTACAAAAGCTAAGTTAGGAATGTAACTGGACCCAAAGTGTTTTGCTCCTCCCATCCCTACATAACTATATTAAGGAGGAATCAGTGACAGCTGACATATTCTGCAATGGGAGGTGCTGCTAAGAGAGCTAGCTATTTATTATTATTAATGGGATACCCACAAAAAGCAGCTACATTAGAAAATGGTTGGTTTTTACTTTTCAAATAAATCTTGTGTATAATCAGCTTGAATGATTGCCTGTGTAATTCTGCTTCTACACTTATTTACCATAACTTCTACTTTCATCCTAGTGCAGCACTGAAAGTTCACTCACACACCAGCCTTCTCCCCCTACCCCCACTAAAAATTAATAACATGCCAAGGGCAACAGCTTTTTAACTTCCATCCACTTTCTCATTGTTATTACCCTTCTCATCTCCTCTCTCACTTGAATCCTTGAATCAGAGACCTGCTTCAAGGCATACTAGGTAACAGGCATTTGTTCATGTTAATGAATGTTGTTCTCTCAACATGAATGTGAGAAAGACATGCTCTTTTTGGTGATAATGGCCCCATCATTATGAAAGAGCATCTGTGTAAAGCATTTCTAGTTTAGGAATATGAGACCTGGAAGTCACCTCTTGGGTTACTGAGCCCAGTCCCCTGCTATCGCAGGCAATGCTGTCATATAATCCTGTTAATAAACTTTGCAGCAGTGTCTCCACTGTCATCCAATGAAAGGTGGTGATGAAGTTTCAGAGGTGCCAACTTCTTGTGGCATTGTGTCCTGTAACTGGATCCAATGTGCCTTTGCTAAGAGTGCAGAAAAATGCAATGCAGGTGAAGAAATCTGGGGAAAACAAGAAATGGCAGTGGTGGCACTGCTTAAAAAGAAACCAGATCTTCATGAAATTAATATTGATATTTTGTCAAACTTATGTTGCCCTTTCCTTAATGGCAATGGAGAAAGCTCTCTTCTCTTTCTATTTTATTCTCTCTGGCAGGCAATTAGCATCATAATCTGTCTTTGGGCTCTAGTATTCTGCATTGGACTCAGCATGTGAGAAGTACAACAGACACTGTAATCTTTCAATCTGGGATCTAAAGATGTTGTTTTACCCAGAGACCAATTCTGTCTCAACTAACATGTTATATTTCCAGTAAAAAGGATAAAATGCAACATAATTATTAGTCACATCAAAGGGCTCTTTCAAGCACCACTTTTCCCCCCTCTGGCAGGCAAATAAATGATAACATTTAACATTTCTATAGTGTTTTACATACATAAGCAAAACATAATGGAGATGATCAAATTGAGACCAGCATTACTTCCTACACTCCATTAGCACTAAGATCACACTACTTATCTGATCTCTAAATGTTTCAGGATTGTACTAGCTTCTGACAAGATTTCACTCATCTGAAGTATAATACTAGAAATTAAGGACAGAAAAAACTAATTTTTCAAAGGTCCACCGCAGGATCTATAGCATAGTACAAAATATGAACACAACAAATGCACACAAAATGCCTCCTATCGAATACCCACCATTCTACTATTCACACACTCCTACACCAGCTATGCCCTTTTGTAGGCTATCTTGCCACTGCACTTTCCTGGAAAGTTCAGCCACATTAATCCAGACTAGAAGTGTAGCAGACAAAACAAAGGAAACAAAATGGTCCTAACCTCCTGAAACTGAAATAATTGCAAGAAACCAGAGGAACTACCCTAGACGGATACTCATCTAGGAAATATCCTGTAGCCAGGTCTAGCTGATCAGTTCCACGGACCACAGCTGGGCCTAGATCACCATGGTTTAGAACAGCTCAGGTCCCCAACTAGGAGTTTAATACCTGGCTGATGAATACAAGGTTGGCTGATAAAACCAGAATCATTTATGATCTGATTTTGATAAGTCATTCAACTTGTTATGCATCACTAAGATCTGAGTAAAAAAGAAAAAAACCTAAACTCTGCAAACAAAGTATTGGCAGAGCTAGACCCTGCCAGCTAAAGCACAAGCCAATGCCATATTGTAGGGGTCTGTGGCCGTCCCACCCTGTCAGTCTCAAAGGGAGGCCATGCCCCCTCACTAGGGTGCGCCTATGGAAATAAGGCTCAATGGGGGGATTAGCAGTCTCAGGGCTATGGACTGGCAGAGCTGCAAGCAGTCTAAAGGGGCTGTGGCTCTCTGGCTGCAAGCAGTCTTTTGCCTGGCTGCCTGGCTCAGGCAGACAGCAGACAAATGCAGACCTCTGAACTGAACTCTAGCAACACTACCGGACTATTGTCTGGTGTCCCTAGGCTACTTCCTACTACCCTTTTGGAGTGTAACTTCATCTCCGGGGGTTCCTCCATCTCACTAGGGTACATGGCTAGTGGCAGTCCGAGAGCTCCTCCGGGTACTGATCAGTCAGCAGTTCTGTCTCCTCCTCTGGGGCCTTGGTGTGGCAGAACTCCATCTTGGGCGCAGGACTTGGCAGTGGGCAAACAACATCTGCTTCCTGCTCCGGCTCTCGCACAACTGAGCTTCAGGGCCTGCCTTTTAAACTTCCTGACCCACCCCTCTGCTTCTGGCAGGGTGGGCATGGCTTGCATAGCTCCACCCACTAGGGGATGGAGAGTGGTTCCTTCCCGTCAGTCTCAAAGGGAGGCCACACACCCTCACTACACATATGTAAACATTCTGCAGCCTCACCTTCTCCTCAGTGAGATGCTGTCTAAAGGGGAAGGTGACCATCTATACTAATATGGTCACCATTGTTACAGAATTTTGATAAACCTTCTACAGAGTATGCCTTGTGAGGTATCATTGGAAAAGTTGTAATCTGCTGAGTATTATTATCTTTTATAATGTATGCATCGACATTGGGTATGGAGTTATGACATTTTGCTATATGTTTGTAACTCAAACATGTTGTGAGTCTGAGAAACACCCATAGGTTAGCTCTTCAGGAATAACAAAGGAACTGTAAACAAGAGCCTCTGCACATCATTCCTGAAGACACCTGAAATGGCACGTATGCAAAAAATGCAAACTAGAATTTGCAATTCATATGACGGACTGATGGCAAAGCACATACGCAATGGAGCTCCCTGACCCCAGAACACAGCCAGAATTTTTCCAGCAAAAAACAGGTCAAGATATATAAAGGGAAAACAAAGGCTCCTGGCCACCTCCTTCCTACCCCATTTCCGGACTGATGAAT
Organism: Chrysemys picta bellii; assembly: GCF_011386835.1. Taxonomy (NCBI): domain Eukaryota; kingdom Metazoa; phylum Chordata; order Testudines; family Emydidae; genus Chrysemys; species Chrysemys picta. The sequence goes on along the minus strand of NC_088792.1, from coordinate 219,362,762 downwards.
TCTTTTGGGAAATTTTGAACAAAAGGATTGAGGTCCCTAAAACTATTTGGGCAACTCAGAGACTTATTGAAAACTAGCAGAGTTAACATCTCTGCTTTCATTTTGGACTACATACTTTGATCCAACTGCAATATATTTTATTTGTTTGAACCTTTTAGTATCTCATATTTCTTTTTCTTAGTTAATCAGTCTTTAGCTAGTTTATTAAAAGATTGGCACAGCGTTGTCTTTGGTGTAAGGTTCTGAGCATCCATTGACCTGGGAAACTGACTGGCCCTCTCAGGCTGGAAGAACCTACATGTGTGGTGATTTTTGGTTTTAACAACCTTTCATCACAGAAGTCCAGTTTGTCTGGGTGGTAATATAGGCTGGAGTGTCTGTGGCTCCATGTTAAGCTAGAATAGTGATGCAGGAGCACACATTTGTTGCTGGTTTGATTAAGTCTAATTGCAGACTATACCACCAGTGTGGGAGTATCTGTCCAGTTTTTTTGACAGTCTGAGCTGAGATTGGCCCTCTCAGCTGTGACCCATAACAGGCATGGTGACACTCAGAATAAATAGAGCTGAATTAGTGTCCAAATTCCCTTCCCTTCCTGGGGTTTGGCTTTCTTGGCAACTTAAAAACCCAATATAAATCTCAGCCTAAGTGTCCTTTCCAAATTTGACTGTTCCTACAGCTTGCTTCCAGGACCTCTTCTTTCTCAGATGCCTATAGAGCCACTAAATATCTTATCAGCCTTTAATCCAGGATAGAGTTAACGAGCCATGTTGCAACAGTTAGTCGGCAAAATTTCTGCAGTTTGATGCAGGTTTCTAACTCCTGTTAATATGCTGGTTCAACAGAAGAGCCCTACAAACCCATCACGCTATATCAAGAACAATTGTAAGGGAAGTGGAGTAGCAATTCTTTATTCCTCCAAATTTACATGCAGAATGGTCCCCACCCACCCAAGATACTTTGAGAGCATCTACATGACATACAAGGCCAGGAATGGATAAATCCTTTTTCTCCTGTTGATGTACAGTCCTCCCTAAAGACACTTTTCTTGACTTCTGAGCTTAATGACTTGATTTTCAACATGACAGACTATTTCAGTCTTGCAGCAGCATTCTTCAAAATCCATTCAGAAGACACTTCCAACAAATAAGTCAGTATCCCTTTGCTATGATGGATGTCATGGTTTCTCACGGGTGATTTTGGGGGGCACACATTGCCAAACAACACTGGACCTGATCACCACCCCTGTGGTAAAAACTGAAAACAGTAAACCTTTTCCTCTGAGCACAACCTCCTTGGAGCATAAATCATGGTTTTGCTACCCTATGACATTAGAGAACTGATCAAACTATTTCCTTTCTGGAGCCACATTATTCCAACTAACTTCCAACATGCTCTGAAAAGGAAGGTAATTCAGCTGCAGGAATGAAGTGCAAGGGATCTGGTGAAGCTATACAACCACCTGCTGGCCATAGCTCTCAATACCTTAGCTTCAAAACACTCACTGTCCACTCACAATCGGGGTTTAGAACAGGCCATGATACAGATATGACTCTGGTTGCACTTTTGAATGACCTCCTCATTTATGGCTATGTATGAACAAACACAGATGATCAAACTGCATGATCCAGCTGCAGCCACCAACATTATGGATCATCCATCCATATGTTAGTAGGAGTGGATAGGTTAATGTTCAGTCATTGGGCTCTCTTCAATCATCCTTTGCAAACATATCCAAAAGAGTTAGGATGGACAGAGGCTCCCATCTTCAACAGCCATTATATGGCAGTCTATAGGGAATCAGTCTTATCCCCTCTCCATGAAATCACTGGAAATCATGAGGCAAGAGGTGGTTCAGTATCAGCATATTGCTGATGAGTGTGTCACAAGGATGTCATGCTATCTGTAAGATATCAGCACCTGGAACCCCTTTAACCCAGGTAAGTGGAAATGGTGTTGATAGGAACAGGCAAACACTTCAAACAATAGGTCAAAATAATGACCACACCATCTACTGAGGTCCCTTCACCCCCGTCCCCCATCACTAAGATACTTCCAAATCAAAACATTTTCCATCACCTCTGGTTTGCCAAACACCACTACCCATTGGTCTCAGACTAGGACTTAGTTACTGGGATGCACAAATTTGTCACCTCAGGTCTGGACAATTAATACTTCCTTTATCTAAGCCTGCCAATCAAGGCCATAAAGGTGGTGCAATGAGGTCACCCGCCTTAAGTAGGACAGGCTGCTGAGAACACATCATACCAGTGATCTTTGCTCTTCACTGGCTTCTTATTGACTGTAGGGTTCAATTCAAAGTCCTATTCCTGAACCTTAAACCCACTGATGGGTTAAAAGTTATTTATTTCAGAGACTGCCTCTCCATTTGTGACCCATGAAGCTGAAGAACAATGAGTAAGATAGGAAAAAGGAGAAAAACAATTTCATATCCAAGTGACTAAAACCACAGAGAGAAGAGCAGGGGTCCATGAGGGACTTAGCTTTACAGTAGCATTAATTTATGCACTCCAGTACCTAGATAATATGGTGATGGGTGCCCTATGAAAAAAGGTCATAAAGCCCTTGCATTCTGCAGCACTGGAGTGTAACGGATACGAAATGCTGTTGCAGCTTCTGATAAAATAAAGAATTGAGGGGGTTTTAAAGTAAATATGAAAATAAATAATACAATCCCTATAGAATGTCTTTTATTACATAAACTTCAATTTATTCTACACTGCCTCTATTTTTTTAATTTTCAGTGTGTTTCAGAATTTCGTACTGAAAATACTAACTATCACAAAAGCGGTCAGTGGGGAAGCTGAAAGTTTGGGCTGAGTTGTGGACAGGTGAAGCTTTTCAGGTGATTGGAGCAACAGAACAAGGGTTTCAGGCTGCCTGTAGACTCAGGTAGACATCACAATATAGGTTTGGAAGCTTCTCTTTGCAATATTAAACTTCAGTGGTGGGTTCTATGGCAAATTCAATAACCACAGAATCAGAGAATACAAAGTCCTTCCTATAAATGCCTAAAATCGATCTAGTAACCTCATAGATTTTATTTCTTAGGCCAGGTCTACACTACCCCCCTAATTCGAACTAAGGTACGCAACTTCAGCTACGTGAATAACGTAGCTGAAGTTCGAAGTACCTTAGTTCGAACTTACCTTGGTCCACACTCGGCAGGCAGGCTCCCCCGTCGACTCCGCGGTACTCCTCTCGCCGAGCTGGAGTACCGCAGTCGACGGCGAGCACTTCCGGGTTCGACTTATCGCGTCCAGACTAGATGCGATAAGTCGAACCCAGAAGTTCGATCGCTCGCCGCCGAACTACCGGGTAAGTGTAGCCAAGGCCTTATTTTCACCCAATTATTCCTAGTTATATCACCTTGTACCACCCTAAACAATTACTAGCTCTCCTTCCCCCTTTCCCCTTCATCACCTTATCTACAGAGCCACAAACTCAGACATAGCTTTGCATTTTTCAATGAATGATTCAGGCCCAGGGTGAAGTGAGCTTTTGGCAATAAGGTTTTTCAAAGGCTGGCATCACTGGGAAAATGGTTGCAGCGGTCGCCAATTTTGCCAGGACCAGCCAGTATATTTTTCATGTCTTCTTAAATAAGGGTGATCATAATTTAAGACATTTGCTATCATGGCACACAAGAACCAACTCCATATCCTTTTTTGACCCCTACAAACACATGTGACAAACCCAAGGGAAAGTGAGAAGGCAAGAGGCAAACCCCTCAGCAACCTTGTCATGCTGCTTCTGCAGTGCACTCAGCGCAGTGGGGGATTTTTTTCAGAGCTGAATACAAAGAATGCTATTTTACAGAACCCTGTGATTGATAGACATGAAAATTGACAGTTTCTTCCTTTCTGTTCTTTCCCCTACCCATTTTATTTTCTGAGTGCCTTTTAGATGCTTAAGAAAAATGTGTTTGCTGCACCATCCCACAGACTTCCCCTCCAACTGTTTCCCACCTATCTTTCTCCCTTACGGTTGCAACAGACAAGAATCATACTTTGGCTATTTGGATTATCCTCTATTGGTTATTTAATTTTCTGAACACATACTGCTCAGTAATGCGTAAGCGCAACAGTTGCAAGACAGATCAAATAAATGTGCTGGCTCCAGAATTGCAGCCACTGCTTGCTTTTTCAAAGTTTCAAGCTCCCCAACATGATTTACAATATTTTTCAAAGATCTGTGTTTGTTGTAACGATGACTCTTGCGCTTTTCAGAAAAGTTAAACAATTAATTACGGTCTACAGCTAAGTGCAATAATAATAAACAACAACAGTCCTCTCTTGAGCTTGAACTGCATGCAGTATGAACCATGTCAGGCTTGAAGCAGCATGAACTGTGTTAGGCCTTGTGGACTTCAATTGCTGAAATCAACCTTCTTTGGATTTCCAGTGCCCTCTTGTGGCCAAAACATGATGGTAAAAAAACTAAATAAAATTTTGATTCTCCGAGAAACTATCAGTCTCCTCGGACATTATTATTACAATCATCATTTTCAAAATGTCACAGAAAAAGGATCAGTGAAAATAGGTAGATTTCGATGAATCTTATGTTTTGTGACTAGATGCATCACCTACTTAATTAAATTATTTAAGAAATGGATATTTAACAATTTGAAAATATTATGAAGACCAATGATTTTACCCCTCTCACCCAAAGAGTAACTTAGTCTATGTAATGTAATATAATAAATATAGATTTTTCACATATTTTTATATGTATCAAAGTCTCCTTGGCAGAGTCTGGTTGTGAATTTTATTGTCAACATTTAGGGCTCAGCAGAACACCCCCCCCACCACCACCAACACAAATAAGTGTAACCCCTGGGAATCCATGTAAGCTCCAAGGGAATATCCTCAATTCAATAGCCAATGTCTCTTAATACCAGGCACTTAGTGAATCAGCCACAATGGCCCCTTCCATTCCAAACAAGCACTGGGGAAGAATGTTTGCAGGAACTCCTTGAACATGCTCATCATTCCACCTCACTTTACTTTATCAGCTGTCAGTAATGCAAACAATTAAAGTTAGACGCACCCAAAGGGGCAAGAGCAAATTTAAATAAGCGAATTTAAGGAAGCTTTAACCCTTCTCTATTCTGTAACACTAACGCTTTGTATGTCCTGGTTACGTACATTCATGGTACACAAGTATATTCATGCAACTCCAGGCCTTCTCCTGAATACTGATGGAACAAAATCTCATTCACACTATCATTCATGGAAAGCAAATACTGTATAAACACAGCATTTGATTTAGACTTGCACTTGATTTAATATTTGACTGGATGTTTATGGAATTTCTTTTTCCACTATTAGAAAGGCTGGTCTTGTGTTTAAGGCTCAGGATATCTGGGTTCAGATTCTTGTTCTGCCACAGAGCTCCTGTGTAACATTGTACAAGTAACATTCTCTCTGCACCTCAGTTTCCCATCTGTAAAATAATAATAATAGTTCCTTTCTCCTACCCTTTGTCTTGTCTATTTAGACTAAGATTTTTGAGACACAGTTGGTCTCTTAATATGTGTTTATACAGCCCCTAGCACAATGGAGCCCCAGTCTCAGTTGAGTAGGCACTATTGTAATACAAATAAGTTATAAGAAGAACTGATCACCCAGCTCGAGGTTGATGATAAACAGCTTTAAAATTCCTTGTAATCAAATTCAGATTCTACCATCTCATTTGTTGTCAAGTTATATAGTTAGTTGCTTGACCACACTTCGGTTCATTATTTTGTTATGAAATATACTCAATAGACCAAATAACCAATGTCAGTCAGATTTATTAATATGGTACAGGAAAATGGTTCTATATGATACCATTCCCATGCAGCAATGTTACATTCACCTTATGCAGAAGGTATGCTCCCCAAAGTTACATTTCTAAAGCCATCTCTATATCCTACTTATTTACGAGTAAAAGGTACTATATACACATCACCTGAAACTGGATTCAATGAGTCATCTTTATACCTTGTTTGTTTCTGGTACCATGGTGTACCTTTATCTTTTGTTCTGAACCCATGAATTCCAAGTCATGATGCACCCTTATCTGTGTTCTGGGTACATGCATTCCAGATACTAAGGGGTGGGTAATTACCCAATGTCTGGGTAATTTTTTCCATGAGGAAGTAATCATATATCCTGATACTCATAGTTTTCCTATCTACTCAAGCCAAGGCTTACTTCAGATAATGCATGGTGTTATGGGATACTTAACACACGTGTACAGGAGTATAACAAAGATACAGGCCAATCTGGGCTATTTAACTGCTATACCAATGCTTAATATGTATACTTAAATTCTTGAAATATATATTGCTGTAATATTATCAGCATAATATATATGTGTGCTCATCAGCATATATTAGTCAACACATTATTCTCCTGTAGCCAGATTCTAATCTCAGTCATTCCAGTATAGATCCAGAATATAACTCCAATGGTGCTAATAGAATTACTCTGAAAATGCTCCAGAATGTAGCCTCTAATTATCTAACAGATAAAAATTCAATATGGTGCATGAATTGCAACTGGTCACATTAAATGAGCCTATTTGCGCAACAAGGAATGCCTACCCTAATTTAGTGGTTATTCTGCACAAATTTCTAATATGTTAATAGCTTCAAAGAGAGAAATACATAAGGCTACAGTTGAATGGTCCTGCACCATCAGCTTTAGTTTCAAAGAGAACAAATTCAGAAAAAGAAAACTTACTGTAAATTGATGATTTCCAAGTTATGGTTTACTGAGTAAAAATATTCAAAATGCATAGGGAAATCTCTAACTCAAAGTCAGTTGTTTTAGGGATGGTCTTTTACGCTCCGCTGGAAAACAAAAATATAGCATTTCCTAATATATATGGAATTCTCACCATTGGTATCCGTTGCCTTAAGATATCAGAGACCAAAATTGTGCCTTTAGGGCAGTAGCTGGTATTGGAGTTACTGCAGAGCTACACTGCCTTGGGAAAAACTTCAGATAGCACAATACCTCCTTGAGTACATTGCACATACAATGCACGTACATACATTACACAGTGGGGACACATCCTCTTTTAGGATGCTGCTTTCTGCTCTCCCAGACATGCCCGGCCTGCTGTGCCCTACACCCACCTTTACCAACCTCCTTTTGCAGGGGTGCTAGAACAATTTTTATAGTGGGGGTGCTGAGATCGATTGACCCAAACTGTAAACCCTGTATATCATGGAAACCATTTCAAGCTGCAGCACCCCCCGCACCCTTAGTTCCAGCACCTATGCTCCTTTGAATACCCTCAAGGGTGCATCAAAGGAGCAATCTTTGCATTTCTCCCGTGCAGGAACTATATCTGACAGGCATTTGTGCATCTCCATGAACTTGTGCAAACATCAGTCATAGTTTGCCTGTGATATGCTACTACTTATCCCAAAACGATTCCCACAGCTCTCTAAATTGTAAAGATTTAGAGTCTAATACAATATTTAGGTGGTAGTTGTGCACTCTTTATTTGGGAAACATGAAGGTACACATATACATACATACCCAAATGAAGATAGACAGGCACTCATGCAAACTTGTTTGCAACATTGGAGGAATTCATGTGCAGCCATGTACATAGAGTTTGCCAGAGGGGAAATATATTTTGTAATTTTACTGATTTATTATAACACTCTGACCAATAACTGACAGCAATTTTCATGAAAGTAAGTGTAAGTCATGTTACTGTGGCCAAAATCCATTCTCCCTCAATTCCCCCACCCCTAAAGCCTAATGTTTCAAATGGATATTCTTGTTCACTTCCTAACCAATCCTATTGTGTAGTGTTGCTATATTCCATTAAACAGCTACTGTTGGGCTTTTTTTTTTTTTTTTTGCCTCTATCTTCATCTCAGAATTATCTCCTAAGGGGCATCAGGAGGGCAAAGAGAGGGAGACAATTGAGTATTGTATGGCCAGTGTTGCTTCCTTGATGCCAAAAGCAGCACTAGATTGGATTACTGGGCACCGAAGTATTTCCCCCTACCCTACATACCTGGCTCAGGAGATATTCCATGCAAAGCTCCTCTTCTGTCATTATAGTAATGGTGTACATTAGGGAGTGGTACCTGTGTGTCTGAATGGCAGAGAACAGTTTGAAAGAGATGGGTAGAGAAGACACTTTGGCTAGGTGAGGTGGGGGAAAGAGTGAGGATAAAGAGGGAACGAAGGAGAGAATGCAAGCATGTGCAGTAAAGAGGAAGGGTACAACACAAGGAATCAAAGGGAGGAAAGGGGGATAAGATGTGAAGTCAAAACTTACACTGTGGAAGAACTGACATTGAAAAAGATGGGAGAGATACTCGCAGAACAATGGACTGAAGGGTAAGAGAAAGGAAAGATGCAGGAAAGACTGAGCTCATTTAATAATGTTATTTAGTAACTTAAAACAACTAATTGTAGCAATTTAAAAAAGAGAAATGGTTGTGATGCTGCACCTCTGTACGTTCTGCACATCAATGGTAGATCGTGGGGAGTTATAGTAAATTTTGTGAACTGTACAAAAGCTACTGCAGAAGCCATGAGTTGGGAAGAAGACCGCCAAAGAAGGTTAGAGCTTGGGAGGAGCAAGGGGCACAAATATATCAGGGACATGGCTGGGCATGTGAGAGCTAATCAGAATGTATTGTCTGGGCCTCTATCTTCAATTGTGTCCAAAACAGATGGAGAAACTGGGGAACAGGATCACTTTGACTTCTCACTCTCCTATGTGTTCTCCAGTGGCATCTGCAGTACTGCAAGCAGTGTGACTGGCTAAAAGGGAACCTCAGATTGTTATGGATACAATTTAAAATATTGCTTTAGAAACTCTATTGTACCCATCATGAAGTCCACTCACCACTAGGGCACCTCCTCCTGGCCACTCTTGGGATCAGCTCATTCTGGGTCCAGTGCCACCTTCTGCTGCTCACTACACACCCTGCCATGTCTCTTTCTCACATTCTCTACAACTCACTGTGTTCTGTCTTTGAGTCTTGACCCTCCTGACAGGTGACTATGGTCCTCCCCTTCCAGGGTATCAAAGACTTTCCTTATAAATGGTCTCATGCAGTCTTCTCATTCACAACCCCAATGGTGCAACTTCCCCAGTGACAGGTAGGGGAACACGGGCCCACCCTCTACTCTAGGTTCCAGCTCAGGGAACCTCTAATCATTAGGTCTACATCATCCTTGTTGTCTTTTCTCTGAGCCTTTCATACATCTTTTGGGTCCCTCCCTCTGGGTTTTCCAGCCCTAATTCCCTCCTTTGAGGTAGTAACTGCTACCTAATGCATAGCTCCCAAACTCACCTCCCTTCCCCCAGGGAGTCACTGCAGAGTACTTCCCTGAAGCCCCTTTCTGTTGCCAATTTCCTGGTTTTACACTGTTCCTTCTCAGCTGGCCTCTGTCATCATTCAGGGGATTACTTAGGCCACACTTGAAGGGAATTAGGTGGCTTATCTGGTTAATTGGCTCCCTTCTCAGCTGCATTAACACCTGCCAAGCTGCGGTGAGGTGGATACACCATCACAGTACCATACAAGATTTACAGTTCAGATATGATTCTTTTGAATTTTGACTGGATTTGGTCAAATCTAAAATAGGTAATTTAGAATAGCATCAAAAATAAAAGAAAAATGGAATTTAAAGATACGAGCCTTGATTTACAAACATAGGATAAAAATTAAAGCTGGTCAACTCATTTTGTTGCAAATGTTTCTGGGTGATTTCTGATATTAGTCAAATTATGAGAACATTCAACTACCAAAGGAAGTACCTTTTAATCCTTCATCCAGGACTATCAAGCAAATTTAAATTCACTGAACATTTTAAAAAGCATATATTTTTATTTCAAGGATGCTAAACCTTTAACTAGCTCAGATGGGTAAAGAAGATGTTTGGGTTTGTTAAGTAATGTAGAATGTTTATTATTATTATTTATTTGCATTACTGTGGCACCTAGAAAACCTAGTCATAGATCAGAACACCATTGAGCTAGGTACTGTACAAAACACAAAACAAAAGATGGTCCCTGCCCCAAATTGCTTACAGTGTTTCCCAGGATGATTTACTGATTAAGTTTTTTATTGCAGCATTAGAAAAAAACTGTTTATTATATTAAATGCTAAATAGGTTTACATTTACTGGCCTACGTCTGATATAGTTTTATATGCCAAAATTTACAGTTGAGTAGATCAGAACCTTAAGTATATGCTCAAAGATCCTGAGGCTAGAAGAGACCGGTGTAATCATCTAGTCAGACCTCCCGTATAACACTGGCCATAGAACTTCCCCAAAATAATTCCTAGAGCATATTTTCTAGAAAAAATATCTAATCTTGGTTGCAGCAACTTGGAATACTGCCCACTTATACCAGCCGAGGATCTGGCAAGTACTACACAATGAGGATTGCTCAACTTTGTGACTCAGCAAGGCCCACCAGGACATGTCTAGGCCAGTATTTTCCCTGAGACATAAAATGAGGGACAGTGGCATCAGGAGACCACTTCTCTCCTCCTGCACTCATGCTGAAGGCTACAAGAACGCTGGGAAAACAAAGACTTTGAACTGAGAAGACTGGTCCCAGGCTGAGAAGGAAATTCAGCCTGTGTATTAAGAACTATAACCTAACTACAACATCCAGAGGGGTGAGAAAAGCTGTTTGATTCAATTCTTGCTTAGTCTGAAAGTTCAGGATTTAGAATGCGTGTTTACTTTTTATTTTCTTAAGGTAACTATCTTTGACCTTTAGGCCTATCACTTATAATCACTTATAATCTAGCTTTCTGTCATTAATAAACTTATTTTAATGTTTTATCTTTACCAGTGAGTTGGTCTAAAGTGCTTGGGAAGCTGCTCAGATTACAAAGGCTGGTGCATGTCCACTTTCCTTTGACAAAATGGCGAACTGATTAATGAGCTTGCACTGTTCAAGAGAAGGTCTTGAGCAGAGTGTGTAATTCTGGGGTGCAAGGCTGGGGGCTTAGGAGATTTGTTGGTGCTTCCCTGTGTATAGTTCATGAGTGGCATTCATGCAATTTAGCTGGGTGTGCCTCTACATGCTGGTGGCTGAGTGATCACAGCACCTGGAGGGGTTTGCTGCTTGTCACTAGCAAAGCATTGGGAGAGACAGCCCAGGCTGGAGTGTTAAGAGGGCACAGTGGTCCTACAGTTCCAGGTTGTACCTTTAGAGATGTGTCACAGCACCATAATACAGTTACTCAGAAAAGCACTAAAGACCCTGTTTACCAATGTAGCATGTGTAGCAAAGAAGAACACAGGATTTACTATACTTGATCAAATCCAACATCCATCTAGTTCAGTATCCTGTCTCTGGCAGTGGCTAGCATCAGATGCTTCATAGGAAGAACTGCCAATCAGTGGAAACTTTTGCACAGTCTGTAAGAAAAAAAGGGCTTTGGAAGTGTATCTGCTGAAGCAAAGGAATCAGGGTGAAGGATGCTGATTTTTGGGACCTGTGTCCAAAGATAGCATTCATAAGCAATCTTGGCAATTATCCCATGATTTGCAATACTGTTATAACATTTAAAATTGATTTAGGAGCAGAAGTGGCTGTGATTTATAAACAGACGAATAGGGAGATGGGCCCTAGACTGAAGCTGACTACGGTTATGCTCAGATAAGATGCCTGGGTCAGTTCAAAGTTTCTACAAGTTACAAAGGCAACAAGTACGTGTTTGACAACTTTGCCAGTAATGGGGCCCCATAAGTAACCTCCTAAACTAAACCACAGTCGTTCAGATGAGACATATAAGAAAGTTGGAATGGTATTTAGCAAAAATGGCTTGCTTGAACGAGAAAGTGCAGATCCTATTGAAAGAGAGGACTATATTCAGCATGGCCCAGAGGGTGACAATCTTGCTATTCTCAAAATGAAGAAAGAACTATACAGGATGGGGGGAATGGAGTAACAGAGCATGCCAGCGAACTGACAGAATGGTGTGCCCCTTTGGAGCCTCTTACGAAAAAATAAAGGCCACGTTTATATCTGCATAGAGGAAGCGCAATGAAAGAGCAAGGAGGGAGACGGCATCACAAAACAGCCCTAAAGCTGGCTTGACTCACCCCTGAAGGGCTCCTGCTTTGGAGCCACAGGCAGCTGGCATAAGTTAGAGCCTGTGGGTGCCATTTTGAGCGGCTTGCCAGCTTCACTACAGAAATTAGAACTGATCAAAAGGAGTCAATAATGCTGATACATAATTGCAGATTGCATCCAAATTGATAAGACTTGTCTGGTCCAGTCCCCTTGTCAGAAATCCTATATCCCTAGCTTTTATGCAAGAAGAGGGGAATTCCCAAAAACCCAAAGGCCTGCGAAAATCATATTGCATTCACCAATTCTTTATCAGTATCATATTCAAGGTCCTCACAAAATGCTGGGAGAGCTTGAATTTCTGTCTACCGTAATTGAAAGTTACTAAAATTCATTGATAAACAAACAGCATAAAACATTAGTGCAACAACAAAATCCAGCTTCAGTTTCAACCCTATGTAACTTAAGTACTGTATATTATGCCATATGATGTAGATTATGTACACTATATTGAAATCTACACTATTCATATATAGATTTTGGGCCAGGCATGGTAGACAGGTTTCAGAGTAGCAGCCGTGTTAGTCTGTATCCACAAAAAGAAGAACAGGAGTACTTGTGGCACCTTAGAGACTAACAAATTTATTAGAGCATAAGCTTTCGTGGACTACAGCCCACTTCTTCGGATGCATATAGAATGGAACATATATTGAGGAGATATATATATACACACATACCTGTTTATGCTCTCTGTATGTGTGTATATATATCTCCTCAATATATGTTCCATTCTATATGCATCCGAAGAAGTGGGCTGTAGTCCACGAAAGCTTATGCTCTAATAAATTTGTTAGTCTCTAAGGTGCCACAAGTACTCCTGTTCTTCTTTTTGCATGGTAGACAGTGATGCACTGATAGTCAGCTGTAATGCCCGGTGGCCAAGGTGGACTAAGAGGCAGTGCACGGCAGTGGTCAGGTGTGCACAGGTGATTTGATAGCCAGGAGGTCAATCTGTATCAGAGGCAGTCTGAAGCAATGGTCGGAGTTCTCGCCGGGATCAGTAGCTGGAAGATCCAGTCAAAGGAGCTGGCTCAGCTGGTTAGGGAGGCACGGTCATGCGAGATGGCCAGGAAGTGTCAGTGGAAGCAGTAGAGCAGCAAGGCATGGTCAAGGGAGGCATCAGGACAGACAGGTACAGTCAAGGCGGTCTAGGCAGCAGTCAGTGGACAACTGCCTGTTGCCCAGCCAGCTTCCTCTTCATGTTAGACGATCAGGTACCCAATGAGAATGCTCTCTGTCCTGCCGGGTGTGGCTGCTGTGGGGCTGTAAGCCTTTATCACTAAGGCTATGTCTACACTGCAGAGATTTGTCACTAAAAGTTATGCTATTTTAATTAAAGCGCTTTAATTAAACCGCTGTTGCATTTCCACACTGTGCTCCTTGTGTCGGCAGAGTGCATCCACACTAGCAGCTCTTGCATTGACATAGAGAGCAGTGCACCATGAGTAGCTGCCCCACTGTGCAACTGGCCGCATGGTGCTTTGGGAAGGGTTTGCAATGCCTCATGGAGGCAGGTACAGCATCACATGATGCAGGTTTCTAAATCCCATTGTTCCAAAGCCATCCTACTAGATTTTCAACTGAAGTGGGGAGAGGGCCGGGGGAGAGTGTGTGACAGGGAGCATGTGTGTGTGGGGGGGGGGGGGGGGCAGACAGAGTGCGTGTTGGGGGAGTGAGTGAGAGAGTGGGGGGGGGGAGTATATGTGAGAGAGATAGTGTGTGTGTTGAGGGAGAGTGATTGTGTCAGCATGCTTCTCTTAAGACAGAGCAGTAGGCTCAACTGTCAGAGCTTCCTGGAGCTTTGAAAAGGGAGGGGTGCATGCCTGCAGGGCAGCTGAGTTCAAAACAGTGAGCAGAGCGGTCAGGGCGGGCATTGTGGGAGGTCAGTTATGGTGCTATAACTGAACGGCAGTTGTCACTTTAAGTTTGCCGCAAAAAGCTTTATGCTTCGCGTCATGGTGGTTTTATTTTGTCACTGAAACTGAAGAGTTTTGTTGCCAAAAATGGCATTGCAGTAGTGTACACCTCCACTGTTTCGTTGCCAGAAACTGCCTTTTGCCAACAAAATTCTGCAGTGTAGACAAGGCCTAAGGCTGTTGGTCGGGGCAGTGGTTCAGTGCACTTTTTGCGAACAGGGGCTGCTAACAGGGAGTTTCGCAAGGGAGTTCTCCAGGTGAAGGAGGAGCAAATACAGGACCCTTGGGGTAAGTGACTGTCTGTAGTGTGTGTTTGTTTGTGTTTGGGGGTTACTTGCTGTGTGCTGAGCTTGTGTTTGTCAGTCTGTTTGTTTGTTTGGTTGGTTGTTTGAAGGACCGTGTGCTGTGGCTGGCAGTTGGAAGCTGTGAGCTTCAAAGGAAGGTCTGAAGGCTAGACGCCTCTGGTAATTGGCTGAGCCTTAATCAGTGGGCGGGGCATTCACCCAGGCCAGGGCTTTATAAAGCAGCGCACAAGCGACCAGGGAGCTTTTGCGACGGGAGCTTTTGCGACCAGGGGCTGCTAACAGGGAGTTTCGCAAGGGAGTTAGGAAGGGAGCGCGGGTTGCTTGCCGGTTCTATCTTATACCCTTTATTCCCCTTAAAACCTATAGCCCAAACTACATTCAAAACTTCTTGCTTTAAACAACCCCTTCATTAACTAGGAGAAAATGCAGGCAGAAGCCCAGCTGCAGAGTGGGGGCTATCCAGTTTATTGCACTGAGTGTAGCATGTATTATTACCTGCCCTGTGGGCGGGTGGAGTATGTGTGCATTTGGTGCAAGGAGCTCCTGGCCCTCAGAGACCACGTACGGACTCTGGAGGCAAGGGTGGCGGAACTTGAGGAGCTAAGGGAGACAGAGAGGTATGTTGAAGAGGCTTTCCGGGACACTGTAGAATTGTCCCACCTCCGGTCAGACAGCCCCTGTGCTGTTGAGGAGGATGAAAGGCCCAGGGAAGCAGAGCAGTCAACGGGAGCAGAGGGAAACCTTCCCATAGTTGGGACCCTCCTTCCAGACGGTGCTGGGGTTGCCTCTTGCACTGAGGTTACCTCTCCAGGGGAGGGAACTCCAGTTGCTAGGAAAAGGCAGGTATTAGTATTGGGAGATTCGATCATTAGAAAGGTAGATAGCTGGGTTTGTGATGACCGGGAGAAGCGTATCGTGACTTGCCTGCCTGGTGCGAAGGTTGCGGATCTCTCGAGGCATCTAGACAGACTTATGTGTAGTGCTGGGGAGGAGCCGGTGGTCGTGGTACATGTAGGTACCAATGACATAGGGAAGGGTAGGAGAGATGTTCTGGAGGCCAAATGTAGGTTGCTAGGGAAGAGACTGAAATCCAGGACCTCTATGGTGGCATTCTCAGAAATGCTTCCAGTTCCACGTGCAGGGCCAGGTAGGCAGGCAAAGCTTCAGAGTCTCAATGTGTGGATGAGACGATGGTGTAGAGAGGAGGGGTTTACATTCATTAGGAACTGGGGAAACTTCTGGAATGTAGGGAGCCTATACAGGAAGGATGGGCTCCACCTAAACCAAAGTGGAACCAGACTGCTGGCACTAAACATTAAAAAGGTTGTAGAGCAGTTTTTAAACTAGGAGATGGGAGAAAGCCGACTGCTGCAGAGGAGCATGTGGCTCGGACAGAGACTTCTCTTAGGGGAGAGTCTAATGATAGAGACTCTCCAGGTTATAGTCAGGAGCAGAGGATGGAAGAGGATAAAGTAGGGGCCAGATCAGATGATAAACATTCACATAAAAAAGAATCTGATACATTAGAAAAGGGCAGACAAATAAACAGTGAAAGTTTTTAAAGTGCTTGTACACAAATGCTAGAAGTCTAAATAATAAGATGGGTGAACTAGAGTGCCTTGTGATAAAGGAGGATATTGATATAATAGGCATCACAGAAACCTGGTGGACTGAGAGCAATCAATGGGACACAATCATTCCGGGGTACAAAATATATCGGAAGGACAGAACAGGTTGTGCAGGTGGGGGAGTGGCACTATATGTGAAAGAAAATGTACAATCAAATGAAGTAAAAATCTTAAGCAAATCCGCATGTTCCATAGAATCTCTATGGATAGAAATTTCATGCTCTAATAAGAATATAACATTAGGGATCTATTATCGACCACCTGACCAGGACGGTGATAGTGATAAGGGAAATTAGAGAGGCTATCAAAATTAAGAACTCAATAATAGTGGGGGATTTCAATTATCCCCATATTGACTGGGAACATTTCACTTCAGGACGAAATGCAGAGATAAAATTTCTCGATACTTTAAATGACTGCTTCATGGAGCAGCTGGTACGGGAACCCACAAGGGGAGAGGCAACTCTAGATTTAGTCCTGAGTGGAGCGCAGGAGCTGGTCCAAGAGGTAACTATAGCAGGACCGCTTGGAAATAGTGACCATAATACAACAGCGTTCAACATCCCTGTGGTGGGAAGACCATCTCAACAGCCCAACACTGTGGCATTTAATTTCAAAAGGGGGAACTATGCAAAAATGAGGGGGTTAGTTAAACAGAAGTTAAAAGGTACAGTGACTAAAGTGAAATCCCTGCAAGCTGGATGGGTGCTTTTTAAAGACACCATAATAGAGGCCCAACTTCAATGTATACCCCAAATTAAGAAACACAGTAAAAGAACTAAAAAAGAGCCACCATGGCTTAACAACCATGTAAAAGAAGCAGTGAGAGATAAAAAGACTTCCTTTAAAAAGTGGAAGTCAAATCCTAGTGAGGCAAATAGAAAGGAGCATAAACGCTGCCAAATTAAGTGCAAGAATGTAATAAGAAAAGCCAAAGAGGAGTTTGAAGACTGGCTAGCCAAAAACTCCAAAGGTAATAACAAAATGTTTTTTAAGTATCAGAAGCAGGAAGCCTGCTAAACAACCAATGGGGCCCCTTGATGATCGAGATACAATAGGAGCGCTTAAAGACGATAAAGTCATTGCGGAGAAACTAAATGGATTCTTTGCTTCAGTCTTCACGGCTGAGGATGTTAGGGAGATTCCCAAACCTGAGCTGGCTTTTGTAGGTGACAAATCTGAGGAACTGTCACGGATTGAAGTGTCACAAGAGGAGGTTTTGGAATTAATTGATAAACTTAACATTAACAAGTCACCGGGACCAGATGGCATTCACCCAAGAGTTCTGAAAGAAGTCAAATGTGAAGTTGCGGAACTGTTAACTAAGGTTTGTAACCTGTCCTTTAAATCAGCTTCTGTACCCAATGACTGGAAGTTAGCTAATGTAACGCCAATATTTAAAAAGGGCTCTAGAGGTGATCCCGGCAATTACAGACCGGTAAGTCTAACGTCTGTACCGGGCAAATTAGTCGAAACAATAGTTAAGAATAAAATTGTCCGACACATAGTAAAACATAAACTGTTGAGCAATAGTCAACATGGTTTCTGTAAAGGGAAATCGTGTCTTACTAATCTATTAGAGTACTTTGAAGGGGTCAACAAACATGTGGACAAGGGGGATCCAGTGGATATAGTGTACTTAGATTTCCAGAAAGCCTTTGACAAGGTCCCTCACCAAAGGCTCTTATGTAAATTAAGCTGCCATGGGATAAAAGGGAAGGTCCTTTCATGGACTGAGAACTGGTTAAAAGACAGGGAACAAAGGGTAGGAATAAATGGTAAATTCTCAGAATGGAGAGGGGTCACTAGTGGTGTTCCCCAAGGGTCAGTCCTTGGACTGATCCTATTCAACTTATTCATAAATGATCTGGAGAAAGGGGTAAACAGTGAGGTGTCAAAGTTTGCAGATGATACTAAACTGCTAAAGATAGTTAAGTCCAAAGCAGACTGTGAAGAACTTCAAAAAGATCTCACAAAACTAAGTGATTGGGCAACAAAATGGCAAATGAAATTTAATGTGGATAAATGTAAAGTAATGCACATTGGAAAAAATAAGCCCAACTATACATACAATATGATGGGGGCTAATTTAGCTACAACAAGTCAGGAGAAAGATCTTGGAGTCATCGTGGATAGTTCTCTGAAAATGTCCACGCAGTGTGCAGAGGCGGTCAAAAAAGTAAACAGGATGTTAGGAATCATTAAAAAGGGGATAGAGAATAAGACTGAGAATATATTATTGCCCTTATATAAATCGATGGTACACCCTCATCTCGAATACTGCGTACAGATGTGGTCTCCTCATCTCAAAAAAGATATACTGGCACTAGAAAAGGTTCAGAAAACGGCAACTAAAATGATTAAGGGTTTGGAACGGGTCCCATATGAGGAGAGATTAAAGAGGCTAGGATTCTTCAGCTTGGAAAAGAGGAGACTAAGGGGGGATATGATAGAGGTATATAAAATCATGAGTGATGTGGAGAAAGTGGATAAGGAAAAGTTATTTACTTATTCCCATAATTCAAGAACTAGGGGTCATCAAATGAAATTAATAGGCAGCAGGTTTAAAACAAATAAAAGGAAGTTCTTCTTCACGCAGCGCACAGTCAACTTGTAGAACTCTTTACCTGAGAAGGTTGTGAAGGCTAGGACTATAACAGAGTTTAAAAGAGAACTGGATAAATTCATGGTGGTTAAGTCCATTAATGGCTATTAGCCAGGACGGGTAAGGAATGGTGTCCCTAGCCTCTGTCTGTGAGAGGATGGAGATGGATGGCAGGAGAAAGATCACTTGATCATTGCCTGTTAGGTTCACTCCCTCTGAGGCACCTGGCATTGGCCACTGTCGGTAGACAGGATACTGGGCTAGATGGACCTTTGGTCTGACCCAGTACGGCCTTTCTTATGTTCTTATGCACCATGGCAGACCATAGGCTAAGGATGCTGTCTATGGACCCAGCACACCTGGGTTCAGCATAGGGGTCCTAATTCAGTAGTGCACACTTGTGTGGTCTAGATGAAATTAAGACACGTGCACAACAGGCTGAAAAACTGTACTCAAAAAGTAGTTATCAGTGGTTTGCTGCCATACTGGGAGGACTGATCTAATGGGTACCAGCATGCATCTGGTACTATTCAATATTTTCATTAATGACTTGGGTGATGGATTGGAGAATACACTCCTCCAGACTTGGAGGAGTTGCAAGCACTTTGGAGGACAGGATTGAAATTCAAAATGATCTTGATAAATTGGAGGATTAGTCTGAAATTAACAAAATGTAACTCAATAAAGACAAGAGTAAAGGACTCCGCTTAGGAAGGAAAAATCAAATACAAAATGGGAAATAGGTAGGCAGACACATGCAACATAACCTTGACATGTAGTAGATCTTGGAAAGAGAGTGTTGAAAGGTCTTGCAGAAGAATGAGGGATTTAACGTAAAAGGAAGAGATAAAAGATGCTTCCGTCTTTGCTCCTTCTCCACACTGACTTAGCCTTGAACTGCATTCTCTACTGATGTTCTTACACAGTTGTGCCTAATGTAGCTAGGTAGATGGTTTTGAACAGGAGATAGATCCAGGCTCTGCTGAAGGGGCCAAGAAATGTTGAGCTGAGGGGACAGGTCCTCTCTTCTTTTCCAGCCTAAGAATGGACTGCCTTGGTGCAGAGACTCTGTTTTGTCCCTATGGATCATAATTTGGGCACTCCAGACCTTCACTCCTTCTCTCTAGTCTTCTCTCTAGATGTGGCAAGGCTCTCTCTCTTCTTTCTGAATTTGTGTCCTCTTCCCCGCAACCCATCTGTGTTTTAGCATAGTTTTACCTAACTGTCTCTGCAGCGTGTAGGGACCAAGCAGTGAAAATGTGCTTAACAATCACTTTCAAGACTGCAGATTTTAACTCTCAGAAAGCAATGCAAAGAGAACCGCACAATTTCCTGATACCAATGAATGTTTGTTTCATATGGGGCACAATTTAGCCCAATTCTAGAAGACCACATGTCCATGATTTGGAAAAAGAAGCTTATTCAATCTTATTCAAGGATGAGATTGTCACTTTTTCTTCTGTTCTCACATGCTGCAAGCTTTGTACTATGCATTCCAACAAAAGGAGGTTTTAGGGGATTTGAGTGCAGTGAGTTTTCTAAACTATTTCTGCCCTCTCCTATTTACTTCCATGGGAGTGTCAACCTGCACAGAAGCTGTTATGCTATGAAAGGTCAATTTGAAAGGACTACAAAGTCACCCTAATTCCAAGTGTCCTGACTAAGATGGTAAACTGAATCCTGTTGCAGTCTTATATTGGAAGTGCAGCAGCTGATTCCCTAGCAAAGGACTGAATCTAGCATGGGTCTCTTGCTTCAGAGGAGATATGGACCAGACATTTGCCAACTGATGCTATGAGGGCTGCCCGTGTTTAATGCATCCAATTTACCCAACTTCCAAAGCCAACAAAAGCAACAATTCTGCATTGACAAGAAAATGAATTGTCTTTTTCATCTTTAATTTCTACACTCCTGACACTTTTTTATTTTGCTATTCAGCATATCAGATAACATTGCATGCACGCTAATGCACCTAAAATCTAATTATTTTATATATAAAGCTAGAGATTGAATCCAAGTCAAAACCCTGGTTCCGAACAACCACTGAAGTTTGGATATAGATTTGAATGTTGTGCCTGGGGCCTTTCACAGCATAAACCAATTACATATTCCCTGCACACGCACAGATTAGTGATTTCAGTGTGTGCTAAGTGACTACATTCATTTTCAAAGGGCAGCTCAGAAGGGTTATCCACCATTCCCTTTTATGGTAAGATTAATCAAAGGTTCTCCATGACTGTCAAGGAAACCTATTGCATTAACTGGAGTAAATTGAAGGACCAAACACACTTATTACTAGAGATCAGCTAAGACTGCACCTACAACTTAAATTACAAACCCCTCAGAGCAGGGATGGTCACCTGTCATTCAGCTGGAAATTATCATAAATAGAAACTAAATGGATTCCTCTTTTGTTCATTGTTTTTTTCCAGGAGCTGGGGGTTATTGGGCTTCAAAAACATCTCATATAAACTATGTTGCTTAAGAAACGTATATGAGTGTGTAGGAGTCCAGGGCAGGTACATAAGCAGCAAAAGAAACTCCCCTTCCCCCAATAACAGCAAAAAGCTTGTACCCAGAGTGTGATAGACAATGATTCCTAGAACCACCTATCATCTCAGGGAGACTTTGATTCACAACTAGGTCTAACTCTTTGAAAAGCAAATAAGTCATGTTCTTCCTTTTTATACTTCCTGGTTATTTCCCCCAAATAGGAGAATGAGCCCCAGCTGAGTCCAAGCATGTTTCCCCTGACCGAGTCTTGGCAGTCCCTGTGCAGTGAGGGCAGGTAGCTGTGGTGACTCCTGCGATCAGAGAGATCAATGATACTGTTGGTGTCACTAGGCATCACCCTAGGTAACTCGGGGGGTTGGAAGACCACGAGAGTCGATGAAGCCCCCCCGCTCTAGGCCAAAGTGAACCAAAGCCCCTGCATGTTAAACTTTACTAACCTCACAGGCCAGCAGCTGGGAAGCGATAGTAATAAGGCCTGCATGCTTCTGGCTGAAAGGCAAGATAACAGATCAAAGGGAAAAGGACAAGATAACGGTTCAAAGAAGAGTTACTAACAAGCTAGACTTATAGCTGCCAAGATGACTTAACTGCTTAAATGTAACTGCTGTAGGAGGAGGGAGGGGGAAAGGGAGGAAGGGGGGTAGGGAAGAAAGGGGGGAGAAAGTAAAGTATAAAAAGAGAAAAACTGCTTATGTTGGTGTGCTTGATTTGAGACATGCTGGTCTCCTAGTGCCTATTCAGAGCTCTTGAATAAACTTTGCTTCTCCACCCTGGTGTGTTCATTGGCACGAAGCACACTGGGCAACGAACCCCGCTGTTGCCCCCTCGGGCCCTCTGTGCCGGCAACAATACCCCTTTACTTACCATTCCTAGGAGTAGAGCTAGAGGCCATAAGGTATCACATAAGATTAAACAATGCTGGATATTCTTTGTCCTGTGCTAGGTGTCAGGACCCAGAGATATGGTAAAGCTAATAAAATGAGGTGCCAGAGCAGCTTTATTCCAGCCCCACTCCCAGCCCTCAATGTAGTGGATATATCAGGGTGGACCAACATGGGGAGAATTTAAACTAGAGTTAGGGTTAGAGGGGCCCATGAAGAATCCCCCTCTGCAGAGTTCATGCTGGAATGATAATATAGACCTAAGCTGTATTAATTTTGCCCTTCTTCCTTGATTCCCTTTACAGGTGTTTCTGGGGGCTGCTACTGGCTGCACGAGGCCCCTTTCCTCTGAACAGATGGCCCAGATCTATGACTGGTTCCCTGGGAACCCTGAGAGCTGGGATATATTTGCAGGTTATAGAGGCCAGCATGACAACTTTTTTCCATATTGGAGGGAAACAAATCCTATTTCAACCTTCTGCTCCCTTCAGCAGAACAATTGGTGAGAAGACTCCCTGAGGAGAACCTCCTCCCCTCGAGCCCCTGCCTAGGGTGTTTCCCAAAGAAGGGGGCAGCATTCACAAAGTGGCAATATCTTTTTGCAGAATCAGCTCCTTAAACATTCAGCCTGCACACTCATCTTCTTGTGACACTATGGCTTCACTTTAAAATTGGATCTTTACAACTGACTGACTAGTACATTTAATTTACCTACGGCACCAAACAGCTGTTCAATTTCTGTTCAATCTGAAAGCAAGTGTAATCATTGCATGTTCACTGCTATGTTCTGGTTACATTACCAGCACATATCATCCAAGCAGTTAATTACTGCAGAGACAATGGCTCTGACTTACCTGAGACAGTATATTATTATTCATCATGGATTCATTTCTTCTTCTTCATTGGTAATTTTGTTAACAGTACTGATGGTATTTAACAGCAGACTCCCTTGATCTTTAGCACTATTATGTCTCCTCGGATGTTGCTCATATCCTGAAAGCAGATTGCTTCTCTAAGTTCTTACCAGATTTCTTCATGTCAATTGATGTCCCAGGTAGCAGTAAGAAATGACTGAGTAATGTGATTCCCTGATCTAATTTGTGCAAAATGTATTAGTCAGTCACTGTGCCTCTGAAGAACTCATTTGCCATGGATCCCTCTTCCTTTGCTACTGAGCAACTGATAGTGTGTAGTGATCCTCTGGCCCAGTTCTTACAGCTTTTCTTTAGGAAATGGGATAAAGAGAAAGGCTGGTCCAGCAGGTAGGGCACAAGCCTGGGTCTTGGAAAACCTGGATTCAATTCCCTGAGTCACCACAGACTTCCTATGAGACCTTGAGCAAGCCATTGAGGCCTAGAGCCACAAAGGGACTGGTTATTTCCCCCTAATAGTTGTCTAAAGCCTAGATTTAGATCCAGCGTGATCCATAAAAGCCTTGTTCAGCTGCTATCTAACCCTATCAGTGCCTAAACTCACTCACTGCCTATTCTTCAGCTGTAAAACTTCCCTAGACATCTACATTTCTGCTTCTGGGCACGCACACTGCTGCCCTCCTCTAGGCATGCAAACAACTATGTTGTACCTAAACCCTACCATGACCCACAACCCAGGGGAAGATAGGCTGGTGATTGCCTAGCTAGCCTATCTATCCAGTAGGCGTCCTCTGAGTATGTGCACTGAATCAGGCCCCATTCAAAATCCAGCCACTGGAGGATGAGGAGGTGGTGCTACCACCTTAGAACTGTTAGCCCAGTGGTTGGTGCACTCACCTGGGATTTGGGAGACCCAGGGTCCCCGCTCCGCTGACTATTTAATTGTTTATCCGAAGTGCAACAGCTTCAGCAGAAGAGATTGTGGGAGACCCACATCAGAACATCCCATGGCTCAGGGGATAAAGCACTCGGAAGTGGGAGGCTCCTGTTCAAATACTTCCTCCCATCAGGCAAAAAGGGGAAATTAAGCCTGGGTCTCCCACAACCTGGACAAGTGCTGTAACCACTGGCCTAAAAGTTAAAAGGAAGGCAGTAGCACCATCTTCTTCTCTGGCATTTCTTGCAGATGCAGTTTAGTCACCTAAGGCATGTGATTCCAGGAGAGGGTTTCGAGCCGTGGATTGCTAGCAGCAATAGGCACCTCCCTGCAGCCCAGACTTAGTAACCTACCTCCCCGAGAGGGGTAGGGCTTATGATATACCCCGCTCCTCAGCATTTCTCACTGGCTAGCAGCTCCCCACATAGTGTACTTGTTTTTGTGGATCCCATTCTTAGGCACTTGTCTCTCCCCAGGCATTGTATAGGAAGCATACGCAGCTAACTCAGGCTTTGTGGATCACAGTGTTGTTCCAGTGATTTTCTAGCTGCCTACAGGTTAGGCCTTGCAATGCTCTGTGTTACAATGCCTAGGTCCCTTTGTGGATCCAGGTCTCTGTGCCTCAGGTCCCTATCTGTAAAATGGGGATAGTTGCACTTCCCTACTGCAGGGGTGTTGTGAGAATAGATGCATTAAAGATTGTGATGAGCTCAGATATTATGGTAATGGGGTCATACAAGTACCTAAGATAGATAGATTTATATGGTGCTGTACATGTACACAGTGCCTTCTCCATTCAGTAAAATCTGCACCTGCCAGTGCACAGTTAAAACTAAAACTAAAAAAAGACAAGACTAATCAATGCAAGTTTAGGGAAGAGGGAATGTAGAGTTTGTTGATGAAGAGGATTGGGAAGGAAGGAGTCCTTGAAACAGTGGGTTTTTAGGAGGCATTTGAAGGAAGTGAAGCGCCAATCCTGCAATGATTTACGCATGTGGTAGCCCTATTGACTTCACTACTCATGCTTAAAATTAAGCATGGGTTTAAGAGTTTGTCTTTACTACAGTTATAACTCAAGTGTTGGCTCTAATTCAAGTCCCATCCACACGCAGAGCCCTTTAATTTGATCATGTGGTGCTTTTAACTCAGGCTGGCTGGCCTATCGAGGGATGCAGGCTACAGCTTGCATCAGCACAACTCGTCAGCGGCTAACGCAACCCCACTGTGCAGCGTGAGTGTAATTTTGCAGAGTGGCTGCTCTCACTCAAGCTAAGCTA
Organism: Chrysemys picta bellii; assembly: GCF_011386835.1. NCBI lineage: Eukaryota > Metazoa > Chordata > Testudines > Emydidae > Chrysemys > Chrysemys picta. Next base: position 219,337,683 of record NC_088792.1, on the reverse strand, counting down.
ACATGTGAGGAGTAACTTGAGTGTAGCTAATGCAAGTTAACTCTGCAGAGTGTACGTATGTTAAGTCTTTGCAGGATCGGGGACAAAGGGAAGACACTGAATTCATCCAGAATTGAATGGATTGGTTCATTTGGAACCTGCCATGTGAAAGAGCCCCACATTTTTTTGGTAGACTTTGTTCTCTAAATGGGTCCTTTTTGCTTGTATTCAGTTTGCTGGCATTTCCTGCTCACATATGTGCTTTCCCCATATATCCTTTTCCTGCCCCCTCTTTGGGAAGTCTTATTCACATTAAATGTTCGTATAGTGTCCTCAACATAAAAGCTGCTCAGTTGTCTGGCCACATTCCCAACTAAGTGATCCATAAACAATAAACCCTAAATAAATTTCTGGATTGTATATCGGACCCAGATGATTTATAGGGGTTTTATAGAACGGTGGAGGTTTACCTTCACAAAGTGCCACTCATTCTGATTTCCAGTATGTTCTAAATGCATTTCTCTATTAATTCATGTATTTATTGACACTGTCCTAAGCCACATAGTTATGTTTGGGCTCCTCAGATAACTTTTTAAGGGTAAGTGGTCAAGTAATAAAAGTTACCCCACAGATTTTATGTAGTCTGGAAGTCACTGCTGACAGAGTATCAGGACCAAGTTAAACTTAAGCCTGAATTACCTTTCACCTCCCTAGGGAACATTCTCTCCAGCCCACTGATGTCACTGACAGAGCAATGCGGCTGCACCTCACGTCAAAGCAGTCAACCCTGGACAAAGATAAATAAACTATGAATAAATAGACAGCTTCAGGCTCCTAGCACAGTCAGTGCCTTACATCACCCACACAAATATTTACCCACTAATTAAAATGTTACAAGTGAGGAAAATAAAATGGTAATAAATGTGAAAAATAATTGAGAATTGGATTTTTTAAAGAGCTGGCTGCCTGTCTTCTTTATGATCCCTTCTTGTAACTGCTTTGAAGTAAATCCTGCCAGGTACATTTCTTCTGTTGATCTTTGTGGTTGCAACAAAAATGCTGTTTTTATTTCAACACATGAAGTTAAGCAATACACACATGATAGGGATGGTACTTTGTCGGGGCTATCTCTCAGCTCTGCTGTGAGGCACATGACCAAAGGCCAAGTTTCAACATCCAGGGCCCACCTCCGTCACACCTCCCCACAGATGTTCTGACATCTCCTGGCAGTAGACTGAGAAGTGCGTGAGTGAGTGGCGGTGTGACAGAGAATGGGGGGCAGCAGGGTGCTGCACCACTTTTTCTTCAGCAACTGGAGAACCAGATAGTGGAAGGAAAACTCCAGAACCTTTGCTGTGACTCTGTCTTCCCATTCTCCCTGCCTCAGTTACCCAGTCGCATGCTTGCTCCACTTTTAAACTGTGTCCCAGACTTTGTAAATCCAATTAATTTAAGGTATTTATATGGCCCCGTTATGATAATACTTCCCAATCTTTAATGGATCTATTCTCACAGCACCACTCTGAGGCAGGGAAGTGCTATTATCCCCATTGTACAGATAGGGAACTGAGGCAGAGAGAGGCTAAGTGGCTTGCCCAAAGTCATACAGGAAGTCTGTGATAGAGCAGAGTCTTGAATTCAGGTCTCCCAAATCCTAGTCTAGTGTCCCAGTCACTGGAACATCATTTCTCTGTAAATCCTGACCCTGGCCCCATGTAGAAGCAAAGGGGTTTAGATAACCTGTGGAAGTTAGGGATGGGAATCTTGAGAGGTTCACACATCACTGATTCTCTCATCTTCTTCAGTATACCCTAACGAGGGATACCACTGAAAATCTCCCCGCAATGCAGGACAGGGTACAGCATGGAGCAGTATTCTTGTCTGTGACTGTTCATTTACGTCTAGCAATGGATACATATCATACTTTACAGAAGTAAATCATCAACCACAGATTGCTGGTTTTGTTAGTTCAACCAGCAGCCTACTGAGTATGTAGTTTTGCTGAGCTGCCTGCAGCCTTGTTGGTTAATTCCTGCTCAAGAGGCCCCAGAACGTCATAGTGGCTACATCCTCTCCTCCCTGTGGGAGCTCATAATGTGGGGCTCTGCACAGTGTCCTCTTGTCATCCTGCCTGTTCTACATGCATACTCATCCACCAAGAGAGACAGGGAGGTGTTGGGCCTCCAATTGCATCCATATGGGTGTGACACTTAAATCTAAATCTTAGTTTTTAAAAAATCTATTTATTATTTTTTTCCCATTGGCTGACAAAGGTGGGAATGTGGATGGGGCAAACTGGCATAAACTCCACTCAGGTAAGACAAAAATGATATTATGCATTTGGATGAATGAATGAAGGTTGTGAGTGCACCTTTTATTGAGAGTGTAACAGCAGAAGTGGTTGAAATTGTTTGAATTTTGAAATTTCATTGGGATTATGAATTCTGAAATTTCAGGTGGTAAAACTGGAGACAGTAAATTTGCACCTTTTTTCAACCAGATCTAGACAGTATGTTTAAATCTCTGAGCTATATTGCTCATCCTGGTTTTGCAGATGGCAGTTACAGCATGCAGTACCTTTCCCATTTATGGTTGGCCTGGAAGCTATAAGAGTCCCTACCTAATGGGTACCACAACACTGTGAACCATTTCTTTGTAGCCACTGGGCTAGATTACTGCAACAAACTCTGCTTTGGGTTGTGTTGCAAAGAACTTCAAAGATCCAGGAAGATAAAAATGTAACAATTCAGCTCTTGAGCTGCTATGAGTACATAACATCTGTGCTCTGCTGTCTGCCCTGTCTACTTCTTTATATCCAAATACAATGCAAAGCAATCTATAAACCTTTAAATGTTCTGGGGCCCTGTTCACTCAGAGATCACCTTCCTAAGCCATGGCACAGACCCAGTTTCAGGTTTTGGTTTTGACCTGTGCAGTCCTAGCTGGCTGCAGAGGTGCTTGAGCTGGTTCTCCTTTGGTTTAAAAGGAAGGCAGCCATTGGTATGTCTTTCTTCGTGAGGGATCTTCAAGTCTGGGGCTCGCTTATAGTCCAAATCAGTTGACCTTCAGGGCACACTCCTAAGCCCATCTCTTTTCCCAGGTCTTAGGGGAAGTGAGGAGTTCGCAGAGTGCTGGGATTTGTGTGCTGAGGGTTGAAATCTGTGGTGGGAGTTTAATTATTTTTTTTCCTTTAGGGAGGCCACTGCATTTATTTTTGTTTGTACTAGCTGGATTGTATTTTTAGTATATGTCAAAGTCACCTAGAGTCCTGGACTTTTTAACATTTGAGCTAAATAAACACGTAAAATAATAGATACATTTCAGGAGGAGGGGTTTGGGGCAGGATTAAGGGATTTTAGCTGATTTATTATGTATTACTAAACAATTTTTTATTTTTTGCTGCACAGGGCACATTATTATATTATTTATGCCATGTTATGTTTTCATTATATATACATATATGCTAACTTATTTTTGATAGTGCAATTCTAATGATCATAAAAGTGCTGAAAGCAATTACTGTAGAGGTGCGTGTGTATTAGTATACATTGAAATACATAAATATGTAAACATGGAGGTGGGGGGGGGGTTAATTTTTTAGTTCCCAGAGGAAAGATGGGTAAGGCACCAGAATGGGACTCAAGAGATCTGAATTCAGTTCTCAGTGCGGCCATAGACTCCCTGTCTGACCTCGGAAAAGTCATGTAGGCACTTTTTTGAAAATTGTACCATATGTAACTTTTGAAAATGGGATTTAGGCTCCCAAGTCACATAGGCACTTTTGAAAATTTCACTCTTAATTTCTCTTTGCATCAGTTCCTAATTTTAAAAATGGGGATAATAATACTTCCTTTCCCCAACCCATTACCTGTCTTGTCTATTTGGACACTGAGCCCTTTGAGGTAGGGATTGTCTATCACTATGTAGGTCTATAGTGCCTAGCACAATGGGGCTCAATCAATGGGACCTTTGGAGGCTACTCTAATATACATAATAAATAATAACAATCATAATTGCAAAAATTCATAGAGGTGACATATGATACAGGATGTATTAGATCATCTATTTAGTTCATGTTTGTTGCCAACAGTACAATTTTCATCTTTCTGAATTTTTCTGTATTCAGGGTCTTTCTCTTCAACAGTGTAAATACCTTTGAAGTGCACAGTGTGACTCGAAATGTGGTGATTTTGAGTGCCCAGTAAATTGGAGGACAAAGCCTAATGCAGGGCAGAGATTTCTCAAGCAACGCCACACTAGGTATTTGTAATTAAATTGATGTAAATTACATTATTGCAGCTTTACACTTGTGTAGCTGAGAGCAGATTCTGGCCCTCTGATGCCTGACTGAATGCAATTCTTGTCTTTCTCCTAGAAATACCAGTTAACAACAAAAGAAACACGCAGTAGCTCAGAACTCACTTTATACCAAAGTCAAACGTTCAAAAACATTCTGCTAATGTAATCTCGAATATTTTAAATCATGCTCCACTTTTTAAATTAAGGATTTGTGAATGGATTCGATATTTGGCAAAACAAGTTCTGCTCTCTAGCAAATCAGGTTCCAATTTATACTGGATCTGACTATACTTTGATGATTATGTAAGTGCAATGCGTTCATTGGCCACTGAGTGGTATGACTGGCACAGATGTTCCCTTAGAGACAGAGAAGTTGAGCATTGTAGTTATGTCCAGCAGATGTCTCTTTCCAACCATGTAATATTTATTTAACTGTTTATTCTGTAAAGGATTTAACAGGTTCAGCATTTTCAAACCCTTTGTTCTTCTTATGAAACAATTACCAATTGCATACTGGAAGATTAGTAAAAGTCAATATGATGCAGAAAGCATTGCCTTCCATAGTAAATTATTTCACTCTGACATAGAACACGTCTGTTTAATGAATACTTGTCATAGAGGTACTATAGATATACACAGATTTAGAATGCATTGGGCTAGAATCAGATTTCAGTTATGCATTTGTAAATCTGGAGTAACTCAGCAGCAGCCAATGGAATTATATCGATTTACACAGATGGAAATGAGAGCAGAATTTAGTCCATTGTTAAAAATATCCCTGTGTAGAAACAACTCTGGAGGAAAATTTGAACTATGACAAGTTTCATTGATTATGGGCTAAATTCTGCTCTAAATTACATCCTCTGAAGTCAGTGAAGTCGCACAGGTATAAATGAGAGAGTGCAGAAGTTAGCCTTATTGAAGCTATCTGCTACAAATTGAGTAACGGAATAACTAACAAATATTGCATCTTATTAATAAAGGCAAGTCTCTTCTAAGCAATCACTATTTATAGCTCTGAATACTAGAGATAGGCTCCAACCAGTACCCCAGATTCAAAGCCCCTTTAACTTTTCAAAAGTTGAGACTCCGATCTGAGACTTGTGGCTCAGCCACTATCTCTGTAATAGGCCTCAACCGGAACCATAAATCTGACCTGCCCAAAACACAGGGGCAGTTTGGATTTGCAGCTCACACTTATTTCAATAATGGGCCAATTTTTATTGCTTCCAACACCCATGTCACTGTTCTTCTTTCCGAGAATATACATGCTGGTGCTATAGGAGAAATATGAAAGCACGGATTAAGTACAACACTTGATGGATATGTTCTACAGCTCAACTGGCTTTTGAAAACTGATCCTATTTTCAGGTAACAGGGGACTCATCAGTGTTACAACACCATACATATTTCATATTAGAGCTACAGAATTTTCCTAAAAGTTTGAAACGACTTGCGAAATAGAAGAGCTACATTGCAGTCAAAACAGTCATTTACCAGATACTTTTGTTTTTATCCCCTTCTGGGATGAAGTGAGCACCTGCATGATTAAATCTAATGTAGTACGTTTGGTACACACCATGAGGCCTGATCCTATGAGCTGCTGAATGCCTCTTGGCTATCTAGGCTTAGTACCTTGCAATATTGACTTATGTGGAATTTGAGGATGCTGAGCGCTGCCTGTGAGGTGCTCAGCACTTTGAAGGTTTGGGTCTGGTATCAGAGAAAAATATTTTACTCTACAGGTGCTAACTGAACATACAATGACTGTTTTGAAGGTTTAAAGCTGCTTATGTTTGTTGGTACTGTTATATTTCATGCAGTTAATTATTATTTTCCAATCCATGATCTTGCTAATACTTGATGCTTAGAGAGGGGATAAACTGTTTCTTTGGAGGAGTTGCCAGGTGGATTGTTTTTATTTTTTTTTCCATACTATTCCTTTGATGTACTAGTGCTGGCATTGGCCCATGTCCAAAAAGTGAAGTATGAGAAGTTGCACTGGTTCTCAGAAAGTGTCACACTTCTGTGTGAATCACTGAATGACTCAGGATACGTATACCATGTTCAAAGAGTGAAAATTCTCTGCATCTCTACCCCATTTGTCCTGATTAGAGGAATGGACTTAGGCCAAGATTTTCAAAAATAGGAGCCTAAATGTAGGCTCCTACGTCTTTATTAGGATACATAAATAAGTAGCCTGATGTAGGTGCCTAAATATGGTTGTAGAAACTTACCTTCAGGTTCATATTTTTGAAAATCTTGGACTAAACATTGTATTTGTACAGGTTTTCAGGTGCTGGAATGCTAAGATGGGTTTTTCATATGCCTGTTTTGTACAGCAGCAGTAACAATATATTTAACTAACAGATAACTTTATGCAGGAGAGGCATTAAAGGTGAAGTAGTAAAGGATAGTTATTATAGAAATGGGTGCAAGGTTTTGCCTCCCAATTGAAATAGCAGCCAGAAACATTTATCTCACTCCAGAATACTGGAGCCACCAGCTTCCAGAATGAAAGGAAATCTTCTGTCTTAGCTAGAACTTGTACTCGACCTTTGTATTTCCTTTAGCTCAAATCTTCCTTTCTAGCACATTAGTGCTGGATGTCTGCAAGCGCTCTATCATCCATAAACATGCAGAACACCTGCTTACTCTGATTCACCCAGTCCTCATTCAGACTCTCCCAATTTTTGACAGCAGACCTCAATCAAATATTACATGCTGTTAATTTCCTTTCAGAACCATGTAATAACATGCCTTACACCCAATCCCCAACGTCATTCAAGCAGTCCAGTCACTGGGATAACATCAAGATTTTGTAATTTATATAAATGCAATTAATTTATACTGCTTTACCCCATTATTACAAAGGTGAAACTCCAATGGAAACTGGAGTAACTCAGTGGTGAATCAGGCCCCTTGCTTTTTAAAAATATATAAGGTCATATTTTGATCTGTGTAAGTCGGCACGGCTCCATTCATTTCAATGGAGCGAGACCAATTCACGCCAGGTGAGGCTCCAGACCATAGTTTCTACAAAGGGTTGATTATATATAAAACAGTACTTTACATCAGCTATTCCAAATCCTCCTGAAATACAAGATTCAACAAAGTTTATGGAAATGTCTTAAATGGACCACAGCTGAAAAGATTTTCCTAGAGCTTTTCAGTGTTGTGGATGGTTGCTAAAAATTAGTTGGAAATTTCAAATTTTCTGTAGAGTCAAGGAAGAAATGTGCTTGTTTGTCATTGCACTTACTGCATTCCCTCTAAAAACCAGGATTCCAGTCTACACCTACCCTCCAGCTATGAACCAGCCCCCAAAATCCTGCTCTGAACTGTACTTAGGCAAAAACACTTGAAGGTATTAGAGAAACCTGAACATTTCTTGTTGTCTTTTGTTACAACTCTTCCTTCCTCCTTCTTTAGCTTAGCTGTTTTAGCGTAGGTGTTTCCTATAGTTTGAAAATACAAGTGATGGCTCTCGCTGATACACACTGGAGTTAGACACTATTAACAGCTGAATCTTTTAAATCAGTTCTTGCAAACAGTGAACTTTTTCTCTGCACTTGTTTTGGCATCTTCGAGATTAAGAAGTCACGTAGCTTGACAAAGCACTTTGCTCCTACAAGTCTTAACAGACCCACAGGGATTTTTTTCCCCCATATCTCCATTCCAACACCTGTTGCAAAAAGGCTGGGGTGGTCTCAATATAACTTTCCTCTGCCCCTCCTCCTGTTAATATATATATATATACACACATAATAAATTATTCAGAACAGCCCCCAAAACACTGTTTGTAATGTATATATAATATCCAGCTTGGAAGGTTTGTCACATCTTCAGGTGTCTAGAAGTTTTAGGCTTTTCCCAGGTTTTCATATGTATGTATTTTAAATCTTAAGCATACTTGTAACTGAATGGCTTTTCTAAAGCAATCCAGGTAATTGACAAAAACTAAAACACATTTAAAAGACTTTTATCCTGAATGAAATACACAACAAAGATTATGCTTTTATATAAAGCCTGCAGTATCCTTGTGTTTTCTATAAAAATCCTATAAGGAAGTATGTCTAATAAGGTTTTATCATTTTTGCTGTTGCTTATTATCTGTACACGTTTTAATGTCCTTGGCTAATCAGGAGTATTTCACTGGCAGAAAATATTTCATTCTGTGCTAGAGCAGTTAAAGGAGTGACATGATTACTTAATCTCCACAAGGCAGGAAATGGCAGGTTTTTGCGTTTTAAAGATGTTTGAAACTAAAAAAGTATTCCTAGTAGTAAGAATCTGAAACACAGTCCGTGGGTTTTACAAAACCCAGAATCCTGCTGTGAAACACTGCCTTTCCATTTGTTGTTGCTGCTGCTTTTGTCTCATCTAATGTATCTTGCTATCAGTTATTTCTCAAAAGGTGAGGGTTAAGTATTTGTTAATCTACAAAATTTGCCAACTAAAACTTTTCAAAGTGCAGTTTCCAAACATATCAGGCACCTCCTAACCAAAGTCTCTCATCAGCACTGCAGGCTGAGTTGTTATCTTGTAATGTTCCCCCCTTCTGCCCTTAATGAACAGTTTGTTCCATTGTATTTCTTTTATCAAACATCTGGAAGCCAGACTTGTTTTAAAGAGACATTTTAGTTCATATGACTTATCCAGCACCCTGTTAGGGAAAAAAGGAGAAGAATGCAGTTAAATCAGTGAAATTACCACCTATTTAAAGTACTCTAACTAACACATTTTTGTAGACAGAAATTCTAAAGAACAATGTGCACCCACTTTGCACCAGAATAATTCACTCTGACAACAGATTCTTCCTCTGTTCACAGCTGTCCCAATGGGAGGAGCTGAAACCTGAACCAAATCCTTAACTTGTAGCAGGGATTGGATCCTTCTTGCGAAGAGAAGGAAAACCCTCCCAGCAAAACAGGCTGAGTTTGTAAAAGTGCTTGAGCAAATTCAGAAGTGATTGGATGAAAAGAAAACCTTGGCCCTCCCCTCCTGCACCTGACTAGTGGATATTTACAGCACTTTTCAAGGAGCCTCGCTGCACTGCCACTACACAATTTTACTGCATGGATTGAGCTGAGCAGACAATACTATAGGGACCAATGTGCTAGCAGTGATTCTGTGTGCTGCACACGATCTGGGGACCGTTATTCTAAACTGAAAGGAGATTCTGGAAGAAGGAGAAATTCTGCATTCAAAATGCCACGATCTTTCCTGGTCAAGAAGCATTTCAATTCATCCAAGAAGCCAAATTACAGCAAACTGGACACTCATACAGGTAATAAGATTAAAACATATGTCACTGTGAATGAAAGCTGAAGTTGTTTTTATTCCTTGGCAGTGAAGGGGTTTACCTTTTAGTTTTCATATTTCAGGGCAAGATTTGGTTTGTTCCTAGCATTTTCTAGTTGCTTAAAATGATTGATTTTTGAGAAACATGTAAGTGCCAATCAGAATGATACACTGCCAACTTTAAAAAGTTTGCTCATTGAATTGAACCTAATTATTTTATTTGGGTTTACATTTTTCCTGTTCTGTGCATGATATTAATGGAATTTCTAACTTCTATACAAATCAGTTTGAAAGTTTGGCTGCTGAATGTGTTAAACTGCATGAATTTAGAAACAGCATGTTTCTTTGAATAGACCTCCAAACCACATTGTGCTTGTTTAAGTTCACTGTATGTATGCATGTGTGCATCAGTATGTATGTGTAGAGTTTTTACTCATTTAATCCTCTTTACATAATTGGATCATGTTCATGGTGTTTGACTTCTGCACTTATTGAACCTATAGGCATTCATTTTACTGCCTTTAAAGTAATTTTCCACTTTTCCTAATACTTTCTTCTTTCTTTTTCTCCAGTGATCATTTCCCCATACCTGTATGAGAGCTATCCAATGCCTATCATACCACAGCCAGAGATCCTGAGCTCGGTAGCTTACAATCCAATTACTGTGTGGACTACAACTGGGCTGCTACCATCCCCGTTACCCAATGACCTCTCTCCTCTTTCTGGATACCCCTCATCCTTGGGAAGAGTCAGTCCACCTCCACCCTCTGACACCTCATCCAAAGATCACAGTGGCTCAGAAAGTCCCATTAGCGATGAAGAAGAGAGAATCCAGTCAAAGCTTTCAGATCCCCACGCAATTGAGGCTGAAAAGTTTCAGTGCAGTTTATGCAACAAGACCTATTCAACTTTCTCTGGGCTGGCCAAACATAAGCAACTGCACTGTGATGCCCAGTCTAGGAAATCGTTCAGCTGCAAATACTGTGACAAGGAGTATGTAAGCCTGGGAGCCCTTAAGATGCATATCAGGACCCACACATTACCTTGTGTCTGCAAGATCTGTGGCAAAGCTTTCTCTAGACCCTGGTTACTTCAAGGACACATCAGAACTCACACGGGTAAGAAAATCTATTAGAAATGCAATGTGTGAATTTTATCCCACCAGGATGTTGTTAACTTTCGTGTTTTGTCTTAGGCAACTACTAGCGTCCCTAACATGTTATTGATATTTACCTGGACAGTTATTTCCTAGCTATTTTTAAAGCATCATTAAAGTACAAAATTCACACTTTGTTGTAACAATATCTTGCATTCGTGGATCAGGTCCTCTACTGGTGTAAATCAGCATAGCTCCACTGAAGTCAATGTCATTTTTTGCCAATTTACAACAGCTGATGATTTGGCCCTAGTGACTTCAGGCTCACATTTAGGCTTTGGGAAGTGTTGTGTATATATATATACAAGGCTCAGTTTTACCCAAGGATCAGTAAGAAAACCCCAAACCCTAAAAGTTATAGAAGTGTCTGCTCGGTGAAGCAATCAAGGAATACAAATGTTGCTAACAGAAACAAATCCTTACCAAAGTTTGTTTCCTAAGACAATGATTTTGGTGTAACATTGGGCACAGTATTGTTTCGGAACAGCTGTTTGCTGCATTTCTAGTTGTAGCCCCTATCTTAAGTAATTTATGCCGCTCTAGACATAACACAGGACAACCAAAATGAACAGAAGGAACATTTGGAAATGTTGGGAGGAGCCCAACCTACAGGCGCTGGCTGCACCTGTTGAGGCAGAAAGCGTCAGCAGCTTGTCTTTCAAGATCACACCAAGCAGTATTCTCTGACAAGTCTGAAATGTCTCAGCACGGTCAGCAGTGCTGTGAGAAGTAACTGTAATATCTGCAGCCTGCTCACCTTTTTATTACAGACTTCAATTATTTAAACAAAATCATTTTTGTTTCCCAAGGGAAAATGGGGCTGTACCTGTCCCCAGGGGTACTTATTGTTTTAAATGCTTAACTCTTTTTTTTTATAACGTTTTTTAGGAGAGAAGCCTTTTTCATGCCCTCATTGCAACAGAGCATTTGCAGACAGATCGAACCTGAGGGCTCATCTGCAGACCCATTCAGATGTGAAGAAATACCAGTGCAAAAATTGCTCCAAAACTTTCTCCAGAATGTCTCTTCTGCACAAACATGAGGAATCTGGCTGCTGTGTAGCACACTGAGTCATGCAGTCAATGTTGACCTGGACCCAATGCATTTCTCCACTCCTGTTGCAAATGATAAGTGGAAACCGAAAGGCATTTTCTCTTCTGCTTCCTAACCTCATCCCCTCACCCTAGTCCACCCCCCAAAAGTGGAAGAACTTATGTCAGTACAAATTAGCTTAAGTATTTCTGCTAAATTACTTAAGTGTGAATTCTGAAATACAAGGGGGAAAGAACCATACATGACATTTCAAATAGATCATAAGGAAGAAGCATGATCAGCCTTCTTCAGCGATGAAGCCAAATGTGCATAGACTTTTCTTACTAAGAAAAGTTGCAAAGATTAACAGTACATCCCTGCCAAACCATTTCAACCAAAGAAACAGTATTTAAAGAGGAAATAATAATAAAAATCCTACTCCAAGAGAATTTGCCAGACAACATTTATCTCAGGTGCCTTATAAAGTATTTTAAGTTTACTTTAGTAAATGTCTAATATTCCTAGTTGTTGTTTTTTTTTAATTAAAAACTAAGGCCTCTATTGATGATCTGAAATGCTTTAAAATTGAATAGTTCAAAGAGGAGGAAAAAACACAGAAGAGAATGTATGAAAAATTATCTGCCATGTTTTAAAAGTTTGTGCCTTTAAAGAAGACTGTAGCTTCAAACATTCCTGGTGCATGCTTGACCCATCTTTTAATATGGAATAATTCCTCTAAACTTTAATCTTTTTTTTTTTAAACGGGAATAAGTGCAAAAGAGGGGGTTCATGGGAGTTTGACAATGATTTTTTTTTAAACTTGTTTGAAATGCACAAAGGAAATGCAATATCTTCAGCAGTGCCCCTCCAAGTGCCTTTTCTATTAATGGTTTTGTAAAGTATGTGGACATAATGTAAATATTTTTATTTTTATATGACTGAATGTGTTATGAATGAAAGTGAAGTGTTGCCTATAGCAGCATCTATAGGTAACTTGAAGAAAGTGTGAAGTGAATTTTGTTATGTTGTTTTCTAGCCACTTTTTTACAATAAACATTTTTGAGTAAGATCTCTGTTGTTTGTCCTAAGTGCAAAGACTTTATCTGACTTATTGAGAGTATGAAACATACAAAGAAAGAAAGTGTTTTTTCATTAAAAACATGTAGCTGGAAACTGATTTTCAAATATGAATTGTTAGTTCATGATTGTTGAGTATGAATAAGAAAAATGATCCTTTGGGGGATGTTTTTTTTACAAAGCATTTAAGGAGTCTACTTTAAAACACCATTAAACTCTCTTTAACCCAATCAATATCTGTATTGCCAAGAGAAACATTTTGTTTTATTGCATTTTAATAGTTAAGATGCTCCCATTACATCAGGATCATTTCAATAACCACACTTTTATGACCATCTTTTCATTATACGTTGAGCTTACAAATTTGGGCCTGATCCAAAGTTCACTGAAGTCGACGGGAGTATTTCATAATTCCATGGAGTTTAGATTATAGCCTTTAAGAATAGTATTCCAGTCACAATATATTGTATATTTTATTAGAAGGTTTCAGAAATATAAATTGCATCAAAGGGTTTTTTTAAATAATTGTTTTTATGAAATATTCATAGATACTAAAAGTGTCATCATAATGCTTTACATCTGACACTATTTCAGCTGAATTGGTGAGGGTATATTTATAGATGTAGAATCTAAGAAGCCCTGAGCTACTAAATCAGAGAAATAATTATATATACTGATTCACAGCTAGCCATAAACAGTAATGATTTTTTCTTAGGTGGATTAATTGAGATTTCCAGGACTTGACTCTAAAAGTGTGACAAAGCGTGACATAAACAAAGGCTGTTCCATTACACTAACTGATGCAAAATAACACTGGACATTTTATAAAATGCACAGCTATGATTCAGATAAATACAAACTGGGATCTAATTTACAAGGGTGTAACACATACTCTACCGTGCTAACAGGAGTAAAAAGTAGTAAAATTATAACATTATCAATAGAAAAAGCAGATAAGACTTACAGTGCACACAATGAAGAGATTTCTTGAATAAGAAGTTGCCATTTCGACACGAGCATATTTCTTACCATATCTACATCTTTAGTTCCTACAATAGAGCACTTTAACAGGGCATTTGGAATATTACATTTGAATTTTCTTTGTGCATATCTGCACAGTAAAAGATCTTATATCTGTCCACAGGAAGTACTGCATTTCAGTAACCCTAACTCGGATGAAGATTTTCATATACAGCAAACAGCTGTAAAATAACATTACCGTCTTCTTTCATTAGGGCAAATTATTTTTGCAGGAGTAGCTAGGTAGCATAGGAAAGATAAGCAGCAAGGTATGCAAATTTAAAAATTAAGTGCAATGAGGATCAGTGAGAATTTGTGAGGTAGCATTTTGAAATGAGCCTGTGAAGGCATCAAATACCCTTGAAAAGTATCACATGGTTACTCTATTGATCTACACTTACACGTTATTCACTTTGAAGTTCTTAAGTCTCTGAAAGCAATTTGATCATGCCAGCTTTGCCTTTTCAGAGTGAAGTTTATCTGTGTGAAAGTAAAGCTCTGACAGTAAACAAGTGTTCTGTGAAGCTTTAGTTCCTATTTTCACTGCAAACATTTTGGTTTTGCTCTTCTACTTCCACGCACCTGACTTTAGAAAGGAACTTTCCATTGTTTCAATTCACACTTATACTTTCAATTCTTTAGGCCCCCAGTAAAACTAAATAGGCTAAAGACCAGCTCCTTTTTGACTGAATTCAACAAAAATGTTGCCATTGTCTTCAATGGGAACAGGATCAAACCTTAGCATCATTAAAACACAGTTTGCTAAACTGTACACAAGAGCTACTGGATTGATTTGGAAGGTGTAAGTTAAGATTATCTGCCCAATATGCACATAATCATAGAACAGAGAGATGGAAAAGCCTTGTTGCATCCTTTAATTCCTCCTTTCAAAAATATAGTTCCAATAGTTCATTGCTAGTGCTTTATCCAGTCTAGTTTTAAGTATTCCAGGTAATGGAGTGACACTACTTTCATAAGAGATTATGCTACTCTCTGTCAGGACATTTCCCACAATATTTAGCCTAAAATATTCCTTTCTTAATTTCATTGTATTACTCCTAGTTATGCTCCTTATTCCAGCCCAAATAATTCAACTCCATGAACCAAATTCTATTCTGAGATGCATGCATACAACTCCCACCGACTTACTGGGAGTTTGCAGGAGAATTTGGCTCTGTGCTTGGTGCTTTTACCCATCAATACTTTCTGACAATTATCATAGTTTCTGCTAGACATCTCTAATCCCTACTATGCATAATTAGCTTTTTTAATATTTCTATGAAAGACAATTGTTCCAGCCCCCTAATAGTTGTTGTTACTCTTTTCTGAACTCTCCATTTTGACAAATGCTTTCCACTTTTGAGAAGCCCAGAGTTGAATGTCCTGTTTTGTTGAATGAGAGTTGGGGCTACCAATAAGCCAGCCACTAGTATAAAGCAGCCTGCATGGCAGAGGCCAGTATTTGCAAGCGTCTGAATATCTTTAGGATTCCCGAGTGTTATGATCTCTCTTTCTCAAATATAAATAGGCCCTTATCAAACCTACCTGGAGGCTAAAGATACTGAGAGGTCTTATTTGGACCTTCAGCTATAAAAGTGACATGATGTGATCCTTATATGCTGCGTATACTTTTGCTCTTGCCGTTCACCAGCGACTAGTTAAATACCAGTAGACTTGTGACAGGGATTTATTTATTTGTTTTCAACCCAAACACTTTAGGGAGTAACATGTGCTTCACAGAAGATGATGATGATGAAGAAGAAGAAGAAGAAGACGACAACAAACACAAACACACTAGAACTGTCTTGTCTCTCAGCCAATCCAATGTTTAGAAAGGCAACTCACTGGAGTCTCTGTAGCGTGCCGTACGTTGTTTATAGCAGTGATGAGGCATACCTCTCAGAATAAATCACCAGGAAGTCTTTGTGTTTAGATATTCTTATTTCACTGTTATTTATGTTATGATAGTGCTTGGTAGCCTCAGCCAAGATCAAGGCCCTATTACATTAGGAACTAGACAATCACATAATAAAGAAACAGCAGCTAACCCCAAAGAGCTTACCCCCCAACAGATAAAGCATATGATGGAGGAGTTGGAAATTGAATCCCAATCTCTTGAGTCCCAGGCTGTGATGAAGCTGACCCCCACCACCTGCCAGGCAAGAAAAAGAACCCCCAGTAGTCACAGTCTGCACTTGGGGTGTGAATAACTAATTGCCTCATGGCTAGAGGAAGCAGAGCTAGGCCTTATAAGTAGATTGAGGGAGCTAAGTTGGGGAGGGACTGCTGAAGAGACAGGTCTCTCTTGTGGAGAAAAGACCTGTGACAGGGTATAACCACACAGGTAACAACAGAGGAAGAACACAACCAGAGCACCATGAAGGGGAGTCTGGAGAAGATACAGATCTGAGGCAGAGCCCAATAGTGGGTTCCGTGTCCAGGCATGAGGGGTGTGCCCTTTAGGTGAGGGTGTATGCTTACAAAGGCCTTAACCACAAGGCCAATCAGTATTTCATATTGAAATATACTATTTCTGTTCTTAGAAGGAATTAAAATTTGTATCCCTTTGAAAATTGTTTGTTTGTACTTATTTATTGTCCTATGATTTAAAATCTTAATACCATTTTAAAAATGCAATTTGTAACTAAATCTATGAATTACAATCCTATGTGACAGGAATCTTGAAGGTGGAAGAGGAGAAACATTTCAACTTGTATATGTATTTTTAAATACAAGAAATAAAAACAGATAAAGTGAATGACTTGATGCCATACATCACTGATGGGCTATGTCAAGTTCTGGAAACTATCATGAGATAATATGAAGAGAAAGGACAGAGAATTACCCATCCTATAACAGCAGAGCATGACTAGTATAAATGAAGGATGCTTGTATTCTCAGTCCCTTCTTCTTAGTAAAGTTAATGCCCCATCTGCCTCCTCAGCATTATTTAGGGTATGTGCTATTCCCTTGTTCCCCTCTCATTGCCAACAGGAATCTTTATAAGTGAAAAGGGTTAGATTGTGCCTGTATGAGGCGGAGGAGAGTCACATTGCCCGAAGGGGAAGTGCAGAGATAACTGTATCTGAGGCAAACACAGTCCATCCAAGTTCCCAGTGTGTAACATAAGTGCAAAGGCTACATCCTCCTCCAGGTGCACCTGGCTTGCTCTGCCAGTGTAGATGGAAAAAAGCCTGCCTCCTTCCTGCCCTCTTTGGGACAATATGCAAAGTACAAATAGCCAGCAATATTTTCCCTTTAAGTGCAAGGACCGGTCTTTGCACTATCCTCTATTCCCCACCCCCACTCCCTCTCTGGACACCCGTACAAGGTCAGTTACAATCTGGCCAAAAAATCTTTGATTTTGTTTGTTTTTTGTTTGGTGGTTCAGGCATCTCTTTTCTTTCTGTCTCGCCAGTGCTCCAGGAATGTTACCCAGACTGATACTGTCTTGTGGCTTCCTCCTCTTCCTCTCAGCTTTTTGGTGGCTTTCCCTTTTTTCCCTTTCCTCAGCTCTCAGGAAGACAAAAAGCACTGGAAAATGCAACTTTGGCCTCCAACTTCATGCAGTTTCTTTTGTACACTCTGCTATCTGTATACTGGATCCACTCTTCCTTTCTCTTGTGTCCATTCCCTTTTACCCTATAGACATCATCAAGTGTCTTCTCTGTGTAGAGACCACAGGTTTATCTACATGGTGGGGTACTGTGCTCAATTGAAGTGTGATTTCTAAAGCACACTAATGTGTTGTGCATTAACTGGTGCCCTGTAATGTAAATGCTGTTTGAAACAGTACTATATTAAAGTGCACTAGAGAACCCAGAGGCGTAGCGAGCGCCCTCCTTACCCTCCGACCGGAGGGGGCCCCGCAAGGAAGGGGGCCCCTAAAAGTGGCAAAATAAATACCGCATTCCAGTTTCTGCATTGTAAGGGTCCCCGCCCGGACATATGTTCGGAGGGGCCACCGTTCGGAGGGGGCCACGTTCTTTGTTGCTACGGCCCTGAGAGAACCTTTAGTGCCCACCAGCAGGACTACTCAGGCCAATTAATTTGAAACATGTTAGTGATTTAGAAATCACACCCCATAAAGCACATTACCCAACTGCGTAGACAAACACTAAGCAAGAAGGGCTGGATAAGGCCCTTAATCTGCCTGGCAAGTGTCCTATAAAAGGACACTCCTCCCCTCTCTCTTGTTTAGGGAAAAGATACTCTGTGTACCTCTCATTTATGCTCAGGCCACTTTACACTAATCTGGTATAAAGTCACTTTAAGACCCCTTTACATGATTGCGGCAGTTAAGGGAGCATTAGTACAAATGAGAATAAGTGCCATTCACAACATGGGCTTTTGGAAAGCTAATAATTGTCTAGATGCCCAATAGATGCCACCTCTAGTTGGACCTTTGCTGTTTGGAACCAAAGGTCCTTTTAAAAAGATGTGCCAGTCTGGCAGTCCATTGAGGTAGGGAACAGAGGAGGTGGAATGATCATAAAAATCCCCCAGCATTCGGTACCCTCAGAACCAGATTTTTAGTCGGCTTCCCCTGCAAAATTGAATGCACAGACCACTGTGTGTACAAACAGGCATGTGCACATTCTCATCAGGTAATCAGGCATGCAGTTAACCAATCTGTGAACTCAAACGAGCAAGCAAAATCACTGCAACCTTACTTGGAGGGACCACTTCAGAACAGGCTGCAGGCTGATTGAGTCCCTAACCTTTCTGCTGAGTATGCTAACTTTACTGCTAATTGTTTTTTGTGACTGCCACTTGTTATAATCAAGCCCCAGAATTTGGACTGAGACCAACAAAACATGTCACATATGGGCCACTAAAAATCCATCAGTTGGTAGTAATTTCCAGCCTCTACCATCTCATGCTTTATTAAAAGCAGTGACCTAAAATGAAAGGCTTCATATCTCATTACCAATTCCATGCACGACTGAGTCCCTCAAATAAAATACTTTTATGTCTTAGTAAGTTCCCTGAATGCAGAATACAAGTGATGAACAGCAGATCAGTGAGTGATGGACATCTGCGAAGAATCTCAGTGAAATGGCACATACTAGGTACACTGCCAAAAATAGTTCAAATATTGTGGATGGCCTTAAAAATGAATGCCTCTTGGAGCAAAAACTGTCATCTTCTGTATTTTGTGCTGTGCTGATTATCGACACTTAACAACTAATAAATAATGTCTAATAGCACGGCATGTACAAAAAATATAAAATCGTCCTTTGAAAGCCACAACTGGGTGATGTAAAACTAATAACATTTTCTTTTTACATTTTGAGATGTGATTAAAATATGTTTTAGAGGACAGCACACAACTTCATGTGGGAAGGTTCATCAGTGAATCTTCACTATCCATATCACTGTTATGAATCTGGGCCAGGTTGTTGCCTGAAATCAATAGATATTCATTGGTCTCTGTTGGATGTTTGGTGGCCTCTGTGAAATAACTTGCTAGTCTCAGTCCAGTTCCTAACTGGTCTGACTAGTTCCTGTTGAACAAAGTCCACAACTAGAGCTGATGAAAAATTTCCATCTAAACTTTTTCGTTTTTTAACTGGATTATTTGGTTTTCAGTTGTCTAAAAACAAAACATTTTCAGACTTCAATTTTTTTTAGCAAGCCCCATTCCCCCCCAAATTAGACAAAACTGACAAAGAAATTCACTTGTGTGTGTGAGGGAGAGGGGTGGAATCATTTCCTAATTAGCTCTACACACACACTACACACTGCACAAAATCACGGCCAAAATCTTTGGCTCCCATTGACAGTCACAGCAGGGAGACCAATGACTGAATGGTGATGGAAACTGAACTACCCTCTCACTTCTAAGGGGAGGTTTCAGTGAGTCACAGAGGAGGTACACCAGCCAGACTAAGTGGTTTTCCATTGTGCATATATATTCTGTGGGTAAAGAGAGGGCTTTAGTTGTTGTTAAACTGTCACCTTCCACATAAGTACTAAAAGCCAGTTAAATATTACCTTCCCATATTAGACTTCTATATGAGGAGACACATAGAAGGTCAGTGCTGCTTAGTTTGGTGAGGAGATTAATAGGAAGGGGCATAATAGATATATATAAAATTATTAATGGTATGGAGAAGGTTAATCAGGCGCACTTAATTCCTTGTCTCCTGATAAAAGAACAAGAGGGCATTCAATTAAATAGGAAAGCATCTAATTTAGAAATTGTAAAAGAAAATTATTTTTTAACACTACCCATAATTAACCTGTAGCTTTTCTTGTCACAACTTATGGTTCAGGCTAAAAACATCCTCAAAAGGTTTCAGAGTGGTAGCCGTGCTAGTCTGTATCAGCAAAAAGAACAGGAGTACTTCTGGTACCTTATGGCAGGTCTTCACTACAGGGGGGGGGGGTCGATTTAAGATACGCAAATTCAGCTACGCGAATAGCGTAGCTGAATTCGACCTATCGGAGCCAACTTACCCGGCTGTGAGGACAGCAGCAAAATCGACCTCCGCGGCTCCCCGATGACAGCGCTTACTCCCACCTCCGCTGGTGGAGTAAGAGCGTCGATTCGGGGATCGATTGTCGCATCATGACGAGACGCAATAATTCGATCCCCGAGAGATCGATTTCTACCCACCGATTCAGGGGGGTATTGTAGACCTAGCCTTAGAGATTAACAAATTTATTTGAGCATAAGGGTTTTAGTCCACGAAAGCTTATGCTCAAATAAATTTGTTAGTCTCTAAGGTGCCACAAGTACTCCTTGTTCTTTATTCTCAAAAGGATAAGGCATGTACAACCAGGATAACATGTGAACAACAAAAACATCTATGGTCATGTTTGACACTATTAAACAAAATTAAAGCTATAGGCCAGATCTGACAAATATCTCATGCCTAACGCTGGTTGGAAAAATTTTGAATTTCAAATTTTTTGACTTAAATATCATCCCATTTTTTGACCAGCTCATTCATTTAAAAATGGCAAGTTTTGAAAATTTGCAACCAACTAAAAGGGATAACTTTTCTACAAAACTTTTAGCAAAAAAAGTTCCCATTTTCTGATCAGCTTTACAAAGCTCCCAATAGGAGCTACTGAGATCCAAGCTCTTCTGAAAATCCTGCTAATAAACTCTTGTGCTTCACAACAAAGGCCTTTGACATTGTTAGGGTGAAAGTTTCTCTGTGCACAGGTTGTTCTGTAATTGTCCAATACAGGAGTGTTTGCACTTTCCTCTAATACATCTGGCACTGGCCACTGTCAGAAACAGGATAGTGGACTAGTTGGAAAACTGCTTTGATCTGGTATGGCAATTCTTATGTTCCTATGTCAGAGTACGTCAGCATACGTTTTGGTATTCGTTTTGGTTTGTAATGTTAAGAGATAAATAGAGCCAGAACTTTATAAGCACAGGAATCTTGTCTCCTCTAACATTGCCCTATTTGGAGCTATATGGATCCATTTTGTTAGTTGGACATTTTTGTGTTGGATTAATTGCACAAACTGGATGGGAGTCATATTCATTTGTAACTTGCTAAAGTGCAACAAGCTCTGGCATTTTCTCGCATTGCTACAGTGTGTATGGCAGGTTCCTGTGCTAATGAACTGAGCATGCAATAGTGACTTTCCGAGTTACTATAGTTAGTTCTGCACCTACAGAATATTTTTTTACTTCCTTACAAGCATTCTGTTTTCCTTTTTTTAATTATTTATTTCTACCAAGTTATTTTTAAGGTATTCATTTCTCTCAAGCTTTCTGAGAATTATAGTATTTATATTAAACTCTGAGTCTCTATTCTTCAGGGAAGCTCTTTTCTTTGTGTCAGTGACAAATGCCTCTCTTGTTTATGTATTTCTATTTTAGAAGACATGTAAAACAAGGACTGAAAGGTCCATGAAAGCGCTCTGCACCTTACTATTGTGCTCATGTTCGAGACCTTGTACCCAGGGGCGGCTCTAGGCACCAGCAAAGCAAGCACGTGCTTGGAGCAGCCCATTTGCAGGGGCGGCAGGGATCCAGCATGGGAGCTGAGAACCCACAGGGGGCCCTGGAAGCTGTAGTTCCTTGGTTAACTCCCTGCCTATAGAGCCAGCCCTGGAGCAGGGAAAGAACTACATTTCCCAGCATTCTCTTGGCCCCTACCAACAGGAAAGAGGGGGAGGGAGTGAGGAAGCTGAGACCTCATGCTGCAGCCTGCAGCAATGGAGAGCTGCACTGTGAGTAGGGATACCATATTTTAACATTCAAAAAATAGGACACTCCACAGGGAGGGAGGGTAGCCCCACCCTGCCCCCATCCACTCCCTCCGATTGCCCCCCACAGAAACCCCAACCCATCCAACCCCCCTGCTCCCTGTCCCCTGATCACCCCCTCCCGGGACCCCTGCCCCAACTGCCCCCCTAGGACTCAACCCCCTACCTATCCCCTGACAAACCCCTGGGACTCCCATGCCTTTCCAACTGCTGCCTGTCCCCTGACTCCCCCCCGCAAACCCCTGACCCATCTAATCCCCCTTCTCCCTGCCCCTGACTACCCCCCTCGAACCTCCGCCCCATCCAACCCCCCCGCTTTCTGTCCCTTGACTGCCCCCCCCGGAACCCCGTACCCTTTCTCCAACCCCCCAACCCCCTTACCATGCCACTCACACCAGAGTGTCTGGCTTCGCGCAGCACCAGACACGCTGCTGCATACGTGCTGCCGTGCTCCCCTGTGGAGCCACAGGCCCCCCGCTCCTCCCCCCGCCAGCACCTGCCTTCCAGATTTGAACACCTCAAAATTCAGGAGTGCTCAAGCTCAGTTTGGGCAGCTGTTACTTCATTTCTCCCAAATCAAATATACTGATCCACTATGCGGGGGAGGGGGAGGGCTCCAGCTGGGGGTGCAGACTCTGCGGTGGGGCTGGGGATGAGGGGCTTGGGGTGTAGGGGGGTGCTTTGGGCTGGGACCAAGAGGTTCAGAGGGCAGAAGGGGATCAGGGCTGGAGCAGGTGCCGCCCCCGCAGCTCCCATTGGCCATGGTTCCCGGCCAATGGGAGCTGCAGAGCCAGTGCTTGGGACGGGGGCAGCGTACAAAGCCCCCTGGATGCCCCTATGCATGGAGCCAAAGGGGAGACATGCTGCTGCTTCCAGGAGCCACACAGAGCCATGGCAGGCAGGGAGCATGCCTTAGCCCCGCTGCGCCGCCAACCAGACTTTTAATGGCCTGGTCAGCGGTGCAGACCAGAGCCGCCAGGATCCCTTTTTGACTGGGCGTTCCAATGGAAAACCAGACACCTGGCCACCCTACGTCATGTAGTCACAGAGTTTAAGGCCTAAAGGGACCACCAGCTCATCTAGTCTGACCTCTTGTATATAATAGGTCACCAATGCCACCCAGCCACCTCCACACCAATCCCAACCCATACAGGAGGGATTATGGTGCACGAATGCCCAAGGCTTCTACAATGGCAAGAAATTGATTTAGTGAGATATATGGGCCTAATTACCAGTGCTGTGGGGGAAAATTGGCTTATTTGCCTACATAGGGAACTAGCTGGGTATACAACTGTCCATTTGTGTGAACAAACACCCAGTTTATGTGTACAATCAGTAACTGGATGCACAAATTAAGCACACATGTTTTGCACATGGCTTTGGGTTTCTGAAGCTTTTAAAACCAGGCCCTTTCTTGTCATACTGGCTGTATATTTACCCAAACAAAATAAGACAGCATCCCAACAGTTTATTTCTTCTGTCTCCCAGTTACAATGGATTAAGCCTTTGGGGCCAGTTTATGCCTCTTTTACTTCCATTCAGTAATGCCTTATTACACATGCAGTCCCATTCTCCTTGTGAAGTAAAGAGACATTCAGTGTGAGGAAAGGTGGCAGAATCTGGCCCTATTTTAGTTAGATGTCTTGAACAGTAAATTAGTCTTAAATTAGGATATCTAGGCCTTGGGTCCAGATGTGCAACATAGGTGGGCAGGGAACGGCAGGGAAGACATGAAGTGTCTTTGTGTCTGCCCCACACCACACTCATTAGCTCTACTTAGCCAGTCTGGGAGATAGCCTCAACTTGTTCTTGATACAAGACAGCAACAAATGACTCTGCCCCATTTTGAGTCAACTTGAGCAAGTCAGTGGGAGGCCATTAGACCTAAGAGGACTAGTCTATACTAGAAAAGGTTTGCCAATATAGCTATGCTGTCAAACCCTCCTAGAGTAGACACAGTTTATACCGGCAAAAAAGTGCCTTTGCTGGGATAGCTTACCGCAGTTCCCCAAGTGAAATAAGATCTATTGGCCAAAGCACTTTTATGCCAGTATAACTGTCTACACTAGGGCTTTGACCAGTATAGAAATGTTATTTTAAAAAATCGCCATCTAATCGCTATTACTATGCTGACAAATGTTTCTTGTGTCTTATGGCCAGAGGCATAGTGCTTCCTGGAGTGGGGTTGCATATGCACCATCTCTCTCTCAGGCCTAGGCACTGGAGGTCCAATCCAGCTCTTAATGTTTAAATGACAGGATTAGGAGTTGAAGTGTGTCCAGGGGGGGAGAGGTGGAAGACTCGTGGGAAGGAGTCACTTTCACTGAGAGGCGAAAGCAAACATAATAAATTTCATGTTTGCTTTTTTGTTTTTGTTTTTTTCTTCCTGCCTGTTTTTAGCAAGAATGAATAACGTCCATGTGTTGAAACACCACAGTAATAATTCAGTACAATTGCTGTGACCTTTACTGGTTGGATCAGGACCGATTTGCTGCAGATTTCTCGGTATGAAACTCAGCTGAAAAGCCCATCTCATTAACTCTGGGTGGCTGTCATTTTAATGGAAGAATATAAAACAATCTTTAGTTGTCCCATGAAGAAAGCAACACACATGGGGGGGATATAGAGAATTAAAGTGAAATGCATTTTTAAAATTAATCTTTCTGATCTAATTTTATACAGCTTAATGGAAATAGCCATAAGTATAGAGCCTAAATCTTGGCCAGTGCTGAGCTGAATATGCTGCAATTTTTATAAAGTTTCGGGTGTCTTAACTTCTCCCAGTTGCTTTTGCCAAAGATAAAACCTTCCAGGTGATTTCCCATGTAGACTTCGTAATGGATGTGAATGGCAACCTTCCTGTTCTTATATTCCAAGTTGTAAAAAGAGAGTTGCATTGTTGATTAGCCAGCAAATGGTGCTGCTCTGGTCTGTTTAGAAAAACAAACAATAGGTAATAAATGACTTTCTGATAGGGTTGGATTTAAAACAAAAACAAAATTCTCATCAGAGTAAAATGCCCTCTCTGGTCCCCAAAACTTTATATTTTGCCTATTCCTAGCTTGTTAAATTTCTCATCTTCAGCTTAAAAGAAGTACTTTTGAAACTTTTATATATACTGAAACTTATTCTGCACTTATAGCCCGGCCTTACTCCCTTGAGCAGTGCTATGGATTCGTGGCACATAACCACCTCCCATGAGCTGCCATCATCACAAATTCCAGAATCTTAACTTGAATTTTAAAATACAAAAGCAAGTCTCTAGTTCCTATGGTTGCAAAAAACAACTCTGAGTGTAATGGCTGCAGTGCTGTCTGCCCTCAATGGCAGACAGCCTGAAGCCATAGCTGTGAGAGATATGGATTGTTCCTCCAAGCAATGTGCTAACTCAGTCATCAGATGATAAATGTGAGCACAGTTAACAATTCCATGGCTGATCAAAGCATGGGAGAGCGAAGATGATCTACTGTGAGAGATTTTTTGTGTCTTCAACTGGTGGTTTAGAGATGTACCATCTTTTTTTCTGCCCTTAGTCAAGAAGCTGTCAAGCCCAAGGAGCCTAGCAGATATCAACAGAGTGTCTGACAGGAAGCCTTACCCAAGGAGCCCAGCAGAGCAGTCCAGAAACCCCACTGAAAGGCAACCAAGCCCAAGAAATGCATTGGAGTCCAGAAGACCATGAATGATTGTATTTTGAAAATCTGCACAATCTGCTACAAGCGGCACTTTGTTTGGGCATCTCATGAGAACAAAGCATAGCTTGTGAGCAGGGACTGGAAAAAGATTCCTGCTTTTTTTCCCCCTGTTTGCCCCCCACTTTTGAGACACAAAATCCATGCATGGGTTGTTGAAGAGCAGTACTTAGGGGGTAGGACCAAGAACCATGCAACCAGTGCGTGGCAGGACGACTAAGGGACCTGGGGGGAACATGCTGTGTAAAATATCTTACTGCTCATTTACGTAGGAGCCGTACATGCCTGCAGCTGATAGCAACACAGGGAAAGGAGATCAGGGGATGTAGCCATGCTCTCAAACTAGTGGAAGAAGCCTCCTAGTGGATGATGAAGACTAGTAAGCCCATCCTTTCTTGAGAGCACTTAGCTGGAACCCTGCCCTCCTCCTACAGGAGTTTTCCAGGAAGAAAGAGGCTGTCCTCTTCTTCTGCAGTGCACCCAGGCAACACAGAGGAGGATTATGTCTTTTGAGAGCAACCCTCCTGTCAGGGCTAATCCTTTGCCTGTGGATTTCTGTACACACATAAGACAGCACAACCCAGATCAAATCCTTCTGTCTGCCACTCAGTTCCAGGAGCAGAGCATCATCGCTATAGGATGACCATCGGCCCCTCCACAGAATGGGCATGGTCAGTGTTCATCCAGTCCCATATCTGGAGCTTGATTTACACTTGATTTTTCAGTGTGCGTTGCTCCAACTGGTATACACAGATTCTCTCCGTTAACTCCCCATTACCTCAATGTATACAGAACAGAATCCTAAATTAGACTGATATCTGAAGCACACTTATAGTTTTCAGAGTAGCAGCCGTGTTAGTCTGTATCCGCAAAAAGAACAGGAGTACTTGTGGCACCTTAGAGACTAACAAATTTATTAGAGCATAAGCTTTCGTGGACTACAGCCCACTATGCATCCGAAGAAGTGGGCTGTAGTCCACAAAAGCTTATGCTCTAATAAATTTGTTAGTCTCTAAGGTGCCACAAGTACTCCTGTTCTTTTTACACTTATAGTTGTACTGGCAGAGCCAGCTGACTGTGGTTGAGCTGAAAGATTGTTCTATGATAAAATATCCCAACGTTTACCAAAAATTGTATGTACTATACATAGGCCAAAGATCATATGACATTTCTCTTGAGAAAGTGAATTAAAAAAGAACGGAATAGAGACTGATACGTTTTCTACCATTTTGCATGCATGTCAATAAAATAATATAACTGACCGGATGTGTATTTGTGACATGACTTCTAGGCTATATCATTCCAAGCATACACAGGAGAACCACAAAACCAGTGGGTCATTTAGGGCCAGACGTTCAAATGCTCAGCACCCACAATCGGGATCAGATTTTTAGAATAGCTCAGGTACCATATAGGTACCTAAATAAGGGCCAGGTTTTAAATAGTTCTCAGGGCCCACCAGGTTCCATTGTGACACTTATGGCCAGATTTTCAAAAAAGTTCAGACCACTGGGTGCACATTGGCTGTAGAGCTCATTTTAAAATCTGGCCCTAACAGTGAGTGCTGCCTGCTGAGCTGTTCTGTAAATGTTGGGCACAGTTTTCACTTCACTAAGATGCAAGCTGGATTCAATGGAGGTGTGGCAGAACACCATCATACGAAATTATGTGATTTTCCCCTCAGATATGCCATTCAACAACCTTTGGGCTCCTCACAGAGGTCTCTATTTTTATGGGATTGTGTGTTTCTGATTTTCTTCATGCTGAAAAGGGACTCCTTGATCATATCTGATTACTGATGGTAGTGGTATCAGTGCAGTTTTGCATAAGACATGTAGAAGCTGGGTTAATTTCATGTGCTATCAACCTGGTTTCGTGTGGCCTTAAAGAAAATAGCTTCCAGAAGTGTTCAAAAATCAGCTTAATGTTCTGATTTGTTTTCCTTTGAAGCAGTTACATTAGTAGATCTATATCTATCTAAACCTGTACATACATGAAGATCCATATGCAAGGACACATGTTTACATCCATTTGCTTACAGTCTCCACACCTGAGGTTGTTTCTGCATATTCATAACTACACCTAAGGGCTGAAATATCTTTTCTGCCTGACAGATTTTGTCCTAGTAATTTATACAGTATATAATTCATAAAAGCAAAGAAGTGCAGAGGGCTTGTTTTGCAACCTACCTTCAAGGGTTCCGGCTCCTCTCCAATAGAGCCTATTTTATTTTAATTTGTCAAACTATGAAAACCTACGGTGTTAGTGATAAAATGGCCACTCCCAACAAAATCTTATATGCTCACCTTTTCTCTTCCTCTTGCCACTTCCCAACAGGATGGTTTGTTCAGTGTGGGTGTTCTCACTGCTGAATTTCTAAAATGCTGAACCCAGGAAACTCATTAAATTTGAGCAGGCTATTAAAACAGGATTCCAAATGACAAGCCTTGTTG
The DNA here is from genome assembly GCF_011386835.1 of Chrysemys picta bellii. Classification (NCBI taxonomy): domain Eukaryota; kingdom Metazoa; phylum Chordata; order Testudines; family Emydidae; genus Chrysemys; species Chrysemys picta. The sequence goes on along the minus strand of NC_088792.1, from coordinate 219,309,433 downwards.
GGAATTGGTTCAGAGTTGAATATTGAAATAAAGGGCCCAATTCATTAAAAATAGATCCCTGCCTCTTGGTTATGCGGGATTCATGCATTATTGACGGGGGGAGGGGGAGACAACAAAAAGTGCAGCAAGCAGTTCACTGTGCTGGCTTGGGATAAATTATACATATTCACAATTCATGCCTCCCTTTTCTCTTTTCAAATAAGTGTGGGATATTTTCTTAGCAAACATGTCAAATTGAAGCAGACCCCCCAGGACACAGTTCCCTAAGCAAACAGGCATGCTTTGCAATTACTGTGTTTGTTGGCTGGGAGCCGAAGGGGTGGGGCAGGGTGGTTATGGTTGGGAGAGGGAGTGCTGCCCAGATTGAGTGGCTTCCCAGGTGAGTGCTCTGGATCGCTACGGCTTCACTTGCTCATAGGCCACAGAGTTTCTCTTATTTATTTACTCACTGTTGCTATCAAGTCATCACCCCAGTTTCATGCACCCCAGAGGTCAACAACAGCAAAATACAATAGGAATGGGAAAATCCCAGGCTGGGGACAGTGAAGTATCTATGTGTCAGGTGCACATTTATTTTTTTTAAATTTAATGTTAATCAGTGTCTCCGATTATGTAAATTGACATAGTTCCATTGAAATCAATGGTGCTGACCTGATATACACCATCTGAGAATGGCTCTTGTAGTGTTTCATTATTAAAACAAAAGATTCCAGCAACCCTAGAGTATGGAGCACTTTCTCTAACAGGCTTACATTTTAAACAATAACTCTTCAAAATAGAGAGAGAGACCATCTTGCTCAGCGGACTAGATGCACAGGTACCCTTGAAAATACCTAGGTACAGAATTTCCAAAAATGAGGATGTCCACCGACCCATTTGCAAATGAATATTAAGCTAACCCTATACACCTAATTATTCCTCTCTTGGAAGTACCTCCTCCTCCTCCTCTTGACAAGATTAAGGAATCAGCCACTTACAAGACATATTATAATTAGAGAGGAAGTACAATTCTGCCATGAGATGGAAACACATACATATTTTTCTGGATTATTTGTCTGTGATCCAGCAAAGCACTCAAGTGTGTGCATAACTTTAAGCATGTGAATAGTTCCAACGGAAGTCACTATCCAACACACACTGGAACTACTCTAATCCACAAGTCCTTTGGTGGATCAGGGCCTTTTTCTCCTGATTGAACTGGGTAGCAAAGGGAGAGAGATTAATCCGGTTCAGCTCTGAGTGGAGACCACTGAACATGAAAACCAAAGAGTTATGTAATCTGAAACATTTTAATAACTTTAAACTTATTTTGTACCTTGCTCTTCCTACTTTGACCATGAAGAAATGCTGCCATATATTTATTTTACTACAAACATGTATTAGGAACCCACACAATCACCTGGGTTCCATTTACTGCCCATTATTAAACAATACAGAAATATGGAATTTCTTAAAAATAAAGAACATCCTATTGCTTCACACAATTCCATCAGTTTCCAGCGCAAAAAAGCCCTCAAAGGACCCACACCTTCCTGGCGCTGTATTAGCTTCTCCTGGAAGGAGAATTGATAGATAATGAGGCTGTGGAAACAGCTGAGCCCCCTTCTGTATGGAATGGGTGATGTCCACATGTGGAGCCCTCTCTGTGGGGGCAGGTAGAATCAATTGTTCAGCTCAATTAGTTGTACATTTGCCTAATCAGCAAAGGAGGACCAGAGTTCTAATCTTCCCACCGAGCTCTGTCTATCCTCTAAAAGTCCCAAATGATTTTCAGACTCTGCGCTTAGTGAGAAGGATCATAGATTTAAGCTCTATTGCGAGATGAATTATTCACCCTGATTTTTAGGCCAGCCTGAAGCTAAAACCTTTCCAGCTGTTTAAGCACCAATCCCAGCTAAGATTATTTTGGGTAGCTAGGAATCATCAGATGGAAAGCAAGGTACTGTTGCAGGTATACCAGCCTCTTTAGAATGAGATTATAATATTTGATATGTGGAGGAAGAGGTGTCCCTCTTTCAATTAAGAACTCTGTGCTCTTTTTTCATTAGAAACAGGAAAAACAAAGAGTGCTAGTTCATAAAGGCCATGAATCAGCAACGCTCTTGAGATATGCTTATCTTTAATGGACTTAAAATGTGCTTAACTTTAAGCATGGGTGTCAGTGCTTTGCTGTGTTGGGCCAAAATGTGTTGCAGTTTGGCATCCAGAAAACAATTCTTCAGTATTTGAAATAGCGAACAGAAGCATTTGTACCATTTATTAATACAAGTGTTTGTTAGGGAAATATTTAATAATTGTTAGTAGTAAAATGATAATACATAGTTACAGATTTATACAGTGCCTTTCATTCCAGTGGATCCCAATGTGTTTTGCAAATTTACAAATCCTAGATTAACCCATCACCCAGGGGTCATTTTATCCACTTCTGAAGTGCCACACAAAAGTGCAGAACAGCACCAATTAGTTCTGTCTCTATGGACAGTATCTGGACCTTAGCAACACTATTAATCATAGTAATTTATCTACATCCTGGTTCTGAGATTCTGGAGACATTTTCCAGAAACTGCAAACTGGGACAAAATTGGCCAAAAACATTAAAGCATATGTCTTAGCTCCCCAGTTCATCCTTCAGAAACTGAATAGCTCTTGCAGCAAAATATTTCTGACGCTGGTTATTTCTAGTAGCTTGGATTTCATATCCGCCTCTGCCCAATCACTTGTGGCAGATCTACCACTAAAACAAATGTTTTTTCTGCTGTTTTCCCCCTTAGAATTACAGATCACTGAAAAAGTGGCTTAAAACATTTCCACTTGACAAAAATGTGAAGAAATTGTTAAAGGTTCAGCTGTTTCGAAACATTAGTAGGTTGCTGGCATGAGGACTGTTCCCAGACTGCTCTTTCCTTTGGAACTAACATTTAAGTTTGCGATATTTGTACATTTCATGCCTCCATTGTGTAGTATACCTCTCTGGTTTATTGCCTCTCTTTATTTATCTGAAGCTGGCATTTTTTCCACTCTCCACAATTAAGTTGTCTTGATGCTAAAGACATGCTTATTCTATTACATGTACGCCTTGTATATAGATGAAAAAGGAGATCTCCAAGGGAGAAAAAGGCTGGCGTCTCTGAGGTTGAAATGGTTTCAATTTGGCCTGAATACTTTGCCTGCAGTGCTGCAATCCACAAGGGGGTCTTAACCTCTGAAACCTGCTGACTCAAGAGTAATTGGCCAGCATGATGCCACTGTGACCATCAAGTGGAACAAATAAAATTATCCACCATTTCAGTGCTGTGATTGTCCTCTCCCACTGCGTGATTCCACGAGTCCCCTGGAGGACTGACCTGCTTATAATAAACAAGTTGTTTTCTGGGCTCCTTTTCCATTGCCTGTAGGGTAATTGCCAGAAAACAGAACCAAGCTGTGTTAATTATATTTAGTACTTTTTTAAAAATTGCATCAGATGGTTCAGATGACCAGATACTGTGTGATCTTTTAAAACTAAATCATTGAGAAGCAAACAAATTAAATAGAAAACTGAATATATAGAGAAAAACTCAAGTTTATGCAGTGATAGAAATTTATACATTCACAAAATTCAAGAGGATTTCACGTATCCAATCAGGAAGACTTACCTCCTTTTCAGAGCAAGACAGCTTGAAAGCAGGGATTCTCTTTCTATATATACAGTTTGGTAATCTATTTGTACAAAAGCAAGTTGTTTACTCACCAGGACTCAGTTCTACATCTCCATATAAAGATTGTAGCCAAATACTGCTGTCTCTGCTATGACAGTATAAATCCAGAATAGTTCCAATGACTTCAGTGGATTTTATTCAGATGCACATTGGTATAACAGGGAACTGAATTTGGCTATGCCTCTTTTTATAAAATCAGCTTAATAATGTGTTTGGAAAAACAGGTCTTTCATTCATAAACATGTCTTCCTGGGCAGATCAATATCTTTTCAAATATCTGGATTCATGTGCAGGAGATACTGTAGTCTGGTAAATTCATCCAGAGTAGCCATGGTGTGAAACTATTTTTTAATATTTCCAGTAACTGACCAAGCTGATAATGGCCCTAATGCAGCTCCAAGTGACTGCAGCAGTGCAGGTTCAGCCCTAGACCTGTCAGAATGACCATATTGGGTGAGACCAATGGTCCATCTAGCCCAGTATCCTCTCTGATAGTAGCTGGTGTGGTGCCAGATGCTTCAGAGGGAATGAACAGAATAGGGTAATTTATCGAGATCCCTCCCATTATCCAGTCCCAGTTTCTGGCCGTCAGAGGTTAGGGACTCCCAGAGCATAGGGGTGAGGCCCTGACTATCTTGGCTAATAGACATTGATGGACCTATCCTCCAGGAACATAGCTAATTATTTTTTAACCATTTATACTTTTGTCCTTCACAGCATCCCCCGGCAATGAGTTCCAACGGTTGACTATGCATTGTTTGTTTTAAACCTGCTGCCTATTAATTTCATTGGGTGTCCCTGCTTCTTGTGGCACGTGAAGAGGTAAATTACACTTCCTCACTTCCTTATTCAGTTTCTACACATCATTCATGATTGTATACATCTGTATCATATCCCCCCCCTTAGGTATCTCTTTTCTAAACTGAATAGTCCAGGTTATTTTAATCTCCCCTTATGTGGAAGCTTTTCCATACTCCTAATCATTTTTGTTGCCCTTCTCTGTATTTTTTCCAATTCTAATATATCTTTTTTGAGATGCGGTGACCAAAACTGCATGCAGTATTCAAGGAGTTGGCATACCATGGATTTATATGGTGATATTATGATTTTTTCTGCCTTATTAACTATCCCGTTCCTAATGGTTCTTAACACTGTTAGCTTTTTTGACTGCTGTTGCACATTGAGCAGAAGTTTTCAGAGAACTATCCACAATGACTCCAAAATCTCTTTCTTGAGTGGTAACCACCAATTTAGACCCCATCAATTTATATGTATATCTGGGATTATGTTTTCCAGTATGCATTACTTTGTATTTATCAACATTGAATTTCATCTGCCATTTTGTCACCCAGTCACATAGTTTTGTGAGATCCCATTGTAACTCTTTGCATTCTGCTTTGGATTTAATATATTAAGTAATTTTCTATCATCTGCAAACTTACCACCTCACTGTTTACCTCTTTTCCCGATCATTTATAAATATATAGAACAGCACTAGTCCCTGTACAGATCCCTGGGGGACCCCACTATTTACTTTTCTCCATTGTGAGAATTCACCATTTATTCCTATCCTTGGTTTCCTATCTTTTAACTAGTTACTGATCCATAAGAGGATCTTCCCTTTTAGCCCATGACGGCTTACTTTGCTTAAGAGCCTTTAGTGAGGTACCTTGTCAAAATCTTTCTGAAAGTCCAAGTACACTATATCCACTAGATCACCCTTGTCCACATGTTTGTTGACCCCCTCAAAGAATTCTAATAGATTGGTGAGACATGATTTTCCTTAACAAAAGCCATGTTACTCTTCCCCAACATATTGTGTTCATCTACGTGTCTGATAATTCTGTTCTTTACTATAGTTTCAACCATTTTGCCTGGTACTAAAGTTATGCTTACTGGCCTGTAATAATCAGGATCACCTTTAGAGCCTTGTTTAAAAATCAGCATTAGATTAGCTATCCTCCAGTCATCTGGTACAGAGGCTGATTTAAGTGATAGGTTACATACCACAGTTAGTAGTTCTGAAATTTCATATGAGTCCCTTCAGAACTCTTGGGTGAATACAATCGGGCCCTGGTGACTTATTACTGTTTGATATATCAATTTGTTCCAAAACTATCGACACCTTGGATAGTTCCTCAGATTTGTCACCTAAAAAGAATGGCTCTGATGTGGGAATCTCCCTCATCTCCTCTGCAGTGAAAGATGCAAAGAGTAATTTAGTTTCTCCACAATGGCCTTGTCTTCCTTAAGTGCTCCTTTAGCACCACAATAATCTAGTGGCCTCACTGACAGTTTGGCAGACTTCTTGCTTCAGATGTACTTAAATGTATACAACATTTTAAAAATGTGTTGTTCGTTTTTGGGTCTTTTGCTAGTTGCTCTTCAAATTCTTTTTTGGCCTGCCTAATTATACTTTTATACTTCACTTGCCAGACTTTATATTCCTTTCTATTTTCCTCGGTAGGACTTGACTTCCAATTTTTAAAACATATCTTTTTGTCTCTAAATGCCTTTTACTCTGTTGTTTAGCCACAGTGGCATTTTTTGATTCTCTTACTTTTTTTTTAATTTGAGGTATAAATATAATTAGAGCATCTATTATGGTGTTTTTAAAAAGTTTCCATGCAGCTTACAAGCATTTCATTCTTGTGACAGTTTCTTTTTATTTCCACTTAACTAGCCTTCTCATTTTTTGTGTAGCTCCCCTTTTTGAAGTTAATTGCTTCTGTGGTGGGTTTCTTTGGTATTTCCCCCACTCCAAAGATGTTACATTTTGGTCAAAAATTACCAAGCAGTTCTGCTGTATTCACCTCTTGGATCAGATCCTGTGCACCACTTAAGACTAAATCAAGATTTGCTTTTCCCCTTGTGGTTTTCAGGACTAGCTGCTCCAAGAAGCAATCATTAATGGTATTAAGAAATTTTATCTCTGCATTCCCCAGTCAATATGGAGATAGTTGAAATCCCCCATTATTACTGGATTTTCTATTTTTATAACCTCTTGAATCTCCCTGAGCCTTTCACAATCACCATCACCATCCTGGTCAGGTGATCGGAAGTATATTCCTACTGCTATACTCTTATTATTCAAGCATGGAATCTCTATTCATAGACAGAGATGAATGAGAATGTTTGGTTCATTTAAGACTTTTACCGTATTTGACTCTATCTTTTCTTTCACATATAGTGCCACTCCCCTGCCAGTGTGACCTCCTCTGTGATTCCTATATATTTTGTACCCTGGTATTACCGTGTCCCATTGATCATCTAAGTATTTAGACTTCCAGCATTTGTATACAAGCACTTATAAAAAATTGTAAATATTTAGTTGTCTGGCTTCATGTAATGTAATTGAAGGGGACTCTGTTTTGTTTGACTGTTTGTCTTCAGTTCCTACCTGTACTTTATCAACTTCTATCCTCTCTTTTTATAAGATATAGAGTATTCCCTTTAACAAATCCTTCCCTATGGAATGTGTCTATCCAAACTGTATGCTCCTCTGCACCAATCAGCTTTCCCCCAGCTCTTAGTTTAAAAACTCCTCTACAAATACATTGTTTTGTGCTGAAGCCTTCTTTTGGTTTCTTTTGTCTTTTACGTCCTTGATTCAGCAAAGCATTATCTATCTGTCAGTCAGTCCATCAGTGTCTCTCTCTCTCTTTCTCTCTCTGTCATCTTCCAGAGATACGTCATATCTGTTAATATGTATACATAATTTTAATTGAGTTTCACTTTGAATTTCAGAATTCATTTGAACATCAAAACTGAAAACAAAGCTTCTGGAGCGGAATCCATGCAAACCAAAAAGTTCGCGAAGGGAATAAAAGACCTCTGAATTTTACAGAACTTTAATGATGAAAAGGAACACAATGAATATATTAAGAGAGACATACCAAACTACCTAGCCATATATTACACCACCATTTAGGGCACCTGCCAATGTTTGACTCAGAATCCATAGTTCACTGCTTGTTGTAAACCTTGACCTTTTAGACTCCCAATTCAGCTTAGCATTTAAGCACATGCCGATTGTTAGCATTGTTATACACATGCTTAAATGCTTTGCTGAATCATAGTCGCAAAAGACAAAAGAAACCAACAACTGATTTTTTTAAAAATGTGCATTATTTCAAATCATCATGAAGGATTACCCTGCACCACTACTGAACCTATTTAATCTAAGGACCTGACTATAGACAGTTTTTGTGCCACCTTAACTATATCAGTTTAGAAACCAATATCATTAAAGCAGTATATTGTCTTAGTGTGGCCACAGACTGGTGCTTACACTGTAAAGTTACAGGAATAATCTATACTGATGTAAACACTTGTTTACACCTACAAAACTGCATCTACACTAAGGGTGGTACCAATTTAACTGTTTTGATATGCACCCCAAACTGAAATAGTTAAATTAGTACAAAAACTGTGTGTAGACCAGACCTAAGTTACCTATCATTTTGGTATCTGAACACTGGCCAGACACAATGTGAAATATGATGTAGCTCAAGAAGATGACAGAGAGACAGACACTAATGGACAGACTGACAGATAGATTGTGACCATAATGGTGATGATCGTTTGCTGTTGAAGAGAAACAGATAGCTGTATCAAAAGTAATACATCCTCCAAAAATATTCATGGTAAAATTCAAACTTGTTGCTTTCTAAGAATAACTTAGAAGACAAGGCCTTTGAGTTGCTCACATTTTCCTAGCCAACCTTCCTAAAACAGATCACGGGATCTAGCCTTTTAGTTGGTTCCTTTGATCACAAGTAGAGATCTGTGGGCCCCACTGATGAGACATCATATTGCCCAGGCACAATTCCTGTAAGATAGGAAAAATGTGACTTTCATTTCAGGTAGGCTTAGCACACATCTGTGCTGGACTGCCCTAAATTGGGCTTCCTTGGGGTCACCTGATAAAACCACAAGGATTGCTTTGCTGCTCAGCAATAGTAATGAACTGAGCATGTATACAGTAAATTCACCATACGTCAGCCTCCCTTTTGTCTCTGGCTACCACACAACACACTTCAGTTGTGTAGGTTCACACAACACACTTCAGTTTTCCTTTACGGCTTACTGTATTCTTTTGTATGCCAAGCATCAGTGAGCTCAAGAAAAGAGGAAGGAGCATTTGTCACCATACCTATATCAAAATAAGCTTAAAGTAAACAATTAAGGGAAAACTGTGTCTTTAAAGCAATGGTTCTCAACCTTTACAGACTACTGTATCCCTGATTTGTCTTGTGTACCCCAAGTTTCATCTCACTTAAAAACTACTTGCTTACAAATCAGACATAAAAATACAAAAGGGTCACAACACGCTGTTACTTCCTCATTTTTACCGTGTAATTATAAAATAAATCAATTGGAATATAAATATTGTACTTACATTTCAGTGTATAGTATACAGAGCAGTATAAACAAGTCATTGTATGTATGAAATGTCAGTTTGTACTGACTTTGCTAGTGCTTTTTATGTAGCCTGTTGTAAAACTAGGCAAATATCTAGATGAGTTGATGTACCCCCTGAAAGACCTCTGTGTGCCCCTCAGGGGTATGCATATCCTTGGTTGAGAACCACTGCTTTAAAGCACAATTGATGACAGAAGCTAGTATGAAGGCAGATTGCCTCACCAGGAACTCTTGGAAGGCTGTGGGATTTGGATTGCTATGTCACCCTTCAATGTGTGCAGCTCCATTGCCTTTGCAAGAGGCTAGCACTGCTGGACTGTGGTTCAAGGCCATGTAAGTGCTAATTTGGAGGAATCCTGGAGATTCAGGGACTGTGATTGCTCTAGACTCCTGGGAAAGACAATGGCTCTGGAAACAACCTAGCTCTTATTATTCTGTGTGTGAAATAGAAAGCTGTCTCTGTTTTCACTAGCTGTAGTTCAATGTTGCTTAATTAGATCGTATCAACCCACTCAGTGAATGCCTTTCAACATGCAATCAGTTAATTTGCTCTTTGTTACATTACTTTATCCTTTTGGCTGCTGCAGATCCTCTTTTCGAGCATTTTTTAGTAGCAGCCATTAAAAGAAAACATTTTACTATGACTCGTGTCTTAAAATACCTCTCTCCATTATTACTTGAATACCTTCTGCCTCTCCAAACCACACCCATTCCATCGGTAGCACTGGTCTACAATTTTTGAGAAGTTTCAGAGTAGCAGCCGTGTTAGTCTGTATCCGCAAAAAGAAGAACAGGAGGACTTGTGGCACCTTAGAGACTAACTTAGAGACTTCGGATGCATATCCAAAGAAGTGGGCTGTAGTCCACGAAAGCTTATGCTCTAATAAATTTGTTAGTCTCTAAGGTGCCACAAGTACTCCTGTTCTAATTTTTGAGAAGTCGTCTGCTTCAGAGATAAAATGTGCTATTTATTATGTATTTTGATGTGCTGAATTCAAATATGACAATTAAAACAACTGATTGGCTACTGTTTCTAAAATATTTAAGTTTTTATATTTTATGTCTATGTATATTGTGTAGATAGTAGAGTTTTAATCATAAATTGTAAACCTAGGTCTTTTCATGTGTTTATGGTTGCTTTACATGATAATATTTCACCTGTCCTGTTTATGTAACACTTTAAAAATCAGCAAAAGGGTTATATAAATAAAATTTATTATGAAACAAAAGGCAAAAAACTATTCTCTACATAGTTTAGTCCTATTCAATGTCTACTCGGCGCTTCTTGGCTTGTCTCTTGTATTCATTAAATGGAGCATCTCTTGTCACTGTCCAGCAATAGTCTGCAAGCATTGATGGGCTCCATTTGCCCTGATAGCATTTCTCCATTGTTGCAATGTCCTGGTGAAATTGCTCGCCGTGCTCGTCGCTCACTGCTCCGCAGTTCAGTGGAAAAAAATCTAGATGAGAGTGCAAAAAATGTATCTTTAGTGACATGTTGCAACCAAGGCTTTTGTATGCCTTGAGGAGGTTTTCCACCAACAACCTGTAGTTGTCTGCCTTGTTGTTGCCGGGAAAATTTATTGCCACTAACTGGAAGGCTTTCCATGCCGTCTTTTCCTTGTCACGCAGTGCATGGTCAAATGCATTATCTCGAAGAAGTTCACGAATCTGAGGATCAACAAAGACACCTTCCTTTATCTTAGCTTCACTTAACCTTGGAAATTTTCCACTGAGATACTTGAAAGCTGCTTGTGTTTTGTCAATGGCCTTGACAAAGTTCTTCATCAGACCCAGCTTGATGTGTAAGAGTGGTAACAAAATCTTCCTTGATTCAACAAGTGGTGGATGCTGAACACTTTTCCTCCCAGGCTCCAATGACTGTCGGAGGGGCCAATCTTTCTTGATGTAGTGGGAATCTCTTGTACGACTATCCCATTCGCAGAGAAAACAGCAGTACTTTGTGTATCCAGTCTGCAGACCAAGCAAGAGAGCAACAAACTTCAAATCGCACAAAGCTGCCACTGATATTGGTCATAGTTTATGCACCTCAAAAGTTGTTTCATGTTGTCATAGGTTTCCTTCATATGGACTGCATGACCAACTGGAATTGATGGCAAAACATTGCCATTATGCAGTAAAACAGCTTTAAGACTCGTCTTCGATGAATCAATGAACAGTCTCCACTCATCTGGATCGTGAACAATGTTGAGGGCTGCCATCACACCATGGATGTTGTTGCAGGCTACAAGATCACCTTCCATGAAGAAGAATGGGACAAGATCCTTTTGACGGTCACGGAACATGGAAACCCTAACATCACCTGCCAGGAGATTCCACTGCTGTAGTCTGGAGCCCAACAGCTCTGCCTTACTCTTGGGTAGTTCCAAATCCCTGACAAGGTCATTCAGTTCACCTTGTGTTATGAGGTGTGGCTCAGAGGAGGAGGATGGGAGAAAATGTGGGTCCTGTGACATTGATGGTTCAGGACCAGAAGTTTCATCCTCTTCCTTTTCCTCGTCTGACTCAAGTGAGAATGATTCTGGTGCATCAGGAACCGGCAGTCCTTCTCCGTGGGGTACTGGGCGTATAACTGATGGAATGTTTGGATAATGCACAGTCCACTTTTTCTTCTTTGACACACCTTTCCCAACTGGAGGCACCATGCAGAAGTAACAATTGCTGGTATGATCTGTTGGCTCTCTCCAAATCATTGGCACTGCAAAAGGCATAGATTTCCTTTTCCTGTTCAACCACTGGCGAAGTTTTGTTGCACGAGTATTGCAGCATATGTGTGGGGCCCACCTCTTGTCCTGATCTCCAATTTTGCAGCCAAAATAAAGGTGATAGGCTTCCTTAACCATAGTGGTTATACTGAGCTTTTGTGATGCAAAAGTCACTTCACCACAAACATAGCAGAAGTTATCTGCACTGTTCACACAAGTACGAGGCATCTCTGCTCACTTTGACTAAACAGAAATGTGTCCCTTTGCAAAATCAAACACTGACAAATAAGAGAGCACGACACTGTATGATTTCTAGAGCTGATATAGAGCAATTTGTTCAGCAGAGTGATGTAAGCTTCGTTATGATTGCATCAGCCATGACTTCTAGGAATAACATGATGCAATTCATATCATGTATGACGCAATACCAGCTTCAGATTGCATCATTCATTGTTTTGCCTAAAAAGCAAGTACTGTCCAAACCCAGTCATAGATTTATTCATAGATCCAGTCAAAGATGTATTTTAGTCATTTCTGGTTTAAATTGAGATCCCCTCCCTTTATAACTCACTTATCCTCCGCCATTTCCAAGTCAAGGGTCGTATATACTGACCCAATAGCATATCTTGAAAACTAGAGCCAATCAACAATTTTAAGCATCATTTTCATTTTCAGTGACCCAGAATTAGTAAAATTTGACTACATTTATTTCAGAAGCATTTTGGCTGTAGAGCAGTGTAGTCTATCACAGCACTGACACAGTGCCCAAGACACAATTATGGGGTCTGATTCTCCACTGTCTTGCTGTCAGTTACTTCCGTGGAAAGGGAGTGCAAAGTGGAAGTAGAATGATGCCATTTTGTGGCTAGGCGGCACAGTAAGGCTCTCTAGAAGGATGGTAGCTATAGCAACAGTGGAGTGTAACGGAGCACTGGGCCAGATACTCAGGGCCAAACTTCCAGTGCAGCTCAGCTAACTTATGTTGGCTCCCAGTAGTCACCAAGGAGTTGTTCCAGCAGAGAGGGATCACTAGAGCATAAGGTATCCTAGTCATGGACCCCTCCCGACAGACACTCTCTGCGATAAGGCCCGGGAGGGATGGGTGAACATTCAGGGATTCCCCTAATCCGCAGATCTTTATCTGCTATAAGTATTTGGCACTGCCCTGAGCCAAGCAGAAATCAGACACAGGAGACATTTGAGCCTATGGCCCCTGATCATTTATGGAAATATGGAAAGCTTCCAGTTTTAGTAAGAGGAAGAAAAAATTGGAACACAGGACAGCAATTGAACAGCAATTTCTGGGAACTACTATATTTCTACTTCTATGTGAAATATCAACAAATAATCTGACAATCAGGTCATTACACTGTAATGAATGGCTCTAATTCTAATCACTTAGTTTCTCAGAAATCATTTTAAAAATCTTTATAACTACTGGGGCCTCGCTTCTCCTCTGCCTTGAAGCTTGTATAGACGTTTACACCTGTGCGAGGCATTTTACACCCCCTTTGCACATGCGTAAGTGAGTGCTCATGGGGCAATGCAAGGGGAGAACTGAGCCCTGCATTTCATAATGAGGTCATATGTAACCTGAATATAAAGAAGGAAATCCCGTCCATAGTACTCTTGATTTCTTCCAGTTATCCCTAATTAAAAGTCTCCACTTCTATTTATGCTTCAGTAGGATTTTCATTTCTTTTAAAATCCAATTGTGTATGCATTGACTCATCCATGTTTAAAAAAGTTATGATAACCTAATGGCAACTGACCACAGAAATTCTCTAGATGTAACTTAGTAACTGCAGAGACATAAACCCACAAAAGGCTTGGCTAAGGGCGGCTGATAAACATGTCTTGATGTAATTATTGGCGTAGACTGGGGGAAGTGTAGTCTTGTGGTTAAGCAGGAGAGTGGAAACTGGGAGCTCTGGGTTCTATTTGTGGCTCTGCTATAGCATATCTCTGTGCCCTTTAGCAAGTTGCTTAAGCTTTCTGAAGCTCAATTCCCCCCACTATAAAATGATGATAGCAGTTACCCTCTCCCCGGGGTGCTATTAGCCTTAAGTAAAGGACTCTGTGACCCCCAGACAGAAGACACTAAGGAATTGCAAAGTATTATTATTATCAAAAGTACAAGCCACTGACCTCAATAATGCAGTGCATTCTGCATAAATCTCAAAAGTTAACATGACACTTTGGATTTTTATAGGATCCACTGAACTCAATGGGACAACTTGTGTGACAGCAATCAGCAAAATGTGAACCTGTAGTTGTAGCTCCTGGCTCTTTACAGTGGTATGTATGAAATATGTTACAGAAAACAACGTTCATTGCATTGCAATGTATCTCCACAATCCATTTTTAGTCCAATAGTTACGATTAATTTTCCACATTCCCTTCAAGTTCTCTAGTTTTTCAAACTTGTAAGAGCAGAGTTTAGTGCATGGCAAAGTGTATAAGAAAATGGGTATCACATGGTTAAAAATAAATAAAAAAGGCCACCAACAACAGTACATAAAACTAACAAAGCTTTGACAATTTCTCTCCATAGTCATCTGCATCTATGTTACATTCCCATCCCCACTTTTTGTCTGCTTCCATCTTTTAGACTGTAACTCCCCAGGCAAGGATTGTCTCAGCACCCAGCACATTGTGACTCCAATCCCATTTGGGGCCCAACATAAGAGATATTTATGACTATTACTAATAGCAAAGAGCTGGAGGGAAAAAAAACGTACAATTTTGGATTTTTTTCTCAAAATAATATGTTTTTATTTGTATTAAGTTGCATACAGGTTATAGAATGATGATGTTCATGTTCGTTGTCTAACAAAACTACAGCATTTCAACAGAACAATGCATTGGACTGGGATTCAGGAGACCTGGCTTCCATGTGACCTTGTGCAAGTCACTTCACTTCTCTGTGCCTTATTTTCCACATCTGCAAAATGGGGATACTGATACTGGCCTCCTTTGTAAAACACTTTGAGATCTACTGATGAAACGAATATTACTAATTTTGTATTTGATCAAGGGAAAGAAACTCAAAAACAAGTTTAAATACCAAAGATGCTACTCTGAATAAAATATAATTAAAGCCAAAAGTCAAATCTGACACTTCTCAAAAATATTGAATCATAAGAGAAACCAGTCTCATAACGATATGTAAGGTTTTTATGCTCACATATTCCTGAAATGAGATTTTTCCTCTAAGTTCAAATGTAAATTATATTACTTACAAAATTATAGAAAGGTCAAATCTTCTGTATGTCTTTGTCACATCACATACACATTTAAAGTAAAATCATGGTGCCATAGATGTCAAAGACAAAACTCCCATTGGCATCAGTGGGACCACCTGTTATATTTGTTATGCATGCACTTTTTATAGAACAACAATAATAATAATAATAAATACAGTGACACCTGCCTTAACTGACCACTCAGAGTCCTTACAAAAATAGACAGAACAGAATTATACTCAGTCCATTTAGGGATACATTGGGGTAGTCTCTCAGAGACAGGAGATTGTCTAATGAAGGTGATCTCTTGTATAGATTTCCATGTAATAATAAATATAGATATTCCTATAGAGTGATGTTCACTTCAGCTACAAGAAGCCTCTGTAACAAAGCATGATATAGGCAAGGAGGAGGTTGGAGAGTCAAAACCCAGCCCCCATATTGGGGTCATGGCACTGGTCTTCAGTACTGCATCCAAGTGGCCCAGTATATGGGTTTAAGTAACACTTTCAGCTAGATCATGCAGATTGCCCCATGTGTTGAGGCTAGTGTGTCTAAGCAAACTAATACCCTATAGATCCTCTCTCAGCTTTCTACCCACCACTCTATCCACACTGTCTATGCAGTGTTTACCCCAAAATCATTTTCTCTTCATGCAGAAGGCTGCTGCTGGGGTTGTCCCTGACCACTCTACTCTCTCCCATCATCTTGTGCAGTCCCAATGCAGGGCTTAAGTGCAGCTAACCTTCTGTACATGGGTGAATTTCACCCATTGAGCTTTACAGCTTCAGAGTACTGTACAACCATTAACAAGTCATCCTCACTGCATCCCTGAGAACTAGGTAAGCAATTCTGCTCTCCAAACACTTCACTGGAGTTGAGCATCCAACACCCAAAACAAAACCTTTCCATGTGAGATGCATAAAAATTATATGAGTGCCATGGGGGAGAGATCGCTCAGTGGTTTGAGCATTGGCCTGCTAAACCCAGGACTGTGAGTTCAATCCTTGACGGGGCCACTTAGGAATCTGGGACAAAATCAGTACTTGGTCCTGCTAGAGGGCTGGACTCGATGACCTTTCAAGGTCTCTTCCAGTTCTAGGAGATAGGATAGGATAAACATGGGAAACATACATCATCCTCTTGCAGTTGTGCAATTTCTCTTGTTAGGCCCTCATTTCTCAAGTGTTTTTATTATATTTTATTTTATTTTTCCTCTTGTTGATTTACCACTTAGTTGTAAATGTCTTTACATGAAAGCAGGTCTGTAATAAAAGACAGTCTGTTATCACATTGTTTTGGTAGCAATTCTATACCAAGCACTTAAATGGAATAGTACTGAAGAACTGTTTTGATTACAGTCCCTGTGATAATAGAAGTGCTATAATTCTAGAAGCTATCATTACAGAAACAAGACTAGTATGGAGATACTTTTAACAGGACATTCTTACCATGCTTTAATCTTGATTCTTGAAACATTTCTGCATGGATGATACAACATTGTTAAAATATTTAGCAAATATAAAAAATACAAACCAGGCAGAACAAATGAGTTATATTTGATGCAATCTGAATAAGATATTTCCTATCACATGCAAGATTTTTAGCAAACCCAGGGAAAATGCTCTTTGGCCAGAGGCTATTCCTATGTTATTTGGAATTCCATCTCCATAGGATGCATTTTTCAAAAGGGTGTGTAGGATAGCACTCTGCATGCACCAATGCTGTGACCAAACATGAATTAAATACTGTTCTTTAGAACTGTCCAAAAATATGAGAACCTCTACCCAGACCTAACACATCGTCCACTGTGGACAATTATTTAATAGCATCCAGACGTGTGCTAGACACTTCACTGAACTGGTCCTAGCCCCAAAGAGCTTACAATTTAATCTTAGACGTGACATAAAAGAAGAGTAACAAAAAGGGGCAAGGAAGGGTGAGGGAAGGGAAATTCTGGTAAGATTGTGAACTTAGTCATGGCATGTGCACATCTTGGTGATTCTGTAAAAGTGTTTTACATGTTTGGGATCATTTGGAAATGTCAGTTCATGTAATCTGGAATGAATTCTATACCTGCTTTACAATGGCTTTTTACTTGAGGCACAAAACCCACAAACATTAAAGTTCAGGAGGCCTGCTCTGCTCATTTTAACTTCTGTAAAAAGGGCTGAGTAACTGCAGCCAAATTAGAAGCTCTTCGAGATTTTGATCCATTCACTCTGCTGCATTTGTTTCAATGGATAAATGCTTTCACTATCAGTACACAGCCTAATCTCTTTTGCCCTTCCCAGATAATAAAGAATTACACTAAATTAAAAGTCTGATCCTGCAATTTAAGGAACACTTTCTGTGAGTCTGAACGACCTCATCTCCCTTGTTTTTAACCTTACAGGAGTGAACACTTAATATGGCAGAAAAGACGGTGAAGACAATGTCATCCAAGGGCAATTCATACCTGATATCTGTCAAAAACATGAAACATCTTAATTAGTTTTGCAAGTATGATTTGGAAGCACCGGAAAAATTAGTTAATTTAACTCAGTTTCAAACAAATTATAAATTAGAAAGACAAACTATTCCTGATCTTGTTGTGCAGGAGCAATCTGTACTATGAAATCAACCTCTTATTAATTCACTAGTAATGTATCAAAAATAATAGCCTTACTCTGCCATTTCCAATTGATTTTTTAATGCAGTATCTTGACTGTGATGGAAAGTTCAAACTGGAGTTGCATTTCATTTTAATTCATCCTGTTCCGTGGTTATCCTAGAGATGACACAGTGGTCACATTTTTTCCTACCATGGTAAATAAATAAATAAATAAATATTTGAAAGTTATCTTGTCCATCTCCCTAACAGAGCAAATTTGCCCTCTGCACAATATTCCCCAGGGCTTTCTCAAGTCTATTCTTAACTTACCTAAGTGATGAGAATTTCTGCAGAATTCAGTTCAGGAGCAGGCTGATCTCCTCAAGCAAGTCCTGGGACAGATGGAGATGGATAGGGCCCCTGCTCAGGAAGTAGTAAATAAGAGTTACTCTAAATATTGTTGCAGTAAACCCTCAAAGACAATAACCAGCCATTTCAGCTACAATAAGATTGTCTACAAATGTAGGGTCCAATCCTGAGAAGTGTTGACCTCAACTCCCATTGGTTTAAATGAGAGTTGAGGGTGCTTAGCAATCTGCACAGTGTCTCACAGATCTGGGATTTCTAGTGGAGAAAAGGTGCCAACCTACCTGATTGGAACTACTGAGGCAGCAGAAAAAAAAACAGTGTCAGTCTGTTTTTCCCAGTTGTGTCAAAGCTTTATAATAGGCGACTGTCATTTGAATCACATTGAAAATCTTCCTCATATGGCTGCTAAACCCTGCATTATGTGGTGCTGGGCAGGACAGAAGCCATTCCTCCCATCCAACTCACCAAATTATAGTTAACTCAAATCATCACGTAAAACTCAAGTCAAGTGCCTGTATTTTCCTATCCATCCTTATCAAGGCCACTATCCTACTGACTGCACCAGAGAATTATTGCAACTTCTATAGCAAAAATAAGGATTATATTTCCCTTTGACGGAACCCTTAAGGAGCTTTATAATGTTCCAGCCTGTGGGCAGTGCTCTGTTTTGCTTGGCTTACTAAACCCTCAGCCTCAGTTGGCATTTCTTAAAGTGTTCACTGCCTACATTAAAACAGTTGGACAAATGATCTAACCTAACCTAAGTAGTTTGCCACTCGTGCTCCAGCAAAGCTGAATAGCATCTCATGACGCTTACATGATTGGATGATATCACAGCCATATGCTATAAAGCCATTAGGCACAGACCAAAAAACAAAACAGAGTGTATTATGTTGGATGCAAAATGTACCCATTTAATGGAATTAAAGAAACAAAAAAGGTTGAGACACCAGGGAACATCTGGCCAATATTTACATCTCCTGTTTAATTTGGATGCTTCAGTTTAGTTTTCAAGATGGCAGTGTATAGAAACAAATTAAGCCCATCACTCTATCGCAGTTTAGAAAACCAAGTTTTGTTTATAGTTCCTTATATTAATACCTCATCCACTTGGCCAACACAGCACATGAAAAATATACCTCAAATACACAACTTGTCTTTAGCAACAAAGCTGTAATTCAGCATAATTCTTTGTTGATGGGAGAAAAAAGGAAGTCATGTAAACTTAAAGTATTGAGATGATGAGATAAAGTTATGAAATTTAACATTAAATTATTCAGTGTTGTAGGGCTTACTTGAACCCCATTTAAAAAGTAAATGCAAGGCATTATGGGCTCAATCCTGCTTCCATTGAAATCAATGGGAGTTTTGATGTCAATTAGAGAAATGCTCAAAGCCACTGTCAGCATTAAAATAAAGTGAATTGGATGCCAGATTTGTAAGCATTGTGTCTGGGACCTTATAGGTTTCTCTTCTGTGATCATTTTGCTGGAACGTTCATTTCAAGGAGCATTGAAAATATGAAGCAATTAAATAACCCAAATGTAGAACTTCATAAAATATTATCCATGAAAGCAAAGTTGGCCAGGTGACAACACAATGAGCTAAGATCCAGGACACTCAAGTTTATAAACAGAGGCATAGTTTTCAAAATACTATAAAGAGCTCAAATCATGAAGCTAAAAGCCATACCTAAGAACCTAGAGGGATAGACAGACAAGATAAATAGATCTCCCCCTAAATCAGGCTTCCCTACCCTCAAAAACACATAGATCTGCATATATAGGCCAGTCCAATGTCCACAAAGATACTGCCATGTGCTGTTAGCAATGGTGGCAGTGGTCATAACCCTTAAAACGTTTTGAGGTTTAGTTCTGATAAGTACCCCCTCCCCCAAAAAATACTCTGTATTCAAACTTCTTTGGGCTGTAAAATTGGACAGGAAATGTCATATGAACAGTTACAATATAGGCTCTTCTAGACATGGAGTGGCAGAGCTGTGTAAATGCTGTGAAACTCTTCTAAATGTTTTAGTTAACCAGACTTTTCAAAGCTTAAAAAAAAAAGTTCAAAGCAGACTCCATGTAAGTTCTGGAAGATGGCTCAGGGAGGTTCTATTTTAGGGTTCTCCTTGGAATGGGCAAATTACTATGGCTAAAATAGAACCTCCCTGAGCCATTTTCCAGAACTCCCATGGATCACAATTTGATTCTAATATTTTAAGGATCAGAAACTTCAGTTCGTTTCTTTGTCAGACCATTTTTAATTTCTGTTAAGCTCTGCATTTTCTTATTCCAGAAGTGGAATTTAGCAACAGAAACAAAAAGGGATTTCCCCCCAAATTGCTAGTCCTGGTTTGCAAACTAGAATTTCAGCCAGTTGGGGTAAAGTGTGGATAAGTATCCATAGGTTCTGGGTGCTTATCTGACCTGATCCTAATCTCATATTCTTTAGAGGGCTACTCATCCCTGGTATCTGGGATATTTTCAAGTCTATACCTTGGTTTGTTCGTTTCTTTTGGTTCTTTTTACCTATAAAAAACTTCAATTTATAAATTACTTTGTGCAGTTATTTACAGTGCTTAGTGGAATGAGCATGGGAATAGGAGTTGGAGTTCGAGTTCTAGCTCTAAGCTGATTCCTTTTGGACAATATTTTCAAATGTGTTTACCAGTGGGGGTCTCATTCTTAACTTGAGACATAAGGAGTCTGGCTTTTGAAGGTGTTGAGCACCTACAATTACAAATGAAGCAGATGGGAGCAATGGGTGTTTGATACCCCTGAAAATCAGGCTCTAGGTGTGTGAGTCTGTGGGTGTCTGAGTGCTGCTCACTCATGCTTCTTCCTGGGAATCAAGATGCTGAAAAGAGGGCAGGGAAGATGTGCAGTGACGCAGATGTGCCGTTCCCCACCCTGCCTCTGCAGCAGCCCATGGTGGGAGGCGCAATCTCCTCCATCTTACTGGAAAGAAAAAAAATCTGCTTTCTTCCTGTATGTAAGAAGCAGCAGAGAAAGAGATTATGCCTCTTTGAGTCACTATCTGTTTTCATTATTCTTCTGGGATGGTGCGACTCCATCCAGCACCATGTTGTAGAAGGAGGCTTGGCAGAATTCGATTTTTTTTTAATGTTGATGGAAAATATTGATGTTTATTTTTCAGCATTTTTATCAATTTAAATTCAGACTATGATTACTTAATGATAGTAGATGCTGAGATTCAAAAAGTTAAAGCTCTATAACCATTCAAACACAAACTGTCAACATCACATCTCAAAATATGCAAAGTAAATATCCTTAAATTAAACTCCAATAAGTTCTCAAGCAGCATTCTTCTTACTGTGCCCATCTATACATTTTGATTGTTATCAGTGGAAAGCTGTTTGCATTGGTTTGCGTGTGTATGGTGAAATCAAAGTTCCCTGATATTTACTGATAAAAATTGAATCCTTTTAAGCCTACTTAAAAGCTACAGTTTATCCCTTAGATTTATTTAAAATGTGACCATCCTACCAACCTGATTGTGCAACCCTCACTCAGTGTTGGTAACAGCACTTGTATAAATAGTCAGAGGAATTGTACAACCAGGCTCAAAGTCTAGGAAATTTGTATGGGACAGAAGGAAATGAGGGCTTTTCTGTATGTTGAAGAACAGTCAAAAACAATGCTGCTGCTCTCCCTCTCTGTATATAAAACTGCTTTCTTATTTAGTGGTGAGTCTGGGTGCTGGAAATATTTTTCCTGAGTGAAGCATGTCCATATGGTGCAATAACAGGTAAACATGCTTCCCGACATTAAAACCTGTCATCTCTTGCCTACTGATTTAGATTTATTACAGAGCCCAGACACTAGAATGACAGGCAAAGCCAGAGTGCCACCTTACACTTGTAAAGAATTATAACACACACCAAAAAAGTAAGCTTTTTAAGAGATAAAACAGTGATCTTGTCTCTGAAACAGAGGCTTTAGCAATTTTTCAGACTGATTAGCAGTTTAATATTCTCTTATACTTGTAGTTTTTCAAAGCAATGATGGATGAGGTTGTGTTCACCTGTATCTGTATAAAGTCTCTATTTCCCTTTTTTTCCCCACTTCAGTTCATGGTAGAAGTGGAAAAGTTATATAGGAATATTAGACATACACTAATTCCTCCAAATTTCCTCATGCTAGACCTTAAAAATTGTCTGGTCAGAATTAGATGGGAACTTGCGGACACGCTACAAAATCGCTTGGAAGTGATGCTGTAATTTAAAATAACTATTTTGATAATTAATGTGTTTATTCCTCTGACCAAAAATAACCCTCACCCTTTCAAAAATGCATTTGTGTGCTATTTTTAAATAGGTATGTTGGGAAATTATTATGCATGAGAGTGACTACATGTGTGTTACCTATTCGGATCATTATTATTTAATAGTAACAATGATACATTGTGGATAATATGAAAGATACTGACTCTTTTTAAACAGAAAAAATGCATTCACTTATAATCCACAGAACAGATTTTTTTCTTTAATTTAGAGAACCTGGAGTTCTGACAGAGCTAGGATTGTGAAAACGGCAGCCTGACAAGAAATTATTCCTGTAGAAAAACTCTGTTGTAAATAATCCTTATTCATTTATATAGAGTGTTCTGCTCTTAGATTTTATGAAATTCAGGAAAGTGGTATAGATACTGTACAGACATCCTGTCCAAGAATTTTGCATCAAGAGCTTACTTGATGAGAGGAAAATCATTAATGGCAGTCCTGCGGAATTATTTGCTTTGGAAACAGACTGGCATATAACCACTCTGAGGCAAAGCACACTGAGACAGTGGGACTCTTTATTTACCTGTTGCTCTCTCTAACAAAGAGGCAAGGTGCTGCACGTTGTGTGTTAAAATGACTAATGAGGCCTCTGTCTAGGCTTGAGCTCTCATACCTGTTTTCAGTTCCTGACATACTTTTCGTGTTCCCCCCCGCTCAACCAACCCTCTATTAGAGCATTCTGATAGAGATTCTCTGGAAACAGGACTCCAATTGGATAAGCAGGAGGAAACAAAGCCCCCTCAGAAAGGATAGCAGCCTCAGGCCAGTCTAATTACAAGTCCCTGCACTGCTTGAAGTTACTCAGCTGACATGTCTGAACTGTGCAAAGACCTTCAAGTGAACTATTATACAAAGCTCAATGTATCACATGGTTGTGAAGCAGCTGCTAAGTCTCACTGTAAATGAGGCACAGAGATGATAAAGTCACATAATCTCATATACAACATGTTTAAGGAGCCCCCCTCCCTGCTTACAGATTTTAGTGCCTTAGGCTAAGTTGAAACTGGGAGGTGAGGGGAAGAAAAGGGGGAAAGGGGATGTGGGAAAGGAGTTTTAAGTGAAGATGTACTAGTCTACATTAAGGATGTGTTTACTTCTGGTAGCTTTGGCAAGTGATTCATAACATGGATTTTAGTTCTTCCAATAACATCCCCAAAAGTAGATTTTTAAATGTCACATCCCTGCTTTATCCAGTACAACTGAGAGGAGGCAGGGGGTTGTGTGAAAGCTAGTGGACACAAACATGACAGTAGTTGTTAACATTTTGGCTCTCCTCTCCCCACTTCAGTTTATAAACGAAAGCCTAAAAAGCGTGTCCTGAATTCTAAAGGCCTGAATGCAAACTGGATATATTTGATTGCAGTGAGATGACAGGGTAAAAAAAGAGACATAATTAGGAAACCGCTTGTGGTCGAATAAAAGCTAATGTCCATTGAAATATGCTGCTTTTGATACTTTTAGAAATAACAGAATATTCTATCTAAGGCAAATTAAGGTGACCT
Source organism: Chrysemys picta bellii (assembly GCF_011386835.1). Taxonomy (NCBI): domain Eukaryota; kingdom Metazoa; phylum Chordata; order Testudines; family Emydidae; genus Chrysemys; species Chrysemys picta. The sequence continues at coordinate 219,285,570 of NC_088792.1, read as the reverse complement.
AGGCACACTCCGCTTAGGGCAGTGGTGGGCAAGGTAATCTGCTGGTGGGCTGCCAGACCATTTATTTACATTTGCATTTGCTCCCAGTGGCCACGGTTCGCAGTTCCAGGCCACTGGGAGCTGCGGGATGCGGTACGGGCCTGGTCGCCACTTCCCGTAGCTCCCATTGGCCGGGAACGGAGAACTGTGGCCACTGGAAGCTGCAGGCAGCTGTGCAAATGTAAACAAATGGTCTGGCGGCCCACCAACAGATTACCCTGATGGGACGCATGTGGCCCATGGGCCGCAAGTTGCCCACCACTGGCTTAGGGTGTCTCATGGTCCTGTCATATGCTGTGGCCTCAGTCCCCCTTGGCAGCAGTTTCAGAGTGTAGCCAAATGGAGCAGTTCACACCTCTTGAAGGTCTTTCATGCTTTCTGCAAACTCGGGCAGGTGTCAGTTACATTTCATTGCATCCATGAGGGTGAAAAATACATTGTGTATATTAAATGAAAGCTCAGATTCTCATGTCACCACATGACTCTGGGGCTTGGACCCTAGGCACAGGCATACAGTGCTTATGCCTTAATCCGGCCTTGACTATGGCTATACTGGCATCAATAGAGTTTCATATGTTGACGAAGAACAATCATCTTCCAATTTTATAGGACTCCAAATGAAAAATGGCTCATTGTCCTTTAAACCATTTAAAATTTGAAAAAAAATTACTGCAAGTTATGTTAAATTAAAAGATATATGTATTGAAGAGACTTAATTATATACCAGTTTTATGAGCAAAGAGCATTACATGAAAAGTACCATCTTCCAAGGGTCTGATCCAAAGCCCATTGAAGACAGTACATAGACTCTCATAATAAGATAGTAGTATGGCCACATGGTAGGAAGTAGTATACTACCGGTCACTAGAATCAGATTGTAAGGGAGACAGCAAAACCCTGGAACCAAGGGCTTAAGAAGCCTAAATCAGATTGTTCTATACCATGCAAATCATCATTTTATTTTTGAATTCTTTAGGAGTAGAAGAAAGATCAATAAATACAATATCCACAGCTAACATTTAACTATGGGGTGTATGTAACTATGGGGAAAGATTCACATTTTCTCTCTCATCATGATAGATATAAAGCAAAAAATACATCAGTATCAAAGTTAGTATCAAAGTTTGGCATCATTTGCACAGACCCTCAAACCCTAGTCAAAATTAAGCATGTGTCTAAGTGGTTCGGCAGATCAAGCCAGCATGCTTAGCACCTTAGAGGATTGAATCCTAGTGGCCTGATCCTACTCCCATTGAGGTCAAGGCAAATCTCAAACTTCAAAGGGAACATGATGATACCATAAGAAACTGTATTTCAGCTTTGCTAACACAGGGTTCTAATTACAACAGTTTCTAACAGTTTGTCCAGAGAGCAGGGTCAGGTCCAAACTATGTTAGAAAAACTAATTTAAAAAAATGTGTTCTAGCCTATATTATATTTGGTTTAAAACCAGTGTAGATGGGGCCAAAGTTACTTTTCTCCTTTATCAGAGACATTTATTTAGTTCCTCAAAAATATCACACAATGTAATGGTAGCCAATATTAGTACACCCTGTCTGGGTCATGCAGATTCATCACCAAGTAAAACTAAATGTATCTTCTCCTGGAGAAGGTCAGTGTTCTCCTCAATCATTTCACTCTTTTGTTATGTTTATTTTCAGCACACAACTTAATCTTAAAGATGCCATTTAACAAAGAATATGTCCTGTTAATAGCAACATATGGAAGCAGCTGTTTGTGGTTGGATAGAGTTCTGTTCATGAAATGAGTTACATCTTCCTTTAAACGAGACAGCTTTTTATTTTGCTGTTAAACCTGAAGTTGAGTCAGTACAAACTGACAATAAACATGTCTAAAGAGATGTCTCCAACTCAAAGCAAGAGTTACTGTCCATGAACTCTGCTCCTATTTGGTTTTTATTTTGTAGGACAGGACATCTGTGTGTTCCAAAAAGTAGTTTTAATGCACAAAACATGAGTTAGGTTTACACACCCTTTCTCTTTTACTTTTGCAAACGTTTTGGTGACTTAAAACATCTTTAAAAAATGAGTTTGATATGTTACATACTGCCTCGGTGCATTACAGCAAAAATCAAACATAACTCATTGCACAGATTGTCAAAACCACAATACCTGAAAGACTTGTAGCTACAATGGCCTAAATCCTATTGATGAAGAGGAGATTGTAAAAATGTGCTAAGAAGTGTAACTTATTCATTTTAATCATAAAAAGAAACTGGGTTTCTGTTACACAAGCAGTATGAGCAACAGATCACTGATGAATACTGCTCTCTGGCCCCTCAGGTGATGCAGCCCAGGTCTACCTGCAGGGTTAGCTGCTGTCTCCACAGTAGCAACCAACCTTGCAAGGAGAGGTGTCTCTTGTGCATGGGAGGAAAGGAACAGCAACAGAACCAGTGGGGCTGAGGAAGGAGAAGAGAGCCCATACCACACTGGAAGGGTGGGGAGATCAAATATGGAGATTATGGGTAGAGAGGGCTCACATGTGGAGAGATATGGATCAAATATGGGAAATGAGGGGTTAGGAATTGAAGCAGATGAAACGTGCAAGAAGGTGAGTTGGTTCAATTGTGAAGAAATGGGACTCAAATGTAGGGAGCAACCTGAGCTGGAACTTGACCAGGGCCTCTACTATTATAAAATGTCTCATGGACTATTTATTGACCACCTGTAGCAGGGACGTTGGTTTTATGTCTCATTAAAAAGTCAGCATCTCCATCAGCACAAAGAACAGGAGTACTTGTGGCACCTTAGAGACTAACAAATTTATTTGAGGATAAGCTTCCGTGGGCTACAGCCCACTTCTTCGGATCATCAGCACAATGACCCTTCCACCATGCTAAAGTAGAGGAAACACTGCCACCTCATGAGTCACCAATATTAACTTGAGCAACACCTATCTGTTCCTGGAAGTTCTTTTAATCAAATACCTACCCATCTTAGTTTGTGAGATCTAACAGGCTCATTGCAAAAAGGGATAGCCTCAAGGGGTGAGAGTTTTATTCCACAATATGTTAGGTGTTCTTCACAGTTATCTGATGTTACAAAATGGTTCCAACTACCTCTTGGCTGCATACAAAACACATTTTTCCTTATTCCACCCCCATTATTATTTACTAGGTGGCTTCCCTAAAGTTATAGATTTAATATGGCTTTATGAGGAAAAAAGTTCAGGAGAAGCTCCCTTACCACGAAGAGATGAAGGATGGTCATGTGGTTAAAGCAGTAAACTGGGACTCAGTAAATCTGTGTTGAATATCCAACTCTGACAAACATCATGGTGACCTTGGGTAAGCCATGGAGGGCAAGATTTTTTCAAAAGTGACCAATAGGGGTAGATGCCTCCGTTTTTAGTCCAGCTTGTGACTTCTTAAAGGGAATTGATTTCAGAAAACAATCACTTATCTTCTGAAAATCAGGCCCCTTTAAGGTGTCTCAAATTGGGCACCCAAATGACTCAGCATTTTGAAAATCATGGCCTTCCCCAGTATATGTCTCAGTTCTCCATCTGTAAAATGGAGTACTTCCCCCTGCCTCGGAGTGATATTGGGGGGATCAAATCATTAATGTTTCCGAGGTTCTCAGATGGTGTGGCACAAGGGCCAGGTAAGTACCTGGCTTCTTTATGTCATTCAGCCAGTTTTCACAAAACATGTCAAAAACCTAAATAAAATAATATAATTTACAACACTTTTGGTGCCATATAAATAAGTCATAATATCTGTTTTAATCAGTTCTTGTCCTAACTGAACTAAAGTACTCACCGTTGTAAAAATGAAATGTGACCAGAGTTCAATGAACTCTCCAATTTCCTTTTGTACTTTTTGAAGAGAGGTCTGCAAAGGCCAGAAAATCCCCCCGTTTTCTCCTTTCCTAATCTCTCCTACCTTATTTGGACCAGTCTTCCTAGCTGAGATGGTCTGAAGGGAGCTCCCTCCAGGCTTCTTACTTCAACCAGAGGGATCATTACAGAGGAACTCAAGCTGCTTCCTTCCCAGCAGCTGACCTCAATTCAACTGATTCTCCTGTCGCTCACACCAGTGTAAATCAGGAATTACTGTACTACACTGTGTAAAACGGGTAGCAGAGGAGAATCAGACACACTGTTTCCCCATTGCTCTGAACCTGTCAGCATCATCGCAAGGAATTGAGCTTCAGCCTCAAACATGTCTCAGCCTCTCTGGCCTCACATTGTACTAAGTGGTGGCTGTTATAAAACAAACATACAAGTAGTGATCAGGGGCGGCTCTAGGCACCAGCAAAGCAAACACGTGCTTGGGGCAGCCCATTTTCAGGGGTGGCAGGGAGCCAGCATGGGAGCTGAGAACCAACAGGGGGCCCTGGGAGCTGTAGTTCCTTGGTTAGCTCCCTGCCTATAGAGCCAGCCCTGGAGCAGGGAAAGAACTACATTTCCCAGCATTCCTTTGGCCACTACCAACAGGAAAGAGGGGGAGGGAGTGAGGAAGCTGAGACCTCATGCTGCAGCCTGCTATGAATGGAGAGCTGCACTGTGAAGGTAGGGATACCATATTTTGATATTAAAAAATAGGACACTCCACAGGGAGGGAGGGTAATATTGCATTGGCAAATTCCCCATAGAAAGAAAGAGAGGAACAAAAGAATAATAAAGGCACCTCAACTTTTCTTCATTTATGTAGGACAGTCTTATAATATGCATCCAGATATCCTCCAGTCACACAAGCTGAAAATTGTTCCACTTTACTGAAGTTCTGAAACCGTATGGGAACCAATCCTGTCTGTGTTCTGTGCACATCTAAAATTCCTGCTGAATGACCTGCCGTGGGAGCGAGTTACCAGTGACCCAGGGCTGTGGCGGAAGGAGGGTGCAGGTGGGGGCGGGGGGAGAGAGCCCAGGGCTGGGGTGGCAGGAGGTATGTGTGTGGGGCAATGGTGGGGGGGAATGAGGGAGCCCAGAGCTGGGGCGGCAGGGGATGTGGGTGGGGGGGGAAGAGCCCAGGGCTGGGGCAACATGGGGGTCTGGCGAGGAGCCCAGGGCTGGGACGGGGGGCAGCCAAAAATTTTTTTGCTTGGGGGCGGCAAAAAACCTAGAGCCGGCCGTGGTAGTGATAATTTACCACACTATGGTATGTGACTGTTTCATGGTTATTGTGCTAGATATATAGTTATTGAACTAAAAATAACATAGTAAATTAACCTACCATAGGAAATAAATGTTGAGTTTTTTTTAAATGGTATACTACTAGACTATTAAGCTGGTTGCTTTGTAATTAAAAAAAAATCTGAAATACCCACAGTATATAACTTTAGATCAGCTTTTGATGACAATAATAATAATGCATTTTTAATATCCCTGGAACACCTGTGCCTAACTATGTGTCTGGCTTCACAAATCATAAAAGATTTATGTCTTTTTTGAAAAAACAAATTAAATAAATACACAACAATGTTTAGACCAGGTGAAAGGTTTTGACACAAACACAAGTGCTAGGAAATGCATAAATTAACATGGACAACTTTACAACTCAGGCTTAGGTGCCTCTTATGCAGAATTGTATGAGTCCATGTGGGGCAGGTCACCAATGCAACTGTACTATATGTATTTGTGTGTACCCTATTGTCAGCTCATTGCTGCTTTGGGGCAGCTAGAAAGCCAGTATGTCGATACCAAAAGAATAGACAGATAAAATGAAATTGTGATATTAACAATATTAAAGCCAGGGGGAATATTTGCTGAGGCAAGTAGGCAGTGGTCCTCCTATCCCCGACATTGGTTTGATAACTCTCCTCCCTCCGCCCCCACTCTAAGGGTACATCTACACTACAGGGGGGAGTCGATTTAAGATATGCAAATTCAGCTACGTGAATAGCGTAGCTGAATTCGATGTATCGCAGCCGACTTACCCCGTTGTGAGGACGGCGGCAAAATCGACTTCTGCGGCTTTCTGTCGGCGGCGCTTACTACCACCTCCGCTGGTGGAGTAAGAGCGCCGATTCGGGGATCGATTGTCGCGTCCAAATCGATCCCCGAGAGGTCGATTTCTACCCGCCGATTCAGGCGGGTAGTATAGACCTAGCCTAACTTTTCAAAAGTCAGTATGCTCCATTGTCTCTTCTTTTTGTCCCCAAACTTTGCTGGATATAATATAATCACATATAATATTCTATATGCTGACACAACTTTGCCCTCTCCTCATCCCCAGATTTTTCTGAAATGATGCCCCTGATTAAAGACCTCATCCTGCTGTGAAGCCAGTGGCAAAACTTACATTGACTTCAATGGGAGCTGGAGCAGGCCACTTGACTGACTGACTTAGCATATCCCTTGGTCAGTTAGGGAACCACAGCCCTAAGCTCAAGCTAACCTTTCCCTATCAGAACACCTGATGTCAGGGCACTTGCCTTCTCAAGGAGTGTAGGGGTTTAGGCTGGCACCTCACCCCGCACCAGCTTCAGTGATTGTCAGTGAGCTACTGTAAATGTACCAATGTTTCTGAAGACATGATGTGCACAGTTGAAAAAAAAAACCTCTCCATATGTGGGGCAGCATATGGACTGGAAAGAAAGAAGGGCTGATTGGAGGCATTGGGTGAAGGTATTTCAGACAATACTTGCCACCACTAAGGAACAAGAAATGTCTCCTTTATATCCACTTAATGAATCCTGGTACAACATGGAAAAAAGAAAAAATGACTTGCGGGATCATGAAACCCCAGCTCTTCCTTTATGACCTTGGCCAATTCATTAGGCATAGATTTTCAAAAGAATGGCCTCCCTTCACCAAATTTTTGTTGACATGATGAAACATCACTTGCAATTCAACTGATTATTCTGAACATTGGAATAATCTGAATATTTGTAACTCTGCCTAATATGTACTTGCAATCAAATAGAGGTATTTGCATCTTCAATTCATTGTGAGGGTACAAAAGTATGGGAGCAAATTGTGTCAGCAAGAAGGGGTCTGGGGTTAACCCAACTGAAAATATATCCTTTTACTGCTCAGTGCCTCAGTTTACTCATCTGACAAATGGGGATTAAAACACTTTTTTTTATCTCACCCAGGCTATGTCTTCACTGCAGACTAAGCTCAAGTTATCTACACTCGAGTTAACTCCTCTTGAGTTAGCCTAGCTTGTGTGAGAGCTGCCACACTGCAAAATAAGACTTGAGCTAAACAGCCTATTGTATTAGCAGTACTGAGTGGTGTTACAGCAGCTGACAAGTTGTACTAACTGGAGCTATAGCCAGGAACCCCTGGTGGGTCAGCCAACTTGAGTTAAAAAGCATCACCACGCTTGAGTTAAGGTTTTTGTGCGGGAATGGGATATGAGTTAGAGACAACACTGCATTTATAACTCAAGTTAACTCTGCAGTGAAGACAAGCCCTCAGATATATCCCTCTGTACTATCAGCACAGGGCTTTGTCTTTGCTGTTAAAACAGCTCTGTTTTCCGCCGCATAGTAACAAATGTGTATGAGCTTTCCCAATGTAAAAACACAGTGAAGACAAGGCAAATGAGGTAAACTTGCTGAGGTTAATCCCACATGTGGTTATATGGCTGAAATCAGTGAGTTTACCTCATAGTAAAACTAAAGTGTCTATTCTTCACTGTCCTTTTACCTCAGGATAGCTCACTCGCATTAGTTACCCTGAAGTAAGACATGCAGATTTATTAGCAATGAAGACAAGCCCGCAGAAGTCCTCCTTTTGTGCTTTCCATTGCCTGGGATGTGCTGGATCAGTAGACTATCCCCTCTCCAACATATCTGTGAAGGGCCAGGCATAATTTGAACCTAAATCAGTTAAAGTAAAATCTTGGTCTCATTGAAAGTTGTCACTGATTTCAAATAGGTCAGGATTTTACCATTAATCTCTGTAAAGTGCATCAAAATCTTTTCTTGAAAAGTGCTATTTAAGCTCAAAGTGTTAATAATATCATGCATGATATCATGTGGGCAGCATGTTACCCTGAAATCGTGTAGTTACAGGCTAGAGTTTTACTGCTGAAGTGAAGCTATAATTGAATGGTTTCTATTATCTCTGTAACATACTTATATGGTTCCTTATTAGCACCCTCATGCCCTTTAATATATTTATCCCCAAAACACACATGTGAGGTAGGGAAGTGCTGTCATCCCCATTTTTACAGATCGGGAACTGAGGCACAGGGAAGCTAAGTGCTTGCCTAACATCACGTAGAAAGTCTGTGGAGGAAGCAAGAACTTGATCCTTGGTCTCTCAAGTTGTAGACAAGTGCCCTAGCTACTAGACCAGCCTCCTCTCTATTTGTACTGCAGTCACTGAAATAATACACCAGCCTTGGTTCATTCACTTAATCTTGTAATTAGTGATGGCTCCAGAACATTTCAGTTTCCTATGGCCAGAGCTGGCTCTGTTTTACTATTAATCTTAATATCTATTACTGTGATGGTGCCAGAAGCCTCAGTCAAGATCTGGGCCTCATGGTGCTATGCACTGTTGAGTTCTTGTTGAATATTGTTCCTTTTCTCTAGCTTGTCAGCATAGCCTCTGCATGAACCTAACCTTGCCTTAATTTTGCTGTTTTCTCCCTCAATTACTCCTCGGGTAAACCGTTATACTGGTGAAATGTCAAATGCTGTTTTTCTTGGCAAACACAAACCCTTTGAAAAGGAAAAAAAAATGTTCCTGCCACCCTCTTAAACACTGATGGGAGATAATTGGAAGGTTGAATGAGACAGTAAAAAAGGTATTGTTTCCATTTGCCTATTTGTTCTCAACATGCAGGGATTTAAATTCGGCAGAAATCAGGATCCTCAACCCCACTGACTTTCCAAAAACATCTGTCTTAGTTGGACCCATTTTTAAAACGGCCGCTCAGGCTGCTGTGGCTTTTAGTTGCTTTGTCCGGTCATTATGGAACAGGCAAAAATGTATTATTCCTCTTTTAGAAACCGATTTTCGAGACAAGGTTGCTCCCAGTACACTACAGTTGCCCCTGTAGCATGGGGAAGGATGGTCTTATGGTTAAGGTACAGGAGAGGGCCTTTAGGAGATCTATGTTCAGTTGCTGCTTCTGACTAGACCTGGGGAAAGTCACTTAATCTCTATGCTTCAGTTCTCCATCTGAAAAGTGGGTAAAATCAGACTCCCTTTGTCTAGTGAGACCCCAGTCCTACAAATGCTTAACTTTACATATTAGAGAGACAAGGTGGATGAGGTAATATATTTTATGGGACCAATTTCTGTTGGTCAAAGAGACAAGCTTTGGAGCTTACACAGAGCTCTGTGTCGGAGGCTTTCCCCGCTGCCTCTTCTCTGCCAGAGCCTGTCACTGCTGCGTGTAGTTATATACCACATCACGCGTTTCAGTGCAGCGTGTAGCTACACATACCCTATACGCTGCCGCCAGTGTCGACAAGGCCAGCGTTATTTAGGGTCTGATTTTAAGAGTCAAATGTATTTAGATTGTAAAATGCATACAAGTAATGGAGTTCAGTATCATCTTTAAGGTCTATTATCTCTTGCAGGGTTCTCTGAGTGACAGTTCCACCTCACTGGTCCAGGAAGATTAAGAGGTGCTGGACTGTGCATGACTGTGTTTTACATTTTACTGTTTCCAAAGCCACTTTTCCTTATAGTATTTAATATAATGGAAAAATGCCAAAAAAATCTATTCTATTTTAGATATTGAACAGAAAATCGGTTGGATGTTATTTAGATCTCATTTGTATAATTATCTTGTAATTTCAATAAGGCACGGCAGGATATGCATTGCAGTGTAATGATTTCCACTTAGTGCATCCACTGCTGCTCAGTCCTTGGCTTGGTGCCTACCAACTCAAATTACTGTATAATAGTTTGCCTGCTGTTGTGTCCTGTTGCTTAATTTTATTATTTTAATATCACTAAACCACCACTGGACTGGTAAATCCTCCAAGATGTTGTATTTCCATAACTTGGTTTGGAAAATATTGACTATTAAAACCCGATATTCTTACTCACATTACCTTACTCCTGTAAACTCAAGCTGAGGTCTAGGATGAAAGAATAAGGTGTTATTCAGTGTGCGCAGTGATTGGGAGCCCTTCATATATGCTTTAAAAGGTCCGCTAGGAGTTTTAGCAATAGAAACCCCTGCAGGGTGGAGCTTGAGAGCTTCTGCTGGGAGAGAAGCCTACACTGTATAGCTTCCTGCAGTTTTCTAGAGAAGAGGGATTTTAGAGCACACTGACTGGAAAGATGCACTTTTCCACATATAACACTAATAATTTCAAATGACTAAAACATATCCAGACAGTATGGTCCCTGTAGAATATTAGTCTTGTCAGCCTACCAACACACACATCGCTTTTTGTTTGCATGCTGATTTTTAAGTCTCCTTCAAGGGTCTCACAGACAGCATTCCTTATTTTAAAGGCATGCTGGGCCCAATTCATTTCTCACTTACACTGGTGTATATCAGAGGGAACTACAATGGTAGTTAAAAAGACTGATTCACCACTTACTTAGTGGTGGTTGCATTTTACTCCCACTTCGCACTCCCTTTGCGTAGATGTAAATGACTAAACAAGAGGCGAGGCAGTGGACAGTCGGGCCTATGGGTTTACACCATTAGTAGGTAAAACTGGTGTAAGTGAGAGGCCTATGAGCTCCAGAGTCAATGAAAATCATGGTACCTCAGTCACAACACTATAGTTATTATAGTTACATCTGAACATAAACTCCAGGGCTGAAATCCTGGCCCCTCTGACATCAATGAGAATTTTGCAATTGACTTCAGTGAGCCAAGATTTCACTCCATATACACATTCCTCTTAATTTGACTCCCAGTTAGGATCCAGATCTGAAGTTCTCAGTCATGAACATTTCCCACGCTTCTTCAGCCTATTCCTCAAAGTGAGCTTCCTGAGATAGGACCCTACATTAGACAACACCTGCATAGATCATATACTGAGTGTGGCCTATGGACTCGGTAGCAAAGTAAATAATCAAGAATGCCCAGGATTGCTGAAACTGGTCCCTAGCCAGCTTAATGTTTAGAAATTATGGTATCAAAAAATCTTTATGTCCTTGCAGATTTAGGCTAAATCAGTGATTCTCAAACTTTTGTACTGGTGACCCTTTCACATAGCAAGCCTCTTAGTACGACCCTCCTTATAAATTAAAAACACTTTTTAATATATTTAACACCATTATAAATGCTGGATGCAGAGCGGGGTCTGGGGTCGGGGCTGATGGCTCACGACCCCCCAGGTAATGACCTCACAACCCCCTGAGGGGTCCCGACCCCCAGTTTGAGAACCTCTGGGCTAAATCCTCAGTGTGGCTCAGCAAAGGAGGATCAGCAATGGGCACTGGCCATCTGGTAAGTCCCCAAGCCATGCTGCTGGGGCAGATCAGGATGACTCAGGAGAATCCAATGAAACATGCTTGATAGCAACACTCTAGTGCATGCTGCTGACAAACAGGAGACAAGAGGCTTGACTATGTTCTCAAGTCGTCAGATCATGTTTCCTTGGAGCCATAATGTTCTGGAGAAAAGGCACATTAGATGGAAACCCCTATTACAACTTTCAAGAGAGCAGTAGGAAAGAATCTTGACTTCTTGGTGCTCACATGTTTCTCCTGCTGGTTCCCCTGCTTCTTTTCCCTCCCACACTCAGCAACAGTCTGATGTAACACGTGTAGTTTAGCCCTAAGGTTTCAGTAACACAGACATATGCTTATCAAATCTTTCATGATATGTCTCATATCAGCAATGGTAGTCATGCTCTATGCTGCATAAGATTCAGTTAGAACAAATGTCTGTTATTTCATTTTGTATCTCGTGGCTCACATCATTTGCAATTTTTTGCATACTTTAGAGCTTGGCAAAAAACAGAATCAAGTTATTCTATTAAATTTGTCAGTGCTAGACCAGTCCCTTTTGACAGAGGAGCCTTACTTTTAGTTGACCTATAGCAAACAGACCCTCTTACTAATAAGATTAGAAGTGGCTCAATAGCCAATCCCCAGGCAAGCAATTTTCCTAACCTCTCTTGGATTCTTTGTACCTCTGTCCTCATCAGTGTTCACACAATTCTTCTTAATTTACTATAATTTTCTAATTTAATTAATGTGCTTTTAATCCTCTCTTTGGCATCATTAATAAAGCCACAGACTAAAACCAGACTTAAAACTCATTGGTAACACCACTAGAAACCTTGCCAATCATTGAACAATGATTGTGGTTTCTGTCTTTCAGCCACTTTTCAGCCCATGTGATAGTTTTCTTATCCACGCTAATATGAATTAATTTTGAGGATAAGATCTCATGACACACTGAATCAAATGCTTTCTTTTAAGTCCAGCCTATATTGCCTAAAATCCTTTTGTTTACTTAGGAACAGATCACCCCCTCCATGTGAGACGCTTAACAGAAAAGTCAGGCTACTAGACTTCTGCTACAGCGTCCTCGTCAGTTAGAGCTGTTTGTTTGGTGGCCCATGGAAGGGATAGAGGTCCTGGCCACCCAACCCTATGGATTTCCTGAGATCTGTAGAAAAATCTCTCAGAGGCCAGGGCATCTGTAGTGGGAGGGCCAGAATGCCCAAGATACTAGCTTCCTTATGGTAGCACGGGTTTCTGAACAATCCACAAAAATTTCTCATACACACGTACATCCATTAATGTCAACGGGAACTGCTGTTCTTAGGAGAAGCAATGAATTCATCCTGTGGGGTAGGAAGGTAGGGGGAGGGGAAGGGGGTGGTAAATTAGCCACTACACAATAATTTTTAACCTGATCACAACTAAATTGTTCGAGTTAGTCCTGGTAACTTCTGCCTCCCTTAGGAAATACAATCACTTGAAATCTATTATTACTGCTCATTGCGGGGTATGGATCAGTGTTCATGTCACACTCTCTGTCAGTGCCCAGCCCAAGCTGGGGAAGCTAATGATCCAACCAGCGGATCAAATTTGATGATGAATCCCGGTCACATGCCACCTGAGGCATGTTGCGCATGCTGCATACGCTAAGAAGACTGCTCATTGATAATGTAAGTATTGTTCTGTAAAGCATTTAAAGTGTCAAGAGAAAAATATATCTAATTCTACATTGTGTTGCTGTCTGCTACTAATATTGCCAAATCCCTTTTATTGCAATGCAGGCATTCAGTTCGCAAATTATTTTTTCCTAATCTTTGGTCTGGTCTCCCTCAGCATAGAAATTCAGGCTTTATGCTTCTAACGCTGCTGGGGGAGATGTAGAAAATCAATTTTGTTTTATGTTTTAGAGACTAGAGCATTCAGATGGTCATGTGGCCATGAGTAGTTAGAGATTTAAAAAATCTACATAAAATATTAAAAGTTTCTACAGACCTAAAATATACAATTCTGCAGAAAAAAATATGTAGAACTTCCCAGGCAAGTAATGCATGAATGTCTTGTTAGACATGAGTTCATTAATATTTTTTGTTAAGTAAATTAACTGAGTTCTCTAACATGTATCTAGCACATATTCTTGTTGGATTTTTAAAAAGGGGGGGATTGATATTTTTATAACCAATAATAAGGTTTGTGCTGTAATTATGCATACTAAAAAAAGAAATATTACCTTATGTTCAGCATTGCCCAATTGCAGTGTGGGGTATTTTCACCTTCTGAAGTATCAGCCATGGCATACGTCTTTCAGCAACATACGAGGAAACTTTTCCTGTGATGTTTGAGCAGGTTTCTTGGTCTTCATTGCACATTTTATTAACACACAGTGTAAAGGATCACACTGTGCTGTGGCGGCCTTGGAAGACTGTGGTGTATAGAGGGTCTGGGCAATGAGATTGTCTGTGTACATTCAAACTTCCAGGAGTTTGCTGCACTCCTGGTAATGATCAGCATATCAGGAAGGCTTCATGAAAAAGTCGGTTCAGAACTGTTGAAGGAAGGGAGGGAAGATGCTCGACACACTGGAAGTGGAGACTGATCCAGACATATGGCCAAATTGTGATCATATTATTCAAGCCATTGGAACCAAGGGACTTATTCCCATGGGTAAAGCAACCATAATTTGGCATTTAAGGGGCAGCATGAGAGAAAGAGCAAGACTAAACAATAGAAGTGCTACATCAACGCAGCTGCACTGGTGCAACTGCGCCACTGTAGTGCGTCTGGTGAAGATGCTCTATGCCAACAGGAAAGCGCTCTCCCATCCGCATAATTACTCTACCTCTGTAAGAGGTGGAAATATCTCCCACCCACATAGCGCTGGTGTGGACAGCGCTTAGGTCTTTTTCACACCCCTGAGTGACATAAGTTAGATTGACTTAAGCGATAGTGTAGACCTGCCCCAGAGTGAGAGAAGGAGCCTAAGGAGCAGCATAAGTTACAAGAGTGAAGTATGATATCATGTGAAATGAATGCAGAAGTATAAGTCAGGTATGTTGGGATAAAGCATGAAGATGAGCATAAGGGCCCTGAACTTGGAGAAGGAGCCAGTGACGAGGTTCAAGAAGGGCAACGTGGTTGGAATGGTGTGAGATGAAGCTGACCTTAGCCGAATTTTATTAGATTGTTGGTGAGATAAGGGAAAATGCATAAGAGGTTCTGGTGCAAAGATGAGAGATAACCAAAGCATGGACAAGTTTTAGTAACAGGGATGGAGAGGAAAGGGTGTATTTTTGACAGGAAAAAAATCACATGATTTGCAAAAGGCTGGGGAGGGGCGAGAAGGGAGGAAGAAGAGAATTGAGATAAATATGACTCCCAAGTTGTCAGGCTGAGTGACAGGGAGGACTGATGAAGTTATACACAGTGGTGAAGAAAGGGACGGGAGAGGAGGAAGATAACAACCTCAGTTACAGATATATTGAGGCTGAGATGGTGATGATGTTCCCAAGAGAATAGTTTGGTGAACAAGACAGAGATGAGTGATGATTTGGGAATCAGCAGAAATAGCTCAACTCATTGGATCCACTGAGCTTCCTCCATTCTCTTATCTGGAGGATAAGTGCAATATAAGCCTTTGCAATACAAATGCAAAATGTAACTACATTTTGTGCGCATTTAAAGGGATACAAAAGACTGAGAAATTTCCCGATCCTTGGTCTGCATTGTTATACTTCATAGTAATGGTGATGTAATGTCAGCCCAGTCTCTGAGACTCCTATTTCCTGGCACATGGGCCCCGCATAGGGGTCTGTCTGTAAAGGAAACAATGAGATACAGGGCAGAAAATCTCCTGTGATTATACAGGCATGCTTTCCTAATGATTCAGTATCAAACTAAAGGAAATTTGCAGGTTGTGTGGGAGCTGTGCCTTCTCCATCTGCAAAGCTAGCGTCCTCTGAACTTTAATCCTCACATTGTGCAATACTGCACCATTAGACTCATTATAGGGAGCTTACACATTCCTCAGACGCATCCAGCATTGACCATTTTTGGAAACTGTAGATAGACTATTGGTGTGTTCTCGCACGGCCGTCCCAATCATTTTGATTCCGTCCAAATAACACCAGAAAGAGCTAAACCAACTATTACAACGGAAACAACTCTTTGTCCTTAAAAAAGAGGATTGATAAATTGCAGGCCCCCTTTACACAAGGAAGCTGATCACTGCATGTATTGCAGCAAGGTGCATGATAATAATTGATTTACAGTCAGCAGGGAGCACCTTATGTCAAGTACTGCCTTATACAGAAAAGTGTATATATATATATATATATATACGCACACATATATAGATATAACTTTATAATAAGTTACCTTAAAGCTTGTATGCGGAGAGCCAGTGACTTTTTTCACCCGTAAAAGAAAAATATTGATTCACCAGATTGCAGTATGACCGGTGGTGTGCAATGTACGCCACTCAAGGATTGGATTAAATGGAAATGGATTAAACCCCTTCTCCAAAGGGGAAAATCTTCTCCACCCTGTATGTGTTGCCTGAGTTGTCTGTTGTTAAGGCAAGGGCCTGCAAGTGAGACTAATTAGAGTATCCTGTCAGTGCAGGGAGGGCTGACCAGTAATCAGTTGAGTAGTTTGATTTCATCTCAAGAAAGGGAATTGTCTAGTTAGTCCCTTTCCTATAGGGTCTAACAATCACCTGCCTTCAGTAATATTAGATTGTTGTGACACATTTCGCTTTTCGTGGGTAACAAGCCAGCCAAATATCTCATACAGTCCTACACACCCTACTATTTAAGATTTCCTCATCCATGGAATTCCTTTGGCCCTGCTCAGTAGATACCCACTTAAAACATATTCAGAGGGAGGACAACACTATATTCTTTATTACTTATTTCTATTCCTCCTCCATTGCCAGAGAGAGCATTATGCTGGCATTACTCTGCATTCGTAAATAGCTTTACTTCTACTTGTACAGCAGCAGGTACAGGAGATAATGTATTTTGTTATAGCATAATAAAGACTAACGATAAATCACTGAGGAAGTTGAAACTCACATCTGATTTTGCAATTTAGCACAGTATTTGTACTTCTTTCAACGGTTTGTTCATTTAAATGTTAGTCATTCATGCCACTGTGTTTAAATTATATGAATTAAAAATCATTTGGCTTGTTTCCATTTTGTGAAACCCTGTGGCAGGGCAACATTTAAAACCCTACGTTCGAACCAATGCCATGATATGCAGACATGCCTGACAGTTAAATTCAGGCTTTTTCATGTTGTGGCTTATAGTTTAATTACTTTGAAGAATACTAGACAAGAAAGGAAATGCCAAATAGACTGTATCATGGAAGCCAGGGGAATATTCCAAATCATCAGAACCTTCAGAGGTGAAACAGTAATTAACGTGGGGGGTGTTGGGTGGAGGAAAGATTCAGGGATTATAACAAATTCAGTAATAAAAAGATCTGTAAACAGCATCTACTGTAGAAACACTGCCTTTGGCACTAGTCTTCTAGGTTTATGTTCTATACAGATGGCTATCAAACTGGTAGATATTCCTGCTAAGTCCAAAACTTGAAAAATCTATCACTGGAGATGCAAAATTTTACAATGATCCTAGATTTCCTGATATTTTAATATATCAGAATGCCACACAAAGGCATTGTCAGTCACTTGAATTTTTAGATTACTCAACCTTTGAACATACCCATCAAATCTGTACACTATTCTCAAACTTTCTCTGCACTCTGCTGATGGTCTGTTTGCTCCAACATTCTTCATGGAATGAACATGGCATTTGCTGCCATTACATTGTTCACTCTGCTTATGTGTTGTTGTCTAATGAGACAATATATTCTAAATGTTGCCCTGTACTCTCCCATCTATCTGTACTCTCCCATCTATCTGCATCCATCTGCTTTTTCTTGTTTTCTTGTAAACTGTTTGGGGCAGAGACTGTCTTTTTTGTTCTGTGTTTTTACAGCACCTCGCACTGGTCCTGATAATACAAGTAATGAATAAATGATAACAACAATTATAAATCACCTCAGAAGAGCTGGTTAAAACATGGGGGGAAATCACTTCAAAAATGAATCTAGTATATTTCATCAAACAAATCAAACTTTGAAAATTTTTGATCAGCTATAGTCAACAGGAAGGGTTTTCAATGCAAAAGTTGTATAGAGAGTGGGCAAAAGCACGTGAAACCATGTTGCTGTGAAGACAGATGATGCACTCAACAAGCCCCTTGCATCTAGAAAGCTGAGGATGCAGAACTAATTATATCCTTCCCATTCTATCTCACTAGCTAATGCTTGCACAAATAAATCATGCCTACCCTTCTAGCAGACACTTTGCTCTGTGCTGTATGAGAAGAATGTTCTATTGTTTCCATCATTTATGCCACATGACATCATACAAAATACAGTTCAGTGTAATATTGTACAAGTTATGAGCCACATGCTGCCCTTGATCTGGATGAGGAACTCACATTGATCTTAGTGAGAAATGTGAGCACTAGAAAGCACTAGAAATTAAACTGCAGAACAATCCTTCAGTGGCAAGAAGTGGACTACATGACTGAATAGGCCTTTTCCATCTCTAATTTCCATGATTAAAATATATGATCAGAGGCAGCATATGGTTCTAGCATTGCCACATTCAAAGAATGAACCATGTTCAAGGACCTATGCACTTTAGGAAGTGAGGCAAATTCCCTGTCAATGGCTGCATTTACCTTAACTTTTTTCCATGTCATTGCTCATACCTTCGGTAAATCAAAAATTGCAGCTTGTTATAAATCCTTTATAATACCAGGCAAAGAACTACATGAGGGATTTTTATGAAAAATACTATTTTTAGAGAAGGGGAAGGCAGTTGGGTTTATCTATCGCTTTGAAAATAATTCCACCCAAGCTAAACCAGACAGATGTACTTACTGAATTAATTATTACCTGCCAAAATTCCGATACAATGAAAGATTCAGATTAAACTAAAAATTCTTCTGTGGGAGGGAGGAGGTACATTATTGATTTTTTTAAAAACCTAAGTTTAGGTCCCAATCCTGCAATGAGAGCTGTATGGGTGATCCTGCGCCCCCCCCCCCCACACACACACACACTTTCCTGTCACTCCCTCAGATATTCCCCATTGATTTGGAAGTAATATGCAGGATTAAGGCCTGAGATTTTACAACCTGGATCCAGTTTGTAAACGTATTACGCAGAATTGTTAGAAACCTTGGATTTCTAATAGTTCATGTTTAATAGCCACATCACCTTATTGTAGACTACCCTTTAAGAAATGAGTTGCAGGGAGAAGGAAGGGGAGGGTAAAGGTCACAGTAAAGACAAGCTAGCGTGTATCTGGCATTGCCATTCTCTTTTCAGATGCTTTTGTAAAGTGTTTATCTCCCTAGGAGAACAACAAATACTTGCTATTTCTTGTCTGATTAAGATGTGTATTCATATTGAAGGATTTCTCTTAGTGTGCAGGGGAGTGTAGAATTACATACAGAAAAATCCCACACACATAGAGATGAGAATAAATTCCTGAAGGATGTACATTTTTTCCATGCTTACAATTTTTTGTCTGTGTTTGCATGTGTATGTTATTTCTTGTGCCTCCTCTCCTTCCTCATACTTTGTGGCCTAGACTTACATAGTCTGTCTGCCATGGTGAGGGGAACCAAAGTAATGCAGCACTCTTATTAACAAAAAGGACAGTCACCTGTGTATATTCCCCACAGATCCTGCTTCAAATACTAAAAAATCCACCTGTTCTATGAATTATTCCATCAATGATGTCAAATTGCTATTGTCTAGACATTACTATTCCTCTATGTACTATATTGTTCTGTACAGCACCCAGCTGTGCCTTGAGGCCCCAATTCAGCAAACCACTTAAGCAGGTGCATGAATTGATTCATGTACATCTTAAAGTTATACATGCATAAGTGCTTTGCTGAACTGGGGCCTTTAAGTGGCAATTCATTGGGGTAAGAGCACTGTTCTTTAACACACTTTACCAGTAACATTTGCAGTATGACATTTACATAGTTATATCAATAATAATTGATAATAATGAATAACAAACATTGGTGGGTGAAGACATCTTCTCACTTTTCTATTAATGAGCCACAATTGATTGGTCCTTTGGCTATTGTTAATCAGGGTGTTGGTTTTTTGGTTATTCAGATTGGTATGATTATTTAAGGATTGTATGAAATATTAGAGAGACGAGGATAAAAGATATTACACCTCATCCACTTTGTCTCTCTAATGCCTTGAGATCAACACAGCTACAAACAACACTGCAAACATTGTATGAAATATTGTCTGTTTAATTTGTTGCGAAAGGCCCAGAACTTGGGATGATCACCAAATAGGCTGACATAAATAAAATGTGCAAAAATCATGTTTAAATTATCATTGAATATAAAGAAACTTTTTTTAACATTGCCATGAGACTGTCTCCACTGGTTTTCATACTGGCATGGTTTTATTTTTCTTCCAACCATGTTGACTTCTGATGCCTGACTAGGCATCAAGACCCACATGAAAAACATTGATAACTAGCTTTCCCCTGAAGATGTAACGAGGCACAAAGCAAATTGTTTTTTCATGCACATTTTAATAGCTGTTTCATTTTATATGGCACATTCTTGGCTCCAAAACGACAGCAGAGAAGAACTCCTACACTGACGAGAGAGCACATACTGTAGCATTATACAGCACACTTCAATGAGTGAACAAGTTCTAACAATAGTACTGCAGAATGAGAGCAGTTAAAAACAGCTTCCAATTTTACCCGTCTGGAACAATACTGTTCAGATCTTTATTTTTATCCTTCTTTTCTCTGGGAACGAGGTGTTAACTCATGCAGAGGGCACAGTCTCCAAAGCCTGCACACCACAGAACAACCACAAGAAAATTGCCCTTTGTCTCTCCCTTTCTTTACCAGAGTTTCTCTAATCTTCAATTACCATTACAGAGAAGTTGCAGTCCTGTCATTGTGTGACACTAGAGACTTGTAGTCGGTGCTGTCTAAATGTAGCCTCACAGATTTAGTCTACAATATCCCAACTATCCCAGCTATAAGGGATCATGTATTGTTTTCCTATCAAATATTTTAGCTACTCCAAGATACTGTATCCTTACACACATAGGCTTTCACTTCATACTGGAGATTCTTTAAAGCTTCATAGTTCTGATCCCACCACACCAAAATCCACATGTTCTCTGGACTCAGTTTCTTTCCAAGTATGAATAAAATCTTGCCACAGTTTAAGAGATATTAATTGAACCTCCAGCTAAAGATATCTTAAACCAACCAGTTTATATATTGTATTGTATTTTATTTTTTTAAACCAAAAATACCAGCATATGATCAACATTCAAACTGAAATTGCACAGGGCCCAAACTTGCAAATATTTACTACCACTGGCCATAATGCTTCCTGCTTTGCGTAGTCCTGTTAAAGTCAATAGAAAGTCTCATGTCAGTGAGCACCATGCTCAGTAAGTAAGGGCTATCTTTTCGTTCTGTGTTTGCAAAGCACCTAGCACAATGGGCCCTTGGGACTTTTAGGTGTCACTGTAATGCTAATTATAAATAACAGAGGTTCTCTGTCACATGGGATTATACCAAAAAATGGCTGCCAAAAGGAAAATGAAGCTAATATGGGACCCAGGGCTGAAGACAATGATGAATCTTGTTATGAAAACCCTTAAAGGAAAGCCAGGATTGCTCTGTAAGTATTGTTTCATTATTGTGTCACTGGGGACAAGAAATAATTTGCATGTCACAGAACTTAAAAGTCCACTGCTTGAGCTTTCAGGACTTTTTGGTTTTCATTCAACCAGTGTTAGCTAGTTTGCTTCATTTCTGTTTGAATTTGGTGCTCACATAAGTTTTGGAATCTGAAGTCTTCCATCTATGGAAGATGTACGTCAAGGCCAGTTTCCTTACAGAAATTTCTAACAAGACTCCCCATGGCTGACAGCTGTACTGGTGTTGCCTATGGCAGTAACACCTGTCAGAAAAGCCTTAGGCTGAGACCATAAACTTATTGCAGTGGACAATTAAACCAGCTAGACAATAATGAATTGTGTAATCTTGAATCACTTGCTCACATATTTGTGCTGATGCTTAGAGGTGATAACTGACCCCTTTGAGACTACCTCTCCTCACCAGCGACAATTGGCCAGAGTGTTCCTGCTGTCTGCATCCAGACTTGAACTCCCAGTAGTGGGTGACGGTCATGGAGCATTCTCAACAGAGGGACCATGGGAATTTACTCCTCTTGTGGTCAGCCAAAATCAGAGTTTAGTCATTTTTGAGACACTGCATAAGATGTTGCTATTCCATCTGGCCTTTTAGGATCTTGCTATCGAGGACACTTTCTTACCAGTTTTAAAACTAGCTAGACCCATAATGTGGATTTGTCATAAAGCATCTGGACCCATTTTTTGTGGACTAGAGAAATTAAGCTGACTGAAAATTCTAGAAATTTTGGCCTAGAAATTCTGTAGAGCACTACGTTAGCCTACACCATTGAGGATTCCCCTGTGAGGGGAGAATATTCCAGATTTGTGACAGGAAATCAACTGGAAAGGCAGGAGGACATCTAAAAAATATCCCAGAGATGCTGTAGATTAAACATGGAAATTGGTGCACTCAGAGGTATGAACATGAGGGACAGGTCAAGGAAGAAGGTGGTGAAAATTGTTTTCCATGTGGTTTTTATAAGCTTCAAGTCACAGCACATGTTATTGGAATTTGTCTGTTTCCTTTCTGTGTTTTTGTGTGTGTGTTATTGAACTGATCCTTGGAAAATTAGTTTAAAAAGATTAAATAATAGTAATTTAAAACAGCTCCTTTTCTCCATTGCCAGCCATTTATATAAGATCAGAGTGATCCGTGTCCTTGCTCTCGGCTTTACCTACATCTACCACTATAGAGATTCATAGATTCTAGGACTGGAAGGGACCTCGAGAGGTCATCGAGTCCAGTCCCCTGCTCGCATGGCAGGACCAAATACCGTCTAGACCATCCCTGAGGCTCTAGGCAAAGCAAGGATCTCATGCAGAACAAATATCTGCCTTTGCCCTACATGAAAGAGCACAAGCATTGGTTGAGGAACCAGTTCAGATAGTTTCCCTGTTCCTGAGGCAAGTGCACTTGTGTTTTATGCTCCATCGCTTTGACTTCCTTGTGCTTGTCTAGCATCCCTCAGCTTTGAGCTTGCCTACAAACCATGGTGCCTATGGGCGATACGTTTATGTAACAGATGGTATGTTTTGTGTTGTGATCTCTTCCAGGTGCTCGCTATAATCTAGCCAAAAAGACCCAGTTCATGTATTTCCTTTCTCCATGACTCAGACGGTCTACTCTGGCCCACCAGTAACAACAGAATTGAAAGGAAAGGAATTTCACCACCACAGGAGACTTTAGTGTTACTCAGAGTCAGGTACCTCTATCCTAGTTTTGTTTGCCACTGCCAGTTATTCTGAAGGGAAACTGGAAAACTAACCTGGAACCTAGCAGATCCTGTCTTAATAGCCGAGGACTCCCACCTGGAATGAAATGAGACCAGCATTTAGACTTTCCTCCTACCAGGCTCTGCCAGCCTTCTGTAATCTCAAACCAGCTCCACATTATCGCATCAGGCAATTCTTTGCCAGTCTCTCCTGTCCCTCACTCACTTCTGAAACATATAGCTAGGATGGATCTCTGAGCAGGGGCAGAGGCGACACATGGGGAGGGCACACAAGGTCACATGCCCCCCTAATTTCTGCCAGGGTTCCCTGGCCCCATTCAGTCACATGGTGTGGCCAGGCCCCCTCTCTGCACGGCATCTAGGAGAGACAGGAGCAATATCTGGGAGCTAAAGGGAAGGGCCCGTGCTCTCTGGAAGGGAAGACTGAGGTCAAGGGGGCGGGCCCATTGTGTGTGTGGGGTGACTCAAGCTGTTCCAGGAGCAGCTGAACCTTTAAATTGTGCCTCCCGCCATTATCAGCAGGTACAGGTCATCTCTGGCAGGGTGTGTTCCTTCTCTTTTAACATTTGTTTAACGCCCCTGATTGGTGTCCAGTTCCCTGCTCTGCCCATGTGATTCATGCAGAATTAAATCTAGGGAGGCAGAAGAGTGAGCTAAAAATCTATACGTGTTTGTTATTCATGCTCTGACAGTGGGATGAGAGATAAAAGTGAGGTCTGGGGGAAGACGGGAAGGTTTGGAATGTGGTAGGAAGAAAGTCACTGGGGGGGGGGGGCAGGCTTAGTGGAGGCAAGAAAGAAAAGGTGGAACAGCAAAGCCCAGGTCTTCTCACAGTCATCTCCAGACTTCTTCCCACCATTCAAATCTCCCATAGCTTATGGCTAGATGTTGGCAACTCTAGGATGTTTGTGTAGGAAGCAAAAGACAATGAGACAAATATTCCTCTCAGTTGCCACATTGCAATCCCATTTGACCCAGTGAATTTGCATTGCATCAAATGTGCCACAACCCCTTCTGAGCCTCTGCATCTTGTATACACTCACATACCTTCAAGGGAACAGGACGGTACAATACAAATTCAGAGAGGTGTTGAAAATTCCTAAAGTGTCCCCTTTCTTGGCAGTCCCCACAGAAAAGGTGAGAATTAAATGGGCATAGAATTCAAACTCCCTCTTATCCCTAGAGGTGTGGTAGCAAGAGGCCAGGATTAAGGAAAGTTGTGCAGAAGCATAGACTGCTGCTACTCATGCTCCTTCTGTTCTGTGGTTAAAAAGACTTGAATTTTGACGTCTGTTGATCCAATTCAGAAACAATAAATTATGTTTCAAAAGAAAACTTACACTTTTCTTTTTTCATACATTTTCATTTTTACAAAGTGACAAGAAATTTTGGAAAAAAAATCTATTTGCATTGCCTGGGAGAGGTGAAGAGAGGTTGTGCACTGAAGAACACCCCGCTTTTGATTTCTCTGTCTAGACAGAGCTTGGGAGGCTGACTAAAAATGGTTACACAGGCTAGCTGAAATTCTACTGAATGATAAAGAGAGAGAGAGAGATAAAGCCTGTTATGCAGCCCAGGAGCCATGTAATATGTGCTGAATAGCATCTGCAGTTACTTGATATAGTGATTTTCCAACCATGACAAGTCAAAGTTCATAGGAGGAAAAACATTTATATCTAATGTCCAGAACGAAGGAAAAATCAACCTTGTATACCTCTGTTTTTCTGAGCCAATATCTACCCTCTGAATCTGCTTTCTCAATTAAAATTATTGTCAAGAGAGGGGTATGCTTTGTCTTTTGCTCACCATAGTTCCAATGAAGTCTATTATATACAAAGAGGAAAGGGATAGTATTCTTGTTGTTTTGAGCTTCTTCTGAAACAAAAGGATGGTGATGATCAAGTTTACGTATAGAGTCAGCACAGTGTGGTATGTGCTGTTGTGCTAGTTACATCAGTAGAATTGGCAGGCATACAGCTACACTAAAGATTTGTGCTCGGAGTTAGTGGGTGAAATCCTGGCCTCACTGTCTTCAATACTGCCAGGATTTAACCCAGTGTTCTTTAACTCACAAGTGTTTTAATGAGTGAAACGTAAGGACATCCATACTGCACATGATCCAAATGAGCTCCGAGGGACTGATTTTCTTCCCAGCCACCATTTTTCCATTGCAATTGTTTTTCCTGCTCCACTAATCTTAAGAGTATCTTAACATTTTATTTTCATATTGAGATTGTTTTATGTGAAGAAGGTACCCCATGATCAATATTTTATCCACAAGATAACATCAAAGGCTGTTAGAAACCTTCCCTACATATTTATAGATTTGGGGCCTTTCTGTAGACTTCTTCATTACCCTTTTCTCCACTAATATATTTTTCAATTTTCCCAGCCAGACAGACTACTTTCTATGGCCTTGTACCACATGCAAAATATTACTACTTCCAGAAAAGGGTACGCTTGGAAACAGATACATTACCATGTCAGGTATAACAAGAATGATATTCCAGGGAGTAACTGCAAATTTGATCCAGGGCAAAATAGTCATTTCCTCTAGCAAAGGCAGCAGAAATAGCAACACTGTGAATTTGATCTCCGGTGAAAATTCATGTTTTTAAAAAACTACTCTTTCCAAGTCAGTAAAAATTATGCATAGCTCTGCCAGCTACCGTTTGTATAAACCTATCTGTCAATGGCATTAGAGGGCAATGTGGATATCCAGGACAGAAAATCAGCAGAAAAGAGTGCAGAATACAAGGCATGATTCTAGCACTAGGAACTGCGTACAGGTCTAACACCCCAACTGGCAAACTCCTGATTTTTGTTTCATACTCTTAATATTTCTTCCCTCTTTCCCTTTACTGTAACCCATATAAATCAATAGTGAGTCCACTGAATGCAAAGGAATGACATTGGTCTAAAATCAGTGTGAGAGGAGACTCAAACTCTTAATCTCCAAAACTAGGTCAAAGAACCCATTTGTAAATACAGAAACCTGTAATTGCTGGCAGTACTTATGAATACAGGCACACAGAAACAGCCAGCCAGTGATACCAGGGAGCAGCATGGACCCACTCCAGGAAAGGAACACACGATAATCGTCTGGACCCCAAGAGACAAAACAAACATTCGTATCTCTGGACTCTCAAAACAAATCTTTTTCATTAGATTACTCTTAGATTCATTCACTCATTTCCATTACCTTATTATCCTTGCAGATTGAGGAAGAAAATAGAAATCCAACATTTTGGCACCTTGGGTGAAGCCGTGGAGGTTGTTCAGCCTGGAGGGACTGAAATTGTAGATTCCTGTTTTCTTTTGCAGTGTACAAGAAAAATAAAACAATGGAAGATTAATTTGAGTGATTGCATAAATGAATTTAAGAAGAGTAATCTAATTTGTGTCTTGGACTGCCTAGAGTTAGGAATATTTATTAACGGAGCTGTCTGGTATTTGGAGGGAAATAGGATGGGAATCCTTGAAGCAACCCAGCTCAAACAGACTTATCAGTGAAAAAGCAAATGAAATGTTAAATAGTAGAAAATTTTCAGTGCTATTGGTGATTCAAAAGATGTAGGCTAGATCCTGCAACCCTGAAAACAGCAGTAGATCAACGCACACTAAGGAACTTTTAGTGAGCGGTAGTAGGGTCCACACGGCAACTTACCGTGCAGCATGCTACTGCATTGGAGATTTACACCCCAGCTTGCTATGCACTAACTTTCCATCTAGACAACCCTCTTACTCACGGAAGTAGTCCCATTGCCATCAATCATTACAGGAATCATTCTGGTCACTTGGACTTTTTTTCTCTGTGGGATACAAAGCCCCAATCCAGAAGAGGATTTAAGCATGTGAGAAATCCTATTGACTTCAATGCTCACATGTTTAAAGTTAAGCACAGGCTTAAGTCTTCGGTTGGATCAGAACCCAAGAGCAGATGAGAATCAAAAGGTTTCCAAGGTCTTCACTCCTGATGTCTTTAGGGCTAGCTGAACTGGCAAGGTAAGCCCATATTTTCTCAAAGGACAAAGTCAAGTTTTCCTCTGTTGATTCAATAAAAAAGAATATATCTTGGAAATGTTTTGCCTTAGCAGTTGCCATAAAGTCATGCAGTCATGCCTTAAATATACAGGCTATCTACTAGAATATAGGTTCAAAAAATTGTTTTTCAATTACAGTATAGTATAGAGCTGCAATTCTCAAACTTTTGTCCTGATGACCCCTTTCACATAGCAAACCTCTGAGTGCGACCCCCCCTTATAAATTAAAAACACTTTCAAATATATTTAACAACATTATAAATGCTGGAGGCAAAGCGGGGTTTGGGGTGGAGGCTGACAGCTCGCGACCCCCATGTAATACCCTCACAACCCCCTGAGGGGTCTCGACCCCCAGTTTGAGAACCCCTGGTATAGATAAATCAGAATTTGGTAAACTCCAGTATAAAAATCACTCAAGAAAATGTGATCTGAAGAAGAGATCTGTGTAACCTTTAAAGCTTGTCTCTTTCGCCAGGGCCGCCCAGAGGGGGCGGCAAGTGGGGCAAATTGTCCCAGACCCTGGGCCCCACAGGGGCCCCCACGAGAATATAGTATTCGATAGTATTGTAACTTTTTTTCTATGGAAGGGGCTCCCAAAATTGCTTTGCCCCCGGCCCCCTGAATCCTCTGGGCGGCCCTGTCTTTTGCCAACAGAAGTTGGTCCAATAAAAGATATTACCTCACCCACCTTGTCACCACAAGAAAATGCTCAGGGAGGGCAAACATTCAGGAAAGCTGAACTGAATGCTGAAGCTAGAATGATTTTAGCCTCCGACACAGATTTTTAAACAAATTACTTAGTCATTTTTAAAGTAGACAACAACTTGTGCAGACACAATATACACGCAATTGTGTGTGTATATCTAAGTGCACAATTGCTGCGATTGTACGCACACACCATGCCAATAGATATCTGACCAATTTACACACACAGTCTTAACAGTTATATATACATCTGTAGATGGTTACAATGTGTATTTTTGTACGTGGACCTTGAAATGCCTCTTTTTAAAATCTAAGCTAACAGATAATTGAGTTTATACATCTTGGTCTAGTTCTAGCTAAAAGCTAGATTGTGCCATTAGGCATGCCCAGAGCAAGGGGTGATGCATAAGCTGTATCACCTCAGGACTAACCCTGGGAGACACTGTGACTCAGGGATACACCTGTAACTCAAAATTCCTTCCCTGCTTTCTCTATGCTCCAGGAACAAAATCATCCACCCCTGCATAGTTATTTGCTGCTGGCCTATACCATTATAAAATTATGACACCCCGTACACTGGCTCAGCTGTGATGATCAGTGAAAGGGATGGGGTAGTGTTTCATGTACTATTTTCTGGATATTCACATGAGGACGCCATGTTTCTAAAATTAACTAGCTCTTTATTAAGATAATTATTTACAAAGATGCTGTCACTGCAGTTAGCATTCTAGCCATGTGCTCACAGACTAACTTTCTAGTGCCTACCCCCAAACATTTCCCTCCTGCAACCTGTGCTTCTCCCTTCAAGTTCCATGGAGGTTGCTACTCATTTTCCTTTTAACAATTTTTGTTGTTGCGGCAATTGTGACAGTGTTTTCTGACTTGCAGGGGCCAGTGTTTACTTGTACATATCCCACCATAAGGACATGGCATTTGCTGTATTGTATTTCAAGTATATTCATCTTCAAAACAGTCTTCCACTTCTTTTTTGTGTTATCACTGTTGATGGGGGACTTGGTTCTATACTGTTGTTGCGTTAATTCTGTTGGTCCTCTGTATAGCTCACATCCCTCATTTCTGCTGACTCAGGTCAGGTCAGCTGATGGCTGAGTCTTGTTCTGTGTCCTCTTGGTCCTGCCCTTGGCCCCATCTGTCTGGGTGTTTAGGCTGTCTGCCACTATTGCACAGTAGTCTTTGGTTTCATCTTTCACTAGTTTGTCAAACCCAAAATTCAAACAAGAAATCGCCTGTGTAACCCCATAATTCAGGTCAGAAAGAAGATCTGGGCTGCCTTGTTGCTCAAGCTATTCCCTCAGTCCTCAACAGGAGGTTCTCCATGTCTTCTCCCTCTTGATACTTGTAAAGTTTGATACCTTCCAGGCAGAAAGATGTGGTGATGCATTTGAGGGTAAGGATGTACTTATACTCTCCCTTGGTCATTCTCATTACCTCAACAAGGACCAATTGAAGAATGAAATTACTTGATAACTGGGGTCTGAGCACAAATAGTCAATCTAGAAGTTGGCAGGCTTCTCCTAGAGGTCTCCACTTCTGTGTGACAGGCTTCATCCTTCACATCGATTTGAACAGGAACACCCTTTTCTTTGAATCTCATGCTTAAGACTAGCGTGCATATTTTTCTACTGCCACTTCAGCTATCCACTGTTACTGTGTGACAGTAAGTATAGTGAGTATAGTGAGTATAGTTTTAAGGACCACAGACCTTCTGTTCTATATTAATGTGCAAATGAGGGGCATGGATCAGCATTCACATCACACTCCCAAGCCGGGGAAGCCAATGATCCACGCAGCGGATCAAATTCAGTGATGAATCCTGGCCATGTCCCACCTGAGGCATGTTGTGCATATGCTAAGAAGAATGTGCAAATGTTAAAGCCCAACTCCTTCTTCGCAATAAAATCAAGATGCTGATTTTTTTCTTATTTGTGTATCAGCATAATTAATTATGCTAGTACAATAGGCACTGCTATGGTAATAATGTTTGTGAATAATTCGAGAGCACAGTAAGTCAAATGTGGTGGCTAAACTACTTGGCACAGTAGTTAGTGGGTGCAAAATTAGTTTACTCATTGTCACAAATTTAATCTTGACATTCTTCAGTGCACAGTTCATCTTTTAAGATCCAAATCTGATGACTGACTGCAACACCACCACCACAAAGCCCTGTGTACCACTGCTGAATCAATGGGCCTTGCACCACGTGTACAGTACAAAATCTATGCACAAGCCTGGCAGCTGCTAAACTCATTGAAATATAATACCAGTCCCAAAATAGTAGTATTTTACTTTGGAGCTTTATAAATTGTTGAAGAAATAAAATCCACCTTTGGGAAATAATGTTTCTTTATGTATCATTGTATCCCATTTCCCCCCCTTAAGATTAACATAAATAGTGCTGATGTTGTAAATCATCCTCATTGGCTTTGAAAAGCCCTTGGAGAACTTCTTTCTGTGCTATTTCAGTAGACAAAGTTTGGAGAGGCACAATCGCTTTTTTTTCTTTTTTTTTTTTCCATCGTCAGCCAGGGGAGGAACCTGTTCTAATGCAGTGCTGGCCCTCAACTGCTCTTTTCAGTTTATGGGCATATTTCCCCAGTCATTTTACAGAGTTAGTGCACATGCTCCAAGGGGAATTTGAGGTAGTTATGTTTGGAGTGTAGTATGTCTGAGAATTCTGGGTATATCTATCTCTAGACCAAGGACCATCTTGAAACACCATTTTTACACAGTAGGGAGGTATCAGAAGTAGAACTAGAGGAATTGCTCCATCCTGAAATGTATTTGTTATTGGAAATAGTTTGCAGACATTCATCCTCTGTTGGTTAGTTTTGACTGGACACAAGTCACATGACCTTGTTTCTATTCCCTGATTAGACGAGTGTAACTCTGATTCAAGTTTCCATTGTGAAAAATTATGTTGACAAGTTCAATATTTATTTTCAAAAAATTTTCTATATTTTTGTTTAAAATTTTCTGTTTCCACAAACATTCCTGTCAGTGAATTCATTTGCTAGAAATTGGTTTTATGTTTGAATAAATATATGTGGAATATTTTTGAGATATTCACTCAGCAATACTGATCTTTAATATTAAAACTCTCTTGTGTTTCTTGTACATTATTTTGTCTTTTTTCTCCCCTCTTTGCTTTTGATTTTTGAGAGTTTTTGAGATAATTCCTGAGCATGGTCAAGGATGAATTTTCACCATTATTTCCATCAGTAAACACAGTTTTTCATAATGAAAAACAGTGAAATTCTATCCCACGAAAAATCAAAACGTGGTTGTTGGAGAAAACAAAAAAAAGATACAGAATAATTAATTCATTAAGGGGGAACTTCAAAATGTCTCACTGTTCATAAAACCAGCAAAAAATAGTTTTTGTTTTTTTGTCAGTGCTGCATTCCCCATCCCCGTCCCCCCCCCCCTTTTTTTTTTACTTGATGTCTAAATTAAAGGGATCCAAAATTACATCACCTTGTGGATCTCTTCTGACTTGAGACCTTTCCATTTAGGGTCTTTTGAAAAAGATCCCAGCTTAAATGGGCATGTTGACTGAACTGCTCTCTCATCCCTGGATCTTTTCTCTGCAGGTCAGGAGTTTTGGTAGGGCAGGAATGAGGTGTGTGGGCTGCCCCATAAGTGTTCTGTGTACAGAGGACTACACTTTCCAGTCCAGCCAGCACCTTTTTCAAGCACTACCTTCACACACACCAAGCAAATACTCATGCTGTAACTACTTAGAAAAATCCACTGTAATTACTTAGAAATGAAAGCATCCTTGCTCAGGTTTTATGCATGTACCTCTAAGTGGTTTTATGGAGACAGTTGGGCTCTGGTACTCTGCACCTGCATCCATATTGAATCAGCATCTGCTGCCATCATATAATACAGGTACAGACCTCATCCAAATAAGGCTGATCATATCACATCATCTGGCCTGACATTTGTCTGTCACACTGGGGCAGGGAATGTGATACTGAGAGACAAAAAGCAGCATACAGCCATGCCTGGAGAGACCCTTTGTTCATCTGAGGCCCCCTGCTGCTTTTGTAACTCCAAATGGATTGCTGATTCTCTCTGTATCTCTTTGGCCTTTTCAAGCCAAATGGCCAGGTCAGATCACAAGCCAACAGGTGCTGCTCAACTCAACATTTGCACCTTCCAATCCAAACACACCTCTCTTTACCAGCCCTTAAAATCAATCAAGGAGACTTATCAGTTTGTTTTAAGCTTTGATGTTTGTCTGCATTTTGTTTATCTGTGGCTCTGTTCCTGTGAGTATGTTCTTGACATCTTGAAGTAGATGGCAATTAGCAACAAGGAGGAATGGCTCAGATAACGGGCAGACTGTAAAAGAGGGAATAAATGGGTAGACAGCTGCTCCATGTCCAAATTAGTTCTTAGTCATTAGGATGTGGTAGAGACCAAAAAGGGAATCCCACAGAAGAATAACAGCAGCTATCATACTGAGAACCTATTAAGAAAGGTTTGCATTCGGTACAGTCACTCTGAAATTATGATTCTACAAAAAGAACAGGAGTACTTGTGGCACCTTAGAGACTAAAAAATTTATTAGAGCATAAGCTTTCGTGGACTACAGCCCACTTCTTCGGATGCAGTCCACGAAAGCTTATGCTCTAATAAATTGGTTAGTCTCTAAGGTGCCACAAGTACTCCTGTTCTTTTTGCGGATACAGACTAACACGGCTACTACTCTGAAACCTATGATTCTACAATACTTCATGGAACCGTGCTCATTATGGGCTCAATCCTGCAAAGTCTGAGCCTCTCCTGCAAGGTCATAGAGGTCCTCAGCTTCAGTGGGAGATGACACTGTGTGTGTGTTTCTCTCTGATAGGCCCTTTGGGGCAAGGACCAAACTTTATTATATGGTACCTAGTGTAAAAGGAATTCAATCCTCTTTGGAATACAAAGAAATATATTAGTGGTCTGTTTGTGTATATACTATGCATATATTTATATTGCTGCACATATTTCCATATGATGTATATTAGAGATGAGGCTGAGCCCAAACTCTGGATCTAAGCAACCCTGAACTTGACATACATTCAGAATATGAAACCAGATCTGGGCCTGAATTTTGCAGCTGACTCCTACCTTTATAATTGCTTCAACAAAGTTCTGTATGTAGCTCTGATTGTACCTTTGGGTGCAAAAGCATGGAGTGAGGGCACCCCACAGGAACATACTCCCCATATTACACAGCTTGCATAAGGACCAGGCACATTGCAGTCCCTGTGCTCAGGGAAGTGCTGGGACGCTCCCTCCACAAGCCCTGCAAGGTGCACAGCGCCCCAAAGGGTGACCTGCCCTCTCTGTGCATTGGCCTATGGAACAAGACTGGAGTGTAGGGGGCAGTGTGCAAGAGCCTGAGGGACTTTGAGGGGCATTCTGACTCTGAAATAAATTGCCTCCCGGTGGTTCATCTCAGCACCACCCCCAAAGAAAGACTCTGCACAATAGAGCCCACTATTATGAAACAGTGCTTTCCCACTCCTGGTTGGTAAGGGCTCTCTGTTGAAGTAATAGATTACTTCACTGTCATTATGCACACAAGCTTTCTTCCTTCCCTACATACTGTATATGGGACCTCAGTTATACTGTGTGCGTTAAACAGGTAAGTGCACCATTGTATAATGATCAAATTGCTTGTCTCCCAAGGATATTATGAAGGGTTGTTTTTTTTCGGCCATTGCTTGTGATTATTTATGCTGGCACCAAACAGCAGATTTTTAACTATACACTGTGCAGAGATTTTACTTAATAAAAGTCAGTTTCAACTTGTATAGTTTTGTTTTGGACCAAATGTCTTACATATGCCTAATTTGCATGCACAGTTTCCTTGATCAGTAGTGATAATTGCACTTGCAAATAATCAATTAGATGATTGTTTTTTTCACATGTAATCATGGGACCTGAAATACAAAGAAGTCTCCAGTGTACTGTAAATACTTGTCAATAGGTATTGCATTACGACTTTTTTCTTTTAATCGGTCTGTCCTTTTCATTGGTATTGATTTAAGTGAGCTGCACTGTTCCCACAAACTGATTCTACAGCCCTGTTTCTATATTATGAGTTAAAAGCCACTACATTTGCTATATCTGGGCTTCTGGATCCCCTTAAAAAGCAACAGGTGATTGTGAATTGTCTCTAATATGTAGTATATGGAGGTAAAACCCAGGTCTATTTTGTTCTATATAAACTCTAAACACTGCCCACTGTGTGCCTGCAAATGTTTCATGTAAACAGAAGCTTAGGGCCCAATCCAGCTTCCACTGCAGCCAAGGGCAGTCTTTTCATTAACTTTAATGGGAATTGGATTGGGTCCTTAATTAGTGATAATATTTCACTGGAAAGAAGCCCAGAAGCTGCATAACAACTGAACTACCTATTGAGGCATTCCCTTTATTGTGTCGGGGTTTAGGCTCAGTAGTAGAGTAGTACACTGCTTCTATCTTGTCCGATGGCTATGCTGCAGAAAGGACTTCAGCCATTACTCCAATAAAGTATTTTAACAGAAGCAGAACATTCTTTTAAAAAAAAATAATTAAAAAATAAAAGTCTCCAAACTCAAATTGTTGGCAGATAGATGGACTTTTACTTGGGAATAAAAGCTTTTGGAAATGCTAAACCCATAACCTTCTCTCCTGTGATGTTTGAAGATCTGTGATTGACATGGCCCAATGAGATATGAACTGGATCTGATGTAGTGAATGAGGGTGTGATATGTAACTAATTCACCTCAAATAATTTTAAAGCAAAGAAAAACAAAGCTTGTGCATTTATTTTGAATTATTTATTCATTAAAATTCTATGTTCTTCATCTCGCAACTTTTGTGCTACGACTAATATTGCCTATGTAGGCACCCTTTGCTAGAGGGCCCTCTGAACTTAACTGGAAGTATTCCAGCTGGGAAGATCCTGAGTACTGCAATCCAGCTTTGGAGACTACAAACCCTGTGATGCCTTGGGTGGAGAGAGAGAGACTGCCTCTTACAGGGAATACAGGGAGCATACGCTGGGCTCCATTTTGGAGAGGTGCTGAGATTGTCTTAGTGGAGCTCTGTCCATACTCGGAGCTGGTGCTAAACTGCTGCTAGGGAGCCAGAAGCTGTTGCTGAGAGCCTGCTGAGGCTTTGATCAAACCGGGCGCCTCAGGGGTGGTTGGTGGCTTCCCTGGAGTCAGAGCAGAGACTGTTGCTATGTCTAGACCTGACTGAGGTGGGCCTGTAGTGACACCTTGTTTGTGAAAGTGCTTGCAAGGGAAGGGGAACAGTAAAGAGACTAAGTTGTCTGAGTCTGAGAAGAGGCGGAGTGGTCTTCTCATGGAACCAGAACCCAGGATTGCTGACATTTGGTTAAAACAACTCCAGTCTTCAGAGAGGGTGTGCAGCTTGGCATGATCCCAAATTAGAATTGTTCTGCCCCTTGTTGCCTTGGCTGCAGGGCCGGCTCCAGGCACCAGCTTCTCAAGCAGGTGCTTGGGGCGGCCGTTCCGGACAGGGGCGGCAGTTCCAGGTATTCGGCGGCAATTCGGCGGAAGGTCCGTCACTCCCCCTGGGAGTGACGGACCTCCCGCCGAACTGCTGCCGCAGATCGCGATCGCGGCTTTTTTTAGATCGCGATCGCGGCTTTTTTTGTTTGTTTTTTTGTTTTGGCTGCTTGGGGAGGCCAAAACCCTGGAGCTGGCCCGGCTTGGCTGGACTGATTCACCAGACCACCAGAGTGCTGTCTCCAGCTTCAAGATCTTCAAGTGCACCCATGCAAGGAAGTGTTTAGAACTCTGAAATCCAGAGGAGTGTACCCTCGGGGGATGGGGGAGGTAGAAGGTGACAGTGTAAATGCAAGTTAGATAAGTTTCCTCTTCTACTGTAAATTGTACAGGAACTCCTCACTTAAAGTCGGCCTGGTTAACATTTCGATGTTAAGTTGCTGATCAATTAGAGAACATGCTCGTTTAAAGTTGTGAAATGCTCCCTTCTAACGTCGTTTGGCAGCCGCCTGTTTTGTCCACTGCTTGCAGGAAGAGCAGCCCGTTGCAGCTAGCTGGTGGGTGGTTGGAACCAGGGTGGACCAGCAGCCCCCCTTCAGCTCCCCGCTCCCCTAAGTTCCCTGGTGCAGCAGCTGCCCCTCCCCCCACTGCCATGTGCTGCTCCTGCCCTTTGCCTTAGAGCTGCTCTGAGAGACTCCTGCTTGCTGTACGGGGGGAGAGGGGAAGAGAGGGCCTAATGTCAGGGTGTCTCTCCCTCCCCCCGCTCCTGCACCCCGCTTACCCCATCTTCCATAGAGCAGGGGGGACACACGAGGGAGGAAGGGAGCTTCTAGGCAGTAGCTGCGGTCTCAGGAGATCTCCGCAAGCTGATTTAATTAACAAGGCAGTGTACTTAAGCCTGGGATCAGCTACTTAAAGAGGAAATGCATATTTTTTTCTCTCACACACAGGGTGTGTGTCTCTGTCTGCCCTCCCTCCTTTCCTGCTGCCTTGTAGAGTGTTGTGAGAGTTTACCCTGAGGGCTCAGCCAATTGCTAGTTCATTTAGCAGTAAGGCATTCCCTGGGAAATATCCCACCCTCTGACTCCTCCACCTCAACTAAGCTTCACAATCATCATCACTGTGTACCAGTATTAAATTGTTTGTTTAAAACTTATACTGCATGTGTGTGTGTGCGTGTGTGTGTATAGATAGAGAGTCTCTTGTCTGGTGAAAAAAAATTTCCTGGAACCTAACCCCCTCATTTACATTAATTCTTATGGGGAAATTGGATTCGCTTAACATCGTTTTGCTTAAAGTCGCATTTTTCAGGAACATAACTACAACGTTAAGTGAGGAGTTCCTGTATTTGTTAATTGATTTATTGAACTGCCCCCTGCTGATTTAACTGAGTAGTCACATTCAGTCTCAGTCTGTCATGCCATGTTTCCTTAAATTGTTAAGTAAATATGTGTTAACTTTAATCTAAATGTATAATGGGTGCATATTGTTTATAATTGCTATTTTTGAGTTAGACCCATTGCACAGATTAGCTCAAGTTTATTCCTTGAGGCTCCCAAGGTATGCCATTGGGTATGTACAGGGCCCAGCCAGATGGAGGCTCCGTCAATTTTAATTCCCTTTACAAGTAAAATGACTGCAGCAGAGGGATGGATAGAGGATCTCACCTATCCAACATCACCACTGGGATACCAAGGATCACCTTTACTGTCCACAGCATCAGGTGCCTGGGCACACAGGTGAGTGTTGTCTGCTCCCAAGTAACCCAGGGAGAAAAGAGGGATTACACATATGTGCAAATGTACCTGTTCTCCTTCAACTTGCTTCCCTGAATTTTGAAGGGACCTGTCTTCCTGCTGAACTGTGTATAGTTCAGCTCTTGTCACTATGAAAAATATGCATTGACCTCCACCCTTTTTATGGAGCTTTTATGCACAGACGGGATTACAGTTAAAGAGGAGGATATAGTGATTCATTCTTAGTTGAAAAATGACTCAAGAAGGAAATTGCATGGTTTGAGATGACAGCTCATTGTAACCTGTTGTGACCATGCCTGCCTGTCATATCATACCCTGCCTTTCCCTTGGAAATCAGACAAGTAAACATGCCAGGCACACTTCAGTTGTAAACCACTACAAAGAGATACAAAATACCTATTTCTTTTTTCTGGTGGACAACTCCCAAACTCTTGATACCATGGTGATCCAACTCATTGGCACCAGAGACACCTGAGGTAAATGCAAGTGACTAAGATGGGGTGCAAGAGACAGGAATAAAAAACCTATAAAAACACGTCTGGAATGAATTATATCCTCTGGTGCATTCATAACTCCCACTACATATTCATGACTGGATCACTAGAAATATGTCTTGAAATTGTTGACTTTGGCAGAAGGACTGGCTGCTCTAATGCTAATCCTATAATAAGGCTGGTCTTGTAGCTAAAGCTCAGGATTGGGAGTCAGCAGATATCAGTACCATGCCCAGCTCTGCTGCAGATGTCCTATGTGATTGTGGGTAAGTTACTTACCTCTGTGCCTCAGTTTCCCAACATGGGGATAACAACACTTACTTCCCAGGGGGGTTGTGATTAATGATTGAAAAGCATATAGGAATATGGTGATGGAAAGTGCTATTATTATGTAGAATGTATGATGAGGGAGCCCTCACTTCACGCAAGAATTTACACTGAGCCAAACAGGAGATCATCGGTTATTTGCCTGCTCCTACACTTTTCCCTGACAAACTCAACCCTCTTCCAAAACAGAAAATGCAGAGGTTTATAAGTCCCGAGTTGCTTATATGGAAGGATATGGTAGGGTATAAAGCAGGGTGTTAACATTGAAGCTGCAATGCTATGTGACAAGCAGACATAAGGGTAGCAGAAGAACACTGTGCAAAGTGCTATCACTTGCAAACTAAGAGTACCAGCTTGGCAATCTCACCCTAAATCTTAATTAGAACCTGGGTTACGCTCCCAGGTCCATATTTAGATCTGAATAAAAGTGGCCTGATTTCCAGAAGTGCTGAACACCCACAAATCTCACTGAAGGGAATGAGACAGACAAGTGTTTAGGAGCTTTGAAACACTTTTATTTAAGTGCATACATATAGATTTAGGAATTTAACATTAGTCACCCAGGCTTGAAAATGTTGGCCCTTGGTATACCCATCAGCCCAATTTCCTGTCTATGGAACAAGAGATCCTGAAATTGTTTCCTTGATTCAAGTTTTCCATGTGCAAGCAGCTTCAAAAATCTTGCCCTGAAAACTGCACTTGTAAATTTTGAGCCGGATCCTGCTTCTACCGAAATCAATGGAAGTGACCGGTGGGCTTTTTGCAGTATGTGCAGGAAGATAAAACCATTTTATGCAAAATTTTGGCTCTAAGAAAGTGACTGTCAAATTCCCCAAAAGTTAAAAAAAATGCAAAGTAATTATGAACCTTAAAAACAGAGCAAAATTTCAAATATCCCATTGATTTTCCTTTCTTCCATATATGACTACCTAGTCATAACAATGGCCAACGGTATTGTACTTTATTGGCACACCTCCGTTAGATTACAATATTGCTCCATAACCAGTTGATGGAGGATGCATTTCTCAGTATCTTTCTCCCCCTCCAGGAGAAAATTCGTTAAGGACAAATTCACTATGGGTGTAAGTGAATTTGATGTCTGTTGACTTTAGTAAATTAATACCTGTTGATGATACCAATGATTTTGATCCATAATCTTTAGCAAGGCTTAATTTAGATTTTGTAATAAGGTTAATGGGATGTTCAGAATGCTAGTTAGGGATGCTAGTCAGACTCCCTCTATAATCCCCTATTTCCAAATACTCATAACTTTCTCAAACTTATTTTGAGGATAAAAAAATTTGAAATTTGGTCTCAGGCCAATGATAAAGCTATTTTGGAGAATCTGAAGGAAATCACTTAATCTCTTCTTATCTCAGTTCCCCATCTGTAAATTGGGGATAATACTACTTCCTTTCTCCCATCCTCTCTTTGTTCTTGCCAAGACATGAGACAAGATTGGATAGGCATCTGAAATCGATGGTCAACGATCCATTGGTGATATATTATGAGAGACTCAAATAGCTCTACCTATTTAGCTTAACAAAGAGAAGGTTAAGGGGTGACTTTTGATGACGGTCTGTAAGAATCTAGATGGGGAACAAATATTTAATAATGGGCTCTTCAAACTAGCAGAGAAAGGTATAATGTGATCCAATGGCTGAAGCTAGACAAATTCAGACTGGAAATAAGGCGTACATTTTTAAGCAAGAGAGATTAACCATTGGAAGAATTTACCAAGGGCTGTGGTGAATTTTGCATCACTGACCATTTTTAAGTCAAGAGTAGATGTTTTTCTAAAAGATATGCTTTAAGAATTATTTTGGGGAAGTTCTATGACCTGTGTTATAAAGAAGGCCAGACTAGATGATCACAAATGGTCCCTTTCAGCCTTGGAATCTATGAATCTTTGAAATTGGCAACTGGACGTGAAGGTTAATAGTCTTATATCCAATGACTGGAGTTTTTTGCTGTATATGCATTCCAGTGACTTCTATTAGGAGTTTTGCATGAGTAAAGATAGAGGATTTGGCCAGCAGCGGTTAAACATTTCCATCAAAACTGTTTTTCATTGGAAAATTAGATTTTTTTTATTTAAATAAAATCTTTCACAAAACGGTGTCCACTTTCCTCAGAAGTTTTTTCAGTCAGAAATTGAAATTTTAACACGCAAAACCCTAAAAGATTTCAGTTTTCAGCCAGAATGTACCATGGCCAAGGACTCCTATGATGTACTGCGATGACTTAGCAAGAGGGGATACCATAGTGCATCATGGGGATTTAGTCCAGTCAGGAAACCTGGTCCATAAAGGAGATGGGGGGCATAAAGCTCCCAAATTACAACTCCCATGAGGCACCACAGCAGCATTTCTGAATCATTTTTTTTTGGTTTTCAGTCAAAAGTTTTCAGCTGAATATTTTCAGATTTCTATTCTTTGCCAAAATGTTGAAATTTTCTGTGGGGAGTAAAAATAATCCAACTAGGTCTAGATTAGGCCAATTAAATTAAATTAGGCCAAAAGGCCAACATTTGCAAAATTGTTGACTTAAGGCAACAAGAGCTGCAGATCCTTGTCTCTGAAAAATCTGGCCACTTGTATTTAGATAATTGCATTTAGATATTTAGTGACACTCCGAGAACCTTTCCCAGACCCGAAGAAGAGCTCTGTGTAAGCTTGAAAGCTTGTATCTCTGACCAACAGAAGTTGGGCCAATAAAATATATTACCTCACCCCCTTGTCTCTGTATTTTTGTACCTAACTTTAAGCAGCCAAGTTTGAATGTTTTTACCTCAGTGCTCCAAATTAGCAGGCAGATGGTGTAGTACCAAAGTAGTGCCAACTATTTAATTTATTTTAGGCACACTCCTTGTGAGGTGCATTAATACTGAATCAGTGTTCTTAGTCCACAACCATCACTACGGTAACTGATAGTCTACATAGCGAAGAGGAACAACACATCCTTATGAAGCCTATTTGGCAATAATTGTGGATCTTTCTTACAGCAGCTCAACAAAGTGAAATTTCATGAGGTACTGCATCATTTCTTTTCCTAACTGTATATTCTGTTCAAATGCCAATAATGGCTGAGTGTAGAATTATTTTCACTGACCTGCAGAAATGGGTGGAACATCAGACACTCCATTAAAACAGTTAATTAGGGAAAAATTTAGATGGGAATAACACTTGTAAGTTGGTCATAGAGCATGCTGGCAGGCATACCGAACCTCGCTTTGGATATAGAACAAGACAGCACTTTGAGCCACATACTGAAAATCATCCCTAAATGAAAGTAACACAAATCTCTCCATGAGGAATAGCACACAATGGGATACATTTTCACTCTTCTTTTCCTCTAAAGAGACAGGAAATCTTATGAATGGCATCTCTCAATGGAAGCCTCATTATTACGGTTATTGATTGATTATGGTTAAGCAAGAAAAGTCATATTAAATACTCCTCTACAGCAACCTTCTCCACAGCTGATTTTTGCCAAACCCACTCTTCAGTGTGTGTGAGACCCCGCACAATTTCCAAAATATTAAGTGTTCCAGCATCTCATTAATTCATTGGTGCCACCTTGACTCTTACTTCATCTTTTAGGAAAGCAAGTCCCTGTTCCTTGGCATATCTGGGACATGGAAAATGGCCACGACTGTTTCATGACTTAAGTCAGAGCCTATGTTGACACCTCCCTTTAATGTGTAAGGTCAGCTCAGTGGTGAACAAGTGCAGTAATGTTAAAAGAGATCAGAACTTATTTTTTCACCTAATTATCTGCAGTTCTTTAATCAATGCTTTGTGCCCATGCACTCATCAAAAGCTTTCTTATATCAAGTTTCTATGACAGCTACAAATGCCTCATTCTGATAGGACAATCAGAATAACAAGCTAGTTTCCAAAAAGCACTTTCTGAATTGATTTTCACAATTGAATTATTCTGTTTTGAAAAGAAACCCATCCGTGTAAACCTACTCTCTTTTAAAACAGAGCAAAAATATGATACAATACATGATCAAGGCAACAAAAGTTAAGTTTTGGGGAGGGGAGAAATCTTAAGTTTAGAAAAAGGTTTTGCAATGCTTATGATTTAGTACTATATTAGTGCACAGAGATTAAGCCTTCACATGCCTGTGAGCATACACATCACTGTACAATTAGTAAAGCAGAGGTCTTCCAGCTGTGGCAGTCACAGGGATGACATTTCCAACTTCATGTGGACATCTGATCAGGCCAGGTTCACGGTACTCCCAAGGCTCAGATTGATAAAAGTAGGTAATTTTGCAGTTAAGGAAATAGCTGGAGTATAGAAGGCTGTGCACAAGGCTGAGCAACAAGAGATGGCTTCTAGTCCCAGCTGTCACTACCTCACTATCTAACCTTATGGCTTTGATCTATGGTATGTGCTTTGAGACTGTTCTGTAGTAGGAGATGCAGGAAGAATTCTGACTGACTTCCTCTTGGGACACTAATGAGAGCCCTAAAATGGTGCCTCTGCTCCCCAATCAGATTGTGTCTGGTTTCCAAACAAGGGCGCAAGGTGCACACTACCCTTGTTCCCCACCCCTGTTTTGTGCCTATGATATGTACTAGAGAGATATTCCTGTAACTGTATCCGACAATTGTGACAACCTGTCTCATAAAATTATTAGCATTGAGAAATCTACTTAGCTAGAAAGGAATTTAACCACAAGTTTCCTATCTTTGACTGGTATCTTTGAGTGATATTTATTTATGGAGACTAAAATATTTTGTCGAACTAGCAACAAAGTACCGGACTCATATCTTATATTGTCATCATGCTATCAATAGGGCCACATGTGCGCTTTGGCTGGATGTCCAAGGCCATTTTAATGTGTAAAAGGACATAAGTAGTCCCTCTATGTGCAAAATACTCCAC
The DNA here is from genome assembly GCF_011386835.1 of Chrysemys picta bellii. Classification (NCBI taxonomy): domain Eukaryota; kingdom Metazoa; phylum Chordata; order Testudines; family Emydidae; genus Chrysemys; species Chrysemys picta. Next base: position 219,242,900 of record NC_088792.1, on the reverse strand, counting down.
CACCTATACTTCATTACTGTAAAAAATGCTTGATTTATGATGTTAGCAGGATTGATTTCCCTCTTTGCAGTTACAGTATTGCAATTTTTGTTTTTTAAACTTCAACATGCTATGTCTTTTAGGGGGATTGGAAGAGACTGGCAAATATAATGCAGATCTAAATATCGTATTTGCATCTAGAGATTTTATTATGAGAAATTCAGGAATATTTGGAGAGGAGGGAGAATGAGAAGCAGACAGTCTGTAAAATGAATACATCAATACATAATACATCTTATTACAGGAGTTGACCACGTGGTGTAAGGTGGAAGATTAAGGCCTCTGAAATGTATTCTTCTAGTAGGTGTCACTGATTTTTAAAATTATACACTCCTCCCTCTGATGAATGGGTCCAGTTTGTACTAAGAGCATGAGAAGATGGCACAGTACAGCAACATGTAGCAGCAGTAGAAGAGTCCCAAGCAGCAGTTGTGATTGACTAGAAAATGAGAAAAGCCCAGCAAGTACCCTGGCTAAAAGATGACAAAGCACAGTAGCTCAGTGTGCATGTGTACGCATTACCCAGAAAGAGGAGAGTAATTTATAAACTGGTAGCACGCCTGGAGAAGCATTGCTCAGAACATAGCACACAAGAAAGGGCCTAATCCAAAGTGTACTGAAGTCAATGGGAGTCTTATCCTTGCTAAGGCTAGGCCCATTGCCCTCTTCCCCTCCTGCCACACACACAGTCCTTTTCTGGGGTTGTGTTGGCAGGGCCCACTTGAGAGTGGGTCTTGATATCAACACCTTTGAGTGCATAAAGCAACTCCTCACTCTCAAAGATAAAGTTTCAGGCTGTCTGAGTCATAGAGTTTAAGGCCACAAGGGACCACTAGATCAGCTAATCTGACTTCCTGTGTACCACAGGCCACCAACACCACTCTCAGACTAAACCCAACAAAATAAATGAGACCCACTAAACTATTATATGTCACAGGCAGAGAATAGGAGGGACCGAGGTGCACCAGTGCTTAGGCCTCTGCAATGGCAGGGAAATGTTTTAATGAGCGATACCCAGATAATCCTGGCAAGTGACCTGCACCCACACATTGCAGAGGAAAGTAAAAAGAAACAAGGTAATTGCCAATCTGACCTGGTAGAAATTCCTTCCTGACCCTACATACAGTGACCATTTAGACCCTGCGCTTGTGAGCGAGAACCAGCGAGCCAAGCACCGAGAGAGAGAGACTGCTCCGTGCCACCTCAGAGCACTGCCCCTCCCCCACTCCCACCCAGTATCCCATCTCCAACTTTAGCCATCCCTGATGCATCAGAGGAAAGAGATTCAAAAACTGGCAGGATGAGGGGAATCCCTTCCTGACCCCTGCAGGTGGCCAGCAGAAGCCCTGAAACATGAGCTTTAGGAGCAGATGATATAAACTGAAAGTGAACCCAGGGCTGTTCAGCCCTATCCCAACCCTCACCCCATCATAGAACTGCACTCATAAATTTGTCCAGCTCTATCTTAACACTAAGTTGCGTGCCCCCACAACTCCTATTGGGAGGCCTATCCAGAACCTCACCCCTCTGATGCTTAGAAAATTTCTTCTGATTTCCAGCCTCAATGTGTTCTTAGCCAAAAAATCCATTTCTTCTGTATCGACATTGTCCTTTAGCTTAAACAGCTCTTCACCCTCCCTGGTATTTACCCCCTAATGTATTTAGAGAGAGCAATCATATCCCCCTCAGCCTTTTTTTTTTTTTTGTGAGACTAAACAAACCAAGCTCTTCCAGTCTCCTCTCATAACTTTAAGATAGGCCCTCCATTCCCCTGATCATCCTAGTAGCTCCTCCCTGCACCGTGTTCCAGTTTAAATTCATCTTTTTTGAACATGGGTGACCAGAATTGTTCAGAGTGTTCCAAATTAGGTCTTACCCAGGCCTTGTACAATGGCATTAATACTTCTCTGTCTTTACTGCAAATGCCTTGTCTACTACATCCTAGCACTGCATTTGCCTTTTACACAGCCACATCACATTGGTTGCTCGTTGTCATCTTGTGATCAGCCCACACACCCGGTCTCTCTCCAACTGCTAAATCCCCAGCTTGTAGCAAAAATTATTGTTACTAGACCTTAAATGCATGATCTTGCACTTTGTACTGTTGATTTCATCCCATTTCTGTCACTCTAATCTTCAACATCATCAAGATGTCCCAGTATAATATTCCAGTCCTACTTTGTATTGAAGATGCCTCCCAATTTTGCATTACCAGAAAATTTCATTAGCACACTCCCTGCTTTTTGTGCAATGGCCATTAATGAAAAATATTGAATAAAACTGGTCCCAAAACCAATCCTTGAGGAACTCTGCTAGTAATCGCTCTCCAGTCTGACAACTCACCTTTCAGCACAACCCATTGCCTTCTGCCCTTTAGCCAATTCCTTATCCACCTTACAATGCTTGTATTCATCTCTATCTTCCCTAATTTAACTAATACATTCCCATGTGGCACCATGTCAAATGCTTTACTGAAATCTAAATATGTTAGATCTACTGCACTTCCGTTAGTTAAAAAAAAAATCAGTTATTTTCTCAAAGAAGGAAATCAAGTTAGTCAGGCATGATCTGAAGACCCAGGCAGACATCATTGCTTTGGTTACACTTGGGTCATGTTTCCGAGCTTTTCTTTCCAATCACGAGGGCTAGAAATTGATCATTCTGATATAGTCACCAGACTCCAGAGCTGGGGCCATAAGCATGGGTCTGTAGTGCCTATGCCTTAATTTGGCCCTGTTTGGGAGGGCCTAGGAAACAACTTTGCCATTCCAACATAAAGGATTCCTATACACCCTGATCACATCACTGTATCATCTATTCAAATTGTAAATTTTGGTGGCAGGAACTTATTATGTGTTTGTATAGTGCCTAGCACAATGGGCCCTATATTGCAAGTTGGGCCTCTAGGTGCTATCATAATACAAGAAGTAATCTGATCAGAGCTGATTTAAAGATCTTGGGGTATGGAAGATGATCATAAAGGATTACACTAAACTTAGAGGACTCTTATTTGACTTAACATTTGTGCAAGGTCTTTAAGTTTCGACAGCCTCTTGGTGCAGAAGAAGAGCCCACTTATTTGTTCCTTTCTATCCTAGTCAGTAGTTGACGTGTTTACACTAGTTTATATTCTCAAGACTGTCTTTGGAAGGGTAGCCACCTTTGGAGCTCCTGGAACACTGAACTGAGCCCTTCAGGGCCCTACCCTCTGGACTACAAGAATGGCTCCAGAGCCTACGGACACCATTTTCCGGCCTGCTTAGGGTTGGCACATGGACACAATAGACTGGAAACTCCTACAAAAGCCGATGGGGAGCTTCAGATGGAGTGATTTATATAGACAGTTTGCAGGGCCAATGAGGAGACAGGACTGCTCAGTCCTTCAGTGGGAGGGACAGGCCACCTCAGACACAAAATATTTTATTTTGGTTTTGGGCTGTTTGAGTTTAGAGCTGAGCTGAGATATGACAAGTGGCCTCTAAGGCTGTCAATCCAGCACCTTTTATGAATTCACCATCTATTTTTTAACAAAGGGAAAGTATGTCTTTCTGGAATAGTCACACCCGGGGCGGCTCCAGGCACCAGCGCACCAAGCGCGTTCCTGGAGCGGCAAGCCGTGGGGGGCGGCCTGCAGGTCGCCGTGAGGGTGGCATTCAGGCTGCCTTCGGTGGCACGAGTGCGGGAGGTCCACCAGTCCCGCGGCTTCGGCGGCAATTCGGTGGTGGGTACACTGAAGGCGCGGGACCCGCAGACTTCCCGCAGGCATGCCGCTGAATCCGCATTACCAGCGGACCTCCCGCTGAAAGCCGCCTGACTGCCGTGCTTGGGGCGGCAAAATACATAGAGCCGCCCCTGGTCACACCACAAAAAGAATATTAGCCAGCTTGCAAAAAAAAAACATGGCCCAGCATTATTTTTACATGTCAGATTTCTCTTTTTGGTATTCTGTCATGTGGCCAGTTTAATGCTCAGGTTAAAACACCATTACACTACATATATCCGTCCTACCACCTGGCAGAAATGTGAGGAATGTATGCAAGAAACAGCAGCTTGTGTATAATTCCCATGTCACAGAACCCAATAACTGAAATGGCCAACATTTCCAAGGGCTGCTTAGCTCACCTAAAGAGAGAACTTGCAGTGTGTGTGTTCAAAGAGGTAGCAGAGTCATTAAAGCTGGAGCAGTTCTTGCGCAAGATCCAGTGAGCATGTTACGTACTCATAAACAGATAAGTTAGAATGGTTTTCAGCCGTGCAAATGTAAATGAAGCCTGCTGAAGCAAGCCTTAGGTATGCCATCTATGTGTCTGACTGCTTAGAGTGCAGAGGAATTGGGTAAATATATGACCAACAGGAATGAAGAAACTTGCATCAGCACAGTGGATCAGATACAGGCATTGGGTATTTAAAAGAGCATGTCTGTGTGGAGGTATTTTACATAATTTTAAAAATACCTTTTTATTCCCTGTTGATTCTATACCCACTAGCATCTTGAAATGGGAATTTCTCTCTCTCATTTAATTTTCCTCTGTCGTGCATGCTGCTCTGTTATAGCGTTGCTCATAAAGGATTGGCTACTGACATTGATTTCTTTATGTATTGGTCTCTTTTCACTCCATGCACCACATTTAATAGGGTATATACACACCTGCAATTACTGCTTTGAAATGAAAATACATGGTTATTACAGATAACTAGTCTCATTTTCTGTTTAACCTCACCCCACCTCCCGCTTGCCCTTCTCAGGTACTGTTCCTTGTTTTCTGATATCCTAACTATCCCCTAACATCCCTGGCAAGCACAAGACTGCAAGCTGTCCCCTGCATCCTAATGGGCTGGCTGCCTCCCATTCCACACCTGCCTCTCAGTGCCATTGGCACAACCTGCTTTCATTTACCTTCTCTAAGGGCACGTCTTCACTACCCGCCGGATCGGCGGGTAGCGATCGATCTATCGGGGATCGATTTATCGACTCTAGTGTAGACGTGATAAAATCGATCCTCGATCGCTCTGCTGTCGACTCCGGAACTCCATCGCAGTGAGAGGCGGAAGCGGAGTCGATGGAGAGCGGCAGCGGTCAACTTGCCGCCGTCCTCACAGCCAGGTAAGTCAACCTAAAATACGCAACTTCAGCTACACTATTCGCGTAGCTGAAGTTGCGTATCTTAGGTTGCTCCCCCCCCCGTAGTGTAGACCTAGCCTAAGGTAGTTGCGTATTTTAGGTCAACTTACCTGGCTGTGAGGACGGCAGCGAGTCGACCGCTGCCGCTCCCCCGTCCACTCCGCTTCCGCCTCTCACTGCGGTGGAGTTCCGGAGTCGACGGCAGAGTGATCGGGGATTGATTTTATCACGTCTACACTAGACACGATAAATCGATCCCTGATAGACCGATCGCTACCTGCCGATCCGGTGGGTAGTGAAGATGTGCCCTTAGCGTCCCTGGTCGTTCCTACCACACTCCCTTGCTGATCTACGGAGCAGCCTCCCTCACTCTGCTGGTGCCATCTTAAGTGTTGGGAGTAGAGCTGGGTGAACATCTTGTGTTAAACAATTTATTCAACTAATTTAGCCTATTTCTTCCACTTGTGATTTTTCCATGAAGACGCCACAGTTGCTATATATCTGTTTGCTATCGTTAGTTATTCATTGACCAGTTTATTACAGTGTATTTCAGCCCTGGATTGCTGTTAAACTATTCACCATGATTAATGCTTTGAGCATTTGCTACTGTCATGGTCTTCACTCGTGGGGAGCATTGTCTAGTGGTCAGAGCTTAGGCCCTTCAACTTGCACAGGGGGGGTTGGTAGGGGAGCCCAGCCCTTCCACTCCACTGGGCTCCAGCCCAGGGCCCTATGAGGGCAACAAAAAGGTCTGACAGCCAGGAGCACTTTAAGGCTACCCTCCCTAAGCCACTTTCTACCACCCCTGTATTGTCCACAGTTCGCAGTCTGTACAGGGAAGCATGAAAGGACTCAGCTCATCACGTGGCACCTCTTCTTGAGTGGGTGTGGCGTGGTTACTCCCTCGCTCTGGGAGCAGCATCTGCCTCCTTTTATAACTGGTCATCCAGCCAGGTTAGTTCCAAGTCTCTCCCCTTCAGGGTAGTCCACAGATAAAAATAAGGGGAATTAACACAAATAAACTGAGTCTATGAGAGAGAGCGGGAATGCCTCAGTCTCAGGGTGTACCTGAAGTAGGTCCTCCCTTCCCTCAGGGAGGGACCTATAGGCAGTTGTTGTAGAGAGAGATCCTGCCTTCCCTAAGCTCTTCTCCCTTCCCCCAGGTGAACGGCTCTACTCCCTTTTAACTCCTCCTCCAGCTTGTACAGCTCATGCAGGTGTGGCAGAGCGGGGCTGGCTGAGCCCAGAGCAGCTCTCTAACCCCTTATTGCCAATATGTAGGGTTTGTATACCCCATCACAGCTACCTATTATTTACTGTTCATATTATTGGGTCACTTATGTCACATGATATTGTTTTTGCTCCCCAATTGGATTACTCCTAAGATCATAATGCCCATGCAACCCCCCTGGCATAAATATTTGTGCTACTATACATTTCAGTGAGTATTCATGGCACTTTCTCCTTGTACAAATATTTTTGTGAACAAACCTTTGCTTGTCCCTTTGTTCACAGAAAGCGACTAAAAGCAACATTTGACTCACAGTCCAGGTTGTATTCAAACAAATACTTATGAATGCTATTGAAATGTTCACCTAGCTTCAGAAGAAAACAAGTAGTGAGGAAAGTGGAAACAATGGGAACTCTGCCAGCAGTTGTGGAAGGAGTTCCAAGAGCAGAGGGAGTTAGGTGGCGCAAGTTTTGACCTACCAACTCACAGCCAGAAATGCTTCCTCCACCCCTAAGTGCACCTCCTAATGGTTACCCTCAAGCAACAACTATTTATCAGATGTCATCTACTTGGGAATTAACAGTTTTCCTACAGATTAACGGAGATGAGCATGGACATAAGCAGTTTGAGAAACACATAAATCTTGTAATTGCATTAACTCTGTAAACTTGATAAACGAATTGCAAAAGTCCTCCCAACTTTGATCGTATTTATTTAAATGAAAAGGGCGAGTACTGTGTTCTCATAGTAATGTTGAATACTCATGTCTGTTCTTTTCTAGTAAAACCACAAAGAGTTCATTCACCTGCGTACTTTCCAGCGAGCACATTAGTTATTCTGTATAAAATGTATAAAGATAATTAATGGAACACACTGTAAAAGGCCTCTTCTTACCTCATGGTGGGGGAAGAGGTAAACTAACCTCAAAATTAATTTCAATCAGTGAATTAACAGATATCTCAGTTCAACTGAGAAACCTGTCCCGGGATGCTTTAGTGGAACTGCTAGCAGAGCAGCATACAAATAATATACATATCTTGCAGATTACATAATTTATTTGGCAATGTTTTCATCCGGTAAAATAAACTTCAGAAAACTGCAGTGGAGCCTTCTTATAAATTAGCTCTAATGTCTAAAATCCCATGAGCTTTGAAATGTTAAAAAAATACATAATGTTGCTGAGCAACGTGGCTCAGCCTTAACAACTTTTCCTTGTATAAAGCGTTCCAGAAAAAGGACTACTGTGGAGGTTGTGTAAGTATTCACCCTATGGGTAGTGCTATTTTATTGCAATCTTTAAGGAACAGTTTACACAGAATGCTGACTGAATCCAATTATAAAGGAGTCTCCAGGGCTATTCTACTACCCTTCACTCTCTGTGTGAAGAAACACGGCCCAGCATGTTTCCCCACCCCCTGCTCTATAACCACCTCCACGGCTACCACTTTGAAATGTGTCACCTCCATAAACTTTACCATTAACATTAGAGAACTAAAACTGCTATCATCCAATTTTAATATAAAATCATCTTGAATAGATTTAAGAATAAATCAAAACTCAAATCTTTCTCCTTGTTTTTTCTCTCTCTGCTTTATTAAAAACTGTGATGTGGGCTTTTAAAATAGACTTGGTATCATTTAGTCTAGGGATATTGTATACATTGAATGCCCATGGAGTTTCAACTTCTGTACCTCCAAACTAGGGGTCCATTCAGCAAGGTGCTAAGAAGCCTTCAACTCCCCTGAGAGTCTGCACTAGGGATAGCTTACCTGGTTCAGATACATTAAGAATTTACTAGATCTTTGCCCCTAAACAAAAAACAAACCTTTTGTTAAGGTTTGAAAAACTCTAAATGAACTTTTCTTATTGTGTTTTCAGTTTCATTTTCTTGCTACCTTGTTTCAACTAGAACTAGAAGCAATGAAAGACCCCAAGAAAGGCTAACCTTTCAAAGGAAGAATGGTCTTGTGGCCAGGGCACAGTAGTTCTGGATTCTGTTCCCAGATCTGTCATTGACTCACTGTGTGGACTTGAGCAACTTTCCAAGGGGCTGATCCATCTCCCCAAAAAGTCACCGGGAGTCTTTCCATGAACTTTAATGGGAGTTGGATCAGGCCCTTAAACTCTCAACAGTCCCTTCATTGCCCCACCCATAAAGCTGGGATAATAATATTTTTGTCTGACAAGGCGAATGAGAGGATTACTTCATTAACGTTCATAGCACTGTTGAGGTCCACAGATGGAAGGCATTATGTTAGTGCAAATTATTATTATTTATCATCAGTCTCATGGTATTTTCAAATGTCCTTACTCACTAAAGCTAGGAAGTTCTGAAAATCTTGTTAGAGAACTTCTTCTCAAGTGATTTCAAACCCCATTTCTGGCCCAGAGATGTTTGGAATGAATTCATTGGTATTGGGACGTTTGGATGTTTATCAAAGCTGAGCCCTAGAGGCTCTTTTGAGATTCCCCACTCATCAATATTCTGAACAGGTGCACGGAACATGGCGTAAAAGAGACTCCCTAAATTTTAACAAGTTTATTAGCTCATTAGTGCAGCAGCTGAGACACTGGGACCAAAATATTCAAATTTGGTTTCCTAAGACCTGAAGAAGGTTTCTCACCATTAGAGAAATGAGGTACTGGAACAGCCTCCCAATAGGAGTTGCGGGTGGGACAAACAACTTAATTAGTTTCAAGAGAGAGCTCGACAAATTTATGAGTGGAATTGTATGATGGGGTTGCTTATGGAGGGGAGAGGGCAGAAGCAGGGGTTGGCAGCCCTGGCAGTACCTTCCTGTTCATATATTATCTTCCTAAATCTCATGCTTCAGTGCTTCGCTGGTCATCTGAAGGGCCAGGAAGGGATTCCCACGCACCCCTTCCTCAGTGTATTCTGTTTTTTGTTTGGCTTGGTTTGTCTCCTTCTTCTGAAGCATCAGAGATGGCCGCAGCTGAAGACAGGACACTAGATGAAGGTCCGGTGCTCCGAGATAGTACTGAAAATTCTCTGTCTCGGGTGCTTGACTGGCTGGTTCTTGCCCACATGCTCATGGTCTAACTGATCACCGTCCGTGAGGTTGGGAAGGAATTTTCCCCCCGGTCAGATTGCCAGTACCTATGTGGGTTTTTCTCCTTTCTGTACAATGGGTGGGTGCAGGTCATTTGCCAGGATTACCTGAGTATAGCTCAATCATTGCCCTGCCGTTACAGGGGCCTCAGGCACTGGTGCACTTTAGTCCTTCCTATTCTCTGCCTATATAATATAATAGTCTAGACTCCTGTTGGATTTAATACCTTGGTCTAATTTTGGATGTTGGGTTTAGTGTGTGGATGCTGATGGCCTGTGATATACAGGAGAACCGACTGAGATGATCCAATGGTCCCTTCCGGCCTTAAACTCTATGATTCTAAACTTGATGTCAGTGGGAGCTTTAGTAGCTCTGCACCTCTGAACATCAGGCTAATTATGGGCTAGATGGATTCTGACTCCCTAACCCCCTTCTGTACTGTGGATCTACTCACAGAGTAGTAAGTCAGGCTATGTAATCAGGTCAGATGCTTGTCCTCTCCTGCTACTCACTGACCACAGTAACTGAGCCAATGTGGGGTGGCTAGTAATTTACTGCTGGCTTAGGCCATCTGTAAATTACTACCCATCCAGGAGCAAGGAAGAAGCAGGGAGGCATTGTGACTCACAGGCGCATTTCTCAGTCACAATAATGAAGCTACGTCTCCTGGGTGGTACACCATGCCTTCCTCAGGGTGGTGCCTAAAGTGGCAATCTAGATCTATGAGCCCAAGTATGAATTTTTGTACTCAACTTAGGCATCCACATTTTGACTTATGGGCATTAAGTAAAATGTACAGAATTGTGTTAAAGTACCAAAGAGGACGCACTCGCCAGGCACTAATGCTATGCTGAGCATCACAAAGTCCTGTATACATGGCTGTGACCTTCATAAATACTGTATTTCCTGGCCTTGTGTCTCCCCACTTTCTCCTGTTCTCTCACTACCCCTTGACAACTTGCAGGTCGATAGCTGGGGAAAGCAGACAGGTTTAATGTTCTGGTGCATGCAGTTACTATACTATGTGCATATCTCTAAAGACGGGAAATTACCACCCTCTATATATACACACAGACACATAGACACACACGTGCACATCCATAGCCAAGGCCTACGGCAAGCCAGCTGATAGCAATCAGTATTTTAAGGAATGATATCTTATCTGCACATTCAGCATTCTTTTGAAGCAGAAGATGTTATGCTAACTAGCAACATTAGAAAAACAAACATTAAAGCAGAACGTGTGTCTATGTTTTCTAAGGGACAGAGGTATAAACTACGTGGCCCCTGAAGTTGAAACTGAAGAATAATAATCCCTAAGAACTCATTGGCAAGCTTGGCTGTGCGCCAGCATAGGGGAATGAAGGTGCTTACTCCCCTGTACCCACCTCACCGGACCATGCATGGTGGGCAGAGCAGTCAGCCAACTGAGTTGAGCCAGTGGGGAGGGAGAAGTAAGGTATTAGAAGAAAAGGGCTGGCCCAGCTTTCTTCCCTCATGAAGCAACAGAGAGGCAGTGATTGAATTGTGATTGCTCCTGTTGCAATGTAGCTGTGCACGACCCACGCCTCAGACTGACCGCAAAGTACCACTCCAGCCCTAAACAAAATTGGAGTGCAGCTAAAGATACAATTACCTGTCGTGAAAGTGCACAACTGTTAAAAGCTGTGCATACATTCATGTACATAAATAGCCAAGTGTGCTCCTCAGGTCCTTTGAATAAAGTCTAAACAGAGGAAGCTCTCTGCATACAGTCGTGTCTTTAGCACTGGGGATAGGTGCTGGAACTAAGGGTGCTGGGGGTGCTGCTGCACCCCCTGGCTTGAAGTAGCAATAACAACCCAAATACATGGCTTGCGCCTTCACCACCCCCCACTATAAAAATTGTTCTAGCACCCCTGGCAGTGGATGCCATTGTGACTCAGTCACTACCACTGGAGGAAAAGAAAACAGAGAGGAGAATGGAAAGTGAGAAATGCACCTTGGAACATCGCACTCCCTCTCATTGTGGCTATCAAGGCTGACAAAATAGTGCAGCATTTCCCCACACACCAGCTATTGCTAATTCATTAAAATCAATGGCAGGGTATGTTTGAACCTATCAGGGAATCTATAAAAATGGACTCAGAAACAAGTTTGAGTTAAGAAAGAAGTGTCAGTTGAATTTCCCAGGCAGATGTGTAAAAGCTTCCCCATCCCCCCCTTTTGGGGGGTCTTTCTGTGTATATTTCTGCAGAGCACAGATCAGTTATCCACAGTGAGAGAAAGAGAGAGTGTGAGATGGCCGACCTTGTCCTTCAGTGCCTAGGGCCTGTGGGTTTGGGCTAGGAACAGGAATTCCCTGTACAGACACTAAGTCTGCTGAAGGAGACAGGAGAGCGTGCTCCACAGAAGAGCACTTTATTCACTGCCACCAAGGAAAACTTACACAACAAACACACACAACCAAGGAAAAATGAATATTTTAAAAGTGTTTTTTCCCTAGAATACACAGTGCTCTTATTTCCTTAGGGGTGCAGTAAAAATTGTTCAAAAGTGTATTGAAAAATGCATCTAAGAGTTAGCTAAGATATTAATCTCTACATGCTCTAGTTACAAAGAGCAGGTCGTTGAACCAAGGTCTGAATATATCAACAATTCATAATGAATTATTAAAAATGAAATGTCCGCTGATGATGTCTGGAAGGGTTTTTTTAAGCTTTCTTTTTTAAAATGTCCTTTTGCAATCTAGTCACGCTTAGAACCTGTAGTAAGTTAAATACTTTCTCCTTCTGTACAGTGTGTGTGCATGTGTTGGTGAAAGCAGGCGAAGTATAAGGTAGATATGGACCCCAGATCCTTTGCTGACATGAAGCAGCCCCAGAGTCACCTTAACCAGAGGGGAAGGGTAGTCTGGTGGTTAGGGCACTAGCCTTGGACTCAGGTGACTTGTTCAATTTCCTGCTTTCTCACAGGCTTCTTGTGTGACCTTGGGTAACTCACTTAGCCTCACTTCCCCAAGGGAATAATAGTATTCCTACCTCACAGGGGTGTGGTGAAGCAAAACTCATTAAAGGCTCTGAGGTGCTCAGATGCTATGATAATAGGGGTCACTTAAGGACTGTAGACAGATAGTTAATGGGGCACTGCCAGTGGCCTAGAGCCAACATGATAGCAGCTTCTATGCTATGCTTGTTCCTGGCTGTTGAGGTTGCAGCCATTTGCAGTTACCTCAGGGTTTTCTAACTTAAACCAGGGAACTGGCCTACCAAACAGTCCATATTTGGGGGATCAACAAAAGTAAGCTTGATGCCATCTTTTCAACCAACATTTCCTAAGGTGTTGCATGTGCTTCTTGGCCACTGCTGAGAATTTAACCAGTAGTGTACCTGAACATATATTATTCAGTGGTCACCATTTAAAAAAAAATCAGGATTTAACAGATACCACACAGAGGTTCACGAGAGGTAACTGCAATATTTCCCTACACTCCAAAATGACGATCTCTGAGGTATCTCGGATACTACCGTGTGATAACTGCCAGTAAATGTTCTTAATTGCAACCGCACTAAATGGATTCTGTAGGGTAGTGGAAATACTGCAAGTACATATATACTGTACTTTTTTATTTGGTTTTTACTTGTCTTTACTTATTCAGATAAACACTGTCTTTGACTTTAGTGAGAGCTTTGCCTGAGTACAAAATAAGCAAGGGCTTCAGAATGTGGCCTGTACAATCTGGTTGAGGAAGTAAGTCACATAACTAATATTTGCACTATATGCTGGTCAATAATTTTTTTTATTCCATTAGCCGAGACAAGGCCTCATGACTCTACAATCTAAAAGCTGAGATGTCTCCACGGGGCACTGAGATCTTGGTCCTGATCCTTCAGTGCCCTTCCCCTTGTATACCAACACCAAATCAGAATGGCAGCATTTTACATTCACTCTGCATCAGTGTAAGTGATTACACAACAGAGAATGAAGTCCCCCGTACTGGAAGTATTTACTCTTATTCCACACTTGGTAGAGGACAAATTACATTCAGCATCATGTCAGCCAATTGTGATTAAACCTAGCTTAGGCCAGTGTTTAATCATGTTAGGTGATATGATACTGAATGCTATTTGTACTGGTCTCTGCATCATGTCAGCTAACTTCATTGTTAGTACCAAATTATGCCAGTCCCAAACAGGTGCACAAAGGAGGGTGGGGGAGTACAGAGAGTCCATTCCTCCCAAAGCCTTGAGCTCCTAATCAGGTGTCAACCATAATGTGTCTTGAATCAGCCAAAAGTTGGTTGTCCTTTACCCCTTTCTGTCACCCATTTGAAGGTTCTAAAAGCTTGGCTTTCCCTCACCCAGAAAGCTGCTGCACATTTAGGTGCACTCAGGGACTTCCCCTGAGATACACAGTAGGCAGTAGATCACGGGAGGCTCAGAAGTAACACTGACAGACCTGTGAGGTTCTCTGAAGGTAACAGAGTCTGTGGCGGGCTGCAGAGGAAGAAGGGAACAGGAGAAACTTTTCTTTCAGCTGGAAAAACCTCCTGAGGTTTCCAATGAGAAGGAAACCAAGGAGAGCCTATTGGAGATCACACAAAGGCAGGCAGAGGCACAGTGCATGCTTGGAGTCAGGAAGACCAAGTTAAAGGTTTGAGGATTGTGGGTTCCTTATCCAAACTTTTTTTGAACCTAACAAATATTAATTTTGGTTCAAGGAAAAGGCTGAGGTTCAAGCTGATCCCTATTTTAATTGGACCAATTCACTTCTCTGTGTTTATAACTTCAGTAAGTTGAATGAAATGAATTATAGTATATGGTACGTGCTTTAATAAAGTCAGCCAGATTCATTTAGCCATTGGATATATGCTGTATGGTGGGTGTATGCATAAAATTGTACTGCACAATAGATTAATATAACCCAAAATATAATAGATATTTTATATGACTATAAATCAATATAATATGACTATCAAAACATTTTGCTTTATTCACACACTGGGCAATTAGGGGTACCAAAATATTTTTACTGAACTTAGCCAAATTCCATAGAACCTAATGGAACCCTCATGCCCTTGGTTGAGTTGGCATGGAATATAATTTATATTTGTTTGAGTCTGTGGGAGTGTTTAATATATGTATTAAAATGGTGCTTGCAATGCTTCACATCCACAGTTTTGGTCATGCAAAAGTTCAGAATGTATGTGCAAACTGCATGAGCAAACCAGGATAGCACTTCCCTGAGTTTCACTGAGATGTGGGGTTAACTCTGCCAGTTGGCATCATCCCTTTGTTTTGGGTAGCAATCCTAGGGTCCTAATGTAATAGTTAGGGAAGATATTCTTCCAGTATTTTTCCCTTGGACTTCTTGGCACACTAACAAAAAGTTCAATCAGTGTCTGTGGAGGAATCTCTAGTTTTGCCACACAGGTGGTCTGCTGCCTGCTGGATGAATCTGGGACATATATTTGGGACACAATTTCCTGTCACACTATCCTTGCTCTTAGGAAATTCCAACAACTAACTACTTAAATCAAGTCTTGTGCAAATCACTCCTGAAAACACTTCACAGAACCTTGCTAAAAATAAGGAATTAATTTTAGTCCCCATGCAAGATGAGATAGGAAGATCTGTACAATGATGGGGTTTTCTATATGTCCAGATACTATAAGTATTGCATTCCTATGAGTGGCAAATCCCTATGTAATTTCATAGCTGCCCATATAACTGTCTGCATCCCTTTTACCTGCTTCATAAAGTTGAATTCTGTGCCTCTGCCAAGAAATAAAAAGAGTGAGTGAGTGCGATTCATATTCGGACCAGGGTGCTCAGATTACAGCATGTACATGTCTGCTGAAAACATATAGCGCTTGGGCATGCAGAATCATAACATTGCCTTTCACCTGAAAAAAGCACATTCATTTTATGCAAGGGGTCGTTTTTACAGGACTGAAGACAGAAGGGAAAAAAGCCCATTCTTCATAGTCATTGAATTCACTGAAGTCAAAGAAAAATTATACCAGAAGGACAGCACTGCCCAGGCAAAGCCTAACCCAGGAATACTAGCTATGCAGCCATGCTCATGTTGGCCACAAATAAATAATTAAATCAATAAATTTGAGACAAAGAAGAAAAGCATTTGGTATTGGCTCCTGGAAAAATTCAACCCAGACCTAAGCATTTGTGTCATTGCATTTCATGTGAGTGACTTCAGCAGTTTCTTCTCACCAACCACAATAGCCTACATCGGCATTTGCTTGCAATAATCTTCAAGCAATGTGCTTGTGAGATGTCTTTCTATTTTGTTAAAAAAAATGTAGTGTCAAAGACACTGGTGGCTCTCTGGTTATATATTCAGGGGAATTTGTAGCCTCCGAGTAGCTGAGCTCACAAAGGGCTCCCAGCTTGTATACACCTGAATTCAGTAAATAATAACAGAGAGAATAAATACTTAATCACTATGTCTGAGCGACTCCATTCAGTTCTTGAAATTGGAGAAAAAGCACAGGATTTTCTCATTCCTCTGCCTGTTTCCTAAAAATTTTCATCACTTTTTGAAGGTCTTATTTAGGGCTGGACAAACCAGTTGTTTAACACTAGCATCATGATGTAGACTTAGTTTTTAGTGATGTAAGAGTCACAGGTGGGTCATAGGTTGTCTGAATGAGCACCCAAAGGTTGGATGCTTATAGCAAATTATCTGCACTGGGGCTGGAAATCTGGCTGTCTCAGATATAGGATTCTACCTGATTTTACTCAACACAGAAACACTATGATTCTTGCAGAACTTTCACAAATCGAGTCCCAAGAAAAATCCATCAGTGCAGAGATCCACACAAATGAAATGCACTTACAGGGGAAGTTATCCCATCTTTTTTTAACCTCAGGAAAGGTTCACTTTTCATGGGTGGTGAATGTTCACACAATTATTATTTTATCTGGTTAGGCTTAGCCATCTCTAATCATTGCACTAAGGATGTCAGGAAACATCCAGCCTTGTTTGAAAATAGTTAGCCAAGAAGAACCCTACCTTCCAAGATTCCTAACCACATTAGAAGATTCAGCCATGGAGAAACATCCATCCAAATGAAGACCTGCCCTCTTGAACCCATCCCTCAAGCTGCAACGGATGAAGCAGCTTGAGTTCTTCAAGCTTCCTGGTCAACAGTAATAAACTCAAAACTGAATGTCTCTGTCTATACCTTAATCTCATGAAAGTTGGCTCATATCAGAAGACAAGATGACTGAAATAGAACCAGAAGAATGAAAAGGCCTTAATGCACCGAAAACAGCAGCAGGTCCAATGCTATTCCCAGGTATTCATTCCAGGATGGGAGAGCGGTTAGCATGAGTGTACAGATCAGCAGGAAATTCTTTATCTAATATAATAGCATTCCAACATTAACATGAATTGATGTTATCTCATCTAGTCCAGGCCTCCTGTCAGTGGAGAATCATCCACAACAATGTATTCTTCAGTACTTGCTTCTTGTAGTCTAGGAATTAGGTCTGGTGAGCTAGAGTACAAAAACTATAAGTGATGGAATGAAACTGAGGAAAGAAAATTTAGGATGATTCTAGCAGGGCAAAATTTAGGATGATGTCCCCTTATAACAGGGTAGGGTTCACTATAGCCCCATGGCTGTGTCTACACAATCATCCCTTGGCCTCAGGGTGGTGTAGCCCTGTGGCCAAAGTCAAAGGTCTGCTCTCTTTTCCAGGGCTGCATTGCCTAATGACCAGAGACAATATGGCTGCCCTTTCCATCAGGGCAGAATGGCCTAATGGCCAGAGTCAATATGGCTGCCTTCTCGCTCAGAGTTGTGTGGCCTAGTGGCCAGTCGGTGAAGTGGACTGCCACCTAGGGGTGGGTGGCGGCTCGGGTAGAGAGATCCGGCCCCTCCCTACTCCACCAGGTCCCAGCCCAGGCCCTGGCAGTGGCAAGTGTGCTCACCACTGAATCAGCAGGGATCCAACCAAAGCAAGCTGCCATCACCCGACACAATGTCTAGTCTCCCTGGGCTACTTCCTACCCTGTCCCTGATGCAGTGGTCCGGGCATCTCTGGGCTCCTTGGCCTGTGCTTCTTCTGGCTGGTTCAACCTTCCTTGGATGTCCCTGGGCGTGCACCTGGGTCTCGGCGCCTCTGGCTTCCATGGTCAGGGGCTCTAGCAGCTCCTGGGCTGGAGCCTGCAACATACATCCTCCCTCCTCAGCAGTCAGCCCTGACTGAGCTGAGCTTCTCTCTTTTATACTGGTCTCCAGCCAGAGCATCCCCAGCAGGGCCAAGGGCCCTCCTCAGCCCAAAGATGAAGTTAACACCTGCTGGATCAGTACAGGGCAAGTGCATCCCATCACAGATGAGTTTACGAGAAGATTTCTTTGCCGTGACTTCTGTTACACAGTGGAATAATCTCCCAAGGGAAGTTGTAGAAACCCTTTTTTAAATCATTTGAATCAGAGTGTATGCCAGAGGGAATAACCCTGCTTTCACTGGATATGGGCAAATGACTTAATGAACAAAACGTTCAAATTTGATGCAAAAGATATGTCTGCAAAAATGAATTTGCAGCTGACGTGCATGCCATCTACCATTTGCATAGGCAGATTGGGCAATTAAATACACAAACAGGTATTTACTGTTTACATAGAAAAAAATTGACATTTACTGCCTGTGGTCCTTCAATTTACTATGGCAATTTCCCATTATAAAAATTAGGAATACAACAAAAACACCCTACTCAATTCCAGCCCAATTTTGCAGACCCAAGTTCATGGTAAAGGTAAAGACTATGATGTGGTAAACATGTATGTGGTTATCCAAACGTGCATCAGGTGCTCGTGCCTTCTTGCTGGCACACCCATTTCCTCCCACTTTTGAAAATATGGTCACAATTCAATAAAGATAGCAAAAAAGCGTAAGATTACATCAGGGCTGACAGACAACGACTTCTAAGTTAATTCATCCTTCCAGTATCACTCTGTTAAGAGTCCTGATTCAGACAATACTTAAACTTCTTACTTCAAGCACGTGCTGAAACCCCTTCTTCTTTAGCAAAGAGTCAGTGGAACTTAACATTAAGCACGTGTGCAAGTGCTTTGCTGAATCAGGGCCATGAAGAACAAATCAGTTTAATTTCAGTAAGGGATAATTTTATTTTTAACTCAAATCTAGATGTTTTTAAAGTTGCACTGTTTTTATTTTTAAGGGTGCATTCCTGCAAGGTGCTGAGGGCCCTCAACTCCTGTTAACATCAGTGGAAGCTGAGAGCACTCTTTACTGCCCAGGAATAGGTACTAATTGCTACCCATCTAAAGGCTGGTCTACACACAAACTTTCAGTGAAGAAACTAAATCCATTTTAATTCACACCTTTGTTCTATTACTGCAAGTGTGGGCAATCTTATTTTGGAATAAAAGTGCCCTATTTGAATTTTGCTTAAGTCGGTTATGAAATTAAAACAGATTTAGTTATTTTGATGCAAGTCTGTGTGTAGGACACCCTAAGAGAAGCAATTATCATTAAGAAGCTAAACTCACTATTCACCTAGAACTTAACAATGTTTCCCTCAGTGAATGATACGTAAGCTCTGTTTCCTATGTTAAGTAAGATACAATTCACTGACAAGAGCTTTTAATTAATTAATAACCATAATTTGCTTCAAAATCATTTTGTGGAAAAAAACTATGAAGGGAATCTAAAAGACTGTGTTTCCACTTGAAATAATAGACCTTGTTGGCTAACATTACAGTAACACTTGGATTATTCTATTAGTGCCTTGCTGCTGGACTCCTCAGTTTGAATGAAGGACCAGAGATGCTGTATTGCTTTCGAAGTTTAAGCAGATTGACTGTACTCAGAAGTATTGAGTCTCTAAAGAAAAAGGGGACAGAAACTTTATACAGGCAAATCCAGCCAAAAGATGCCCCCTGTGAATAAGAGAAAGGTATAATGACTAGTGCTGCCAGTGTTTTGCCTTCAAAAGTTCAAATAAAATCCACTACCTTTGCTTTAAAAAAGTGGTAGTCACAGAAAAGTCAAGGGGAATTGATATTTCCTTTATGGAAAAGTTGTGGTTTAGATTTCCCTTTGGAGTCTTCTCATTAAATGACAATTTTCAGGAACTGTTAAGAGTCAAAAGAAAAGTGCTTTGAAATGCATTTCTGTTCAGTCTGAAATATTCACCTTTATGATTACCAAAGTTGGCATGCTGTATTGCTACAATGCCTAAAATATCCCCCCCCAAAGAACGAAATGGAGTGGCTGTAATGTTTTTTTTTCCCCTGTCATCCAGCATTATTTTTATTTCAGTTATTCTCAGTGTTGAGTTTGTCAGTTCTCCAGAGCACTGCTGTGAAGTATATTATTCCATCTCCTCAAAAAATGAAAACACATGAAATGAACTATTTCCATCTGAAAAGAGAATAGTTTTTATTTAAGCAAATAAATCTTATCTGGTTACAATTATACATATATTGAGCAGGTGAAAATATAAGTTCCGTGGTCATCCATAACTGGAACAAGGTGGGGGATTATTTTTGAAACCAATGCAGCTCTGAAAATTGGAAATTCCACAGACAGAACAAGAAGCTGATTTTGGTTTTATTTTATATGATTGACACTCCAATGCAAGGAAAGATTTTGTTTTGTTTTGTTTTAACTGAGGTTATATGCAACCTATGAATTGCAAACTTCTCAGACAGAATTCCAAATTTTGCTTCCGTATTACATACCCTTACTCTTACAACTAGTCCTTATTCACACAACTAGTCTTACATGGGAATATTCACATGAGTAGGGGCTGCAATATCAGGCCCTGTAAAGAACCAACTAACAAGTTCTTTAGTGATCACAGATTCAATATTGACAGTCCTTTCAGTGATTCCGTTACAAATCCTTACAACTGTCAATATTTGTATACCATGGTGGGTGCCCATAGATCCACACACTCACACTGAGGCTTGTTTTCTTCCCTTCTCCTTCAGCAATAGAGGCTTCAGTCCCAAAATACTCACTAAATCTGTCAACACCTTCACTCCTCTATACCAAAAGCCAATGTCTAAAGTTCATCAGTTGCAACAGCTAATCATATTTCTTAGATTCAGTTGTATGGCCACAGAATGATCATTTTACAGTACAATGATATTCAGTGATTTAATTTTTGTGAGCCAAATAATCAGTAGCTGTCATTTTGGGTACCGTGTCCTTTAAAAACAATATTAGTCACACTTTGTTTCCTAAATGCATAGATTCAGCTCCTCTGGGGATACCAAAAAAGATACATTAAGAATAAAGTTTCAGTGACACTTACAGGAGGTTGATAAATATTTTCCACATGTTATGTGCATTGGGGGAAAGAATTAAAAAAGCAATATTAGCCTTTGTACACCAACAACCCTTTGCCTACTTCACCTCTTGAACAATCTCATGTGTGCAATCAGATACTAATGAGTGCTTTTGTGATTTGCCAAAGCAAAAAT
This sequence comes from Chrysemys picta bellii, assembly GCF_011386835.1. Taxonomy (NCBI): domain Eukaryota; kingdom Metazoa; phylum Chordata; order Testudines; family Emydidae; genus Chrysemys; species Chrysemys picta. The sequence continues at coordinate 219,221,976 of NC_088792.1, read as the reverse complement.
GTGATCTCAGTCAGGAACTGATTTCAGCAGGGATGAAGGAGGATTAAGAAAAATGAATTTTGATTTCTCATAAGGTCCACACTAAACCAGCTGAGGTAATTATGGGGACCCTGTAGAATCAATATTTTATTAAAGCAATGAATCCTTTTGCTGAAGATGCAACTAATCTTTGTGCCAAAAAACCTGTTAGTGACACAGACGTGTATGAGTCTCATTCCTCGCGCACTGTAATAAGGGAGAGTACAGCAGTCATCGCTGTTCTTTGGTTTAATCATAGGAAAGAGATCTAACAAGAATGATGATGCATAGCTAGAAAAATGTAAAAATTAAATTATCCACAAATTCAAACAACTCTCTAACATGTCAAACGATGCAGAGGCAACTCAAAGGTTTTCAAAATTCTACTGAGCCATTCATTTGTATTACTCTGTGTGACATCACTTTAATACAGAAGATAGTGCCATGTCATTCTGCAATAGGATATATAATTTAAGGTATGAACATAATCCCCTTTAGTACAGTTAATACCCTACTCAACATTGAACATTTACCCTAATGTGATAGACATGTAAACAAAAGAATCCGCCTGATCTGCTTACCACCAGCTGAGGTAATAAGATTACAATGTAAGTGGCATACAGAAAGGTACAAACAGTAACATATTCTTGCTCACAGAGCTGCAACGGCTAATATTCACCTGAATTATCTACATGCAGTTCTGTAGCTAGAAGTAAACTTTTGTCAGGTGCACTCTAAGATCACAGTTCTGCGTGTCATATACTATATATCTACTAACATACAATGCTAGCCCATGCTGAACACTTACGGAAGTGCAACAAGCTGTTTATGGGATGAACTTAGTTAACTTCTTGAGTGCTGAGACACAGTGTACATTCATGGGCTGGGCACCATTAATTTTAATGAAAGACTAGGATGTACATCCAGAAGTTTTTATAGATGATGCATTAATGGATATGCTTCATACTTCCTTAGGGCACTAAATTAATAAAATGGCAAACCCTGAATCAAACTGCTTGCATTAGTAACACAATATATATGGAGATTTTTTTTTTTAATAAATGTTTTTTGTATTAAGGAAATAAAAAACAACTAGGACAATTAAAATGAAATCGGGGGGAAATGCAAAGATAAGTAAATATAAAGCCATGTTCATTGGATTGTACAATAAAACTTTACATTGGTTCACTGTTTTGTGTTGTATGAAAGAAAAAAAAGAACCAAAGCAAAAAGGAAAGAGAAGAAAAAGCTATGGGAAATGAGGAAAAGATGACACATACTGAACAATCATAACAGATTCATGTGTGCCCATGTTGACAGTGTTGTCCTTCTATTACAATGACCTAAAATGGGTCAGGATGATGGGGAGGACAGTTTGTTATAAGCTTGTGTGCTTACAACACCTTCGTGAAGGAATCAGAACATAACTGGCTCAGCAATATATATTATATATATAGTAGTTCTGTTCTGTGGCAAGTGTTGAGTTGTATCTCTTGCAAATCACTAAGGACATTCATTAAGCTATTTAACCAAGTGCATAACTTTCAGCAAGGGAATACTCTCATTGTTCAACCAATTTAAGTGGGGGTTTAAGTGTTTTTCTGAACTGAGGCCAAAAGGCCAGTTCTGTCTTCAGTTATACCCATGCAAGCCCCTCTGAGGTTCCTAAGTGTAGGACCCATGTAAACTAACCATCTTCTTTCTATCCAGGCTTCTGGATTCTGTAGCTATCCACAAATATTTGCCTCAGTCAGCTGATACCTTAGTATTTTGCTTACATGTTATCATCCAAAATTATGTGTCTCAGATGTAAAAGTCAGCAAAGCTGTTGGATTTATTATTTATTTATGGTTTGGGTTAGTCTATTATACAGAGTTAATCTTGCAGAACCGAGAATCTAGTCAATAGCTGCTCGTTCAAGGGTCTGTCTTTCAGCCTTTGTTGGACAAGTTTTCTGTTATGGTTGGCAATGCTGATCTAACCACCAAGTTATTGTTTTCCTTGAGAAATGTATTTCTTATTTTCTTTTGGGGCCAAATCCTGAAGTCCTTACTTAGGCAATACTTCCAGTGAAATCAATGAGTTTCACCTGTGTTAACGACTGAATAAAAGATGCATAGGAGCAGTGGTGCTGGAACAATTTTTATAATGGGGATGCTGAAGGTGGAAGCCATGTATTTGGGTTGTTATTACTATTTCAAGCCAGAGAATGTGGCAGCACCCCCAGTTCCAGCACTTATGAATAGGAGTTCAGCATTGGGCTCAATGTTTCTCTGTGAAAAGGCAGAGGCCCTCTCCTTGGCCCCTCCCTCAGAGAGCTAATTAGTATTCAAACTCCCTCCTTCCCTCCATTGAGTCAGGCCTTACTGGCAATTCTAACTCAGCTAAACTAAACTATTTCTACTCCAGCTTGTTTACTATAGCATTTCTCTCTAAGACATCCCCCCAGGCCTAGTTCCCTCTGGCACAAAGAGGCAATCCAGTCACCCCACTTTCCCTTATATCCTGGTTGGAGATAATTGGACCCACCTGCCAGCATGATTCAGGAGTAGCTACTATGAATTGTAATGCAGGCTTTTAGCATAGGGACCTTGGGTGACTTACGAGAAAACCCCACTATTGTAATGCAGGGATTCTGTTTCTTTGTTACATTCTCCGTGTACTGCTAAGAATTTTAAATAACTATCTCCTCTCTCTGATGCAATGTTGTGTGGGGAAAAAAAAAGTTGGCTGTAGCATTTGTACATACCTGGCCTTTCTACGGGTTCATCCAAAACAGTCCATCAAGATTACAGCTAAGTTTATCCTATTTCATTTCCACTGGAACATACGTAAAAGATGACTGTTTCTCTTAATTTTTTAATTGAATTTAGATCAATTATCTTCAAGCGGAAATATAACTTCATCTTGATTTCACTCTTGCTAGTGATCTTGCATAATAAAGCCGCTGTATTGTTATAATTGAATAAAATCATTGTTTTTATTCGAAGGGAAAACTTCTGCCTCAGAGGAGAACAAGGGAGTGGAATGAGCACAACCCAGCTTGAAACAGGAGATGTGGACTTACTTCCACATTGTAGGCTTAACTGAGCCCTGACGTAAGCAGATGGGGCTCCTACTGCCTTCAATGAGAGCTGCACCTTCTAATGCCAAGACTGCATCTAGTCTCATGTTAGTTAACAGATGTCACACCTGACTTTCTATGTTCATTCATTAAAACGTGAATTGTATGTAAATAGCGATTGCTTTAAAATGCTGCATTGCCCTTGTAGTTGACAAGGAGAGACGGTATGCACAGACTGGAGCTAGTTTTCAATTTAGTTCCCTCATTTTATTGGTGTCAAGATATGTGAAACAGTGAGAAGGGGATGCAGAGATTATTTTAGCACACCTATTAGAGCCAGGGTTGTTAGGTAGCCCTTAAAGCTCCTCAGGATAGGAAATATGTCTCTCTGTATTTCTACAGTGCTTAGCACAACTGGGATCTTCACTGGGGCCTCAGGGCACTACCATAACTCTTGTCCAATCCCTGATCATTTTGTACCTTGACTACTGTAATCTCCTCCTGCCCAGTTCAGTGCCCGCAACCATAGAGTCGGTTTCTCTCTCCTGTTGGAGCTGTTCCACATTGTACAGATCTTTATATATTCATTGGGCCAGCAAGACAGAAACAGACCCTAAAGCCAGGCAGTTAGGGTACTGACATGGGATATAGGAGACTGAGGTGCAAGTCCCTGGCTCCAAATCAAGCAGAGCAAAGACTTGAATGTGGGTCTCTCACATCCCAGCCTGGTGTCCTAACCACCAGACTATTGGCTATTCTGGATACTTCTTCTCCAGACCTGAGAAACATCCCTGAAGAATTTTTTGTCAAAAGCAGAATGTTTTCATTAAAAGTTTTGGTTTCAACAAAACGGCATTTTGGGACAGAAAATAACTGTGTCCAAAAAAATGTCGACCAGCTCTACCCCCACCCTATCTATCTATACAATAACTCATTGCAAGGTGGACCCCCCACCACCCACTCACTCTGCCAATGGTGCCAGCCTTGATCACCTGATTCTCTGCTTTTCTGACAGGCATTTTAACGCTTTCTGCCATACCATCCCTTATGAGTGGGAAAAGCTTCCATTCAAAATCCATAAAGCCTCATCCATAACATTCCATCCCAAAATTCACTTCATCCCTAAACATACCGTAAACTACAACCTGACAAAGGCTAGGTGTGGGTGAGTTGTGTTAACTGCTCCTAACTAAGAATTGCGCACATCCTATCATTATTGTTACCCTGTCTCTCCTGTGCACTCAGCCAACCCATTCACCTGTTACGTCTTTTCTTTCAGACTATAAGCTCTTTGGGCAAGGACTGAGATTTTATATATGTTTGCACAGCACCTTGCACAATGGGGCCTTTAGACATAAGCACAATAGAAATGTTAAATAATAAGAAGTAATAAAATATCAAGATATTCAAGGTGTAAGTAATAAGAGTCCAGGGCCCCTGTCCACTAGCTCAGTGGCTCTCTGCCTTTCCAAACTACTGTACCCCTTTCAGGAGTCTGATTTGTCTTGCATACCTCCAAGTTTCACCTCACTTAAAAACTACTTGCTTACACAATCAGACATAAAAATACAAAAGTGTCACAGCACACTATTTCTGAAAAATTACTTACTTTCTCATTTTACCATATAATTATAAAATAAATCAATTGGAATATAAATATTGCACTTGCATTTCAGTGTATAGTATATACAGCAGTATAAAAAAGTCATTATCTGCATGAAATTTAGTACTGCTAGTGCTTTTTTCTATAGCCTGTTGTAAAACTAGACAAATAACTAGATCAGCTGATGTACCCCCTGCAAGACCTCTGCGTACCCCTGGTTGAGAACCACTGACTAGCTAATATACAATAGGAAAAATGATCTACAGCAATATGACATTGTCAATGTCAAAACTCGCTATGTTGTATTAAGGTCTGAAGATTGGGAGATTAATGTACATGGTGATTTTCTGTTAGCTTTCTATGGTATCATTTAGGTCAGAGTTAAATCTCTATTATCCAGGGAGATTTCCCAACAAGTAAATTTATTATTGTTTGGCATCAAACATAACAGCCTTAGCCTCTGCTGTCGGAGATCTCCCATCTATATAATTTTTTCCATTGCACTGCAGCACAGTTGATTGGTCCTCCACTTGCAGCTTGTAAAATAAGAACACATTACATCACACAGTATGTGTGCTCCTAAGCAAACTTCCAGCAAGATACCCACGTACAATGTTTGCAGAGAATTGTTGACACTTCCCATAAATGTGCTAGCTGCTAGTGTGGGCTTGCATACCTATCCACCTAATATTGAGGCTTGACAGTAACGTTTATTCAGCATGTCAGGGAAGGTGGTACTTAAAGATATGGGCACGAGCGAGGCAGGTGGAGCCTGGAAGCCTTTTCTATCAGCAGTAATAGCTTCCCTTTTTACATATAGTCTGCATGGGAAATTGCAGATTTACTTTATCATAAAGACTTCCAGGAACATAATGCTTCCGTCAGCAGTCCATTTAACATTTATAGGAAGTGGCCATTGGCATTTCAAATTGGATTACAATTGTAACCAAGATACTTATGTCTTGTGTAAACATGTATCCAGCCAATTCAATGGACTCTCTAATGCAGGGGTGGGCAAACTTTTTGGCCTGAGGGCCACATCTGGGTATGGAAATTGTATGGTCATGAATGCTCACAAAATTGGGGGTTAGGGTGCAGGAGGGGGTGAGGGCTCCAGCTGGGGATGCGGGCTCTGGGGTGGGGCTGGGGTTGGGGTGCAGGAGGGTGCTCCAGGCTGGGACCAAGTGGTTCAGAAGTTGGGAGAGGATCAGGGCTGGGGGGTCAGGGGTACAGACTCTGGGCAGTGCTTACCTCAAGCAGCTCCCGAAAGCAACGGCATGTCCCTCCTCTGGCTCCTATGCAAAGGCACATTCAGGCAGCTGTGCATGCTGCCCCATCCACAGGCGCCGCCCCTGCAGCTCCCATTGGCCATGGTTCCCAGCCAATGGGAGCTGCGGGGGTGGCACTTGGGGCGGGGACAATGTGTGGAGCCCCCTGGCTGCCCCTACATGTAGGAGACAGTGCAGGGACATGCCTCTGCTTCCAGGAGCCATGCAGAGCCACGGCACACATGGAGCGGGGGAAGCCCCGGACCCCGCTCCCCAGCAGGAGCTCGAGGGCTGGATTAAAACATCTGAAGGGCCGGATGTGGCCCCTGGGCTATAGTTTGCCCTCCCCTGCTCTAATGCCTCATTATGGAGGCATCTCTTTAACCAAGGTGATTAAACTGTAGTAGGATGCTGATGGGGATCTTCCATCTGGGACGACTTCATTCAGTATTAAAGTGCAGCTGAACATGAATTGGACTGATGTTTCATTTGTCTTTTCATAATAGCAAAAACAATTTTACTTTCACGTTTTCTATGACTGTCAGACATAATGGGTAACTTGGCCAAAGCAAGAGCTAGTTCTGGCACCAAATTTATGTATCAAATAACTATTCCTTTTGGGATATTCTGTGTAAGAAAATATAACAAAGTGAGAGATCTGTTAATCCATTTCCTGATCCTATTTGTCATGTATTCAAAGCAAAGATACGTGGCGGTTCAGTGATTAAGAAAAACCTCACAAACCCAACAATGCCTACAGTTATTTACTCACCTATATCGTGATTTATCCTGCCAGCGAGCTACTCCACTGTAGCATCAGCCTCTGCTGCAGCTTTTCTTTATTGTCCATGTTTGTTTCTTTTGTTTCCTGTTGCCATCTACAGCTCTTTGCTGTGAGCCCACTTATATTATGAATGCCCACTAAGGTGAGCCCTGAAGTGAAAAGTTGAAGCTACAAGACACTCCCAAAGTGAATCTCCCCACACGTAACAGAGTACATCTGTATTTCCAAGAAAATGTACTACTTTTTATAATGAGCACAGCTTGTGGCAATTATAAAACTCAGTTTCTTTCTTCTTGTTTGCTCCCAGCTAAGCCAGTTAGACACACCCTTATTTTAATGCTTTTATTGCTGACCCTTTACTTCACACCCATGTTCTCTCCTGTTCCATTGGCATTCCATTGAAATTGATGGAATGTCAAGATGTACCTTCTACACTTGGAGGTATGTTCTGCTGGAGACGTCTGGAGCAATGAGCAGCCCTTGTGGCCTGGTGGATGTATTCATTACGGTGAACAGCACCTGGATGTGTGTTCTGATTTCTCTTCCTGATATGCCAGACAGCAGTTAGAGGTAAATTCTGCTTGATGTTCCTGGTAATACAAGGCAGCAGTCAACTTTGCCCAGGCTTAGTGTTCATGGATAATGTCCTCATTTGGAGTGTAAGCTCTCTGAGGCAGGGACTGTCTTTGTTTCATGTTTGTACAGTTCCTAACACAATGGGGCCGTGATCCATGACCACAGTACAAATATTAAATAATAATAATAAATAATAATCTCTCTCACACACATGCTCCAAAACATACTTTATATATCTGGTGCAAGAACGATTCATGATTTGTATAGAAGACAAGACCTTTTAACAAGTGGGTAGTCTGATGGCAGACAAATCACACCAAATAGCACAATACTTTCCATTATACATAAATCACAACATTTAAAATTGTTATCATCAGATTATGTGGATGCATGACTCACAGCCACCTCCCTGTCTACAAAGAATCACTCTTTAAGCAGGCTGCCACGCGCCTACTGCACCTGATTGTCTCATCGGCACATTCCAGCTAACAAAGGCAGGCAAGCCAGGGCAGAGCCGGGGACACTGATACACTTGTTCTATCCCCACAGGTGTAGCAGCCTGCTGTTTTGAAAGCTTTTTGGGTGTAGGCGTTAGAGCTGCATTCTTTCTTTAATTTGTACTCACTTCTTTTTGAGACAGATGGTACAGCAGCCAACACAAGAGCCCACAATACCTTGTGTTTGAAAAAAAATACCAGGGAGCTCACACCATTACAGCAAACCCAGTCCATTTGATTTCAAACGGGAGAGCGAGAAAGGAAAAATAATTATTTAGCATTCCCAACCTGATAGTCTTCTATTAGGTCCAACAGTGATTGCAGAAAATATTGTCTGTGTGGTATGTATTCAGCATGCAGTTCCATAGAACACGATATTTTATGTATAATCCAGACTTGTTATTATTTATATGGTAGCATAGATGTGCATGGTGCTTTTACAGTCAGATAAGTAGAGAAGGAACCATATTCTCCTCCTAGTTCATATTTTAAGGCCAGAAGGGACCGCTCTGATCATCTAGTCTGGACTCCTGTATAACACAGGGCAAAGAATTTCACTCAGTATCTAGTGTGATTCCAAAGTTCCACTTCTAAGAAGCCTACAGTCTTTTAACTGAGTGCTTTTGTAAGGTGTTGGAATACAGAACTGGAAACTAATGCCATCTGTTGAATTACAGAACTGCTATACCATTGGCAATGGGCCTCAGTATTGAGATGGAGGAACCACCTTTTGCAGGTGAGGGTGGCGGTCATTCTACCTGCCCATTCGGTTCTTGGTCTCTCTGCTGAGACAGCCAACAAGATTTTGGATGGTGTTTCTTATGATATGTCTACTAGGAACTGGATGTAGGTCACCAACCCATTTCTTATAGAACAGCCTACACTGTTGGAATTGTATTTGAGAAATGATCCATGCAGTCAGAAGATTAAATGTACTATTTGATGCTTACAAAATGTTGATGAACAAACTGAATTATACACTGATAATTCGTTTAAACAAATTTCTTAGTCAGTAAAGGGTATTATAATTGTGAAGTGTAATTTGAAAAACTTAAGTTCACAATTCCAGTTAAAAACAAGTAAAACTCATGCATCTGTCATGCTGAGCTGAAAATTTACCCCCAGATTTATTTCAGAAACTATTCATAGGAGGACAGGTTTCCTGAAATTGCACCTATTTAAAAGCCAATTTTAAATAAAAACAGACTTCTCAAATTTGAGAAAGTAGCTCAGAAACATCTACTTAATTTTTTTTTTTTTTTTTTTTTTTTTGCAGATCCATAGTGCTGTTATCTTACACTCATTCTGATAAGTTACCTTCAGCTTTTCTGTCTGCACATGCAAGGAAACAAATCCAACCCCACTTCCAATGCAAGTTTAGACAACGTGGTTAAATTAACAGCTTGAACATTAGAAAAGAGATTAGGATAATTAATGCCAAGATGATAGAACTAGGAGTGTTTTGTACTGTAGGTAGGGCCACTGTTTGGGAGGCCAAAAGAGAAGTTTTACAACCAGCTCACAACACATCCTAACAGTAGAGCTTGAAAAATAAATTCCTACTTCCCTGAAATAGTGGAGTCAAGCTTTTTAAAAAATGGATGCCAGAAGCTAGGCATCTAAATTCAGGTTTATATGTGGCCTGATTTTCAAAAGAGCTGAGCACTTAACAGCTTCAGTGGAAGCTGTTGGGTGTTGAAAATACTTTTGAAAATCATGCCATTTGGGGAGCTAAATAAGTTTCATCCAGATTTGTCCAAAGAGGAACAGAGCTCATTTTTTTGAGGCACAATTCACACCAGCCACTTTTGGTGGAAATATGGTAGAAATAAAATATTTATTGAGAACAATTATATTTTTAAAACTTCCAGGCCAAGACTTTCAGAAACAGATGCTTAAAGTCCATATTTAGGTCCTGAATCAATGGTTTCTAAAGTACTGACAGGGCCGGCTCCAGGGTTTTGGCCACCCCAAGCAGCCAAAAAAAAATAAAAAAGCCGCGATGGTGATCTGCAGCGGCAATTCGGCGGAAGGTCCTTTGCTCCGAGCGGGAGTGAGGGACCGTCCGCCGAATTGCCGCCGAATCGCTGGACCTGCCACCCCTCTCCGGAGTGGCTGCCCCAAGCACCTGCTTGCCAAGCTGGTGCCTGGAGCCGACCCTGAGTACTGAGCACCCAGCAGCTCGCACTAACGCTGCCCAGTGCTCAGCACTTTTGAAAAACAGGTCACTCATTTAGGGGCCTCTATCAGGATATAGATGCTTAATTGTATAAGCAGTGCGAGGAAGTTCCACTTGTTCTGTGGATGAACAAAGGGTTGCATATTCCAGGACTTTCAACCCAACAACTTTACTGAGCACTAACATTAACTCATTTAGGTTTTTCTAAACAAAAAAAAAATGTTGATTCTTAGCTCCTCTTAAAGCCCTTCCCAAAAATATTGATTCTCAAAAACTAAACAAAGATCCCACTTTTCTAGGATGAGAATTATTACTTAATTTCAGACTATCAGGCCTCATTCCCCAAAATTGACAACAAGTAACTCCAAGCTATGCTGGGAATAGATGGTTCCAATTTCATTAATCCAATTTAAGGGGTGGATTTTCAAATGCACAAAGGCCACGTAAGAGCCCAGGTCCCATTTCTGCCTTTGAAAAAAATATTACCTAAATATATTATTGTTCTCTAAACTGGCTTAAATAATATAGACTGTAGGCCAGCATGTCTGTGCCCCTCTTTATGAATTCCTAGAGCCAAATTCATCCCTGCCTGACTTCAGTGATGTTGTGCCCACTTATCCTACATTTGATTTTTTGTCCACTGGGTTTTGCTAGGATTTCCCTATGTATATAATTGCTCTGTTTAGATAATTTAAAAAATAATCTTTTTTTTTTAAAGCTTTCTGTGTATAACCAGCTTATATGTTTAAGATGATGTGGAAACTAAGCATTGATTTATATCTATTCTATCCATTGATATTATACAGATATTATCACTGTCTCTACTGCATATGGAAAGATGTTTAAATGGAACTACTGGGAAATTCGTTTACTTCTTAAAGTCAAAGTGAAATATTACCCAATACTGTATTACATCTGCTTCTACCAATTATGTATGTATAGCTTTGGCTTTCTTTCTATGGGAGGTGCTGAACACTCTCCCCTGTCTTAAAGGGCACAATTCAGCAAGGAATTTAAGCATGTGAGTAGTCTTCTTGACCTCATTGGTAGTACTCACATGCCACTGATGTCAATAGGACTATTCATGCTTAACATTGAGCACATGCTTAGGTACCTTACTGAATGGAGGCTAAGCCAATGATAGTTGAGGGCACTTGGCACTCCACAAGAGCAGACCCTATGCCAGCTCAGCTGAACTAGAAAATGTTTAATATTTTCTCAGTTAGTTCTGCAAGTACCACATATCAGTTTATTAAAGTTCCATTTCAAAGCTGTTTAATCTTCAACAAGCATGCAGAACTAGCAAGTTAACACGCGTAAATGCAACTCCACAATGACCAATAGAATCATAGTTCCCATCTCACCAGAGGGCCTAATTCCTTGAGATGCTGAGTGCCTCCTGCAGGGTACCTTGAGCTCACACTGAGAGACTCAGTGGGGGTTGAGGGTACTCAAGACCTCACATGAGATGGTCAGCATTTCAAGGGACCAGACTCTATGATAAAGTACAATTTGTGTCCCGTGTCTGCAGACAAAGATTACTGATGTGCATAAGATTCCTTTTTCTGATGCAAAAAAAAAATAGACTAGAAGGGGGAGAATACAATCAGGAAATTCAAACAATGAGGCCAATTTTATTTTCATTAGTGCCTAAAATTAGTTAAATCCATGCTTAAATTCGACACTTTAATGGGACCTGATTTTCAGAGTGCCAAATGCCTATCCTTCGAATATTAAGTCCTTTTAAGGTCTTTCAAGTGTTGCATCTAAAAACTGAGGAAACCTAGCTTCTTTTGAAAATTTGTGCTGTGGTACCTATCTAAAAGTGGCCTGATTTTCAGAGATGCTGGGAACCTGCAGCTCCCATTCAGTTCAGTGGGAATTACAGGTGTTCAGCTCACTGGCAAATCAGCCCACTTTTAGATAGGTACCAGAACACAAATTTTCAAGAGAAGCTAGTAATCTTGTCTCCCTCAGTTTTTAGAAGCCCCATTTGGTAGACCTTAAAAAGACCTAATATTCAAAGGGTAGGCACTCGGCACTCTGAAAATCAGGTCCATTAAAGTGTCTAGAGCTGGGCTCACAAAAATTGGGCACCCAAAATAATTAGTCATGTTTGAAAATCTTAGCTTTTAGTTACCTGACTTTTGACACCCAAGTTTGAACATTTTGGCCTGGAGAATAATTAAAGCAGAAAAGAAAATAAACAATTTACAAGATGTTGAATGAGTCCTGGGACAGGAGCAATCAGAAACACAGTCAGAATCATTCTGCAATTTCTGCTCAGGAGAAGGTGCTAGAAATCTCTTCATTACATCCCAGGGCAAGGTTAGCTTCGTTTGATCTCTGAACAGCTCTGTTCTCACTAATTAGCAGCTTTCTGTGTACTCTAGCACCTTCTACTTGAATCCATCAAAAAAAATTCCTCCCCCAAAACACACATACCTTTGTTTATTTTTACCTACCTCAGGTCTGTTTAGCTCTACACTGCCTCTATTATATGGTGTCAGTGTAGCTCAGGCAGTTTTTCCTCATCTAAGGGGCTTGTCAAAGTGAAGGATATTTTTATAAATGGGAAGAATGTAGCCCACACACTCAAGACACCTTTCCTGCACTTTCAGAGCTGCACCTCACCATAACATAACAGCATGTCTTTTGACTGTTAAAGGTTTTAAGGGATACATTTCCCAAGCCAATGACACATATTGTAGAGCAGTGGTTCTCAGCCAGGGGTAAATGTACCCCTGAGGGTACACAGAGGTCTTCCATGGGGTACATCAACTCAGTCTAGATATTTGCCCAGTTTTACAACAGGCTACAGAAAAAGCCACTAGCAAAGTCAGTACAAACTAAAATTTCATACAGATAATGATGTGTTTATACTGCTCTATATACTATACACTGAAATGTAAGTACAATAATTATATTCCAATTGATCTATTTTATAATTATATGGTAAAAATGAGCAAGTAAGCCATTTTTCAGTAGTAGTGTGCTGTGACCACTTTCGTATTCTTATGTCTGACTTCGTAAGCAAGTAGTTTTTAAGTGAGGGGTATGCAAGACAAATCAGACTCCTGAAAGGGGTACAGTTGTCTGGAAAGGTTGAGAGCCACTGTTGTAGAGGTTTTCAAAATGAAAACTTGGAAAGAAAGGTAAAGAAAGCACAAATAGCTGATTGGAAAACACTTTTTTTGAGGACTCTGCTCTACCAATCACAAGCTTCTATTTGGCTACAGAAACATTTTTCATGATCCCTGTAAATCCAAAACATACCTTGGTGACCCTTCAAACTCTACAACATTCACCCATCACTAATTATGACATGATGATCCCTGCGTGTGCATGCACTTGGGGAGGGGTATCTTGGATCTCCTGGTTGCGTTTGTCAAGCTGAGCACCTCTCAGCGGTGTCCTATCAATTAGAATAAATCAATACGTCTCTGAATAGTGGATTTTAATTTCTGTAGCACGATCTGCCCTATCATCTACGCAAGGTTGACACTTGCATGCGTACATAGGACCAGGTTGCTGCTTGAACAGTCATAATAGGGAAAGGGTTTTACATATCAGTGTTATGAACAAAAACAAGCAGGATCCTGCCAAGTGGCATTCGGGGGCAGGGGGGCTTTTCTTTCTTTTTGTACTAAAAGCATTATAGAATATCAAGTGGCAGATATTAGAGTGACAGCTTTTGTTTTCATAGTCTATTGAAAAGTTAACAAAGTAAAGAAGATATAATCATTCGGGTAAAGCAGGATATGAAGCAGGCTGGGGCTTGCACTAAAAATGCATAAAGTTATTTCACTAAAAGACAGAGACACTTGCCCATGGCAGGTGCAAAACTCAGGCAGCGCTCTGATTGCCTCAAGAAAAGGACAAAACCTGCAGAAAATGTTGAAACATGTTCTAAGCCTCCTCAACAGCCATTCTTTCTCTTTTTTTTTTGAATACTTTAAGTTCTGTCTTCATTGTCTGCCAGCAAAGATTGTGGTTTGCAAGGCTCAGAGTGGGGGGCAAAAAAAAAAAAAAAAGAAGAGTGGTTTCTTGGAGTTTCTGAATCAGTAGATTTTTGAGAACAAGGATGCTAGGGCAGAATTTAAAAAAATGTGTCTGCAAGATGCTCTGGTGTAAACCAAAAAAGGACAATATTTGGATTGAGTCACCCGACTGTCTGACTCTGTGGATTGATTGAACAAAACATGTCAACCTCCCACCAGCATCTTGGTTCCTGCGGAAAAGCCCTTACAGTGCTAATTTTCCTGGTTCCCAAGCCCTGATATGTGTTCTAGTCCTGGTATTGCAGGCGTCTGTCACTGGTACTCTAGATTGTGGCATGTAGTCACAGCATTGCATGGCGGGTGGTGCAGAATCACATCACTGTGGGGCGGGGGGGGGAGGGAACAGGGAGAATTCTACTTCAGACAGCCACTCACCAAGACTTTCAATAGGTGCCTAAAGTGGTCTTAAATCCATATTTGGGCTCCTTAATGACTGGCCTGACTTTCAAAAGTGCTGAGCTCCTATTCTTGGAAATCCTGGCCTCAGTGCCACCTTGAGCCCTCCAGTTGCACAAGGAAAGAGGGGGAAGAGCAATTAAGATACACCTTATGGAGTACAGCGCACAGCCCCTCCACTGTTTACAATGCACTGGAGCCCTGGCTTCAATTAATCCTCATCCCTCCCTCCCCCTTATCAAACACTTTGTCTCAGGGGAAAGCAAATCGTTAGCAGTCATCTGCACTCACTCAGCACAGGGGCTGCAATTCAGGACAGTCCTTACATGAGCCATGTTGGGAAGGGAACTCCTTTCTCCCCAACCCTCGTCACACAAGACAGGTGGGGCATGATTTTGCCATTCATGGTGAATAGGGCCATGAGAAGTCTGTAGGACATTTCTTTTTTTAATCTGCAGTGGACGGAGACTTGAATTAACCACATAGGGCCAAATTCCTTCCTCCCAGTGAGGAGTCCCTTACTCCAAAAGTAGTTCTATTGATTGACTAAAAGATCCCCATTGACTTGAATAGGTTTTACAACAGGATTCACCCAAGCCTTTTGTTGTTTTCTAAACACTGTCCCAAATGACCTCCATTTCCTCCTCCCTTCCTCTCTGCAACCCCACTGCACACAGATCTCATCTCCTCAACTCCCGTTGGGGAGAAAAATGTGCAGTAGGTCCCATCCTCTGAGAAAAGATCAGCCAACAAGGTTTAATACCAGTCAGCCAAATTATTGGAAGTATTCCTGTCATAAACTGTTTTCTACTCTTGTCATGTACTTTAACAGCTGCAACATTCCTCCCTAGAAGTGGCTGAATTTCAGTTCTCAGTTAAGTGATTCTAGCACACACACACAGTGTGAGTAGAAACGTAGGGTCCTTCAGTATGTGGAACTTTAGTCTGATATCGTTCAAATGCAGCCATTGCTCACACACGCTCAACAGAGATGTCAACAGATACTGTAAATATATCATCGAGGCAGCTGCAAATAAGGCAAGGCCGCAAGGATTCTCTGAAAGCAGTGGAAGCTCGTGCAGGGAACAATTCTTTCAGCTGTGCTGTAACAGCAGGTAACAAACCTTATGCAGCAGCCGGACATAGAAATAAACAGTCAATGAACACCCTCAGTAACTACTTCAACGTTAGACTAATTGACAGATGCTGATTTATTTAACTGAACCTACCAGTATGCCACAATGGGATGTTCTCTGTCCTGTTAGCTGCCCATTTTTGAAATGGTTAAAGAACTTCCACTGCAAGTGAGAGGCAATGGAATGCATCAGGTATCCAGTTTGAAAGGAAATCATTCATTTGCTTGGAAACTGGATGGACCCAGAAACAAGTCCAGCTTCTGACCACCACTAGAAAACATGAAAGTAGCCACATTTGTATTGTGCATTACTGCTGAAGCTCAGCAGTACCTTGAAGAGTCAAAAGCAGGCACTGACCTGCATGCATTTTTCCAGTCCCAGCCCTGGCTGATATGAGTAACAGCCAGGAAAACAGAACGAGCTTAAAAAAAAACATTCAAGTGACACAAAAATTACCTGAATCATTACTATTATCAGAAAGTTACTGAATATTTAGAATTCTATAACCAGATAAACCTCTTTCAAAAAGGGGAGGGAGAGGTTATACAGCCAGGGCTTCTTATCAGTATTCTTACCTGGAACAAAAGTCCCTTAGGGCCTTGGTTTTTTGTTTCCTACCTACACACACACACACACCTGTCTCTCTATCACACACACACATCAACAAACGGTGATTGCAGCACTTACTTGAAGAGAGATTTGTTTGGTAAAATAGCTGCTTCTGTCACAGTTGTCTGGAGCTGGCTCTCACTTTCATTGTCAGATACCGATTGGAAATGGTCATAACAACTAAGCTAATGACTAGCTATTTTAAACTGAAAATCCTGATGCCTGCCCTAGCATGAGGGGGCTGAAGAGTTTTGGCACCATAGGGGCAGAGGGGAGAGAAATGGTTATTGCTGAGGATTCCTGTTCCTCTTTAACTTGCTATCCCCCACTCTTCCAGCCACACTCCCTTACTAGCTACTTATGCCTCGGCACACTTGATCTTTCCTCACCAGACAAGAACTTTCCTCAACCAACCTATTTCTGCCATCCTCTCTCCCAGCCTGAGCTCCTCTCAGCTCCTGGAGTGTGTGCCTGAAGTAACTCGTCTGTCTGAAATCAGGGTCTTGAGTATCACTCACGGGTCTGGCAGGCTGTATCACAAGGAGAACTGGTGACCAATATCATTCCTCTGGGAAAAGTCTTCAGTATCCAGACTTGTAGCAGCTAGGCCAGGTTGAATGCAAGTTTGGTTGCCCCTATGGATTCTAAGTACAGAATCATAGAACTATAGGGCTAAAGAGACTCAAGAGGTTATCTAGTCCACCCCCCTGCCCGGAGGCAGCATCTGGCTCTCCTATCATAAGGTGAGAGCTATGGATGAGAATGGGAGAATGCAAGGATACAGCAATCCCAGTGCTGCACAGAGAGCCAGGCAGTGGGTGTGAAGTGCTCAGGCCATTAAGGGGGAGTTTATGGCTGTGTCCTGCAGCTGTTGGATGTGTGTGCTGCTGATGGTGGTTGAGTGTCAGTCATTACACCACTGCATACTCCTCTACATGATAACCAACGTTGTCACCTGCATATGGGTATCAACTTCTTATTTATGGGATGTATTAGCAGTAGTGTTGTAAGCAAGACAGGAGAAGTAATTCTTCCGCTCTACTTTGTGCTGACTAGGCCTCAACTGGAGTACTGTGTCCAGTTCTGGGCACCACATTTCAGGGAAGATGTGGACAAATTAGAGAAAGTCCAGAGAAGAGCAACAAAAATGATTAAAGGTCTAGAAAACATGACCTATGAGGGAAGATTGAAAAAATTGGGTTTGTTTAGTCTGGAAAAGAGAAGATTGAGAGGGGACATAACAACCGTTTTCAAATACATAAAAGGTTATTTAGAAGGAGAAGGGAGAAAAATTGTTCTTCTTAACCTCTGAGGATAGGACTAGAAGCAATGGGCTTAAATTGCAGCAAGGGAGGTTTAGGTTGGACATTAGGAAAAATGTCCGAACTGTCAGGGTAGTTAAGCACTGGAATATATTGCCTAGGGAGGTTGTGGAATCTCCATCATTGGAGATTTTTAAGAGCGGATTAGACAAACACCTGTTAGGAATGGTCTAGATAATATTTAGTCCTGCCATGAGTGCAGGGGACTGGACTAGATGACTTCTCGAGGTCCCTTCCAGTCCTATGATTCTATGATCCACTGCCTGAACCAAAGTCCTTTAAGTCAATAGAACCGTTAATTTCAAGGAGCTTTGGAACAAGATCCTAACGACAATGTATTGTGCTACTGTATGGTGAGGGTGGGGGAGGGAGGGGTCTGAGTACAGATCCTATACTTGATTCCTCATTCACCTGCTGGTAGGAACATGGAATGCTCAGTGGCAACAAGTGGCAGCAAGTTCCGCTGTCAAGGGAAAGCGAACATCTTCTTAAGCAACCCTCTTTGACTGACATGTAGAGTGACAGGCTCTAAAGGGAGTCATATGCAGCTGTCCTCAGCCAGAAAGAGGAAATGCAATGAAGGACATTTGAAGATGAAGGGGTCAAAGGAAGAGACGTAGGTGATCCCAGAAGATGTCCCCAAAAGGAACGTTAGGTGTGGATGTGCGTGTGGTGCACTTCATAGCCGCAAGAGACAGACAGATGTAAATATGACATATTCTGAAGTAATACACTTGTCTCCTTTCTCTGGGATAAAGGTCGCACTACACTTCAGTACTCTATTGCAACCTGACAATGAACTGCCATGTGCAGAGATTGTATATTCCATCCAGCTCTATGTAGGGAAGTAATGCATGGTAGCAATTTTCAACAAATGAAAGGGTTCCGGAGAACTACTGGGTTTTGTACAAAAAAGATGATGGTGGCTAATCCTCACCACATGGTAAGGAGGAGATGTCAGCAAAACCAGAACAAATTACAATAATCTTTTTAAAGTTATAGCCAATGTAAATGTTAGGCCAAGTCCCAGGTTGGTATAAAATGGTATTTGGTTCTGGGGTGAGTCTAAAACCAGCCTATTTTCAAGTTATGGTTCCCATGCAGCCTAGAACAGCAACCTTCTTGCAGGAACAGCGGATCTGACCAGATTTCCACAAATGAAAATTGCAAGATTAGTTCATCTCATGAGATTTCCACCAGTTGGTGCTGAAGGCTTGTGAGAATAGTTTGTAAGATTTCAGCACCATTGCTTAGCTCTGGTGTGGCCTTAAACCCAAACCTGAAGTACAGGCCTAAATCTAATCTCAATCTGAAGCATGGCTTCCTGATTCACTTATCTATGAATTTAATACTGCAGGGCTGAAATGAGACCAAATGGAGCAAAAAGCATATTAAAAGTTGTTTTGTAATTATCTTGGCAGCACATTAGCAGCAATTACGAGGAAATTGCAATTAACCACACATTTTATGGGTTTAATTTTCTTTTCAGTGAGCGCAATTGTTTTGCAAGTGTTACTTCTCAATTTTAGTTAAAATATTTAAAGCAAAGGAGACAAAAAAGTTGCATTAAGCAGATCATTTTGTTGAGAATAACAAGATCAGGTTGTTTTAAAACTAAGGAATTCTTTATTAAAGAGTCAAGTCAACTGATCTGAATTGCAAGCTGCATCCCTACATGGCACCTGTACATTCTGATGTGTTGTCATAACCCTCAGAGCTATGTAAACAAGCAAGTCCTGTCGTGTTGCTGGCTGACTCCAGTAATCAGACAAAGTGATCTCCTAAGGAGTCAAGTATATAAAAATAATAAATAATTAAATAATTAATTAATTTTTTAAAAAGTGGAAAAGTTAAGCAAGCAGGAGGATTTTTGGAAGAATTCTGATAGAGGCAAAGGCCAACCACTTCAACCATAGATGAATACACATTTAGACATCTAAATCCAGATTTAAGTGGCCTGATTTTCAAAGGAGTTGAGCACTTGTCACACCACCTAAAGTAATTGGAAACTGTAGGTGCTCAGCACCTCTGAAAATAAAGCCATTTATTTAGGTGCCTAAATTTTAGCATCTTGGTTTAAAATATTGAGCTGTTATATTTTATCATGGCCCATGAAAAAGGTGCTATTGCCCACAAAGGCTTCTCAGCTTCGGCTAACCCCAGGTGAATGTAGTACTGGTGATAGGTGCCCAACTCACAGTACTAGAAACCAGATTCCTAGTTGGTGCAAGATGGTGTAAGTCTATTGAAGTAGATGGAGCTATGCCAATGTACCCCAGCTGGGGATCTGGCCCAGAGCTCGCTACCTACAGAAAATACAGTGCATACGCAGCAACAAGGTGACCATCTCCAAACCATTCTGACATTTCATCTGATCAGCAAGGCCACGTCAAAAATGACAGGTCAATTCAGTCTTGGCCACATTTTGATTGTCATCCAATTTCCCCATCCATAGAACCATGTGCTGTTACTGGACTTCAGGGGTGGGATTTTCAAAACTGCGATGTAATGGCCTACAATGGGAGCAGGGTTAGATGAAAGTTGGGTGCTTCTGAAAATCCTACCCTCAATGTCCATTCATGCCCAGCATCCCATTTAGGGAGTGACAAACACTATCCATTGGACTCTATTTAAAACAATAGGCAATAATATTTGGGGAAGGGTGGCGTTGTGGGGAGGAGAATAATCCTGATGATGACTTTATAAAGGCATAACTCAAAGCAAAACAAGCCATTTTGCTTAGTGTTCTGACAGGTGCTCAGCCTAATTTTCAGACTCCCCTCCTGCTCTAATTTGCAGATCAGAAGAGCTGGTAACCTCTCTCTAAGCCAGGGGTCTTAAGCCCGCGGACCACATGCGGCCCGTGGGGTTCTTTTGTGTGGCCCGCCAAGCTCCCCATGGCCCCACCCTACCCCATGCCGCCGCAAGCCCCGCACTGCTCCCTGAAGCGGCTGAACTACTGCATGTCCCTGCAGCCCCAGGCAGGGGGGTGGGAGGCGAGTAGAGGGCTCCGTGCTCTTGCAGCTCCCATTGGCCGGGAACTGGGAACCGCGGCCAATGGGAGCTTTGGGGGAGGTACCTGGAGGAGTAGCAAGAGCAGCACATGGTGCTGTTTCCCCACACACACCCCAGGGACTCCGGCTGCTTCCTGGAGCGGAGCGGGAGCGGAGCCAGGGACAGGGCAGGCAGGCAGGCAGGGAGCCTGCCCTGGCCGCGGTGCACGGCACTGCCACCCTGGATCCGCTCTAGGTAAGCGGCGCCGGGCTGCAGCCCGTACCCCACACCCTTTCTGCACCCCAACCCCCTGCCACACCCTGCACCCCTCACCCCTCCTGCACCCCAACCCCCTGCCTGGAGCCCCTTACCACACACTGCACCCCAACCCCTGCTGCACCCCTCACCCCTCCTGCACCCCACACCCCAATTCCCTGCCATACCCTGCACACCTCCTGCAGCTCAACTCCCTGCCCTGAGCCCCCGCCACACCCCACACCCCTCCTGCACCCCCTGGGGGCAGGGAGGGGGCAGAGTTGGGGTGAGGACTTCAGGGAAGGGGTTGGAATGGGGGCAGGGAAGGGGCGAGAAGAGGTTAGGCGGGGCAGGGGCGGGGCCTCATGGAAGGGGTGGAGTGGGGGCGGGGCCAGGGGCAGCAAGTGGGGGGGTGTCAGTGATGCGGCCCTCGGGCCAATGCACTAGTCCTCATGCAGCCCTCGAGGTCATCTGATTTTGAGACCCCTGCTCTAAGCTGTTCAGTTAGCCAGCTGAGACATCAGTACTGGGCTGCTGAGAAGAGTCAAGCGTTGAGACACATTCTGTGTTTTACATTCATGATACCTGCAAAAATTGATAATCCAAAAACATCCTTAAATATAACCAAAAAAATGCATAAATGAGAAAGCCTTGACCCCTCCAGTACTTATTCATCCACTTCAATACCAACTTCATTTAACCATCCCATCTGAAACAAGTGCAAGTGGAGACTTTATCTAAGCTTTGGATTTTGATCTCAAATGTTCAAGGATTTGCCAGTTCCTCAAATTATCTCTGGCAATTTGAGCCCTCTTGGGAACTGTATGGCAGGTAAGCTCTTACAGAACATTAATCATTCAACCTTGGCAACTAGCATCTGGCTATAGTATGCTTTCTTTGGCAGCCTTGTGCTCTGAGAGGTGGCCACAAATGTTGTTGTTATTGATGAATATTAGGAAAGAGAGATATGCAAAAGGTCGTCTTCGTCACGCTGCACTTCGACCTTTAAAAAAATTCCCTTCTCTTGTTCAGATTCCTCTGACACCACAATGCCTGATACTAAGATACACAGATATCTATAGGGAGATTTAACTCTCTTCAACTTTTCACTTGACGTTTGCAATACATATGTTTAGTTTGCCAAACCTATGAGCATATTGTAAGGGGAGGATTCAGCCGGGAGTTTAGTCTGTTTACAGATTGCCTGGCCTTCCACAAATTCTCTTTTCCCTCCTACAGTACACTCAATTGCAATGTAAGTACTGCTGAATAAATGAACACACCTGAAAGGTGTTCTGCAGCTCTCCAGGTATATGTTAATGTGAGTGCCCCCCAGTGGTACTGTACTGTCATTATAGGTTGAGGGAAAAAAGCCACTTGTTACAGTGCAATAACCTGTTCCTGCACAAGGCATCAGATTTCACGTTAGCCTTACTGTACTATGCAAGCAAAGCAATTAAAATAAACTGTTGGACTCACCCTTGGTAAAGGAAATCTGGAAATCCTATCAGTAGTATGGGAACCAAGTAATGAAGCTCTTCACAGTGACTGAAGCTGGAGATTTTAACAATGCCACTAAGGGCTGGGTTCAGCCGCAGCAGTGAATTCATTGTTATGTTTATTGTTAGCATTGCCTAGCCATGTCTTTGAGGTGTATGAGCTTAACCTATAAATGACAGCACCTGAATTAGAGCGGCTGCTCCTATTCAGTTCAGTTTCAGCTAAGGTTGCATCCTCAGCTTTGCACTGTAAACTCCATTTGTCAGGAATATATTACTCAGTCACAAAAATTCACTCTGGCCTAGAACCTAGCAAACAGTGACTCAGCCTAGGAGCAATTTATCTCCCAAAAGGTGCTGGGTCGCATTTAATGTACAAGTGACAAAATTATACAGGGTTTTCTAATTGAGTGGCATTGCACAAGAGTCAAGCTGGTGTATTAGAGAGGTGAATCGGGCCCGGGGTACTCAATTGCCCAATTGAAGGCAGGAGTCCGCAAGAATCTTTCATTCAGTGTTAGCTGGAGGTGATGGAGCTGAATCACTACATTCCTGCCTGTCTTAGTCATGGCCCCTCCCTGACTCTGTGCCACCCACTTTGCTGTCCAGTTCCAAGTCCCCTGGCAGAGCAGACTTTTGGGTGCCTAGTGCCTCTGCCACTCCCCTTCTTCAGGAAAACTCTTCACCACCAGAGTGTATATCCTGTCTTATGCTGGGGGAAATTGTGATACTCCAGTGCTGAACCAAGCCTTGCAAGTTGTCTTTTCTCCTTGAGACCAATCAGTTATACTGTTTCTATTGTCCCCAGCACAGTTGCAGATACTTCCCTTGGCAGATGTCAAAATTTTTCAGTAATCATATTTTAACCCCACTGATTATTCCTTGTCTGTCAATCAATATGAAAAACAATGTACAGCGCAGCAGATGAAGGCATGACAAATACTGGAGATTTGGAAAGGTGTTTTCTGGTCAACTCTGTTACTTATCAGAATTTTTTAACAGAGATAGAGGGTAAATGATCTTTATATCTTCAACAAGAGGCTGAACTCCAAGATTAGAAAAAAAGTAAATGGACAGTCCCTGTTCCCCTGGCTTTCCAATTGGCTTTTCAGCATTCATCTGTCAAACAGCACTTTCTATGTCACCAACCACAGGACTTGTCCTACATTCCTTTCTGAGACAAAAAACTACTTAAATACAAGTTTGGACCCTCTATGTCAGCTGACTGGCCAGACAGTGCTTTCCTATTTTTTTCTAATTATTTGTTTTTATTTTATTGAAGGCAAGTAATAATATTTTTACACTGTGCCTGAAGTTTGCCAACTAAATACATCTAACTAATTGGTCTGATTTTCAGAGATCTTGAGCACCCACTACTCCCAGTAAGTGCACCTTTCAAAATCACTTATTTGGTGCCTCATTTTGGATTTAGGTGCCTAACTTTAGGCACCCAAGTCTGAAAATGTCATCCTCACATATTTACTCATCCTTCCAATTAGGTACATAGATGGGAGGAGTCGGTCTTTGCTTTACACGACTCAAGTAATGGCAAGTCCACAACTGCTCTTTGGATATTATTCCGCAGTCTACGAGAGCTCACTGCTGGGATGTTTTTCCTGAAAATCTGATGGTCTCAAAAGCTTTCTCTGCTTTTCAATTCAAAACATATTTGCATTCTTTCTTCTATTGTTTTTTTTTGGGGGGGGGAGGGGGATCAGTGTTCAGCTGAAGTGCCGTATCAATAAGTTTGGATAATAAACTCCTATGTGTATCCACAAAATAGTTATAGCCTGTGCAAGTATCCTCCCACTGCTCTGCCAGTGTAGCTCAACATGACCATGAGGTGCTATTTTAGGGGTGAGACAATGGTTCCATCTCTATGCCTATTTCATCTTGCCGTTGGATATGCCAAAGAAAGAGTAACCAATTATTGCCAATTTTGGTAGATTTGTTGTGCGATGGACGTTCTACTAGGAACTGGACTCAAACTACTCACTCATTTCACTTATGCCACTGAAAAGCTTTCATAGGATAATGATGAATTTCAGTCACTACCAAATTGGGATGGATTTGAACAATTGATCGAGAAAGGTATCCCATCACCTATCCACTGAGCCATCCAGTCCCCAGAAATACAGTTTCATTTAACAGAATTACATTTGACAAGTGTTTAATCCCATTTATACTTTAATCCCTTTTGGTATTTTAGAGGGGAAAAAATCAAAGCTGCCAAATATTGAGGAGTTAAAATTTGCTACTGAGCTTAGTTGTATCCTCCAGCTACAGATTTCAGAAGAATTTTTAGCCCACCGATAAAGAGCTCCAATATAACTTACTCTCGCTTCCTCACTCATGTATTTCTTTATACTCAGACCTTCCATATGGCAGGTGTCTTCTACCTTCCTACTTCTGGTACTTCTATACCTCACCTTATTGTAGAAGTGTAATATTTCAGAATTTTTAAAGTATTTATCCTTACATCACCCCCATGTGGTTAGGAAGTACTATTATCTACATTTCACAGAAAGTAAACTGAGGCACAGAGAGACTAACTGACTAGTGCAATGTCAAGTCTATTGCAAAGAAGGGACTTGAACCCAGGTGTCCCAAGTACCATGCTAGCACCCTCACCACTGGACCACCTTTCATTCCTCAGATAGTGAAAATAAGCAGAGGCATAACTGATGTGGAAGATGGGTTGAGACACCCATGTAAGCAGAATGACAAGCTCAGATGCTGAACCATTTAATGAAATGTGCAAGGTAGAAAAAAATGACCCTCAAAAGAGATCTAGCATGATCACTGTGTCAGGCCAAAAGAGAGGAGCAGTTCACTGCACAGCCAGATACAAAGGATTTTTGGTGCAATCTGAGGCACAAATGAAAATGCAACAATGCTGTAATTTGTATATAACAGCAAGACATTCCTACACATATTCCAAAAGCTGTCGCCCATCCATCACCCTTCCTGCACCATGTATGCTTTGCTCACTACTATGTCACCAAAAGTCACCTTCAACCATATGAGAAAGCAAAAGAATTGCTTGGATTCATGAGAAATGGGTGGTTAAATTGTTCATACTGTTCACAAACCCATTCTTACATTTTTTATTTTAGTGATGCCATCAGACCCACTACGGGCTGTTGTGCTTGCACACCCCTGATTTTCACTGAGTGAGAAATCTTGACCTACCCTCAACAGGATGCTGATGAATAACTGATTCTTCTGCATGGCAGGAGGAAATCACGGAATGCTGCTTAGAGGTCCACATGCCCTGTCCATCCCAGAACAGTGCTACGTAGTGGTTCTGTCCATGCA
This sequence comes from Chrysemys picta bellii, assembly GCF_011386835.1. Classification (NCBI taxonomy): domain Eukaryota; kingdom Metazoa; phylum Chordata; order Testudines; family Emydidae; genus Chrysemys; species Chrysemys picta. Next base: position 219,196,397 of record NC_088792.1, on the reverse strand, counting down.
AGTTTGGAGGAGGTCATTTTCAGGATGGCTAACCTGAAGTGGCTCCATTAGCCAAACCCTGCTTAGAGTGTAGCACTCTGAAGCCAGTCTTACATTCCAGTTGCCAATGTAGTGGCTGCAGCGATGCTTCACGTATTGGGGGATTCAAAACTCTCATGCTAAAATAGATGCCTGTTTACTCAAAAGGAGGTTTCCAAAGACACAAAGAGGGGTTAGGCACCCAACTTCCATTGAAAGTCAATCATAATTTGGGCATCTTTACATCTTTGAAATCTGCACCCCCACTGGCTTTGTGTTGGTGATGAGGAATCCTCCCTAAATCCAGATCTTCCCATGTCAAAACAAGTCGCACTGCTGGTCATATTCCCTACTCAGTAAGAAAACAAAAACACTCCAAATTCAATCAATTGGGAGTGTCTGGATTTTCCAAGAAAGAAGAGGGAATGAAATCCTTTTACTACATTAGTGTCCTTAGATTCTTTATGATGAAGATAAAGCAGATGAAACATGGACAAAGGCCAGGATTTTTTGCTGGCCACAAAATGAAAAAAAAAAATCCTTTTGCAAAAAGAAAAGAGAGAAGATGACAGTAAATATGCTTTATGAGGAAGAAAAGCTTGTTTGTGCCTAAGACATTGGAGAAATTGTTCAAGGACAGTTCATGCATATAAAATATGACCCTTGTATTACTGCCAAGGTCAATGAGACCTAGAGCGACCTGCCACAAAATTGTGGTTTTGTATGTTCACTTGGGCCAGCTTATCTCTTTTTTTTCCCTGCTTTGTTCACTGTATTTTGGACATGAGTACCCCTCCTGCACTTCCTGAGTACTTGGCACATTCCCCAAGATGCACACAAATGTGTAGGAAGCAGAATACAACCATTCCTAAGGTGACCAACTGTTCCCCGTTTTCTTGAGTTGCTGATTTCATTTGTTGGGGGAGGCGAGTTAAGTTCCCTGAACATTAAAGTCAAATGTGCCTTGCGATTATTTGTCTGGTTCTCAGGCACAAGACTTTGCTGGCAACAGATACTGCCTTTCACCTGCTCACTCCCCAACTCTTCTGCTTACTCACAAGTAGTGAAACTGCAGCTGTACTATCCAATGTTCATCTGTATATTATCATATTAACATTGTGGGGGTCTATTCGACTCATTTGCTTATAGAAGTCTGCTCCCCACAACACGGCTCTCTAGCCATGCATAGTGCCGGAGAATTTTGTTGAGTTATAAGTTCCTTTTAGTTATTATTGTGTATGTTTTTCTATTTTTATGATAATGTATCTATTATAGTTTTGATTCTGATTTTCTCAATAATTTAACGAGCTGCAATGATCCTTGCTGTAATAACATTAATTTAGAGCCAGATACAACTACCACTCACTTCAAAAGGAGCACATAATGCAAGGCAGAATTGTTCAATGCTGATGAAAGACTGCCTTTCATTGCAAATTAATTATAATTAATTAATTAATTCCTCGTTCCTTTGTATTTTTATATTTGTTTGTACTAATGTTGGTTTAGTAATTCCCTGCTTTTTATTTTGTTAGGAAATAGTAAACTTAATTAAAATAAAAGGATATTGAAACATTATAGCAGAAATCAAAGACAACATCTCCAAAAGGTAATAATCTCAAAGTAAGGTTATCCCGCTTACCCCCCAAAAAAACACAGAGTGAAATTGTACTGAATTTTAATATGGACTCAATGTAGGAATGACTGAGTGAAATTAAATGGCCTGTGTTATGAAGGAGGTCAGACTATATGATCAGAGAGGCTTCTTCTGTTTTTAAAATCTATTAATTTAAAATCTATTAATCAAGGATTATCATCTGTTCATGCCCTGTCCACTGTACAAAAATATCTCTCCCCATAATCCTATTTGCCTTACTTATTATTTTTTCTATTTATTGAGAACTGTCTGTATTATCAATACATACAGGAAGACACAATCCCCTCCCCAAGGAGCATATAGTCTCAATCATTGGTTCTCAGTGGGAGGGTCACATTAATTTCTTTTCAATGAGATCTTTGGTAGCCTGCTTATATTTCTTTATCATATACAATATTTTGAGTGTTATAGAGTAAATTTGGTTTAACCTATTTTTTGTAGTTGCCACAGTAAAATAATAATTGCTTGATGGATGATCCAGGCTGAAGTTCATTGAAAGAACCACTAAATTATTCCACTTTATCGGAATGTATAATAATTGCATTTTCAGATTTTTATAAGTACCTAAAATTTGGATGTGATCAGGTTCTGGGCTCACAACAACCAATTATGAATTGTTAGAAAATCCATCTATCTCACTGAAATAAACTGCTACTTCAAAAGCAGGATGGGGGCCGGAGGACATAGCTGTTTTGATACCAGTTGAAAGAGGAAGGTTAATATTTAAACCCAAATTAATTTTTTGGCACACACATCCCCATGAATTACTATTATGTCAAATTACATTGTTTACACTGCATCCAATGACATGGATATTCTGTTTCTAACGCTACTACTTTAACAAACCATAGCCGTTCAAAAAAGTACAAAAATATTAGTGAAACCATCAGAAACCTTCATATCTTTATACATTTGTATAATTACAAAATTACCATTTGAAAATAATTAAAAATTCTACACCTGACCCTGCAACCTTTGATGGTAAGTTTTAGCCCTTTTCGAGTCTCTCTGGGGAGAATTTGGTAATAACGCATTTTGAGCGCTATTCTCATCTTGGATACTTTGGGCCTGGTTTGTCTCTCACTTAAATCAGGATTAATTTAGCTGAAGTCAATGGAGTTCCACCAACGTCAAACCAACGTAACAGAGATTCCAGGTAGGCTGTGTAAAGGGTGTATATGGGAGGACAGAACTGAACTTAGTGACAGTATGCACTTCAAAGCAATTTGTAACACTAGGGTAATATGCTAGATGCCACCAGCCGAGCTACTGACTGGGTGGGGCTCCGCTTCAATGTGAAGAAGTGCGCAACTCTGCACATTGACGGCAGCAAAAGGGACTCTGTGGAAACAACAGGGTTCCAGATCCAGGGTGAGCCCGTCATCCCCCTGGCAGAGGGGTAGGCATACCAGCACCTGGGCACACCAACAGGGTTCCGTGTCCGGCAGACACCCGAGGACACCATCCAGGAGATCTTGCAGGACGCCGCCAAGATTGATGCCTCCCTGCTGTCACCGTGGCAGAAGATAAACCCCCTGACCACCTTCCTGATCCCATGCATCTCGTTCAGCCTAAGGGGATCTGCCGTGGCGAAGGTGCCCCTCAACAAGGCAGACAAGATCATCCAGAAGCTGGTGAAGAAGTGGCTGTTCCTTCCCCAGAGATCCAGCAACGAGCTGGTCTACATCTCCCACAGGCACGGCGGCGCCAACGTCGCCCGCACGGGTGACCTGTGTGATTTCGCGGTTATCACCCATGCCTTCCGCCTGCTGACATGTCCCGACACCACGGTGAGGAACATTGCAGCAAACGCCCTGCGTGATGCGAAGGGGAAGCGGATCGGCAGAGCCCCCTCGAACCAAGACATCGCCACCTCCCTGAGCAGCTCCCTGGATGGGGAATTTGGACGGGATGGGCGCAACATCGCTTCACTGTGGTCCCGCACTCGCAATGCCACGCGTCGCCTGGGGAAGCACATTGGCTGCCGCTGGGAGTGGTGCCAGGAGCGCCAGGAGCTGGGAGTCCAGGTGCCGCAGATCAGGTCCGACAACAACACCATCGTCACCCCGACGGCCAGGGGCTTGCTGGAGAGGACTCTGAAGGCCGCCATCCGCTCTCTGTACATGGAAACCCTGAAGCGTAAACTGGACCAGGGTAAAGCCTTTGAGTTGACCAGCAAGTGGGACGCCAGCAACCACTTCCTCGCCTGGGGTGGCTTCACCCGTTTCGCCGACTGGCGGTTCATCCACTGTGCCCGGTTCAACTGCGTCCCGCTCAACGGAGCCGTCCGCAGACAAGCGTTGCAGGAAGTGTGGCTACCCCAACGAAACCCTGCCCCACGTCCTGTGCAGCTGCAAACCCCACTCCAGAACCTGGCAACTGCGCCACAACGCCATCCAGAACCGCCTGGTGAAAGCCATCACGTCACGCCTGGGGGAGATCTCCATAAACTGCACCATCCCCAGTACCGACAGCCAGCTATGACCTGACGTGGTCGTCACCGAGAGGCCCAGAAAAAGATCATCCTTGTCGACGTCACCGTCTCCTTTGAGAACAGGACTCCAGCATTTTGCGAAGTCCGAGATCGTAAGCTGGGAAAGGATGCCCCCCTGGCTGACACCCTGAGAGCGAAGAGCTATGGGGTGCAGATGGACGCCCTGATTGTCGGAGCCCTGGGAGCCTGGGACCCCTGCAACGAGCGTGTGCTGCGGACCTGCGGGATCAGTCAACGCTACGCACGTCTCATGCGGCGTCTCATGGTCTCAGATGCCATCCGATGGTCCAGGGACATCTACATCGAGCACATCACCAGCCACCGACAGTACCAGGAGGCATGAGCCAGAGTGATATCATTCTCCCACTACGAGAAAGGGACCAAGTGACCTTCTCCGTTGGATCATATGAACTGGAACCATAAACTCCCTAAACATTAAATCTCACCAAATGAGAGTCAATCCATCCTCATCATCATATCCACTCATTATACTCCACACCCGAACACAACCACTCTATGAACTTCATACCCTCATATCTCAATGTCTGTACTTTGACCCATCAACCTTTTACCCCCAATCGGGGATATTGCAGACTATGTATTCCTCATGCCACCTGATCTTAAACCAAACTTTGCACCCTCGATAATCTGTATGTTATTCCCTGATAACCAGAAACTTCTGTGCTCAAACTCTGTTCACTATTTATTTTTTTTAACATCATCTTAATAACATTTTTAAATCAGTTGAAGTTCTGCCGATTAAATACTTAGCATCGGGACCTTTTGTTTGGATTACATAGATTTAAATTAAATTCTAAGCTTCATTCTTTCAAAGTCAGTTCTGATCCGTTGGGGCCTCCGCAGGCAAGGGTAGAGTGGTTCTGTGCACACCTCTCACCACTCCAGCAGCTTTCATATAAAGGAATGAAGCTGGGCCACTCTCCCTGACTTACTGACCCATGCTCCCAAGGCTGAGTTTAAGTTCCTCATCACTACGATATAAACATAAGAACTAGTGAAAAATAAGAAGATAATAATTAAGAGGAACTGTGTGTGGCGGGATATCCTTACCTCCTGCCTCACAGTTTTCTTATCTGATACTACTACTATGCATGCACCTGAATCCTTTCACTGGACTCCTACCTTCTACAGAGATGCTCCTCTGCCCATGACAGGGGCTTTCTCTGGTCTCCTCTATCACCCCTGTCACACCTGCTGCCTTTGGAAGCCTCTTCTACATCCCTTGTGCTGGCACCTTCTGCTACCTGGATAAGAGAGCTCCCTCTTCATTTATCCATTCTGACACCCACACTTTTCTTGTGGCACAGGTTAGCCCCACAGAGAAGCCTCCTTCCTTCACCCATTGCCCTGCTACTTAATGCTTCTTTTCCCTCACTCTTCCTCCTCTAGTATTCCTCTATTATCTATCCTCCCTTTGCCCCTCTCCACAGTCCGTTTCCTCCATCCTTCTCACAGCCGCCTCACCTACTTGGCCCTACACCTGCAGTTGTATAAAGATGTCCGTCAAGCTATCTGGAATGGCACAGAAGCATGAGGACCAACCTCAGGGCAGACTGTAACAAACTAAGGCACAAACCTCAAACTGGTTGTGTTTTATACTTAGATTTCATCAACTAAGTATCAAGTCTGAACTCCTCAAGCATTAGAACAGCCTTAGCATGAAGTCACAGACAGTCCCCTTGGGTATTTGAGTCTATCTTGCCACTTAGGCAAGCTTGTCTTTGTGATAAATGATCCCTTACTTCAAAAATCACAACAATATTCAGGTTACTCCCAGTCCCAAAGGACCAGTCACTTACCTCAGGTCAACGGTACCTTAGATCCTACACCAAAAACAAGGCTTATAGCCAATCCTATAATAAACTCACGAAAAGATTTATTAACTCAAAAAAAGAAATAAGAGTTATTTTCAAGGTTAAATCAGGTAAAAAAGCACACAGAAATGAGTTACAATCTTAAGTTCCAAAAAGTAATAGAAGCCGCTGTAATAGGCAAGCTCTATAAGTCCTCTAGGGCTAACCCACACCATACAGCTGCAGATGTTTGGTGTCTATAGGCCTTCCTTTGTTGAGAAGGAGATAACACCTCTTGTGGTAAAATAGAATTTCACACTTGGTAGTGCTTCTCCCCTGACTGTGTGGGTTTACAGTCTTAGCAAACATTTTTATAGTTACAGAGCAAACAAGTAAACATTATCTTATAACATGGAATACAGATATTATAAGTAGGATTAATACATGTAGCATCCTGCAAGCATTCCATAAAGGCTAAACACTAAACACAGTCCCACAACTCTCATATCTATTTTACCAGTACTAACACACAGGCGAGCCAGACTGGTTTCCAGCTATGCATTTGTCAGTGTTTAGTGAGACCCAGTGGCCATGGCACAAGCTGGCACCTTGCTTATGCTTAGATCATTTGGTTTCAATGGGCCTTCTTGATGGGCAGGACCTAACACCCTCTGTTGGAAGCCAGTATTTCTACATTAATTAATGCTCCTTTCCTGTTTGATGACTTACACAATAAAGACGATTACAATGCAAACATTTAATATAACTTGATAATATGGGGTACAGATGTTATAAGTAAGAGTAATATGGGCAACATCCTATAAACATTCCATAAAGTCTAAAATAGATCTTAATTTTATAAGAATGAAAATTAAGATCTATTTTACAAAATTAAGATCTATTTTAACAATGCTAACACACAAGTGAGCCAGACTGTTTTCCAGCTATGCGTTTGTCAGTGTTCAATTAGGCCTAGGGGCCTTGGCATGAGCTGGCACCTGGTCTGCCAGTGTCACAGTGTCTACAATAGACAATTTTAATTATAAGTATGAAAGGATTTTTTTGAGATGTCAGTGTGCTGGTGGGGAAATAAAATATTACATAGGAAAGGATCCCAACTGAGTTACTCTTCAGTGAAGACTTGAACTATCTCTGCCTACTCCCATCCCTCTAATTCAGGGGTTCCCAAACTTGGTTCACAGCTTGTTCAGGGTAAGTCCCTGGTGGGCCGCGAGACGCTTTGTTTACCTGAGCGTCCGCAGGTACGGCCGCTCGCAGCTCCCAGTGGCTGCGGTTCGCCATTCCCGGCCAATGGGGCCTGCAGGAAGAGGTGGCCACGCCACTTCCCGCAGCTCCCATTGGCCGGGAACGGTGAACTGCAGCCACTGGGAGCTGGGAGCAGCTATATCTGCGGACACCCAGGTAAACAAAGCATCTTGCGGCCCGCCAGGGACTTACCCTGAACAAGCTGCGAACCAAGTTTGGGAACCCTGATCTAATTCATTGTTCCAAGCTCAAGTGATGTTTGGAGATGGATCAGGGCCGGCCTTACCATGAGGCGAACTGAGGCAGCCACCTCAGGTGCCAGACTGTGGGGAGGCGCCACTAGGACCCAGAGTGTAGAAAATTGTGTCTGCTGCTGGTGTATATGTATTCTCTCTGCTTTAGATGCACAGAGATGGTGGAGTGCTGTGCTGGAGGAAGGAGGGCACAAGAGACATAACAGGCAGGCAGGAGAAAAGGTGAGAGGGAATAACAGAAAGCAGCAGGAGCTGCAGGGAGAGAGAGGAGGAGGAGCCTCTTATGTGCCTCTCTAGCACCCCCAGGAGCCTGGACTGATTAACACCAGCTTCTCAGGGAGCTTCCTGTTTCCTGCTGCTTCCCTGAACCCACTTGAGGAGAACAGGCAGTCAACTGAAGTAGTAGGAGCAGTTAGGCCCTTAAGACGCTGATATCTTCCCTCACTCAGGCCCTACTACCCGCCTGCTTATTTGTCCCCTTCAACTGAGTGTTGAGAGTCACTATAGCTGGCACAGAACAGCAGTCATGAGTGAAAGAAGAAAATGCCCCTCTGGGGCAGCATTCAGAAAAAGAAAGAAAGCAAAGGAAGCTTTTCTATCTAAGCAGGAAGGAGCTCTCCTGAGATACATAGACACACATGCTCACGGTGAGCCTTCCGGCCCCAGTGAGGATGTGAGTGGTGAGGAGATGCCTGATCTTCCAGTTAGTCAGAGTGGAGGTGACCTGGCAGCTACTGCAGCATCCATATCTCCATCTCAAATGGATGTAACCATGCACATTCCTGAAGAAAATTGTAGATCAGAGAAGAGTGTGGTGGAGGCGCAAGAAACAGCTGCTGCTGAGTTTAGTTCCTTAAGTCTAGATGATCCAGGACCATCGACCCACTTGAGCAGTAGCCTGAGTGACTTCCTTGTACTGCATGGGCCACAGCAAGTGAAAAACTTCATGTTCCCCAAAGACAATGAAAATAGAAGTTTCCATCCAACATATTACTGGCGTGAAATCCCCAATGGTGACAAAGTGGAGAGAGAAGATTGCATCAGAATCTCTTTACTGGGAAAATGTTCTGAAAAGGCTCATTGCCATTGTGAGAATCTTGCTACCCAAAACCTAGTACTGCGTGGCACTTCAGATCAGCTGTACGTGCAAAACAATGGAAACTTCCTTCATATTGTGGAGCTGATGACTGAGTTTGATGCTGTACTCCAGGATCATCTAAGAAGAGTCACCACCCAAGAAATGTACACACACCACTACCTTAGAAAAACAATTCAAAATGAGATCATACAGTTACTGGCAACAAAAGTCAAACAGAAGATTGTGGCAGATCTGAAGTCAGCAAGATATTACTCTGTTATTCTGGACTGCACGTCTGACATCAGCCATACGGAACAAATGACTTGAATGGTGTGTTTTGTAACAACAACAGAACCTAGTGAAAATGTCCCTGCAATGGTGACTCTCAGAGAGCATTTTCTAGAATTTATTGACTTTGATGATACTACAGGAGCTGGTATGACAAATGAGCTTCTTAAAAAGCTGGAAGATACGGGAATTGCGATAGCTGACATAAGAGGTCAGGACTACAATAATGGTGCCGACATGAAAGGAAAGAACAGAGGAGTGCAGACACGGATCCAAGAGTTAAACCCACGAGCTTTTTTTGTCCCATGCAGTTCTCATTCACTGAACTTGGTGGTTAGTGATGCAGCATCAGCTTCTAGTGAGGCTGCTGAATTTTTTAATGTAATTCAAAGCATCTATGTATTTTTCTCCGCATCAACTCATCAATGGCAAATTTTGAAGCAACATCTGGGAACATCCTCTCTGATACTGAAAGCACTGAGTGCCACACGATGGGAAAGTCGAGTGGAGGCGATAAAGCCTATCAAACACCAAATTGGGAAGATAGATGATGCCATAGTTGCCATTATGGAAGATAATGCTATGACTGGAACTGTTTGTGGGAGAACAGTGGCAGAGGGAAATGGAATCACCAGAAACATACATAACTTCAAATTTCTGTGGGCTTAGTGTTGTGGCATGACATACTGTTTGAAATAAATGTTGTAAGCAAGAGACTCCAAGGTGTTGACCTTGATATATCTGGAGCAATGGAACATCTGGACAAAGCAAAGTCATACCTACAGTCTTACCAGTCAGATGAGGGATTTCAAAACGTTCTGAAGAGTGCACAGAAGTTGGCAGAGAAACTTCACACTGAAGCTATTTTCCCACCCATTCAAAAATACAAGAGTCACCAAAGAAGAAGACATTTTGATTACGAGGCACAGGATAATCAGGCTAACAAGGAGTTTAGAAGGGAGTTCTCCAGGTGAAGGAGGAGCAAATACAGCACCCTTGGGGTAAGTGACTGTCTGTAGTGTGTGTTATTTACTTATTCCAATAATACAAGAACTAGGGACCACCAAATGAAATTAATAGGCAGCAGGTTTAAAACAAATACAAGGAAGTTCTTCTTCACGCAGCGTAGTCAACTTGTGGAACTCCTTACCTGAGGAGGTTGTGAAGGCTAGGACTATAACAACGTTTAAAAGAGAACTGGATAAATTCATGGTGATTAAGTCCATTAATGTCTATTAGCCAGGATGGGTAAGGAATGGTTCCTTCTGAAGCAATCAGCATTCTGTAGCGCTAGAGGCTGGTAAGGGATAATACTCCCATCACTGAATCTCATCCCAGCTGCTGCTGCTCTTAGTTTCATAAATTCACTTTTAAATGTCAGAGACATTGTTTTGGCCAGACTGAAGTTTTCAAAACAAATCCAAGCATATCTGGACTATTTACTTGCTATAGATAGCACAAACTAAAAACCACATTTACAATGTGAAGAAATGACAACATGTGGAACACTTCCCAGACAGGAATACAGCAAACTGTGGGAAAGAAGAAGAATTATCTCACAAAAGAGCTACTGTAAATGTGAAGCACCAGCACCTATCACATTCTGCTACTAAATCTGATTGAGTCATTTCAGACTGGAAATACAGTGAAAATTTTTGATGGTAACAGTAATTAACCATTGCAACAATTTCCCAAGCATTGGAATGGAAGCTCCAACAGTGACAATTTTTAAATCAAGTTGGATGTCTTTCTAAAAGATCTGCTCTAGGAATTATTTGGGGGAAGTTCTATGTGCTGTACTGTACTGGAGGTCAGATTAAATGATCACAAAGGTACCTTCTGGCCTTAGAATCTATGGGGAACTTGCCCTTTGATATGGGGAACTGGGAAATTTGGACACCTTTCAGCAAATGTAGACGACATGAGAGTAAAACAAATTTAGCATCTCTGCTATTTTTAACAGTTTGGGTGAATCTCTTTGCAAAAAACACAGTTGTTTTAAGAGTATCTGTTTAAATGATGTGGTCAAATCCATCAAATACATACAGTTAGATCAGTGTTTTTCAAACCATGGGTTGCACCCACTACTGAGTCGTGGCATGTAAGGCGCTGGGTCACCTTGCTCTGGTCAGCACTGCTGACCAGGACATTAAAATTCCCGTCGGCGGTGCTGCCCAGCTAAGGCAGGCTAGTGCCTACCTTTTCCAACACCGTGCTCTGCCCTGGAAGCGGCCAGCAGTGGGTCCAGCTTCTAGGCAGGAGGGCCGTGGGGCTCCACGTGCTGCTCCCGCCCTGAGCATCGGCTCCGCAATCTGGGGGGCGGTGCCTGTGGGCTAGAGTCATGTGCCTCCGCCTAGGAGCCAGACCTGCTGCTGGCCGCTTCTGGAGCATAGCGCAGTCCACGGTGCACCCTAGCTGCACTGCTGACCAGGAGCTGCCAGAGGTAAGTCCATGCCCCAATTCCCTGCCCCACCCCTGAGCCCCTCCAAACACAGAGCCCCTTCTGCACCCTAAAGCCCTCATCCCCAGCCCCAGACCAGAGCCCTGACCCCCTCCCATTCATCAACACTCTGCCCCAGCCCTGAGCCCCTCCCACACCCAAACCTCTCATCCCCAGCTCCATTGGATCATGGGCATCAACAATTTTCTTCAACTGGGTCCCCAGAAAAAAAGTTTGAAAACCACGGAGTCAGATCATTGGCTGAAGGCTTGAAAATGGAGGCAGTGGGAAAACAGCTTCAAAGTCAATTTCAGATATAATTTTGTTCTTCTGAAATATCTGCTGAAAAAAGTCTTCCATGCTACATTCAAAATAGACTATCTAGAGGTGCATATATAGAGGTATTTCATACTATTGTCATTTAAAACATCCCCTTTTGCCCTGGGCAGAGCCTACACTACAAAACACAGTATAAGAACCAGAATAGACTAGAAGAGATCAGCTCTAGAGTCGATGTTTCAGATCTCAGGTGTGTATATGTAATGGTCTCAATCAAATTCTTGACACAAAAGTGTCAAAAGTGTATACCTAGGCGATGGGAAAACCCCTTTGTTTGGCAAGTAGCATAGCAGTAACACAGTCACAGGTATACAAATCTTGAGAAATACTGGTGAATTTCTGCTCTGAGTAACCAAAGTGCAAACAGACCCAGAGAGAACTGCGCCATGCAGAGTCATCAATGCAATAGCACAATCAACCAAAAGAAATGAAACAAAATTAAGTATGTCTTCACCATTCCCTAGTTGTCATACACTAATGCTTAGCAAATAGGTATGAAATGTCAGAAAAAAGAACCATATAAAAGGGACGTAATGAATTATAGCACAATTATGAACAATTCATTTAGTTAATTTCTCTAATGTCTCTAAACATTTTACACCAGCTGAGGTTCTGGCTCAACATTTTCATAACTTGGCATTTCTGACCAGTATTTAGTCTAGGTTTGCTTCCTATCTTATCGTCAATAACCAACTACAGCCCATTGGCCAATGGCCATTGAAAGGCGAAAAGTCAACTGGCATTACGTTATGTTTGTCCTGTTTTAGGTTACCATTTGCATGCCACACTGTGTAGTAACATTATTATGGGAGTTATAAAAATCTATTTCTGTCTAATACAATGCAAATGGAAGGAAGTAGGCCTGTCAGGAGACATGTTTCCTATTCCAGACGACAGATAGTTGGAGAGTGGCCATCTGGAGTTTAAAAATTACTAGTTAAGGGTCTCAGGTTTGTCCCTTCCTGGATTAACTCACTAGTTCTGGCTAGTGTGATGATATTGTCATTGGGTAACAATGAAGCAGTGACTTTCTGGTGGAAGGAATTAAAGGAAGTTGGCCATGAGAAAACCTGTTAGCCGTTCCAGGGCTATTAACCAAAAGGCAAACACTTGGACGCTATAAGTTCATCTAGAAATACTGTGTTATGGGTGTGTTGAGGCAGAGTGTGCACAAAACTGAAGGGAGGGGACTCAGGAGGATTGAGATTCAGGTCTCTTGTTTCATTAACTAAAAAGATTAGGGCTCTTATAGATGATGCTATAGCTACTTATCTAGCACTGCAACATGGGATAATTATCTTATATGCGGAATGTTTTCTGGAAAACACTGGATACTGGATACCTTTAAGTCACATACATTGCAGCTAAGCAACCATACAAAAAAAATTAGATAGCTGTTACTGCTGCTTATTTTTTTTAAATCTTTCTGCAAATACATACTAGATGTCATTTTGTAACTGCTTCTCAATCAGTCAAAATGAAACTACAATAGGACTTCATTCTGACTGTATTCATATTCCACATGCACTGCATTATATAACAAATAATAATGTATACTTATATAATGTCTTTCATCTCAAAGTACTTGACAAACTATACATATTGTAGCACTAAAATGCATCCAGTTCAAGGGACAAGGAGCACACCTGACTGACACACTACATAGAGTACAACTGTGAGAGAACAGCACATGTTAGGCAGGACTATGGGGTCAACCCCTCTATATCATATTCAGTGGCATACTTTGAAGATCATATAAATAATCCATACACCTCTACCCCGATATAACGCTGTCCTCGGGAGCCAAAAAATCTTACCGCATTATAGGTGAAACTATGTTATATCGAACTTGCTTTGATCCACTGGAGTCCGCAGCCCCGCCCCCCAGAGCGCTGCTTTACCGCATTATATCAGGTCACATTATATCAGGGTAGAGGTATAATTACAGTGGTACAATGCTGCAAAGTTGCACTGTTATTCTTCCCATAATAGCAGCTGTTTGGAAAACCAAATATTATGTTCAATGTCCAGACCAAGAAATAAATTCACTTTCACACTAAAACCCTTGTGAATCCACAGCCATTGTATTGCAAATATGTCACAATGCATAGAATAGATTGGTGAAAAACACTCATTTTTCAGCATAGAAAAATGGGACATGATACATACAGTGCTCTTTCAGGCAACAATGACCTGCCTCATTACTCTGAAGTGCAGAGGGCTATATGATAAAGTACGTGTATATTACTCACATACCATCTAGCATTCAGAGACATGGAGTGAGCATGATACAACACACCATCCAGGTAGCAATGTATGAGGCTGATATCACAGGGAAATGAATCTGTATTTATTCATGGTTTTTTTACAAGCTTGTCACCCAGTGCCCTGAATAGAGCTGGTAGGAAATTTTCTGACAGAACAGTTTTTAACTGAAAAATATTGATTGATGGAATCAAAATATGCTGCAGGCATGTGTCAATTCTGTCACAACTTTTGATGGAAACCGGGCAGGTTGGTTAGCTACCTGGCTTGACAGCTACCTGCCTGGTGGACTGGCCAGCAGACTTCCTATGCAGTCTGGTTTTGCTGGCTACCCCATTTCCTTAGGTTAAAACGTAAAGTACAGGTGAGTCAACAAATCGCAATTATAGGCCTAAAGTAAGGTAGGTCATCACAGAGACAAAGTTCAGCAGCTTCCCCATCACCTGTTAATACCATTGTACAAGGCATTGATAAGCTCTCATGTGGAGTTTCATATACAATTCTGGTCACCCGTGTCCAAGAAAGATGAATTTAAAGTGGAACAGGTGCAGAGAAGAGTAATTAGGATGATCAGGGGAATGGAGAGCTTATTTTATGAGAAGAGACTAAAAGAGTGGTTTGTTGAACTTAGCAAAATGAAGGCTGGCAGGGGATGTGTTTGCTCTCTATAAATACCTCAGGGGAGTACACAAGCTAAAGGATAATGTTGGCACAAGATTAAATGGGTGTAAACTGGCCATGAACAATTCAGGCTGGAAATTAGAAGAAGGTTTCTGTCAGGAACAAGGTTCTGGAACACCCTTTCAATAGGAGTTATGGAGTAAAAACAAAATTATTTAGTTTTAAGATGGAGTTCTTGGGTGGGAGGGTAGAACTTGGCAGCCCCAATGGTCCCTTCCAGTCCATGTCTTGTGTTCCTAATATTTCATCCTCCACTACTTGAGCCAGTCATCTGTAGCGATCAAGAAGAGCACTGTCTCCCCCATATATTCATAGAACCATAGAATCCTACAAATGTAAGGCTGGAAGGGACCTCATGAGGTCATCCAATCCAGCCCCCTGCACTGAGGCACAACCAAGTAAACCTGGACCATGCCTGACAGGTGTTTGTCTAACCTCTTCTTAAAAACCTCCAATTAAAGGGATTCCACAACCTCTCTTCAAAGCCTATTCCAGAGCTTAACTATCCTTCTGGTTAGAAAGCTTTTCCTAATATCCAAGCTAAATCTCCCTTGTTGCAGATTAAACCCATTACTTCTTGTCCTACCTTCAGTGGACATAGAGAACAATTGATCACAGTCTTCTTTAGAACAGCCGCTAACATATTTGAAGACTGTGATCAAGTCCACCCTCAGACTTCTTTTCTCATGACTAAACATGCCCAGTTTTTAATTTTTTCCTAATAGGTCCTGTTTCCAACACTTTTATCATTTTTGTTGCTCTCCTCTGGACTCTCTGTTTGTCCACATCTTTCCTAAAATGTGGCACCCACAATTGGACATGGTACTACAGCTGAGGCCTCACCAGTGCCAAGCAGAGCGGGACAATTACTTCCTGTGTCATACATATGACATTCCTTCTAAAACATATTAGCCTTTTTTTTTTTGCAACTGCATCACATTGTTCTCTCACATTCAATTTGTGATCCACTATACTCCCCAGATCCTTTTCAACAGTACTGCTGCATAGCCAGTTATTCTCCATTTTGTCATGATGCATTTGATTTTGTCTCCTAAGTTGTAGTACTTTGCACTTGTCTTTATTGAATTTCTTCTTGTTGTTTTCAGACTAATTCTCCAATTTGTCAAAGTAATTTTGAATTCTAATCCTGTCCTCACAGTTTGGTGTCATCCACAAATTTTATAACCATACTCTCCACTGCATTATCCAGGTCACAAATGAAAATCTTATGTAATCCAGACCAAGACAGATTCCTGCAGGACCCCACTAGATACAGTCCCAAGTTTGACAGTGAACCATTGAGAAGTACTCTTTGAGTAAAGTTTTTCAACCAGTTGTTCATCCATTTTATAGTAATTTCAACTAGACCACATTTCCCTAATTTGCTTATGAGAATGTCTTGTGGGACTGTCAAAAAACTCAAGATATATCACATCTACAGATTCCTCCCATCCACTAAGCTAGTAACCCTTTCAGAGAAGGAAATTAGGTTGGTTTGCATGATTTGTTCTTGACAAATCCGTGTTGGCTCTTCCTTATAACCCTATTATCTTCTAGGCACTTACAAGCTGATTGTTTAATAATTTGCTCTAATATCTTTCCAGGCATTGAAGTCAGGCTGACTAGTCTATAATTCCCTTAGTCTTCTCTGTTCCCCTTTTTAAAAATAGGTACTATATTTGCCCTTTTCCATTCCTCTGGGACCTCAATCATCCTCCATGAATTCTCAAAGATAATTGCTAATGGTCCCAAGATTGCTTCAGATAAGTTTCTTAAGTATCCTAGGGTGCATTTCATCAGAGCCTGTTGACTTGAGTATATCTGACTTATTTAAATATTCTTTAACCTTTTCTTTCCCTATTATGGCTTGTGTTTCTTCCCCTTTGTTGTTAATATTAATTGTGTTAAGGATCTGGTCACTATTTACCTTTTTAGTGACGACTGAAGCAAAGCATGCATTAAACTCTGCAGCCTTTTTGATGTTATCCGTTATTAGCTCTCCCTCCCCACTAAGTAGAGGCCTCACACTTTCCTTCATCTTTCTCTTGCTCCTAGTGCATTTATAAAACCTCTTCTTATTGCCTTTTATGTTCCTTGCTAGGTGAACTCAATTTGTGCCTTAGCCTTTCTGATTTTGTCCCTCCATGTTCATGCTAGTCTTTTGTACTCATCCTTAGCAACCTGTCTATGTTTCCACTTGTTGTATGATTCCTTTTTGATTTCCAGGTTATTAAAGAGCTCCTGGTGGAGCCACATTGGCCTCTGTGATGGGGTGTACAACCCCACATTAGAGGGTAAAAGTGCAGTTCTGGTCACAGGACCCTCCACCCATCTGGGGTTGCTGGGCATGATCTCAGTGGAGACGGAGCTTAAAAAGGTGCAGCACAAGTCAGTCAGGGTTGTCACTAAAAGGTAGAAGACCTGCACTGGTAACTTCTGCAGGAATCCAGTAGGAACTCCACACTGCCCTGAAGTGGACCTCAACTCAGCCGCACGCCACCACAGAAGAGACAGTGGAGCATCTGCTTCTGACCCTCTTCTGGAGGAAGACACATTGTGGGCCTTTAGCCAGGCCTTCACTGTGCCTCTGGAGAGGCAGGGACACCGAAGGATGTAACCCAGATAGGGAAGTAGATAGGGTGATACCCTGGCCCAGGTCGCACACTTGAACTGCCTGCCCCAGAACTCTGGGCTGTAACCTGGAGGAGCAGGAGGGCCCAGGTTCCCCTATCACCATCCCCATACTTGAAGCCCTAGGTGGGGTATGGCCAGCCAGTGGTCTCACATTAGGGGACATAGTCTAAGGAGACAGTCTCCCAACACAGCCTCTTACTATTAGTTAAAGTCCCCAATTACTACCTGCTTTTGTGTTGTAGTGTTTTGTGAATATTTCTGTTTTTGTTCAAGAAATGCCGCATCCACCTCCGCAGCCTGATTTGGTGGTCTATAGTAGACCCCTTTCATGACATCACCTCTTTTTTCCCCTTTTATCTTCACCCAGAAACTTTCAACTAATCTGCCTCTCACCTCCTTCTGAACCTCAGAACAAGTTTATATATTTTTGATGTAAAATGCAACACCTCCTCCATTTTTCCTCTGTGTGTCCTTACTGAAGAAGCTATATCCCTTCATACTAATATTGCAGTCATGAGATTTATCCCATTTAGCCCAAATCTCCGTGATGCCAATTAATTTAGTTTATGGACTAATAGTTCTAGTTCTTCCAGTTGAATCCCCGACTCTTTGCATTTGTGTATGGACAGCTAAGATGTTGAGCAGATCCACCCACTCTTTTCCTTCTTGTTGCTCCTATGCAGCTATTGTAATTTTCCATTTCCCCCAACATTTATCCCTCTGTTAAGGTAACTTTTTTTGCATCTACCTGTGGGCTTTTGTCATCTTTGTACCTAATTTAAAGGTAGGGTACCAGACAGCAAGTGTGAAAAATCGGGACGGGGGTGGGGGATAATAGGAGCCTATATAAGAAAAAGACCCAAAAATCAGGACTGTCCCTATAAAATCAGGACATCTGGTCACCCTATTTAAAGGTCAGGTGGACCCTATCTCCTTCCAGAAGACCTCCTTCCTGGAACAGCATACCATGGGCGAGAGAAACCACCATGGAACGGCATGTCATGGTCGAGGAAGCCAAAGCCCTCTCGTTGACACCATCTGCACAGTCATGCATTCATCTCCAGGATGCACATGTCCCTGACTGAGGCCTTACCCTCAACCAGAAGGATGGATGAGAACAGTACCTGTGCCTCTAACTGCTTCACTCTCCCTCCCAGAGTCACACTTGGTAGTATGATTAGTGTCCATGTGGATGAGAAGCATGGGGTCAGAGAGGCGAATGAGCCTCGGCAACCTTTCTGTGACAACTCAGAAACAGGCACCAGGTAGCACACTTCTCGGGACATCATGTCAGTTCAGCAGATGGATGTGTCCATCTCCCTCAGAAGAGAATCCCTGACCATCACCACCCAATGTTCCCTCCTCTTGTCCTCTAAACATCCCAGCTTTGGGAGCATGTGCCTTCTTCTCCTCAGCCATTGGGACCAGCTTCTCTCCTCTTGTTTCCAGTACAGCATGTGGGTTTTTTTGCCTTATTGGGCAGGGGAGATGGATAGGGAATGGAGCACTTTCTACTATCCAAAGTGGCTAGTGGCCATTCTTCTTCCCACAGAATAGCCAGTTCTCCTTCCTCCTCTGGTGCCATTGTAATTATCTGCTAGCATCTTCCATCCCAGATGCTTCCATGTGCATTCTGCACCCCTATATTAACATCCTACACATTACTGCAACAATATCTGTACAAAATATACCTTGTAAGATATCATATGAAAACTAATAACAAACTAGTTATTAATATAATTGTAAAATGCATGTGTTCATATTATATGTAAAGTTATTCATTCCCTCTGTATGATGTTACTATAACTTGTTTAAGACCAGACAGCCTAGCCTAGGTAAAGGTGATAAACAGATCGGTCATAGACAAAGGAATGTGGGTTTACATTCAGTTTACATATGAGCAGTAAACAAAGAAATCTTTAGCTAAACTGATGAGGGTTATCCTGAGCCTGAACTCAAGAGACAGCGAATTAACATTACTCCTGCATCCCAGAGAGACACAAAAGACCGAATCCCCAGGAGGCCTTCCTGATTTGTAAGAGAAGACATCCCTTAGGGGATATAAGGAACAGAAACTCCTTTTTTATCCTTCCCCTTAGAAGACAAAGGACCAAGTGATTTGATCTCCATGATAGGTCTTGGCCAGGCTGGCCATTAAAAGCTGGAAAGGAGACTGTGGGTGAGATAAACTATCTTGAACAAAGACTGTATCATGCTAGGTTAAGTTTTAGCCTTTTAGAAGCAAGTTTTCACTTTTATTTGCTTATAACCTTTTCTACCTCTATCCCTTTTACTTAGTATCACTTAATCCATGTCCTTTTGTTAATAATCTTATTTTGCTTCATTATAAATCGTCAGTGCTGTGTAAAGTCAGGAGGGTGTGTGCTTCTAGAAAGCTATCAGGTTGGAGTGTTTTACCATCTCTGTAATGGCAACAAATCTCAGCACTGGAATGGGTTACCTAGGGAGGTGGTGGAATCTCCTTCCTTAGAGGTTTTTAAGGTGAGGCTTGACAAAGCCCTGGCTGGGATAATTTAGTTGGGATTAAGTCTGCTTTGAGCAGGGAGTTGGACTAGATGACCTCCTGAGGTCCCTTCCAACCCTGATATTCTATGATTCTATGACTTTCTGTATGAGGGTCCTGTGAGAGGGACTGGTCCCTGCAGTAGGATAATTTGGGGGTGAATTCAGGGATGGAAGAGTACTAAGGTTGGCTTGCAAGGAGTAACCAGGTTGGGCAAAGCCAGGGTGAGACTTGTGGCGGGCTGTTGGGGTCTGAACCAAAACTGCACAGCCACAAAGACACTCAGAGTTATAAGGCAGACAGTGACTGAACCCATTACTGGTCAGGGTGAACCCCAAAATGTCACTTACGCAGATGAGCCACCTCCTCCTGCAGCTCTCTGTCCTTTTTCGTGAGGGACTCGATCAGCAAACACAGTTCCCCCTGCCTGGTTTTCTTCAGCAGGAGTATGCAGGACACATTCCTAGAAAGTCAAGACTAGACCCTGGGTAGGAGTATCCAGGGTTAGGATGCCTGGACGAAGTGAGAGGAAGAGCTAACAGTGGTCGTGACAATGTGCCATTTTCCTCCCATTGCAGGTTCTTCCTTGTAGAGTACCTGCAAGTTAAGAGATGAGGGGGGAATATATCTCTCTGCCTTCCTCCGCTAACTTCCTTAGTCTCCCAGCTATCTACACCTTCCCAGCCACTGGGAGCTTTGGTCTTTGTTTAGTTATTGGGATTGTTTTGGGGAGAGGTGGGATGTATGTGTCCGTCTGTCTGTCTTTCCTCTGAAACATTAGAGATGGCCACAGCTGGAGGCAGGACACTGGAAAGGGTGAGCTGGTGCTCAGAGGTGGTAACTGAGAATTCTCTCCCAGGTGCTTCGCTGGCTGGTTCTTTCTCACATGTTCAGGGTCTAACTGCTTGAGGTAGGGAAGGAATTTTCCCCCAGGTCAGATTGCCAGTGACCTTATGGGTTTTTCACTTCCCAGTAAGTGACTCATACCACACGCTACACAGGAATCAACTGGATATACCTCACTATGAATTCGCTGCCATTGCAGGTATACCTCAGGTATTGATATACATCATCCCTCCCATTCTCACATATAGCATACAATAGTTTAGCCTTTTAAAGGCTGTTATATTTTGGTCTAACTCTGGTTGCTAGGTTTAGTGTGTGGGTGCTGGGTGGTGATATACAAGAGTTCAGATTTGATTATCTAGTGGTACCTTCTGGCCTTAACCTCCTCCCTCTACAGCCACCCTATTTTTCTTTGTTGTGTAAATAGAGCTACAATCAAGTTGAAGCATATGAGTATTTAGGACATTTAGTTCAGGTTCATTTTCCTTGTTCATCAGTAAACATCAATCAACTATTACTGGAAACCAAGTGGTACATGCTGGGGGCTCAGAAAAAGCTATTTTTCAATATGTGCATCTCTACTTTCTTAAGCCATCAACTGAGCTCACTATCACCCCTCTTGGGTTTATTACCACATGCAACCAGCCAGGCATGTGCAAAGTACAGAATGGCTCTCACAACTGCCTGGATACTCTTCTCAATGCTAGGACGATAACTGCTGCTTATAAAATAGGCCCTGAAAGAAAGCCTAATTTCAGTACTGAGTAACCAAGCATCTTCATAACTGAAGTGCTTAAATTAGAGAGGATTTTTTTTTATTTTTAACGAATTTTTCCGATAATCTTAGATTTCCTTATATTATTGTCAGTAACAAAATGAGAAATTATCGCAAATTATTACCAGCAAGAGGAATTGGGATCCACGGGTGGTCTCTGAAATATCTAAACTATTACAATAATCATGATTTGTCTCATAGTAGCGTCTAGAGTCTCTAATCAAAATCAGGGCCCCATTGTGCTAAGCATTATACATACTCATATTAAGGGACAGGAAAGAAGTTCTACTATCCTCATTTTACTGATGGGGAGCTGAGGCTCAGAGAGATTAATTGAATTATCCAAGGAAATTGGCAGAACTGGAAATTCAACCCATAGCTTCTGAGTCCCAATCCTTAACCGTAACCCCTTCCTTCCTCCCGCTAAAGAAATTTTGGAGAGCCGTGAAACATCAGACCATCGACAAGATCACCACAACTACAACTGGACAAAAAGCATTCATCAAACCAAAAACTATGATGAATGTACGTCTTATTTCTCAAATCACGCACAAGCTGTTCCTGATTTCTGAGACTATATTGAGAGGTATTCACCAAATGCTTCAGATAAGTATTTTCAGACTATGGTTATTTGCAAACTGTTCACTTCAACCATTCACGATTCATGGTGTGTGATTGATCAAATGAGAACTGTCTTGCTCCCTGATCAGATGACTGCCATTTTTAACGCAGTAACTAAACTGAGAATGATTTCAGTATAAATTTGTGAAACTCATGGTTTGCAATTACTTTCATGCACAGCAAGGCCCATGTAAACATCCACAAATAAATAACAGGATGACCCACTAATAGCAATGAATGGAATTTGATTTATATTTGCAATTAGGCTCATTAATCTGCTTTTTTTTTATTTGACCAGCTATAATTAGAAGGCAACAGCATGGCACGAACACACAGACCAACACTGAGGAGCGATTAGAAACTCAGTGGCTAAAATTATCACCAAAGAAGGGCTTCAGGAAGCAAGTGATCTCAACGTTTCACATATGACCAGTTTCCATTGGAATATTCATTTGGCGCACCCCCATAATAGATATCTATATGTGTTGTTATAGGCATGTACTGGTTGATGTCAGATTCCTTCCACTTACTTAAATATTTCACATAGCAATACAAACTGTAGCAAATGGCTAGTCCTTCAAAGATATTGATGGAAGCCATGGTGCCTGTGGAAACAGTTGGGTTCAGATTTGACCTGGTGATGGTCATTGATATTCACTCTTTAGTAATTATGAACATGGAGCACAAGTGGAGTAACCTTGGAAATGAAGAGAATTGTTGGAGGACCTGTTCTAAAATACAGTTTTATGTAATATAGATGTGCTACATTATGTTGTCTGCTGTACAACATTATCTCTATGTCGTGTAATCATTCATCCCAGTGTGGCATATGACAACATGGAGCATTAGTAGTGCCATAGCTTGTTCAGCAACATGTGCTATGAAGAGAGCATAAATGTTCAAGGCAGCAGGAGTGGTTGGAAAATGGGGAAAAACCACAAAAAGTCTCAGATGTTTGAATTTACTTCTATTTTGCAGGATTCAAATGGACCGGTTAATTTAAAAAAAACATTTAATTAATTTTTTATTGACAATATTATCAAAAAAATGTATTTACCAAAAACAGGGTTTTTCACTTAAACACCTTTTCATCAAAAAATGTTGACCAGCTTATTAAGAAGTAATGCATGCTCAGGCCCCATTTCAGTATTTTGCTGACTTGGGACCCTAATGTGCTGAATGAGGGTGGCAGGCATTATCAACCACTAATGGGGATGGTAATGCTTCTGTGTTCCAGGACACTATGTTTTCAGTTTGACATAAGTTGTAATTATCAGAGTTTGGCAAGCTTGGGGAGAAAAACCACCTGGCAAGCAAACTCACTTTAAAAATTAAAGGAATTTTCCAAGTTTGCTAGACTTGCAAGCCTAGACATACTGCAGCTTAATTGCTAGTCAAATGAAGAAGAAGCAATTACACACCAAAAGGGAACATTTGAGAGCTCACAAAATGTAGCTATAATGTACATTTACTTTTTTGGGGGGTGAGGGAGGGGGGAGATCAGTGAAGCACTCAGCTGCCATAGCAATGGGCAAATAAAATAATTACAATTACAATTAATATTCCATGGACTGCAATTATGAAATTTGTGCATGTCATTGCTTCCATCTATCCTCTTCACTCTACTTTTAGTAGAAAGGCAAATGTGCTGCTTTGAAATTCAGCCTGTATTTTCTTCTCTTCTTCTTAGCACTGTTCTGATGTGCATGTGCTAATTATCAGTGGTCATTATTGATACAGAGTGAAATCCTGGCCCATTGAAGTCAGTGGCAAAACTCTATTGACTACAATAATTGTGCTATACAGCAAGTCCTCCAGGAAGTGCAGAGATGCCTCACTTTCTGTATACTCTAGATGCAGTCTTTGGTTTTCTGGGACACATAAAGAAGCCCAGGACACAGAAGTCACAGGCTGCAGCAGCTACACAGCGCAGTGCAAAGTTGTGTTTCTTCATTTCTATACATGATCCTTGTTCATAATAAATTATTTCTCTTGACACCGGTCTGCTTAACAGTAAGATACTACAGGAGTCAGTATTGTACTCACAATGTAGATATGCGCATGGCCTCTTCAGATATCTACGACATAGTCCCTGTCCCAAAGAGCTTGTCTGGTTATTAAAGTGCTACAGTCACAGCTATTCATGCACTACTTCAAAGAGCAGTTTTCAGTGTTCTGGTGCAAAATACATTCTCCTTGCCTCCCTTCCTTAGTTGATTAGTGATACACATAATCAGTCCAGCCTCAGGCATGCCTTGTAGCTACCAAAACAATCACTTTCAGACTATGCTCACAAAACAGAGATCTCATTCTGAATGTTCCCTTTAGTTTCAGTGACTCCACAGGCTTCCACATGAGGAATTATGATCTGGGTTATTCTGGTTTTGGTTTGGGATTTTTTTTATTTGTTTACTAGTTCTTCCTCATTAGCCTAATACTCATCTCAATTACTTGAGTGGATTGTTTCACACCCATCCTTGTAATCCTGGCAAACAGTTTATTCAGGATCTAGTAAAAAAATATTGCATCTTCTGTGGATACAATGAATTCCCTTGGACTTTCTCTGTACAGTTAACTACTGAGCATAATGGCTCACCTCTATTACACTTGTTATGCCATTTGCACTTAGATTTTGAAAGGTGAATTTATTATTTTTAATCGTTATTAAGAATGTGTGCCTTTCCTCGCAGGTGAAAACATTGGAGGCCTATGCAAAAAATTCATCTGAGGCCTCCAGGCACATTGAACTGTCCTGTGGATGTGAAGTGAGGAGAGATTGCTGCACAGACTACCTGCCCAGGAATTCAGAAGAACTGGAGCTGATTTTCCATGGTTTCTCTCTATATATATTTTACCGAGATTATATATTACACACACACACACTTCGTGGCTCCTATATATTCAGGCAGATCAACTCAGATATGTGCTGGCTGAAGTTTGGTTATAAAAGGCAAAACTGGGATTTCCATGCCTTTCTATATATATTTGCAAGTGTAATTTGTTTTATTTATGCAACTTATAGCTATCTGCCTCTTAAATATTACAAACATTCAATATCCCCTCCAAAGCAAACTAGGTAAAAGGAATGAACTGTTACCATTGCAATTCTAATGGTCACTAACACGAAGGAGCCTCGTCATACTGCTCCAAGGAGCTTCTTTGATAAAAATCAGTCAGTATGTTTATTTTCATTGTTATCTTATGGAAAATATAGGCCAAGGACCATGGATGTTTTTTCTAGTTATGTGAATGACAATGTCATTTACTGGACTACCAAAAGGCAGTCATAAGAAAAGTCAAACATATTCTGAAAATTTTCTTTGACTATTGAAATAAAGCCTGAATCTTTAGTGACTGTAGAGAAATAGATTTTTAAGGCCGGAAGGGACCATTAGATCTTATAGTCCAGTGGTGGGCAACCTACGGCCCGTCAAGATAATCTGCTAGCGGGCTGCCAGACAGTTTGTTTACATATGCACTGCCGCCTGCAGCTCCCATTGGCTGGGAATGGTGAACCGCGGCCACTGGGAGCTGCGGGCAGCAGTGCGAATGTAAACAAACTGTCTGGTGGCTTATCAGCAGATTACCCTGACGGGCCGCGTGTGGGGCCGCGTGTGGCACGGGAGCCACAGGTTGCCCACCACTGATCTAGTCTGATCTCCTGTCTGACATTGGCCATAGAATTTCACCCAGTA
Source organism: Chrysemys picta bellii (assembly GCF_011386835.1). Taxonomy (NCBI): domain Eukaryota; kingdom Metazoa; phylum Chordata; order Testudines; family Emydidae; genus Chrysemys; species Chrysemys picta. The sequence goes on along the minus strand of NC_088792.1, from coordinate 219,170,711 downwards.
ATTATTACCTCAAACCCGTAACTTCTGCTTGGGCTAGAGCATAATTTTAGAAAGACATGCAATCTTGATTTAAAGATTTCAAGTGATACAGAATCCACTACGCTCCATTGTAAATTGTTCCAATGGTTAGGTCACCTTACCTGTTAAAAATGTGTGTCTTATTTCCTGTCTGAATTTATCTAGCTTCAACTTCCAGCCATTGAGTCTTTTTATGCCTTTATCTGCTAGACTAAGGAGCCTCTACTATCACAAATCTTCTCCTCACGAAGACCAATTGCCAACAAATTATATCTATTTTCTTGGCCTCAAAGATCTAGTGTCTAGTTCTCCTCTCAGTTACACTGGTGTAATCAGAAGTAACTCCTTACTTTGAACTCAATGCAATTACAATGAAGTAAGTGAGATCAGACTCCCCTCTAAGTGTGCCTGCCTACCTCCCATTAATATTAGCTGAAGTTGTGTGTGTATATAGGGGCAGGCCACTTAATCTCTAAGGGCCTGTTTTAAAATCAGAAATTCAAGGCTAAAAATTCAGATGAACAGCAGCTGTATCTTGTGTTACACCACACTGTTCCTTTCCCCCCTCTTCCCCCTACTTTGCACAATAGTTTCAATGTAGATTGAACTCCACATTTCTTTGCTTTGTGGGTTTTAAATGAGTCCCTAAAAATCCCATTTATGCAGTTTTTTTGACCCTAATATGGAGTCAATAGCAATTGCTTCTGACTTCTTTTTGATTCTGTCTACCTGCTAAAGAAAGATACTGTTTAATGCTTATTCTTACTTCAGTGGATACCGTGGTTTCTCACAGTGACATTTTCTTAAGGTCAAATAAAATCCTAGGGGCCAAATTCAGTGCTGCTGCTGACTTACATCCTGTTTAACTCCATTATTTTTAATGGGATTGTACAGGATGTAAGTCAGGACTGTGGTTGGCCCTCAGGCACAGAAGTTATACAAAGAGAGAGTGGCAGAGGAAGCAGAAGGGACAGCCTTTAACAAATTAGATTTTTATCTGACTAACCATTTATGGCAAATTAATGGCTGAAAAAGCATTCCATTTTTCAGTTGTCCATCCTTAAAATCTCTTTGCGCCCATCATGGTAAAAACATATGTTCTACAATCTACAGACTTTCTTGGCATAGCTAATAGATTTCACTTAGCTTGTTGATTTATTGTCTTGGTGATCTTTTCTTTTGCCTTAGCAGTTCAAGATGTCTCTGGTGATGTAGCTCACTTCAGTCTGGTACCTAAAAGGGATTTTGTAGAGTTTGGGGGTTTTTTGTTTGTTTTTTTGTTTTGTTTTGGGAGGGGGTTAGGAATTGTTTTGGGTTTTGGGTGGATTTTTTTTTGCCGCCTCTACCAAAATAGCAATGATAATTTAATGGTTGATACGGCATACATACGCCTGAAGCCTGGATCAGGTGACATTCACATGAAATCTTAGCCCCAAAACTAGGTCTCTAAATCCCTGTGTAATTATAGCTATCAATATGCTACTTAGTGCGTAATGTATCCACCATCTTTTATGTAACAGCTAAAAGTGTTCAACCTGATCCTCAGCATGTGGATTGAAGCTGGTGTATGGTAAAAAGAGATTTCCAGCACTCATTATTTAAGGTTGTCTTTACAATGCTGGTTGTAAGATAATGGACTGTGCTTTTTCCAATTTAATGTTCCACTATATATTGTACTGACACTGTCTCGGTTTAAAATATGAATCTTATCATTAGTTATTTTGATAGCTTAAAATTTCTTGCAGATGAACTCCAGTTATTTCTAGTTATGTTTCTCTTTGTTATCCTTGCCAGCTATACCAGTTAATACATTACAGCATTGCAGACTTATAGTTTGTGGATCAAGAACAGATTGTGATGCTTCCTTTTGGGATTAAGTTCTACTAGGTCAGTAACTAGAAAGCTGAAGCCAGTAAACCATTAGCAGACCCAAAGGAAATCATTCTAGAGAAATGTTCAGTTGTAAGATCACTAATTGGTTAGATTGTTAGTAGCACTTTCAGTCCCTGTGTGGTATATGCTCATGAAGGCCACTTCTTAAAAAGCGGTGTGATATTTTCATTCTGAATCTGGGTGCTCGTATATAATAAACTGGATTTTAAAATGAAATAATTTAATCTCTTCTCATTTTGTGTGTTGTCTCTCTTTACTGTACCTGAAGATGCTGGGTTTGCTGCACAAACTAAAGACCCACAGTGTCTAAGCTTTTCTGGAGAGACAGGAATACAAACCATCTGTTTTTTGGAGAGGACTGATAGGGGGCCGCCTCATATCACTTCCAAATGGACAAATAGGTTAGTGCCAATTTTTTTTTGGGGGGGGGGGGGTAGTTGAGGGAAACCTCTTTTCCTGAGGTAAGCCCACATATGCCAAGTTGCAGCCTTGGAATTTTTACAGCTGAATTCTGAACTCCTGACAATAAGGGTTTACAATGGAAATGTTGCCAGACCCTTAACTGTAGCGACGCCACTATAATATTTATAAGTACATTATACTCTTTCCAAACATATGTGCTTATTACTTATGTCTCCGCTTCTGCCTCTCTTCTAGGGGACCTTTCTATATAAACAAAACAGATTAGCTTACTTATACTCAGAAATGCTAATTGCTCTACGTCTCTATCTGCTATGCAAAAGTCTGTCCAAATAGCCAAAAGAAGATTCCTTCCCTGCATTTTACGCAGCAGCAACTCTTTACAATGCATAAACTTCCTTTTCCACTTTGCTCTTCTCTGCATTAGTAAATCTGTCCATCTTGCTAGTGTTTTTAAAAGATTCTTGTTTTAGAAAATGTACATCTAAGGTGGATGGGCCACTGACTTAGAGACAACCTGTGCAGCCCATCTTTACAAGATCTGACAAGACAATTTGGTCCTCTCTAAGTAAACAGAGAGAAAAAAAGGCTACACAAACAAAAAGCTACTTGCAGCACTGACAGTTTGTCCAGTCCAGCAAAAGCAGGTTCCCAGGGAAAGTGATTGCTTAATAGTGATGGGGACTGACAGGGATTTCCTAGCTCTTCCATGCAAGACTCAAAGCAATTTGATTCTCGGCACAAATACATCCAAAGCTGTTGATCAATTAGACAGATGTGGTCTGGTGAGAAAGTGCTTGAAAGTAAATAAACAAAACAAAAAACAAACGCATTCTTCTGTGCCAGATTTTTGGTGGATTCAAACTCATACACTTCCCCAGGTAATCTGCAAATGACACTGCTATTATGTTTAAAGTACCTTATAGACGGGGTGAGAAATTGGTGTTGAGATTAGGTTTTGGCTAGGGTTTGGGTTTAGGTCCAAGCCCATATTGAGGAACACTATGAGACTGGATTCAATGGAGCCAAAATCACAAGATTTGGAGTCAAATGTACTGCGATCGTCTGAGATCCAACTTTTCTGGCGAGATTTTAGTCACATACCAATCAGCTTTTTAAAATATACTCCTTTCAACTTTGAAACCAAATATGGATTAGAATCTGAAACCTGTCAAAATTCAAAGAGGTTCAGGTTAAAGGTTTGATTTTGGTTTGTTTTCATGGGTTAAGAAATATTTCATCTGCTTTTTTATGTGTTTGGATAGCTCAGAAATAAAATTGTTTGGAACCATTACATGTATGTAGCCCTAATGAGGAAAATGGCTTTGAAGTAACAGAGTGATAGCTAGAGCACTATGCATTCTGTCACTTGGCTCATGTAAAGCACTTTGTGGAAAACAACTTCTCTGGTCTGTCTGATGTTGATTTGGCTTCTCATTTGAGGAGTCAGATCAGAACTCTGCTGATCAGCACTTTTCCATCAAGAGCTAGCATGGAATCAACAGCAGGTCATACCACAGGAAAAACGGCCTTTTCAAAGATGCTACTTATTACAGAACAAAGGGATACAGAGATCCACTTGCTTTCTTTGCCATGCTTTTAAAACTTTCTAATAAGGGACTCCAATTTTTGATCAACGAAGTGAGATTTCTTTCTAGAAGATGTAACACATTTTATTGCCATAGACAGATCTGGGACTACCAAGATTAGGCCATTTCAAAATTGTATGATGAGTTGTTTGTAAGAGCTATATGATTATAATGGCGAATGATGGAGTGCTAGATGAAAGTATGTTCCTTATAATTATAATTCTGGGGACAGTGATAACATATTACCTGTGCGACATGTAAGCCACGGTTGAGTTACCTTCCATAAAATTACAAAAGCCCTATCATAATACATATATGCAAGAAAACAGAATTGAGATTGCTCTGGAAACCTTAAGGTGTGGTTCTATTCTGAAAGGTGACTATAGGTAACATTTTTTAAAAGCACTACCTGGAACCACTTAAATCCTACTTGTCTGTATTTAATAAAATCACTTTTTATTTAGTAATTTACTCAGAGTATATATTAATACCTGGGGGAGCAAACAACTGTGCATATCTCTCTATCAGTGTTATAGAGGGTGAACAATTTATGAGTTTGCTCTGCATAAGCTTTATGCAGGGTAAAACGGATTTATCTGGGTTTAGACCCCATTGGGAGTTGAGCATCTGAGTGCTAAAGACAAGCACACTTCTGTGAGCTGTTTTTGGGTAAACTTGCCACTCTGGGACAAGTGATTCAGACCCTGGGTCTGTGTTGGAGCAGATGGGAGTGTTTGGCTCAGCAAGACAGGGTGCTGGAGTCCTGAGCTGGCAGGGAAAAACAGAAGCAGGGTAGTCTTGGTACGTCAGGTGGCAGCTCCCAAGGGGGTTTCTGTGATCCAACCCATCACAGACCCATGGCATGGCCACAGCAATATAGGTCAGCTGACTCAGGCTTGCAGGGCTCAGGCTGCGAGGCAATAAAATTGCAATTTAGACTTTCAGACTTGGGCTGAAGCCTGGGCTCTGAGACGCCATGAGTGCGGAGGGTCTCAGAACCTGGACCCCAGCCTGAGCCCGAACATCTACACTGCAATTTTATACCCCTGCAGCCCAAGCCAATCAGCCTACCTGGACTCAGAGTTGGCAGCACAGTTTTTTTAGTGTCTTAGGAGTCAAAATTCTATTGATTTTCCATGAAATGTCAGCTCCTAACAGTCTAAATCACTATTGAAACTGGGACTTAGTCTTCTAAGTTATTTAGATGCTTTTGAAAATTTGACCCTGTGTAAAAATGACACCTTCCTTCTTACCAGAATTGCTGGTGGTGTCTATTGAGTTGTATCTCCTGACTTTAGTAATAAAAACAAGGATTTTTTCAATTATTTTTAGCCCTTTCTATACTGCTGAACCAACAGAGTCTTCAGGAAGGATGCTGGACTCTTTTCTTCCTTGTTCACCATCAACAGAATTGATAAGTACTAAGTAGAAGGCCTAACTATAGACATAATTTGAAGACGACAGAATTCCATAGGTGAAACTGAGGGGTGAGTTTGGCCTGCAGAGTCTTTACTACCGGTGGTGTTATGTGAGAAGAAAAGAATCCAAGTCAACTTTAAGAGCCCAGAGAGAGTTTGCTGAGATGGCAGTTATTGTAAACTGAGTGATTTGCTCTGAAAATCCTTGAGACTCAGCAAACAAGGAATTCTATAAAGTCCTTTTGAAAAGTAGAATGGCACATTATCCCTGAGTTTCATTCAACCTTAATTTTGTATTGGCATCTTCTTGTATTTAATAAAGAATTTAATGTCTTCTTTCAGATTTGTGTACCATATCGAAAAAGTATTCTTGAGGATCAGTGGTGGCAGTTCTCATTCTTTATAGTTACATGCAACCTCATAGCCTACGGTCAATCTCCTGAGCAGTGCTTATATAGAAGAGGTTACATTGATATGCCCAGCTTTTGGAGGGCATATGGTGTAACTACATGGACCCCAACATATCCCTTCCCAATTCAAGCACAGCCCTTTGGCCATTCCACGGCCATATCCAATCTAAAGCCTTCAAAATATTTGCACAATACATTAAATTCTAGTGATTGGAATCTTGATCCAAAACACTCCCACATTTTTGGGTAGTGATTCTGAAATCTGCCATCAACCACAGGTCTGAATTTCATGATTAGAACTTCTCTCTCTAATGGGCCAAACCAGGATCCTGACTCCCTTTAAACTTTGGGGGCCTGAATTAGAAGCCCAGAGCTGGATCTGAATGGTGCAGCTTGGACCCATCTCAAATTAATTCTGCTATTCTTTCAAAAATGACTGATGACATAAATTCTGTCAGACTATACTAGCTATGGACACACTGTACTCTGACAACTGCAATGGGGAAAGTCAGAAATTCAAAGACTTTTATGCAAATAGAAGGCTGAGGGGGAAAAAATGCCTACAAATAGGTTTGATGACAAGGAAAATCACATTAAAAAGAAACCCACATGAGGAAAACCAGTTTTTACTTTGCTGTTTTAATTGACAAAGTCAGCAGTATAAAACAACCAGGTCATCCATCTATTCCTGCAGGAAAACCACTGGAGCCTTCAATATCATAGTGTCAGCTGCTTTTCTATAGTCTGATGGTCTGACCTCATGAGCTCAGAAATATGAACTCTGCTAAAAAAGATTTCTTTGGGTTCACTAAGACGGCCTCCTGTTTTCTGTCTGTGCGCATTGTGACACCTGCAGTCCGATAGAGCTGTTATTGCTCTAGCTGCAGACTAAGGCCTGGTCTACACTAGGCGTTTATGTCGAAGTTAGCGCCGTTAAATCGAATTAACCCTGCACCCGTCCACACTGCGATGCTATTTAGTTCGACATAGAGGTCTCTTTAATTCGACTTCTGTACTCCTCCCCGACGAGGGGAGTAGCGCTAAATTCGACATGGCCATGTCGAATTAGGCTAGGTGTGGATGGAAATCGACGCTAATAGCTCCGGGAGCTATCCCACAGTGCACCACTCTGTTGACGCTCTGGACAGCAGTGCGAGCTCGGATGCTCTGACCAGCCACACAGGAAAAGCCCCGGGAAAATTTGAATTTGAATTCCTTTTCCTGTCTGGCCAGTTTGAATCTCATTTCCTGTCTGGACATCGTGGCGAGCACAGCAGCACTGGCAACGATGCAGAGCTCTCCAGCAGTGATGGCCATGCAGTCTGTGAATAGAAAGAGAGCCCCAGCATGGACTGATCGTGAAGTCTTGGATCTCATCGCTGTGTGGGGCGATGAGTCCGTGCTTTCCGAGCTGCGATCCAAAAGAAGGAATGCAAAGATCTACGAGAAGATCTCTAAAGACATGGCAGAGAGAGGATACAGCCGGGATGCAACGCAGTGCCGCGTGAAAATCAAGGAGCTGAGACAAGGCTACCAGAAGACCAAAGAGGCAAACGGACGCTCCGGATCCCATCCCCAGACATCCCGTTTCTACGAGGCACTGCATTCCATCCTCGGTGCTGCCGCCACCACTACCCCACCAGTGACCGTGGACTCTGAGGATGGGATACTGTCCACGGCCGGTTCCTCAGACATGTTAGGGGACGGGGAAGATGAGGAAGGAGATGAGGAGGGCGAGGCAGTTGGCAGCTCTCACAACGCTGATTTCCCCGACAGCCAGGATCTCTTCATCACCCTTACAGAGATCCCCTACGAAGCGTCCCCAGCCATTACCCCGGACACAGAATCTGGTGAAGGATCAGCCAGTAAGTGTTGTAAACATCTAAACATTTATTTTTAACAAAACAGGAATATTAACAATTAAAAGAATGGGTTGTTCATGATTAGTGTGCCCTAGGCGCTTAACGGTTTAGTAAGGGGCAGTGCAAGTTTTGAAAAGAAATCTAGCAATGTCCGGTTTTCAGTGATTGTCCTGCACAAGCCGCTCTACTGTGTATTCCCTGCTACTGCAGCTACAGTAAAATGCGGTCTATATGTGCGGGGATAGAGCAGTAATCCTCCTGGGACATCTCGATGAAGCTCTCCTGGAGGTAACTTGAAAGCCGTTGCATGAGGTTCTTGGGGAGAGCGGCCTTATTGGGTCCTCCGAAGTACGACACGTTGCCGCGCCACGAGATTATCAGGTACTCGGGGATCATTGCTCTGCACAGCAGGGCGGCATACGGCCCTGGTCTTTGGAGGCTTTCCCGGAGCATTCTCTCTTTGTCGCTCTCGGAGATCCTCATCAGGGTGATGTCGGCCATGGTGACCTGCTTTTAATTAGGTAGGGGAATGTTAGTGTTGGGACTGCTTTCCCGTTCCTTTACAGAACTGTCACCGCTGGTTTGCAGCCACGCGGTGGAGGCGGGAGAGGGGCAGCCGAAAGGGATCGTTCCCGGGGACAGCCGCGAGGGGGTGGGACAGGGGCAGAGTTCCCGCTTGCCGGATTGCTGGCAGCAGGGACTGACATTGATTTAAATGTGAAATGAGGCCAGTGGTAATATAAAAGTTTTAAACTGCCACAAGTGTACGGCTTACCATGTCTGCCTGCAACAGAAATTCCGTTGTGCTGCCTCGCTTCTCAAATGTGCTGTTCAAGACCCCAGGCACTGAATGCGAAGGCCGAGAATTCGACCTTGTGCTGAGTGCGCATGTGAAAGGTGCTGTGCATGGTCTTGTTCACAGAGAAAGACTATGTTCTTTGTTCACAACTACATTTATCTTTCAGAGGAATTCACTCCCTTTTTCCCATTTCCACAGCCCCGTCTGCGACTGTCTCACAACCTAGCCTGGAATCACACTCCCAGAGGCTAGCGCGGATTAGGCGTAGGAAGAAGAGGACACGGGAGGACATGTTCTCTGAGCTTATGGCCTCTTCCCAAGCCCAGGCAGCACAGCAGACCCAGTGGCGGGAGAACTTGACCCGAATGCACCAAGCCAACATGGATCGGGAGGAGAGGTGGCGGCAGGAAGACCAGCAGGCGACTCTAACGCTGCTTGGACTACTGAGGGAGCAAACGGACACACTCCGGCGCCTTGTGGATGTTCTGCAGGAACGGAGGCAGGAGGACAGAGCCCCGCTGCAGTCCATCTCTAACCGCCCTCCCCCGCCACCAAGTCCCATACCCACCTCACCCAAAGTGCAAAGAAGGAGAGGCGGCAGAGTCCCTGCTAACTCTCACTCCACCCCTGCAGAGAGCTCTAGTAGCAGAAGGCTCTCATTTCCCAAAATTTGAAAAGTTCTTTCCTTCCCGCCTGACACAAGCCCACGTCCAAGTTTCACCTCCCAATGCCATGTGTAGTTGATAATAAAAAATTCGTTTCTGTTAACTACTGTTTCAATCATGTTCTTTTGGAGGAGGAGGGGAAAGGGGGTTGGAAATTGGACAGGACAGTCTCCTTTGGCAGGGTACATAGTCGGGGGCAGGCACAGCAGCAGGGCACATACACAGTGCAGTGATGCAGTGACTAGTTGCCCCGGTTAGTCTGGGAGGTTGTTTTGATGTAATGTTGGGGGGGGTGGGTTGCTCTGTGACTTTGTGGCGGGGGAGGGCAGTTACAGATCTTAAGCGCCGGTCCTTAGACAGGATCACAGAGCCACACAGCATGGGATCTGTAACCGTCCTCCCCCTGCCACAAAGTCAAATAGACCTCCCATACACACAGTCCCGATCAGGAGGGGTGACAGGCTCCGTTGAAACAAGCATCCCACCGCAGCGGAGCCTGTCAATCCTTGAGTTTAGAAGCTGCATTCGCATCACAACACTAGACCCGCCCCGCACCACAGTCTGCGTCCCAGTTTTAAAAAATTCCCGCTAAAACAGTATTAAAGAAAACGGTGTGCTTTAACAAAGTAGAACTATTTTTATTTCGACACGTGTGTTGGAGGGGGGGTGAAGGGGGTATGTAACTGGATAGGATAGTCAACATTACCTGGGTAAAGAAACGGGGGCAGGTTTAGCTTCTCAGTACACAAACTATAAAATCACAGGTTACCCTGCTCACTCAGGAACTTTGCTTTCAAAGCCTCCCGGATGCACAGCGCTTCCCGCTGGTCTCTTCTAATCGCCCGGCTGTCTGGCTGTGAGTAATCACCAGCCAGGCTATTTTCCTCAACCTCCCACCCCGCCATAAAGGTCTCCCCCTTGCTCTCACAGAGATTGTGGAGCACACAGCAAGCTGCTATAACAATGGGGATATTGGTTTCGCTGAGATCACAGCGAGTCAGTAAGCTTCTCCATCTCCCCTTGAGACGGCCAAAAGCACACTCCACCACCATTCTGCACTTGCTCAGCCGGTAGTTGAAGAGTTCTTTTTCAGTGTCCAGGGCGCCAGTATAGGGCTTCATGAGCCAGGGCATTAGCGGGTAGGCTGGGTCCCCGAGGATGACTATAGGCATCTCCACATCCCCAACAGTTATTTTGTGGTCCGGGAAGTAAATACCTTGTTGCAGCCGTCTAAATAGACCAGAGTTCCTGAAAACACGAGCGTCATGAACCTTGCCCGGCCATCCCACGTAGATGTTGGTAAAACGTCCCCTGTGGTCCACCAGTGCTTGCAGCACCATGGAAAAGTATCCCTTTCGGTTAATGTACTGGGTGGCCTGGTGGTCCGGTGCCAGGATAGGGATGTGAGTTCCATCTATGGCCCCACCGCAGTTTGGGAATCCCATCGCTGCGAAGCCATCTATGATCGCCTCCACGTTTCCCAGGGTCACTACCTTTGGCAGCAGTACATCAACGATTGCCTTCGCTACTTGCATCACAACAACCCCCACGGTAGATTTGCCCACCCCAAACTGGTTCGCGACTGACCGGTAGCTGTCTGGCGTTGCAAGCTTCCACAGGGCTATGGCCACTCGCTTCTGTACACTCAGTGCAGCTCGCAACCGGGTGTCACTGCGCTTCAGGGCAGGGGACAGCAACTCACAAAGTTCCAGGAAAGTTCCCTTCCGCATGCGAAAGTTTCGCAGCCACTGGGATTCATCCCAGACCTGCAGCACTATGCGGTCCCACCACTCAGTGCTTGTTTCCCGTGCCCAGAATCGCCGTTCCACGGCATCAACATGACCCATTGCCACTGTGATGTCCTCGGCGCTGGGTCGCCTGCTTTCTGACAGGTCTGTGCTACTCTCAGACTTCAGGACATCACCGCGGTGCCGTAGCCTCCTTGCCTGACTTTTCTGCATCTGCCTCAGGGAAACCTTTATGATAAGCTGCGAGACGTTGAGAGCGGCCACAACTGCAGCGATGGTCGCAGCGGGCTCCATGCTCGGAGTACAGTGGCGTCCGCGCTGTCAATGACTGGAAAAGCGCGCGAACTGTTTTCCCGCCGGCGCTTTCAGGGAGGGAGGGCGGGAGTGATGGACGGATGACGACAGTTTCCCAAAAGCACCCTCGACTCATTTTGTTACCCAGAAGGCATTGCCGGCTACACCCAGAATTCCAATGGGCAGAGGGGACTGCGGGAACTGTGGGATAGCTGACCACAGTGCACCGCTTCGAATGTCGACGCTATCACCGTTAGTGTGGACGCACAAAGTCGAATTACTGTCCTTAGTGTGGACACACACGTTCGACTTTGCAATATCGATTACAAAAATTCGATGCAAGTAAAATCGAACTACTCTCGTAGTGTAGACAAGGCCTAATTTAGGCACTCTGGTTTCTAGGTCTATGTTTGAGTGGCTGATTTTGAAAACAGGAAGCAAGTGCTGAAATATTAAAGAAATAATCTGGCAATCAATCCATTAAGAACAAGAATTCCAGCTTTTTTTTTAATCAGAAATTGGACAAACAAACTTTCCTTAACTAACCCCTGACTGTACTTAGTGCCGTAGGGAAGTGAGGGAGGAACATGATTTAAATGGACTGAACTAGAAAATAATCGAGAAAAACAATGCTATTCTCTGGGGTGGGGGGAAGAGTGTAACAAAATGAAAAATCATTTTTTCTTTTCAATTACAATAAATTTTCAAAGAAAGAAAACAGAAGATCATTTTGGCAAAACAATTACCCTCCCAAAAGTTAATACATTCATCATGCTGAATAATATTTTAAAAAAATAATGGAGGCAAACATTATCCCCTTTCCCAGAAACTTTGCTGCAAAATTACAACGTAATAATCAAGTACAGAGATGCTTTAAAAGAGGATAGTCAGATTCAGCTGAATGTAGGCTACTAAGTAAGATCAATTTTTGTTCCACTGAAGTGTACGTTTACCACATCTGGGGTGCTCATTTGTTTTGACGAATGACCATTATGCACTTCAGTCATAAGACTGTCCAAAATATTAAGTCAAATGAAGCAAATTATAGAAGCTAGCTGGAAAACAAACAACCTAAAGCAGAAACCAGTGAACATTCCCCATGGCTAGCATTAAATCCATTTGTAGACAGTGGGCCAGATTCTGACCTCAGATATGCCTACATAATTCCACTGGCTAACTCAATGGGAATTCTATATGTATATCTGGGGGAGGATTTTTGCCCTGCTGAACTGAGCCCAAACTTTGGAGAGTGTGGGCTTGGCAGACTTACTGAGCCAGATTCTTAGCTGATGTAACTCCACAACCTGGTGTCTTGATAATGAAATGTGACAGCATGCACATGTGATATCTTGTCACAAACATCACCACTTTCTGACTCAGGCCTGGAAAAGTCCTATTTTCTAGACTCCATCCTTGCTCCAATGATGGAAGTATGGGTTTGGCTTAGAGCTTGCCAAATTTGGTGGTCAGAACCCAACTCCAAAAATTCTAATTTGGGGTGGGGGGGGAGAATTGTTCACCCAATAATATGTATTCCAAGTTACATAAAGAGTCTTCTCAGCAGTACATGAGGCATTTCCTCCCACACCAATGCTATGAGAACAGCTTGCATGAAAATGGAATTAATTTTAAGAACAATGAACATTTCCCCTTCCTTTCCCTGCTGTTTACAAGCCATCTTTGCTGTCAAAACAATATTCAATGGCCTGCTATGCTGAAATATTTCTGTTTAAGCATGTGGCTGGATAGAGAGAGAGACACTCGGAAAACAACTTTCTTAAACAAATAAATAGCCTAGCTCTTGAACTTTATGCTCCTAATAATCTCTGCCATCATTAGTCACACTCAGTGTTTGACTTAAAAGCCTAAACAAGAAAAAAAAAGAAGGGGACAGATGTGGAGGAGATGGAGGGTTGAAACAACCCCCTCTATTCACAACAGTTGAGATATGTTTACTGAAATGTGAATACACCTGTTCATCCCAGAGTAAGAGCCCAATCTCATGGAAAGACTGCCATTGATTTCAATATCAGAGGGGTAGCCGTGTTAGTCTGTATCCAGAAAAACAACAAGGAGTCCGGTGGCATCTTAAAGGCTAACAGATTTATTTGGGCATAAGCTTTCATGGGTAAAACACCCCACTTCTTCAGATGCATGGAGTGAAAATTAGAGATACAGGCAGAAATATATATTGGTAAAAATATATGTTTTTACCCACAAAAGCATATGCCCCAATAAATTGGTTAGTCTTTAAGCAAGGCCGGCTCTAGGTTTTTTGCTGCCCCAAGCAAAAAAAATTTTGGCTGCCCTCAACCCCCACCCACACCAGCCCTGGGCTCTCTCTCTCTCTCCTCCCTCCCCCTCCCCCCCAACTGCACCCTCCTGCCGCCCCAGCCCTGGGTCACTGGTAACTCGCTCCCAAGGCAGGTCATTCAGCAGGAATTTTGGATGTGCACAGAACACAGACAAGATTGGTTCCCATATGGTTACAGAACTGCAGTAAAGTGGAACAATTTTCAGCTTGTGTGATTGAAGGATATCTGGATGCATATTATAAGACTGTCCTATATAAATGAGGAAAAGTTGAGGTGCCTTTATTATTCTTTTGTTCCATTCTTTGTTTCTATGGGGAATTTGCCAATGCAATATCACTGTCTTCCTTTTAAACAAATAAAACTAAAACTAAAAAAAAAAAAAAAAAAAAAAAAAAAAAAAAGCAATGGCTGTTGAAAATAGCAATTCCAGTCCTAATAACCACTGGGAAGCATTTCCTGCTCAATTTATTCTACTTTTTCTACAGCAAGTTACAGTGGATCAGTATATTTGATTTGGGGGAAATGAAGTAACAGCTGCCCAAACTGAGCTTGAGCACTCCTGAATTTTGAGGGTGTTCAAATCTGGAAGGCAGGTGCTAGATTCCCTTTCTGAATATTAGCTAAATCTGGAAAAGAAAAGTCAATTTCTGCTTCCATGGCTCAGAAGTGTAAATCCTCCTACGTGCCTGGTACTGTATCTAAAGCTGCCCAGGTCCTAGTAGAGCCTCCCCTCCCTTACTTTTCATTTTAAATTCTAGTGGGATCCACATACCTCCCTTGCTAGGCTTCAGATAGAGAGGGGCACTGTACATTTAGTCCACCCAATTCTTTCTTTGGGGAAAAGCCCAGGGCTGGGGCAGCAGGAGGTGCAGGGAGGGGAGAGGGGAGCCCAGGGCTGGGACGGCAGGAGGTGCAGGTGGGGGCCAGAGCTGGGGCAGCAGGGGGTGCAGGTGTGGGGGGGGGAGAAGAGCCCAGGGCTGGGGTGGCAGGAGATGCAGGTGGGAGGAGAGCGCAGGCTGGGACAGCAGGGAGGTGCAGGTGGGGAGCCCAGGGCTGGGGTGGGGGCAGCAAAAAACCTAGAGCTGGCTTTGTCCCTACCATTCACAGCAAGCTGCAGCATGAGGTTTCAATTCCACACTCCTTCCCCCTCCCTTTCCTGTTAATTGCAGCCAAGGGAATGCTGGGAAATGTAGTTCTTTCCCTGCTCCAGGGCTGGCTCTATAGGCAGGCAGCTAACCAAGGAACTATAGCTCCCAGGGCTCCTTGTTGGTTCTCAGCTCCCATGCTGGATTCTTGCACCCCTGCAAATTTGCCGCCCCAAGTATCTGCTTGCTTTGCTGGTACCTAGAGCCGGCCCTGTCTTTAAGGTGCCACTGGACTCCTCGTTGTTTTTATTGATTTCAGTGACAGTTGGATCAGGTCCCTAAGGCTGGGGTGTGAATTAGTTTATGAACAGGAAAGATGTGACAGCATGGAGATCATGTAAAAAAGCCACCGTGTTTTACAAAATAACTCCCCACAACAGCATGACAACACTTGCAGCTGCATCCTAATATTACTGTCCACCGACCCTTCCATTCCATCACAGCTTTAACTCACGATAATAGTAACAGTCAAGCATGCACATCAAGACAGTCTCTGCCTAGGAGATCTTACAGTCTAGGTGGTAGACACAGAAAGGGAAGATGCTTTGAACGGTCAGGGGATGAGGTCACTTTATATTATTATATTTTATGATTCATTTTCATTTATTGTTTCTCTGGGCCTGACAGAGGAAGTGGGTCTTAAGGAGGAGAAACTAATTAATTACTTTTTCAAGGAATTCCATGTCAATGCACACACAGCTCCTATAATAAGCCTCAAATCTATAGTCATCCTTTCTTCACACACAGAGCATATTTAAATCCACTTGGAGAAACAGTCGTGGCCCTCACTGTACACCGATATATTTTGTGCCCTGTCAAGACACCATAATGGCCCTGATTTACAGATATGAGATACTAAAATCATAGAGATAGCTCCATAGATTTTTTTCTCAAGGGTTTTTTTCAGGGGGAGGGTAAGGAAAACTGATTATTTCTGCTAGAAAAAATTGTTTTTTACTGGTTGTCAAACAGCACTGTTTCATTGATAAAAGCCAGCTGTGCTGTTTCATGTTTGATGAGGCAATAAGGTCCACATGCTAAGGGCTAACATGAAGCAAAAGTGTTAATCACCAACTTGTGCGTATTATCGAGTTATAAAAAGAAGGATCCACCTGCACGCTATAACTTCTGAAATTTCCCTTTCTACAGAACTTGAAAACCATAATTTAATCAATCTGTCCCATTCAATGTTCTTTTATGAGGGAAAATTTGAGGGCTGATCTACAGTGGGATCTCACATCAGCATAGCTATGTTGCTCATTGGTGCGAAAAACCACACCCCTGAGCGGCATAGTTAAGCCAACCTACTCCCTTGTGTAGACAAAGCTAGGTTGATAGGAAAATTCTTCTGTTGACCTAACTACTCCGTCTTGGGGAGGTGGAATACCTACGCTGACAGGAGAACCCCTTCTGTCAGTATAGGTTGTGTCTACACAGAAGCACTACAGCAGTGAGGCTGTGCCACTATCACATTTCAAGCGTAGACAAAGGAGCTATGCAAACTGGTCAATGGAGGTGTAATATAAAACTGGTCCTGTCCATCATTTTGAGAATCATTTTGGACTAATTGAGGCTCTGAAATCACTGGCAACATCTAAACAAATTCCCCACACCTCATGATGATGCCTCTATGGGCCTGATCCTCTACTGGGGTAAATCAGCAATGGAGCCATGCCAATTTACACCAGTGGAGAATATGGCCCTTTGTGACCATCAACTGCTGGTGCTGCCTACACTGTTGCTGATACTGGGGATAGTCAGTCACATTTGCCTTCCATCACATCATAGGACACTGACGATACCTGCCTATTGCATTGGGGAAACCTGAGAGAATCCACCAGCCATCCTCCTTACCCCTTCCTGTGGCTTCTCGCCTTCCATTCTCAATGCTGCCCGTATACCATGACTATGTCATGTGTGACACAACAGGATATCAGAGTTTACATGTTTTCACTTATGCTAGCCTCTGCATTTTGAATAGTTTCCTGATTCCTTTTCTCCAACCACCTTCTATTTCCCTTCTCAAATCCTACCTTAATATCCACCTCCCTCCAGGAATCCTTCATACCTTGTGCTCCTGATCAGTAACCTCTATACCCTCCCTTATCTGATTTGTACCTTGTCTTGTGCATCCACAGTTTCTCATCCTGTATCTTGCCTACCTGCCTGCATGCCCTTCGATCCAAAGAAAATCTTACTATATATTTGTAAAGCACTGTGTAAATCTGTGATACTGTATATGTGATGTTGTAATAAACCACAAGGGTTTCTCTTCTATATTATCATGGGGTGCATTAATCACTAGGTGTAGTGGGGTGGTCTTCCCGCTCTGGCCCTGGAAGGGTTAAAAGCCAGCCCTTGGAGAGGGCTGGGGCTGAGAGCCAATAAGGAGAGGCTGGGAGGCAGCCAGTCAGGGCCCTATCAAAGAGCTGCCAGGCCAGAATGCAAACAGACTCTCTCTGGAGAGAGAAGGGCCCAGCTGCCTGGGGGCAGGGTACTGGACAGAGCAGTGCTGGGGAAAAGGGCAAGAGGAGCTGGGAAGCTCCAGCCTGGCAACTCCCCAGGCTGAGGCCATGGTCAAGGTCTAAACAGGTACTGGGGCTGCAGGGGTGTAGCCTGGGGATAGGTAAAGGCAGCAGGTCCTACCCCCTTGCCGGTGATGAGTGGCCATTATAGACTGCACTCTATCCCAGGGAAAGGGGGCTAGATGATGACTGGCAGTAGCCACTGAGGCAACGTGGGTTTAGAGGATTGGGGGTTCCCCTAGGAGGGGAGACCCAGAGTAAGGGGGTACTGCTGGGGCAGAACCCTGAGGATAGGGGCACAGGGGTCCAGGAGAGACACAGGGCCTAAGGCAGGCAAGACACTGGCCTGAAGGAGGCGCTCCAGAGCTGGAGTTGAACTAATTCCCAAGACAACCAGCAGGAGGCGCCACACCAGTGAGTCATTACCTCGCTACACTAGGATCACCTCCTCCTGGCTACTCTGGGGATTAGCTCTACTCACATCCAACAACCCCTTCTGCTGCTCATTCATGCACCCTGTCACCACTCACTCTCTCTGCAACACTGGGTGCTCTCTCTTTGTGATTTGGTCCTCCAGCCAGGTTATCATAGTCCTCCCTTTCCAAGGTGCTAAAGTCTCACAGGATGAATTGTCCCAAGCAGTTTTCAGTTCCCCTACCCTGACTTTTCCACTTCTCCAGTGGCTGGTAGGAGAACTTGGGCCCACACACTACTCCAGGTTCCAGCCCAGGGACCCTACAACCAAGGATACCCCCTCATTCTTCTCTTCTCTTCTGCAGACTAAATAATCCCAGTTCCCTCAGCCTCTCCTCATAAATCATGTGCTCCAGCCCCCTAATCATTTTTGTTGCCCTCCACTGGACTCTTTCCAATTTTTCCATATCCTTCTTATAGTGTGGGGCCCAAAACTGGACACAGTACTCCAGATGAGGCCTCACCAATGCCGAATAGAGGGGAATGATCACATCCCTCGATCTGCTGCCAATGCTCCTACTTATACAACCCAAAATGCCATTAGCCTTCTTGGCAACAAGGGCACACTGTTGACTCATATCCAGCTTCTCATCCACTATAATCTCTAGGTCCTTTTCTGCAGAATTGCTGCCTAGCCACTCGGTCCCTAGTTTGTAGCAGTGCATGGGATTCTTCCGTCCTAAGTGCAGGACTCTGCACTTGTCCTTGTTGAACCTCATCAGATTTCTTTTGGCCCGATCCTCTAATTTGTCTAGGTCCCTCTGTATCCTATCCCTACCCTCCAGCCTATCTACCACTCCTCTCAGTTTAGTGTCATCTGCAAACTTGTTGAGGGTGCAATCCAGGCCATCCTCCAGATCATTAATGAAGATATTGAACAAAACTGGCCCCACGACCAACCATTGGGGTACTCCGCTTGACACCGGCTGCCAACTAGACATGGAGCCATTGATCACTACCCGTTGACCCCAACGATCTAGCCAGCTTTCTATCCACCTTATAGTCCATTCATCCAGCCCATACTTCTTTAACTTGCTGGCAAGAATATTGTAGGACACCGTATCAAAAGCTTTGCTAAAGTCAAGGAATAACACATCCACTGCTTTCCCCTCATCCACAGAGCCAGTTATCTCGTCATAGAAAGCAATTAGGTTAGTCAGGCATGACATGCCCTTGGTGAATTTATGCTGACTGTTCCTGATCACTTTCCTCTCCTCTAAGTGTTTCAGAATTGATTCCTTGAGGACCTGCTCCATGATTTTTCCAGGGACTGAGGTGAGGCTGACTGGCCTGTAATTCTCTGGATCCTCCTTCTTCCCTTTTTTAAAGATGGGCACTACATTAGCCTTTTTCCAGTTATCCGGGACATCTATAAGGTATAGAACTGATGGAAAATTCTTCAGTCTCTAAGGGCTTACAGCCAAGACAAAAGTCCTTGAGGAACTCCTATGTGAAGCCCTTTTTTGCAGATAACTGTGCTCTACTTAGTCATAGAGAAATTGACTACAGCTTAACTTTGGCAAGTTCTCAGAGGCAACTAAACAGCTTGGACTCACCATGAGCCTGGAAAAAAATGAAGTCCTCTTCCAACCAGCCCTATCAACTACTACCACTGAGCCAAACATCACCTCCGATGATACAAAATTAAAGAATGCATCCGAAGAGGTGGGCTGTAGTCCACAAAAGCTTATGCTCTAATAAATTTGTTAGTCTCTAAGGTGCCACAAGTACTCCTGTTCTTTTTGCGGATACAGACTAACACGGCTGCTACTCTGAAACCTAAAATTAAAGAATGTCCATCACTTCTTACGTAGCATAGCAAGACCATCTCAAGTGACAGTTCCATGGATCAAGAAATATCAAACAGAACATGAAAGTTAAGCCATACTTTCAGAAGACTTCACCCTAGGATACTCACCCAGCATACTATCAAACTGTCAACAAGACTGGTGATATATAATGCAGCAGTAATAAGATCCCTTGTATACAGGTGTGAAACATGGACAGTTTCCTGCAGATACTACAAGCAACTTGAAAAAATTCTTATGTATTGTCTTCACTCTTCTGAAGGTCCTCTAGGAAGACAATATGTCAAACATTAACATCCTTGAAAAAGGATAAACAACCTGCATTGAGGCAATGATTATCAAAGCTCATTAGATGGACAGGTCATGTTATCAAAATAGGTGATGATAGTCTCCCAAAAAAAAAAGTCCTTTATGATGAGCTAAAGCTTGGAAAGTGCAGAAAGAACAGTCAACATAAATGCTTCAAAGACACCCTTAAGCAGAATCTCAACTCATGCAACATAAATATTGACAACTTCAAAGATACAGCCAAGGACACACCTGAATTCAGATAGAGCAACTATCAATACAGGTTAATAAACACTTTGAGAAAGACGGATGCCAAAAATGGTTTAAAAAAGGACCAAGTGTCAAGCCAAGTCTTCAGTGGGAGCCTACACATTCCTATGTGACATCCTTTCATGACCTTGTCCCTCGTGGATCAGACTATACAACCCCAAGAGATGCCAGGATGTCATTATTGGCTATGACATATTGGATATGACAGACAGCCCTACCACCTTTATTCAGGAGTTCTTTGTCACGAGTAAATAGTGGAGAAGACATATTATTAGACTATTCCTCTCCAAAATCAGCAACAGACAGAATCCTTTGTCAGCTTGTACCACAGTTTCTTGATCCAGATTGCTTTCTCATAATTAACATTCTCTCACAGATCAGGCCCAGTCATGTAATAATTCCTACTAGATAAAGGTGAACTGATGTGCTACCTGAATCTCCCCGAGACATTTCAGCCATATCCTGAAGACTATATTAATTTCTTATTCTTCCCTTATTCAGCCAGACTCCAACTGAAATATGGCAAAGATTCCTTTCCCCTCCCCCTTTTTTTAACACATGGAAACCAGGAAATTTTACCATTTTTGCCAGCAATGCAAATTTTTTCACACAGCTAAGGTGGAGTAACTTTAACCACCCAAGAAGTATAATTATCACCCTGAAATACACTGCCTGGAATGTATTATTGCTGTCATGAAATGGAATTTATACATAATACGGAAACAGTGAGCCCCATGGATTTACTGGACATTATTGGCATGGCTGTGACATCAAGGATAGCCAATCTCTAACTGAGCCCAGCATTCATAATAAGTCATTTCATAATTCTAACAAATAGCAAATGTTATTACTACATATTTTTAGGTAGTCCCATTGATTTATCAGTGAATACTTTGTACACTGAAGAGTCCTGCACAGTATAATGTGATTAATGTAGAGAATTTGAAGACAAGAAATTTGCTAGTGCAGCTTGGTTACTGCATTTCAGGGGTTGTTTTACAACAGCATTGCTGAAGCAAAACATCACAATAGAATAAGAACATTTCAAATGATTATTTCCACTGAAGAGTAATGAATTCTTGGGCTACCTTGGCATCTCTGGGTGTCAAACTACAGCTGTATTCAGTGAAGGGAAATAAACTACTGCATTCCTCTGCTAAAGAAAAAAGACCCCGCTCTGTGCTTACACCAAGTCACAATATGCACACTTAAGCACATTAGGTTTTTTTTAATATTTGTAGTGGTCTTGCATTGATACCAGAACATAGGTGCAGAGCAATAAAAGCTTCCAGCTCACCATCACCAACCAGACCTCACCACAGATTAGGCCCAGCATAAGTGTTGGAACCATGATGAGTTCTGGCAGGTTGGCATCCAGCAGTTCAACCCCTTTTACAATTAGTTACAAGAAATTCCATACAAAAACATCTCATTGCCAGGGTCAAAGTACCTTGCTAGCGTAGTTATAGTCTTAATCCTTTCAATACTCTAGCAATTATGTTGCTTGTTAGGCAACTGCAAGTTTCCTTTCTGACCCTTCTTGACCTTTTCTTCTTCTTTTTTTCAACTCTATATAAAGTCCTGAAAAGTCATTAAAGTCAATGGAAAGTCTCCCATTAACTTCAAAGGATCGGGCTCTAAATGAGATTATTTTTAAATCAAACAAAAGAAACGTGTAGGACTTGAAAGCTCTCTATCATTCTGAGCAGATAACAGAGATGCTTCATAACAATAGCCTGGTCCACACTAACCCCCGACTTCGAACTAAGATACGCAACGTCAGCTACGTGAATAACGTAGCTGAAGTCGAAGTACCTTAGTTCGAACTTACCACGGGTCCAGACCGGCAGGCAGGCTCCCCTGTCGACTCCACGTACTCCTCTCACGGAGCAGGAGTACCGGCGTCGATAGAGAGCACTTCCGGGATCGATCCGGGATCGATTTATCGCGTCTAGACAAGACGCGATAAATCGATCCCAGAAGATCGATTGCTTACCGCCGGACCTGGAGGTAAGTATAGACCTACCAATGATTTACTCTTCCAAACGAATTGAGCAATAACAGATTATTGTAATGCCTTGCTACTAATTATGACACAGGACTATTCACCTGGATATTGGGAACATCTAAAGGAACCCTCAGAAAACAATTCAATCATTTGAGTGCCATGTATCATCTCTGGAATATGGGGCAAAATGCACATCCACTGTTACTCCATATACATTTACACCACCATGAAGAAGCTATTTTTACAAACAAGGTTAATGCATATAGTCCACAATGTGGGCTTAATGGAAGACAGACTGCCTTGTGCTTGTGATTTTGTGGGAGCTGCCTGGATGCTAGACTAATACAGAGAAATTTTACAGTCACCTAATACAATATGCTACCAAACAGACATGTGCTCTAACACAGCAGTTCTCAAACTATGGGTCAGGACCACAAAGTGGGTCACAACCCCATTTTAATAGGGTCGCTAAGCCTGGCGTTAGACTGGCTGGGACCTGGGGCTGGGGCCAAAGCCGAAGCCCGAGCACCACTGCTAGGGTGACCAGATTGTCCCGATATTTAACCCTTTGTCCCGCGTCCCGATCAATGTACGATCAGGACGCCGTTTGTCCCGATATTCAGGTAAGGAGGCGAGCGGGAGGGAGGCGCTGACCCCGTGGGTGCTCTGGGGCTGAAGTATCCATGGGAAAAATTGCAGCCAAGCTCCCCCCGTCCTCGCCTTCTTCTCCCCCTCTCCCCCAAGCGCACCACGTCCCTGTTCCTCCCCCCCTCCAGCACTTCCCACCGCCTAACAGCTGTTTGGCAGCACTTAGCGCTTTCCAGGAGGGAGAGGGGAGGAGCGGGGATGCGGCACACTCAGGGGAGGAGGCAGAGAAAAGGCAGGGCAGGGGCAGGGACTTGGGGGAAGGGAGTGGAATGAGGGCAGTGCAGGGGTGGGAAGAGGCAGGGAGGTGGGTGAGCACCCACCTGGCAGAGGGGAAGTCAGCGCCATAGGGGTGAGTGGCGGGCGGGGGGGTCAAGAGGCGAGCAGCAGGTGGGCGGGGAGGCGAGTGGTGGGTGGGTGACTGAGGAGGGATGCAGCAAGCCACCAGCAGGCCGGGGGATGAGGAAAGGTGCGGTGGGGGGGGGGCAAGCGGGAAGGGAAGGGGCGGGACCTGAGGCAGCTTGGGGGCAGAGCCTGGGAGGAGTGGGGTGGACTGTGGGCAGGGCTGATGGCACCCCAATGTGTCCCGATATTTTAGTGTGGTGATCTGGTCACCCTACCCACTGCCCAGGGCTGAAGCCTGAGCCCCACCACCTGGGGCTCAGGCTTCAGCTTCAGGCCTCCTGCCCAGGGATGAAGCGCTTGGTCTTTGGTTCCCCTGCCCGGGATGGTGGGGTTCAAGCTTTAGCTTTGGCCCTGCCCACCCAGGGCAGCAGGGCTCAGGTGTACTTAGGCTTTGGTCCCCCCTCCTTGAGTCATATAGTAATTTTTGTTGCCAGAAGTGGGTCACGGTGCAATGAAGTTTGAAAACCCCTGCAACAGATATGTGCTGGCAAGTTTTGATAAAACAACCATTTTTTTTTTCAGAATTAGAGGTAGATTCAAATGAAATACAGAGGAAGTTTGGACCCAAACTCTGTGGTTGGCCCCTGTGTCTCTACAATAGGTCAAACCAAAAGTCTGGATCACAAACACGAACCTCCACTGAATGTTGGGGAAGTTCTGATCTGGGAGACAGACCTAAAGTCTAATGGACTCTGGCACATCTCCAGACCAAATCTAGCCTTTGTTCATCATACCCCAGCGATCAGATTTCAAGGCACTTCCATAGACCCCTTTTTTCCCCCTCAATAAAAACTCATTCTCAGGACAGCACATCTGCATAGTCAAACATTGCAAATTTGGAGGGCTTGCAGAGGCAGGGAGTTGCTGAAATTCAGTTGTCCTCCTCACCATCTACTTTGTTTCTTTCTAACAATATTAGTCTCCTCCCCCAACTTCATCATTCCCAGGAATGGGAACAGAATAATATACACCAATTCAGCATCCCTTTTAAAGGAATATTCTTAGCAGGGGGGATGCTGGTCCATACTACTGAGCTATGGAGAGGTTCCCTTAGAGGAATCAAGAAGTAAAATGTAAATGAGATTTAAATTAAGGGCATAAATTATTGGTGCCTACCACAAGTGGACTAGGTGACCCTGCTTAAGCCTCATTATTATGAAAGTCTCGAGTTTTTGGACGATTCGTTGAGCACTTTAGCTAACAACAGAAATATCAAATTAAACTAAATGGATAAAAAGTGCAACATATTGACAACAATATTGACCTTTTCTTGTAAAACTGCTGGATAAAGCCCATAATGTATTGCATCTATCATTAGTTTTTTTAGAAGCATTAAGGCCAAAATAATGTGTCTTGTTTATCCTCCTCTTCTCTAGCTGGCAGCTCTCCTACTTCCTTTCTCCAGATGGAGGGGAAGGTGAGCAGCTGCTTTGCATTGTCTGGCAGGGCATGCCTGTCCCCTTGGATATAAAATGCCTTCCTACAGACAGGAAAAAATCCTTTCGGCAGACAGGATATACAGTACACCCCACATAAAGTTTATTTTGATGTCATTAATTAAGGAGACTCATGAAGGACATAACCTTATGCTTGCTGAGCCTGCTGTGGCATACTTCAGTTCTGAGGGTGGATGCAAGCCCAGTACGGACAAGAAGCACGGAACAGACAGAAGAATCCTTCCTAAGTGAGTAAAGAATGCTGATGTACGAATGCAAAACTCATTTGGTACATGGGTGCTTAGAGCTAATGCTCCCATATATAGGGGAAGAGGTTGCTTTTTGTGGTGTGGTCCAGTTGGCATTAGTGATATAGCAGCTGGCTGATATGATCAAGCAAGCAATGACATTTCAGTGTCCTCTCCACAAAAGGTTGAACTGTTTTATCAGGCCAAATTGTCTTTTCACATATCGGCTCCACAAGCCAAATTCACCCTGGGATACAGGGTGTAACTTTCGTTGAAGTCAATAGGGACTGCACTACCTCGTGTCAAGTCTGAAGTCTTCTTGTCTTAAGTATTTTAACTGTTGATAATACAAAGGAAGTGTCATCTCTTATTCTCTTTAAATTCCTTTCTGCCTCCCATTCAATATTCAGGTAAAGCAATATGAAGTGAGGTTTTGTTAAAAGCCTGAAAATAAGGCCAGGTTTACGATAGTGCACTACCAGTCACATGCCAAGTTACCAGCTGCTGTAGAAACCAAAGCCTGGTGTCATGAGCAGGGTTTTGGAGATTCAGGGCTAACCTGTGTACAGCCTCTCAGTCAAGGGCTTTTCTGATAGTTCTCTCTTAATGTGGAGATTTTCCTGCCTGAGTAGGTCACTTGTAGTGCAAGTGGGCTAGGTGACTCTAGCTAACCCTCATAATAAAAAAGAGATTACTTCACCCACCTTCTCTCTCTCATAGCCTGGGACCAACACAGCTACAACAACACTGCATACATATTGTTATTAAAACATTTGGGATACTTGCTTCCCTGACAACTTTCTCTCAGCATAGAGCTTCCCCCTACCTGATCTTTCTAACACTACTCTCACTCAATACAACTCTTACCCTATTTCAGGTCCTCAGTAAAGGAGCATGGCTCATTTTTATAGTCCTAGGAAGCATGGGCTCCCCAGGTGCATCTCATAAGATAGACAGCAATCAGCCTTTCAGAGCACCCACACAGGACAAGCATTTCCACAGGGTACCTCCACTCTAAGGCAACATTAGAGCAGTACCAGAGTCAAGATAGAAATCAGCTTGGTTTAAGAGATAGGGCAGATGCTTGCTTACCTTTCTCATTTTGTGTCTGTGTTTGAGTCTCTTCTAATTCCCGTCAGAGGTTGCACCACCCCAGTCCTCTTGATAGTTTGGTTCTGCCTTCCTATATGTTTTCAGCCCCTTCCATTTGGGTGTCCTCTGTGAATATGATCCCCCCCCCCCCAAAGGAATTCCCAAGAGATAGACATGTTCAGCAATACAGTGTGTAGTGAGAGACTTGCTTTTTCAGTTTACATGTGGAGAAGCCCCTGAAAGCTCTAAAGCACTCCTGGACCAAGCCACAACTAGCAGGAGCGTCACAACTTGGATACTGGCACTTGCTTCACCATTGTGACAAGAGCAGCTTTGCAGAACACCTGCAAATACTTTATGGCCACTATTTGCTAATCCCCTGTTTTATTCTTTCTTCAAAACCTCCAGTGCCACAGCTTAATCAGTAGTGTTTAGCACCTTCTGCTTTCTTAGTGTTCCTTAGACATGATTTCAAGCATCTCAGCATGTTAGGATCAGTGTATGCCCACGTCCTATCAACCCTTGCATCACAAGCAGAAGAAGTGGCGACTACAGTGTTTACAGTATTACAAATGGAAAGAGCTTCAGCATAAGCAAACTGTATTTAGGCAATTTCCCAGCTGGACTGCCAAACTAACCAACAGATCAAACACTGACAGAAGCTGAATCACTACTGTGAAAAGTGCATAGACAGTTTTACCGTGCAATCAAGAAAACAGGAATCTCTGTGGTTATATTTGAAATCAGGGCTTATATCTCTGTTAGCTGAAAGGCAGAAAGTGAAGCAGCTGAAAGGAAAATGGAAGCAATGAAAGGAAAGAAAAAAGAAAAAGAAGTAGTGGGAGCATGTAAGAACAGCTGGTAAAGTCAAAGGCCTCAATCCTGCCATTTACTAATGTGCTGGCTGCTTGTAGACTTCACTAGGACTCCGCACAGGTGCAGTGGTCCATTACTGTGGCTTTCAGGATCATGACCTAACTGATAAATGGCATGGTACGGCCTCTATGTGGCAGTGAGTGTGAGAATGACTCTATAGCCTGATAGTTAAGGCATTCACCTGGCAGCGGGGTGGCATTCTGCTCCAATGAATATATACTTGGCTGAAACTGCAATTTTTCAGCGAATAAATTGTTTGCCTGGAAAAAAAAATCACCCAGCTCTAGTTCAATAATCACTCTGGGCCCAAGGGGCTTGAAAGAGATCCTTTGTACTCAGTGATGCAGGTCTCAGCAGCTCTGTATAACAGAACATGGGCTTCTGCAGAGCCCCTTTCCCAGACTTCCTGTCTGGGAAACTAACATACTTAAAGTACAGTTACCAATACCACAAACCCCCATGGAGCCCCATTGAAGTCAATGGAGCTCTATGTGGGTGCAAGAAATGCAACAGTGTCAGAGCGGGACCTAAAAAGGAGGTATAAAAGATATACTAAACTATATATTTAACAATATATAAGTATTATTTAATTATATTTAAAATAATACCTAGCTCTTGTACAGCACTTTTCATCTGTAGATCTCAAAGCACTTTACAAAGGATGTCAGTAGCATTATTCCCCAGATGGGGAAACTCAGAGACAGAGCAATGAAGTGACTTGCCTAAGGTCACCTAACAAACCAGTGATAGAATCAGGACTTGAACCCAGGTCCCTTGGAATCAAAGCCACCCCGTCCACTGAACCATGCTGCCGCTCCAAAGCTGCATTTACATGAGCCTGTTTTCATGTGAATTTACCTATTCTGGTCTCTCAAGTCAAGGAACACACATTTTCTAAGTAACCTTTTCTGACAGGATTTTTATGAATATTCCTCTTCAAATAATCATACCATGAAAACACAAGTGAATTCACAGACATACAACTCTATTTAAATAATGTTATACTGACAGAACCTGACACAAAGCCTGGAAATTCAGAGTTATGGTTGGCATCTCATACTGAACTCTAGTCACTGTGTCTTTTATTTTCCACATGAGCATTAGTGACAGCCTTAAGTATGGATTTCCTCGCTCTTTCAGCTTGTGTCACAACCTTCACATTATTTAAAGATTTTTCCTACGAATAGCTACAGAACCAGGCTGTATCATTATGTTGTCATTAGATCTTGTCATTTTGCTACTTCTAAAATAAGATCTGGCAAATAAAATAAGAAATAATCCAGAATTTGTGCCAAAAAGCTAATCAAATCCAAATTTTTCAGGATTTATGGAAAAGATAGGTTTGGGGATAGGAGTTGTTATTCTTTTTATTTTTGTGCCTCCCTGAACTTTCTGCTTCTGGACAGAACTAGAAGGGTAAGTTCTGAACAACACAAGAAAACTTTCTCACATTGCCTCTTTTGCAAAGACAGGTAGCTTAGATAACGGGCAGCAATTGGAACCAAAATGATGTACAATGTCAGTTCACTCTCTGTATCACACAGTACTTTATATAACTACTATCACCTCTTTGAAATACCCCTCATCTCCAAACAAATCCTGGTTTTACTTTGAGCCCTGATCCTGCAATTGCACCTGTGCAAAGCCTCAAACGTAACAGGGCTCTATGCAGCTGCAGGACTGGGGCCACAGTCAGAACAGAAAATCAAATGGAATGAGTGATTGCCTCATACCACTGAAATCATTTCAGCTAAAACCACCTTTGTTTTAGAAAGGGAAGAAGTTTTACTGTTTTGCAAGAGCATTTGCCTAAGCCACTCTTCTAGAGCCAAATTCTGCTCTTAGTTACACCAGTGCAAAGCCAGAGTAAAATCATTGTGTTGGAGTTATTGTATATTTATACCAGAGTAACTGACAGCAGAATTTGTCTCTTGGCCCCAATTTTGCAAACATTTAACTATGTGTATAACTTTGTTTACGTGAAGATTCCCATTGACACCGTGGCCATGAATACTTGTGTGTACCAGACCTATTTATATGTATTTCTTGATGATAATTCTTTTAAATATATGCCTATCTCCTAGAACTGGAAGGGACCCTGAAAGATCATCGAGTCCAGCCCCCTGCCTTCACTAGCAGGACTAAATACTGATTTTGCCCCAGATCCCTAAGTGGCCCCCTTAAGGATTGAACTCACAACTCTGGGTTTAGCAGGCCAATGCTCACTGGTGCTCTTACATAGTTCTGTCTTCATTGATTGGGCTATAGACTGATTTCTGTCTATAGCATAATCATGTCTGTGTTATAATCCTTTCTTGTTGCAGTGGAATGGTGAATTGCTATTTCTAGGTTTTATTTCAATTTCCCTCTGTTTTGTCTTAAATCTTAATTGCCAATATCTCTGAAAACATGACACCAGGAAGTAGCCCAACAGAGGAAAGCTTGGGACCATATAATCCTTATTTCTCTCAGACATGGCATGGTCTTGTAAAACAAAATATGAGATAAAGGCAATTTAAATGACTCAACACAATGTATAAAGTCTGCATGAGAAACTACGTGATAGGCTCCAGTTCATGTAATCATTTTTGAGATGGAAAACAAGACAAGTCCTTATCACATACTTGAATTATAAGCTCACCACACATTGTGGCTCATTTCAGAGCTGCTACTGAAGCTGCAATGCTGAGGTGGAAGCTGTATCTGAAACCACTTAACACAAGCATTACTAATTCTCTCCACTTAGGAAGAACTTTTAGATTATAGACAAAGTTTGCTGGGTATGTATAAATGACTAATAGCATGTAACCAGATCTGCTCAGTAGTTTACGGGCTATGCAACTTACTTCTGATAAAACAGGCCTGTGATGTTCCGGTTTCAAAGCAGAAAGCTAGCCTAATGCATCTTAGGCCATGTCTACACTGCCAAGTTTCTGCACAGTAAAGAAGCTTTCTGTGCTGTAACTCCCGAGGTGTACACACTGCCAGCCACTTAGTGCACAGAAACTGTACAGTTGCAGCGCTGTAAAAAAACCACCCTGATGAGAGGCGTACAGCTTTCTGTGCTGGGGTTACAGCGCTGCGGTGCCAGTGTAGACACCATGGTCGATTACAGAGCTGCGATTTTAACTCTACTGCCCTGCTCTCAGGTGACCAACTGTCATCCCCACCCTGTACATTCCTTTGGAATTTTGAAAGTCCCCTTCCTGTTTGCTCAGTGACATGTTCAGTGGTCTCAGTGCATCTTTCCAGGTGGCCATGCCTGCTCCATGCACCAGGAGATCCCTCACTTGGAGCAATGCTGAGCTGCTGGACCTCATCGGCATTTGGGGAAGGAGACTGTCCAGTCCCAGTTGTGCTCCAGATGTAGGAATTATGATACCTATGGACAGATTTCACGATGCATGAGAGAAAGGGGCCATGACCGGGACACACTGCAGTGCAGGGTCAAAGTGAAGGGGCTGTGGATCGCCTACCACAAGGCACGGAGGCAAACCGCCACTCCGGTGCTACACCCATGAGCTGCTGGTTCTACAAAGAGCTGGACGCAATACTCAGCAGCGACCCCCACCTCTACTGTGAAGACCACTGCAGATACTTTGGTGGCTCGCGTGCCAGTCGAGAGTGGACGGAGCCAGGAGGAAATCTTGGAAATGTGGAGGGGGACCCAGAGGCAGAAGATGACTCGGAGGTCAGAGATGCATGCAGCCAGG
Source organism: Chrysemys picta bellii (assembly GCF_011386835.1). Taxonomy (NCBI): domain Eukaryota; kingdom Metazoa; phylum Chordata; order Testudines; family Emydidae; genus Chrysemys; species Chrysemys picta. The sequence continues at coordinate 219,140,347 of NC_088792.1, read as the reverse complement.
AGCTCTTCTCTATCCCGGAGGAGGCTAGCCAGTCACAGATGTCAGATGTTGGCAAAGAGAGGAGGCCCCTGGTAAGTGGATTTGATTTTGGGAATCGCTGAAGCGAGTTGTTGGGGGCAGAAAGGTTTCAGAAGGCAGGCTTGTCTCCCATCACATGCCTAGTCTGAGCAGCGGAACAGGCTGCTGATTGACTCCCTCACTTCATGGAAATCTGCCTCAGAGATCTCCAGGAAAATCTCATGGAGATACTGGGCAATCCGTTGCCGCAGGTTCTTTGGCAGAGCTGCTTTGTTTCTTGCCCCATTAATGGTAACTTTCCCACACCAGTGTGCCATCACGGGCAGGGCCAGCTCCAGGCAACAGCTTACCAAGCAGGTGCTTGGGGCGGCCACTTCGGAGAGGGGCAGCACGTCCAGCTGTTCGGCGGCAATTCGGCGGACAGTCCCTCACTCCTGCTCGGAGCGAAGGACCTCCTGCCGAATTGCCGCCGCAGATCGCGATCACGGCTTTTTTTGTTTGTTTGTTTGTTTGTTTGTTTGTTTGTTTGTTTGTTTGTTTGTTTGTGGCGGCCAAAACCCTGGAGCCGGCCCTGATCACGGGGATGGGGGACGACCATTGCTGCACACAGGCAAACTGCATAGGGGCCAGGGCGGAAGCCGCAGTCTTGGAGAAGACCCTCCCTTGAGTCCCTGCTCACCCTCAGCATTATCTTCCATAATGATCACCTCCTGTGGAAAGTGTGGGGCCAGGAATGATTAGCAGGCCCCCCCTACAGTGCTGGCTCTCCCCAAAAGCCACACACCCAGTATACAGTAGAGTCTGGGAAGAGTGATTTACTCTGCCCCTGTGGCTACTCCCATTTTGGGGTTCTTGTGGCTCGTATGTGCTTGCCTGGGGTCAGCCAATTAGTGACAGGTGTGTGCAGACTGGCTGTGTTTTAAATCACTGAATCAATGTTCTCTGTGTTGCAAACAATACTGCTTCTCTAAAATGTTGCATTTAAACTTCACAGAGATGACCTTGGGAGCCCAGCCTCCCTCTTTGTTATCGGCGGCTGAATGGCTGCTCAGAATTAGAAAGCGGCCAAGAAGAACTAAGGAGGACTTTCTGCATGATGTTATGATGCACTCTGCAGCCGAAAAACAGGAATTGAAGGAGTGGTGGGACATCGAGAAGAGGGACTGAAAGGAGAACACGGCATGCCAGAATGAAGCCACGGAATGACTCTTAAATGTTATGGAGCACCAAGCAGACATGCTGCAGGCAATACTAGCTCTGCAAACTGAGCAGCTCTGCGCCCGCCCTCCCCTGCAGCTGCTGTTGTAAAACTCTTTCCCATGGTCCCCTCAGACACTGCCAACACACTCTTATCAACCTCCTGGCTCCAGTCTATACCCACGGCATTCCACTCCTCCCCCCTCACAGTCCAGCACTGTGGACTTCCAGTACCCACTGCACTCAACACCCATCCCTCTGCAGTTTGGCCCTGCTGAAGTACAGTGCCTGCTGCATTGTACTCCAAAGGAGAAGGTTGGATATGATCCCTGGACATACACAAATCTTTAGCCATCCCGGGATCCCACCTTCTCCTGGGACCTTCCCTTTCCCCATCCCCCTCACTGCTGATGGGTTCTTTTTGTTTGACTCTCTCCTCCAGTTGTTGTTTTATAATAAAAGAATTGTGTTGGTTTGAAAGCAATCTTTATTCTATTAATTGAAAGCAAACAGAGCCCTGCAAAGCAACAGGCAATTATGTTAAACCTTCATATTGCATCGTCTGCACCATTCACAATCACCTCCTAGCATTACAAGCACTGCACTCCCAAACACAGCAACAAATATTAGTGGCTTTCAGCTTCAAATTGCTGCCTCAAGGCATCCCTGATCCTTATGGCCCTGCACTGCGCCCCTCTTATAGCCCTGATCTCTGTCTGTTCAAACTCAGCCTCCATATGCTGAGCCTCTGTGGTCCATCCCTGAGTGAAGCTTTCACCCTTCCCTTCACAAATATTATGGAGCGTACAGCAGGCGGCTATAAGCATAGGAATATTGTCATCGGCCAGGTCCAACTTCCCATAGAGGCAGCGCCAGCGGGACTTTAAATGGCGAAAAGCACACTCACCAGTCATTCTGCACTTGCTCAGCCTGTTGTTGAACTGATCCTTGCTGCTGTCAAGTTGCCCCCATATGACTTCATAATCCACGGCATTAAGGGGTAGGTGAGGTCTCCGAGGATCACAATGGGCATTTCGACTTCCCCAAAGGTGATCTTCTGGTCCGGGAAGAAAATCCTGCTTGCAGCTTCCTGAACAGTGTTCTGAAAGATGTGTGCGTCATGCACCTTTCTGGACTAGCCTGCGTTAATGTCTGTAAAATGCCCACAGTGATCCACAAGCGCCTGGAGAACCATTGAGAAATACCCCTTGCAATTAATGTACTCGGTGGCTAGGTGGTCTGGTGCCAGAATTGGAATGTGCATGCCATCTATCGCCCCTCCGCAGTTAGGGAAGCCCATTTGTGCAAAGCCATCCACAATGTCACGCACGTTGCCCAGAGTCACGGTCTTTCGGAGCAGGATGTGATTAATGGCCCTGCGCACTTCCATCAACATGAATCCAATGGTCGACTTTCCCACTCCGAACTGGTTAGCGACCGATCGGTAGCAGCCTGGAGTAGCCAGCTTCCACAGTGCAATTGCCATGTGCTTCTCCAACAGCAGGGCAGCTCTCATTCTCGTGTCCTTGCACCGCAGGGCTGGAGGGAGCTTATCACACAGTCCCATGAATGTGGCTTTCCTCATCCAAAAGTTCTGCAGCCACTGTTCGTCATCCCAGATGTGCATCACGATGTGATCCCACCACTCAGTGCTTGTTTCCCGAGCCCAAAAGCGGCGTTCCACTGTGGTCAGCACCTCCGTGAATGCCACAAGCAATATCGTGTCATTCTAGTACGTGTAGCGAGATCAATGTCGCCCTCCTCTTGCCTTTGTAGTTTAAGGAATAACTCCACTGCCACTCGTGACGTGTTGGTCAGAGAGAGCAGCATATTGGTCAGCAGTTCAGAATCCATTCCTGCAACCTGAAGAGGCAGAGCGTGCAGTACACAAACCATTGAAATATGGCGCCAAATGTGGACGGAAGCATAGGGATTGCTGGGATGCGAAGCAATGCATCATGGGATATTGGGACAGGACCCAGGGTGCCCCACGACCCCCTCCACCTTCCCACAACTCTTAGCAGCAGCAGAAGAAAAAATGCTCTGTGGAATAGCTTCACAGAGTGCAATGCTCCGAATACCACTGCAAGTGTGAACACACAACAGGGGTTTCCCTTCAATGCTCTCTGAGTGGTGCTGTAACTCCCGGCACTGTAACTCTGCCAGAGTAGACATGCCTTTAGTGCCTGATGTTGCAAACAGTTACTGCTGAACTTAGGGACAGATTCTAGCTCACACATTTCACCCCGGCAGAGTTTGAAGGGGCAAGAACAGCCCCCTAGAATAAGAACAGAATAAGGCTGATTTATGTAATCCTGTATCTCCCCCACGCCACCACCCCACTGCCAGCATAGGGACATTAGCATGGCTTGGGGTATGATTGGAAGTAGAAGCGAGAGTAGGGTGACCAGACGTCCCGATTTTATCGGGATTGTCCCGATATTTGCTTGTTTGTCCCACGTCCCGACTGATGTTAGGTCGGGACACTGGACAAACAAGCAAAGGCTCCGGAGCCCGGAAGGGCTCGCCCCGCCCCCCACGCCCCGACTCCGCCCCCTCTGCCCCGACTCCGCCCCCTCTTTCCCCCATTGGCTCCCTCCCCAAATCCCCACCTCTTCCCCAAGCAGGCCATTCCTCCTCCCTCCACAAGCACTGGAGGGAGGCCCCGGAGATGCAGGGGAGCGTGGGGCCGGAGTGAGTGAGAGTCCGGTTTGGCCCCAAGCAGGCAGGACTCAGTCGGGCGGTACCTGGTGGGAGAGTAGGGGGGCGGCCCACGGGGCCAGGTGGTGGCTGTTCTCCCCACCTGGGCAGCGGGACTCGGGAGCAGCCGCTGCTGCAGCTCCCACTGCCGTGGGGGGAGGAAGCGACCGATGGCCAAGCTCGGTGGCTGCGGCTCTGGCACCTGGGCCCGAACCCCCCAAGCCCGGGCCTGTTGTGGGGACCCAGCAGCACGCACGCTGTGCCCAGCCCCTGGCCAGTCGCGTCTGGGCTGGCTGCCCAGCTGGTGCAATCCCGCAGCGGCCCCAGGGCAGAGCGTCGGCAGCTCAGCCCCATTCGTTCCCCTGCGGGACCCGAGCAGGACGGGGGGCTGGGGCCTGCTACCCCCACTCCAGGGCCGCCCACGGGATTGCACCAGCTGGGCAGTCAGCCCAGAAGCGACTGGCCAGGGGCTGTGCGCAGCGTGCGCGCTGCTGTGTCCCCACAACCAGGGCCGGCTCCAGGCACCAGCTGAGAAAGCTGGTGTTTGGGGTGGCATATTGTTGGAGGCGGCATTCTGCCCAATCCTAGGGCGGCACGGACGCTTTTTTTTTTTTTTTGGTCTTGTTCTGTTCCGGCTGCCCTGTAGGGGGCGGCGGCGCGGAGAACCAGAGCGCCCTGCAGGGCAGTCCTCTTCCTTCCCTCCCCGCCGACCGGAGCGGAGCCCTCGCGGCAGGCAGCAGGAGGCGGCGCAGCGGGAGGGGCCGCGTGGCAGCGCCCCTGCTGTAGCCCTGGCCGCCCACTTCTCTCTCTCTCCCGCCCACTCCATACCTCCATAGCCCCCCCACACCGGTCCCCTGTACCCGCGCTCCGGCCGCGCTGCAGGTTTTCTTTTTTTCTTTTTTTGCTTTGCCGTTCTGGCCACCCCGTTTTTCTTTGCTTGGGGCGGCCAAAAAGTCAGAGCCGGCCCTGCCCGCAACAGGCCCAGGCTCGGGGGTTCGCGGGCGCCAGAGCCGCAGCCGCCGAGCTTGGCCAGCGGCCGCTTCCTTCCCTCGTGGCAGTGGGATCTGCAGCAGCAGCTGCTCCCGAGTCCCGCTGCCCAATGGGGAGAACAGCTGCCTCCTGGCCCCGCGGGCCGCCCCCCTATTCTCCCTCCAGGTACCACCCGACTGAGTCCTGCCTGCGCTCGGGGCCAGGCCGGACTCTCACTCATCCCGGCCCCGCGCTCCCCCTGAGTCTCCGGGGTTTCCTTCCAGCGCTTGCAGAGGGAGGGGGGGGGTTTGCTCTGCTGCCGGGTTTTTTTTTTTTTTTTTTGCTCCCCCCCACCCCCCGCCCTGCATCCCGATATTTGACCTGGGTGATCTGGTCACCCTAAGCAAGAGCAATCAGAGTACTCTTCGTTCCAGCCATTCTGGCCTGTGGAGCAGCTCATAGACAGTCATGCAAGGCTGCTGTAAAGCTACTGTATCTCCTGGAGCTTAAAGCCACATTTTGAGTATGTAATACATGTAGAGGTAGCTTTAATTTAGCCAATTTGCATACCAGAGCAGCAAAGCTGCAGCAGCATGGGCTTCAGTGCAGGCCAGCTGCCTAAGTAATCACCCAGGTTTCTGGTGTGCTTGTATAGCCTGCACTGAAGCCTGTGCTGTCACAGCTTCCCTGCTCTCATACCTAGGGTGACCAGATCACCAAAGACAAATATCGGGACGCGGGGGGGGGGGTGTGACGTGGGGGGGCGTGGCGGGGGGGGTGACGTGGGCGGGGGGCGGGGCCAAAAAAAAAAAAAAAAAAACTTCCTCCGCAAGTGCTGGAGGGAGGCCCGGGAGACTCAGGGGAAGCGCGGGGCCGGGGTGAGTAACAGTCCGGCCTGGCCCCGAGCAGGCAGGACTCAGTCGGGTGGTAAGGAGAGGAGGGGGCGGCCCGCGGGGCCAGGCGGTGGCTGTTCTCACCCCCGGGCAGCGGGACTCGGGAGCAGCCGCTGCTGCAGCTCCCACTGCCGCGGGGGAGGAAGCGGCCATGGCGCTTGGCACCCGCGGCTCTGGCGCCCCCGAACCCCCCGAGCCGGGGCCTGCTGCGGGGACCCAGCAGCGCGCACGCTGCGCCCAGCCCCTGGCCAGTCGCGTCTGGGCTGCTGCCCAGCTGGTGCAATCCCGCGGCGGCCCCGGAGCGGGGGCAGCAGGCCCCAGCCCCCCCGTCCCGCAGGGGAACGAATGGGGCTGGGCTGCCAATGCCTCCGCCCCGGGGCCGCCGCGCGATAGCACCAGCTGGGCAGCCCAGACGTGCCTAGCCAGGGGCTGGGCCCAGCGTACGCGCTGCTGCAGGCCCCGGCTCGGGGGGTTCGGGGGCGCCAGAGCCGCCGAGCGCCATGGCCGCTTCCTCCCCCGTCGCCTGGCCCCGCGGGTCGCCCCCCTCCTCTCCCAACCACCCGAGTCCTGCCTGCACTGGGCCAGGCCGGACTGTTACTCACCCCGGCCCCGCGCTTCCCCTGAGTCTCCCGGGCCTCCCTCCAGCACTTGCGGAGGGAGGGGGAATGGTGAGCCCAGGGAAGAGGCGGGGATTCGGGGAGGGAGCCAATCGGGGGAGGAGGGGGCGGAGTCGGGGCAGGGGGGGGGCGCGAGCACTTCCGGGCTCGAGGCTCGGGGCATTTCCTTGTTTGTCCGGTTGTCCCGACCGCACGTCGGTCGGGACGCGGGACAAACAAGGAAATATCGGGACAGTCCCGATAAAATCGGGACGTCTGGTCACCCTACTCATACCTGAGCTGGCTAGATTCAAGTGGGTAGGGTTACCATATTTAAAAAATAAAAAAAGAGGACACTCCACGGGCCCTGGCCCCGCTCCTTTCCCACCCCCGGCCCCGGCCCCGCCCCAGCTCCGCCCCTTCCCCAAAGTCCCCGCCCTAACTCCCCCTCCTCCCTCCCAGCCAAGGGAAAAGGGCTGCCCGAGCGCTACCGGCTTCATGGTTTGCCGGGCAGCCCCCAGACCCTGCGCCCCCGGCCGGCGCTTCTCCAGCGCAGCTGGAGCCCGAGAGGGGAAGCGCCCAGCCATGGGCACAGGGTCTAGAGGCTGCCTGGCAAACCGTGAAGCCGGTAGCGCTCGGGCTTCGGGCAGCCCCCATGGCGGCGCAGAGCCCGGGAGGGGAAGTGCCCGGCCGGCGGCTCGGGTTCCGGAGGAAAGGGGGCTGCCCGAAGCCGGTAGCACTCGGGTAGCTCGGCTCTTAAACAGAGCCGAAGAGTCAGGGGAGGAGCAGAGCAGCCGCGGGAGGGGAAGTGCCCGGCCGGCGGTATTTTTCCCGGACATGTTCGGCTTTTTGGTAATTCCCCCCGGATGGGGGTTTGATTACCAAAAAGCCGGACATGTCCGTGAAAAACTGGACATATGGTAACCCTACAAATGGGTATGCAGGGACTGTAGTGTAAATACATCCTCTGTCTCCTTTGTTTTCCTGAAAGGTGCAGCACAGAATCTTGGCCATAGAATTTATACTGTGAGAAGCCTGCTTGACTTCAATAGGACTAACAACAGTAGCAAGAACGATGCTTAGCAGTAAGCATTTGCAGGATCAAGCCATTAGTCACCTTCTTCGGTCCAATTAAGACAGTTCAAATGAACATTATTAACGGCATGCTTCAGTCAATGCTCTTTGAAGGCCAGTTGTATACTGCTGGGGGGTTGCTATGTCCGCCTTTTCATCTTTTCAAGCAGTAAAAAGCAACTATTTTCCTAAAGTTAACTGCCAGGATTGTTTTAATAGAATTAAAAACAAATATACAAAATGCAAATCTCACATATCCCTGCATTCTGAACTCCAGATCAGATATGCCTGAACTCAGACTGTCTTTTGAATGCCAAAACTCAGAATATTGAGCAAGCAAAAACAGAGAAGCCAAAATAAATCTAGTTATTCCACAGGCACAATGTGAGGAGCCGCGCTAGCACTTTTGGTATTGTGTAATTAATGCCATAACTAGCATTACAGTGAGAATTAGCATACAGATTGTGACAGAAACTAATCTGCTTGGCTTTGAAATGTTTCCTTAAAAAGAAATATTTTGGTTCCAGTGTTTGTGCAAGAGGTAGAAAGCCTGCTGTCCTTGACACAGGAAGTAGATAACACCTGTCAGGAGAATTCAAACCACCTGCTCAGGCTTCCTTGGGGAATAAGGCCTGCAGCTGGCTACACACTCACCAATTTATGGACTGCACATTCTTTGCTTTCTTCTTCTTCTTTTTTAATTTAAACTCAGACAACTTGGTCCTCAGCAGGGAAGACACCAAAAATTAGGCTAGAATCCAAGACACTGGTGGAGGGTTTTTGAAAGATGGAGAAACTGTTTCCCTCAATTTCTGATATTGCAGAACACAGTTTTGCATTTTTGTGATTAGTGATCAATATGCAGTACTTGCTTCTAAAATAAAATCAGAAAGACTTAAGGACACAGTGCACAAACATGAACACTAGAACACAGTTTCTGTTCTCAAAAAGGTAAAAACTATAAAATCAGGGTTTTTTTTAATCCAGAAACTTTGACATCAGCTGTATGCATAAGAGATTAAGTGAAATGCCAAAAGTAACAGTTTCAATTGGATGTCATTATTCCACAATGAGGCTGTTCTGTGTTATTTTTGGTATAGCCCTAAATGAGCTGAACAACCACACCAACCTTATAAGCATTTGCTTTAGGATTTCTTCTATTATTTTTTTTAAATCACAATTAATTCTGAAGAGGGGCTTACAGAAATGATTGGGTTATAGATCAGAATGTTTCGCTTTGCGTGCACTTTTTTATGGATAACAGAGAACTGTGCAAGTGACCTCCCTAGCGCTCCCTCCTCCAGTCCCCCGCTTTGGATTTCTGTGAAGCATGAACTGTTCTTTTAATGATCTGGAACCGGAGGTTGGAGGGGAAGAAAATGGGAGAGAGGAAAAATAATTTCACACTTAATATCTGATAGGGTGGGCCAGTTCAGTAAAATAGAATATGATTTTTTTTCTTTCCTGGGTAGAATACATTTGTCCGGTGTTCCTTACGCATCATCCTGAACCAAATGTTTCCTTTCTTAACGTATGCTGGAAAAAGATGTCTAACTGTGGAAAAAGCTGAGTCAGACAAATAAAAAGAGAAGCTCCCAGCATGAAATTGCTCAACAAAAATGGTATATATCATAGCAAAAATTAAAAAGAACTCTCCATGTCTGTACTTAAATTCTTTGTCTAAATGAGTGCCACATGTCAGGACTGCTCATGGAGAAAGACAATTTTTTCCTTCTGAATCTCACATATGGTACACACTCCAACTCCGATGGAGGAACAAATGCAGAAACAATTCAATCAGCTTTATTGTTTGGGTCTGCTCTATAGCATGCACTCCTTACCAGAGCTCCCCCTCATGTCAGCACTGCAAGTGCTTTTCCTCTCTAGCACCCCCTTGTGTCCTGGTTCCACAATTGTCTGGTGCCTCTGCAGTCTAGCTTTCTGGCCAAGTCAGCTCTTAGTCCAGTTCCCTTTTGGGGCTAACAGGAAACAAATTATATGTCAACCTGGGGTGTTGAAGTCCATAATATAAACAGTAGTCCTGCATGGAAAGCCAAGACCAACGTTGCCGAAGTTAAGCCCCTCACTGGGCCAGGTTCCTTGTGCTAGGGTAGTGACAGCCTTCCTTCTCTGTCCTAACTTCACCCAGAAGCAGCCAGTCTTTTATCTGGCCTGCTGGGCCCTGATTGGCCTCAGCCTGCTCTTGGCCCTTCTAGGTGCTGGAGGAAAAATTCTCGCTGGTTCTGCCTGCAGCTGATCATGGGAGGCCTCTGTAGGCATCCCTTGGAGGTCTGAACTACTGTTCTTCCCTTCCACCTGGCTCCCTAATGAGGGTAGGGTATGCAAAGCATGTGTGTGGCTTGCGGCAGGGGGCCGCAAATACTTGGTATTCCCGGACACAATAAGTGCTACCCGTTTACTGGCCAAGGGTGGCTTGTACAAAGTGCAACAAATATCAGACTTACTGCCACCAGAGCTGGTATCTATCACCTGGAGGAGATTATCAGAGATATGGTAGCATGCATGAAGCATCTGTCACTAAAGGCCTGATCTAATTTCCCTTGAAGTCAATGGATATCTTTCCATGCACTTTAATGGAATATAGATTAGAAACTAAATGACAGCACTCAAGAGGAAAGCCATTTAAAACATGAGTACTCTGCAATGTATCAAAGGTCAACAGTCCAATTCTGTGGCCCCAGGACTTCAGTGGGAGTTTTGATTGCACAATGATGGGACAATCAGGTCCCAAGCTTCCTTCCTGGACATATAAAAGCACTTATTTAAAATACATGAGATGCTGGTAAAGAGAAAGAATTTTCTGTTGTGTACTAGTATTCAAGAAGCACCGACATGCATGTTATCTGAACACCCATGAATGAAATAACTTCAGCGTGTAGCTCTCTAAAATGAAATCCATGGCAATTTTTAAGAGGAGACAAAAGCAAACAGTATAGGTCACAACAGAATATCATGTTTAGTTCTTGTAATAAATTCCTTGTCCTAGTCTTTTACCTAGTTTTTAAAGACTAGTCTGGTGAATGCTTGGGTGTCTGTATATGGAGATTAAAACAACTTGTGTTTTAAAGGAGTTTAATGAAGTCCAGAACAAATTAACCAGAAGTAGCACAACAAAAAGCCTATTAATGCTGCTTCACTGGGGACCTCTTAAAGGCTTATAGCTTTGGTGTATTCCAAGTTTCTTCTTGCACAGTATCTGGAACAGGATGTGGGTTGAGAAGGTTTCTCAATGTGTCTGGTTCTCAATACAGAAGTTGTTAATTTCAATGAAAAACAACCCTAAAGTTATCAAATGATCATTGTTCCCCAGTTTGATTTCCTAGAGGATTTTCTTTCTTTATGAGGTATATGTTTCAGGGCATAAAATGACACATACTGGGTTTTGTTTTATCTATCTCTCCAGAGTCAGTTAATAATTGTAATTGTTTTAAAAACAGACCTCACAGATAGGAAATGTTTTTGTCCCATTGCACCTAGCTCTTCCCTCTTGGACCACCCCAAATAATTCCTCCTGCCATGTATTTGAGGTTTTCCACATACTTTATTACCAGGACCTACACAGAGTGGGCTGAATCAAGGGTGGACTTACCTCTCAGTTTCCTTCCTTGCCTTGTCAGTGAGACTTCAACTGACTTACATTACTTTCATGTAGAACTTGAGGAGTCACTGCAAAGGGTTTGATCTAAAGTGTGTTTCTTGTTCAGGAGGGATGAGAAGTGGAGTAACTCAACAATACGCATTTTAATACTTTATTAAAACTTAATAATACATAAGGTGACTTGGAAAAATAGCCTAAGGGGACTTGGAAAAATAGACTATCTTCTACGTAGTTTCAAAAATTCAACAAAATCTCAGGCAGAGGTATTTTTAAATAAAATAGCTCAATGTACACATAGCCAAATGTTGAGCTATCTAGTTAGCAGCTTAGTTTGGGTTTCAGATAACAATGAGTATACTTTTAAAACTTAATTAAATTTAAAAAGAAGAAAAACATCCTCCACATTTCATTAATCATTCCAAATAGAAATAAATCATATAAACCAAACATATGCCAAAAAATGCCGTTCATATTCAATTACTATCATATTGTTAATCTACTACGTCTCAACAAAAAGGAGCACCATGTCCAACCAAACTCATTTGGCCAATGTTAGTTAACTATGATGTTTAAATTTAGTTATCTAAATCAATATTTGGACAAATAAATTAGTGGCCTAATTTTCAAAGGTGCTGAGCAAATGCAGCTCCAGCTGATTTCAGGGACTTAGATTGATTTCAAGGAATAAAGGCCCAGATGCTCAGAAACATTGATGCTCTCAGCTTCCCATTTCAAAGAGTATTACATCAGCACACACTAGAAAACTTTTAGTGTACACCAGCAGGGTCCACACAGGACAATTAGTGCACAGCATGCTGGTGCATGCTAGAATTTACACCCCAATGGTGTGCATTAACACCCCATGTAGAAAAGCCCTTAGGTGCCAAACATGAATTTAGGTGTCTGATTTTAGGCACTGAGATTCATCATTTGATGCCATATCTGGTCTACAAGTTTATAAAAAATAATAGCAATGAATATAGGTCCCTTCTGTTGGGATATGTAATGGGGTTCATTCATCACTCTGGTGCCTCCTACTGTTTGTCTTGGGAATTAGCTCTGCATGGTAGTGTGCCCTCTTCGGGTGGTGCCTCGCTGCCATCACTCCTGCTCCAGGAGCCACATCTCTCCAAGGACTGCAGCATCCACTTCAGCAACACAGTCCTCCAGTTATGCCACACACTATGCTCCCCCTTTCTGAGGACCTGCAGTCCGCTGTTCAGTCACTTCCCTTAGTGGCTACTGCAGAAAAGTGTTTGGCCACTTCCTCGTGGCCCCAGCATCCTTTTGCCCTTGCCTCAGGGCCTCAGCTTGCAAACCGTAGCAGCCAATCAGGAGCTGTCTCTCACTCCTCCGGTCCCTGCTAGCAGCACTGCTCTGTCCAGGGTGCTGGCAGTTCTCTCAGCCCTCCAGAGACACAGTGCTTCCTCCCTGAGCTCCCAGCAGAGAAATGCCTTCCTCTGCCCTGCAGCTCCCTTTTTATATGGGCCTGATTGGCTGCTCCCTTCAGCCCTTCTCTAATTGGCTGCCTCCTGCACAGCCTCCCTAGGGCTCTATTAACCCCTTAGATCCCAGTGTGGAGCAAGGATCTCCAGTGTGGGCTATGAACCCCATCACAGGATATCACCACAAACACTGAACAGCATGATCCAGCCAATATTAAGCTAAGAAAATCAATAGTAGACGGAAAGAACTATACTCAATTTATTTTCTCCAGTAAAGAGATACTTTCACCATTGTTTGAATGAGTAATATCACACTGATTTCTTGCCCATCAAGAACAACATATATCTGCTTTCTTTTAACCTTTATTTCTTCTCCAGGAGAACATAAAAACATAAGAATGGCCATATTGGGTCAGACCAAAGGTCCATCTAGCCCAGTATCCTGTCTTCCGACAGTGACCCAAGCCAGGTGCTTCAGAGGGAATGAACAGAACAGGTAATCATCAAGTGGTCTATCCTGTCGCCTATTCCCAGCTTGTGGAAAACAGAGGCTAGGGACACCATCCCTACCCATCCTGGCTAATAGCCATTCATGGACCTATTCTTCATGAACTTATCTAGTTCTTTTTTGAACCCTGTTATAGTCTTGGTCTTCACAACATCCTCTGGCAAAGAGTTCCACAGGTTGACTGTACATTGTGTGAAGAGGAGGATCCTCTGAGCCCTTGTGGATCTCTAAGAATCCTTCCACCTTTTGGCAACCTTTGTCAAACAGAAGAGGTCTGTACCAAGCTCTCTTCAAACCCTATAATTGCTGCTCTTTGAGTCAGTCAGAAGAATCACTACAGGTCCAAGATGGGCACTGATGCCTTCTCCTGTCAGGGCTGAGTGTACAACCTGCACAGTTCTCCAACGGCCTGCTTGCCTGGAAATGAGGAACTGAGGTCAGTGAGGTTCCAAACTCAGATCTCCTGCATGGCATCATGCTATGCCGCTTCCAGAACACATCTGGCTATGAACACTTATAATTATCTTAGTTACTAATAATGCTCATCATATTTCTAGAGTCCTTGTCTTTATGGTCAAATGTTTATCAAAATATATCATCTAACAAACAATATGTTCCTGGAAATTGTTCTTCATATGACATTAAGGGCCCTATTCTGCCAGATTTACTTACTTCTATTCAGTAGTACTTTACTTCACAAGCAGTACCATTGAAAAGAACTAGACAACTTGCAGAATGAAGATAAAGAATTAAGGGTGGGATTTTCAAAAGCACACAGCATTGGCCCAACTCAGCTCCCATTGAAGACAATGGCAATTGAACTCCATGGAAGGAGAGTTAGATCAATGCTGAGCAATTTTCTTTCAAGTGTATATTAGCAGCCCCCTGTAGAACCAAGCTGACATTTTCAATGGCGATCACTGAATCTGTCTGCTTTGGCCAAGCTCTGATGGCTTCTCCTGTGGCTGATATTGCCAATCATCCAGTGCTGCCTTATCATTTAAGCTTGAGAGGTGAAATTCATCCTTGGTCCTGCACAGGGCTCTGTACACTACCTAAGTCCTATTGATACCTGATGTTAAGGGGGATCATCTGCACTGAGATCATTTTTTCCCCAGTAGGAAGTCAAACAAAGGAAGGGGAAACAGAGGAAATCTGGGGTTTCCCAGAAACTATGGAAAGTTTTGACTTCATGTATGTCTTTTAACCATAAGAAGTTCTCAACGGAAAATAATTCTCTCTTTGCCTAACACTTTCCAAAATGGAACAAAACTTTTAAATCCTCTAAAAGGTTTTTAGTACTAAAAAAACTTGGTATATTACAAGGTTTTAAATTATAGGTTCTTGTTTCTTCCATCCCTAGACACTAGCCAAATATAATAATGAAGGGAACATAATGCCAGTTTAGCAGGTTTGGAAATAATGTTGTTGTGTTTTTTAATACAGAGCACTTTCCCATGTTCTCTTCTGTCCCTCTCTGGAATGGTGATGTGGCAATGTCTGGCTGGCAAGGTGCAGTCGGTGACAACAGTGAATTAATGAGTAAATGACTCTGCCTATCTCCACTGAGTTCCTATTGTACTATTGCAATACAGAGTTAAGCTGCTGGGTGACTAATCATAAAGTGTCACAAATGATATGTTATTTTACTTTGATATATTCTCTCTTCCCACCACTATTGTTACTCTACATCCACCACATCAAGATATGATTAATAATTTGCAAACTTCTGTAGGGAGGAGACTGTGTCTGTACATCTTCATACTATAGGCTAAAACAAGAGAGACCCCAATGCTGTGTGTTAAACTAATGAAACCTGCAAATAAGATAAAATAGCCTATACCTCATCAAATTATTTCCAAGCTGCTAAAGTTGTTTGTTAACATTGGCTACACTTTAGCTATTTTTATGGAAGAACAAGAGGAAAGTCAGTCCATAATGTAGTTTGCTCTTCCTTTGACATCAGCTTCATCATATGTGTACCAGAAGGACTTGAATACCTTTTCTGCGGAGGGGGACACCTTATTTCTATTTTTTTTTCAAATAATAGTTACAACTCCCTCAACCAAACCTACAAGAAACTGCCAGAGCACCCTCCTAATTTATGGATTATGAAAGTGATGCGTAATGGACATTGTGTCTACTGCTAAATTTATGGGACCAAATTCTCAAGTAGTATCAATCTCCACTACTTCATTGAAATCAATGGAGTTACACCAACTCACCCAGCTAAGACTCTTAAGAATGAAGAATGATCTAGCAGTTAGGACCTAGGCCTGGGAGCTAGAAGACCCCATTCAATTCCCAGCTCCTTCATAGACAAGTCACTTGGGTTTTCTGTGCCTTAGCTCCCCATCTGTAAAATAATAGTATTTCCCTGCCTTTCAGAGGTGTTGCAAGGACAAACACATTAGACTTTGTGAGATATTCAGATTCTGTGGCAATAGGACCATAAGTACTTATGATAGATAGAATTTTGTCTCTCTCTCTGACAGAGGCGGATTACATTTTATGGGGCCCTGGACCAGAGTAAGTGGGGCCTCTGCAGTCCCCTCCCCCCCCCAGCGCTCCTGCTGGGGAGCAGAGGAAGCCCCCAGCGCCCCAACCCCACTCCCTGGCAGGAGTGGCAGGTAGGTGGAGTGGGTCGGGGTGTGGGGGCGCCCATTTTTCCAGAGCCCCCCAATTGGCAGGGGCCCCTGGGTACAGGCTTCATTGGCCCAGTAGCTAATCCCCCACTGCTGTTTGATTACAGGGGTTCTGTCTACAGGATTTTGGTTTGTTTGTTTGCTTGCATGCTTCTTTGGGCCTGGTTTATGGCCTTTTCATAATTATGCATGTGATTTAAGCCTTTTATTTTATTAGCTTAAGCATGCAGGAAAAGAAATGTAAATTGAAAAACCAAGGAGGTGCAGGGTTTAACCCTTTGTTGAAATGATAGGCACACTGAATAGATTAAACTAAAACTTTTCTAGCTCAATCACAGAGTTTTTAGTTTTGTCAAATCAGTATTCCCCCAGCCAAATATAAACATACAAATAGATAAATACAGATAAAAGAAAAACACAGAAGAGAAAGAAAAAGAAAAATATAAAGAATAAGAGCGTCTCCTTATACTCAGGTTATGAGGAGGTGAGGATTGTTGTCAGCTTCAGGCTGAAAGATAATTACTTTCTCAAGTTGATGGAAAGCTGGATCGGGAGTTGAAGGCCAATTCTTCCTGATTCTCAGATGGGATGGAGTTCCCCTCTTTCCAGGAACCCATGGGAAATAGCAGCAGACATGCTGGCAAAACAAATCCAGGACCATCTAGGGTATATTGTTATTTCTGAGAAACACCATGGCCTGAGTTTGCTTAGACTTCACACCCATTACATGAAGCACAAAATAAAAATAAGCAAAGGACAGACAAAGAGCAAAAGAGAATGAAAGCAAAGACCTGGCCCCCTACTCTGGGTTATTCTGAAATGTGTACATTATTAATTGATGGGAAACTATTTAGGTTGTTGTGATACGGTTTTTTATTATTAATTGATTTATTAATTTATTTATTATGATTATTTATATTGCAGAAGTGTCTAGATGCTCCCATCAGAACTCCACTGTGCTACAAAGCTGCACAAACACATAATAGACAAGTGAAGCTATTAAGTGTGCCAGTTTCCACCAACAGAGATTATAGCCAACTAAAACATTCTTCTCTTTTAGTGACTCTTAGATGTTCACCTTGACTCTAGTCCATTTATGCCAAGTTAAAAGGCCAGAGTGGTGTAAAGGGAAACAAAGAGGACCCATGGAATTATGGACAAGTCAGCCTAACTTCAATGCCTGGAAAGATACTTGAACAAATTATTAAACAATCAATTTCTAAGCACCTTGAGGATAATAGGGTTACAAGGAATACCCAGCATGGATTTGTCAAGAACATATCATGCCAACCCAACCTAATTTCCTTCTTTCCTTCAGTAGGTTGCTGGCCTACTGGATGGGGGAAGCTGAAGATATGATATATCTTGATTTTTAGTAAGGCTTTTGACACAGTCCCACATGACATTCTCATAAGCAAACTAGGGAAATGTGGTCAAGATGAAATTACTCTAAGTGGGATGCACAACTAGTTGGAAGACCATACTCAAAGAGTAGTTGTAAATGGTTTGCTGTCAAACTAGGGGGATGTATCTAGCGGAGTCCCACAAGGGTCAGTCATAGGTCTGGAACTATTCAGTATTTTTATTAATAATTTGGATAATGGAGTGGAGAGTACGGTTATAAAGCTGTGAGATGTTGCAAGCATTTTGGTGGGCAGGATAAGAATTCAAAATTTGACAAATTGGAGAATTGTTCTGAAATCAACAAGATAAAATTCAATGAAGATAAGTGCAAAGTACTACATTTAGGAAGGAAAAATCAAATGCACAACTATGAAATGTGGAATAATTGGCTAGGCAGTAGTACTGGTGAAAAGGATCTGGAGTTTATAGTGGATCACAAATTGAATGTGAGTCAACAATGTGGTGCAGTTGCAAAAAATGCTAATATCATTCTAGAGTGTATTTACAGGAGTGTCATATGTAAGACATAGGAGGTAAATGTCCTGCTCTGCTTGGCACTGGTGAGGCTTCAGCTGAAGTACTGTGTCCAAATCTGGCTGCTATATTTTAGGAAAGATGTGGACAAATTGGAGAGAGTCCAGAGGAGAGCAACAAAAATAATAAAAATTTAGAATACCTGACCTATGAGGAACCGTTAAAAAAAATGGCATGTTCAGTCTTGAGAAAAGAAGAGTCAGGGGGGAATTGATAGTCTTCAAATGTGTTAAGGGATGTTATAAGGAGGACTTTGGTCAATTGCTCTCCATGTCCACCGAAGGAAGGGCAAAAAGTAATGGGCTTAATCTGAAGGAAGAGAGATTTAGGCTAGATATTAGGAAAAACTTTCTAGCTGTAAGGGTAGTTAGGCTCTGGAACAGGCTTCCAAGGGAAGTTGTGGAATCCCTGTCATTGGAGGATTTTAAGAACAGGTTGGACAAACATCAGTCAGGTATGGTCTAGGTTTACTTGGCCCTGTCTCAGCATAGAGGGGCTAGACTTGATGACTTCTTGAGGTCCCGTCCAGCTCTATATTTCTATTGAGTCTATGGTTCTAAAATCCCTGAGAAGTTTTTCCCAGCGCAAGAACTGAGGCAGACGTAACTCCTGGTGTCAGGGGTATGCCACGGTTGGGTTGAGGGATGGAGAGATATATTGGGGTAGCACGGCTGCACACAATGCAGTGCAATTTCTGGGCAGCACAGCAGGCGATAGGCATCTAGGGACAAACTACTATAACTTAGACACACACCTCAAAGCTGTCTACATTATGCTGGGGTCTGTGGAGCAGGCCAGGATTGGGGGGAGGGCACAATGGTGGCTGAAAAGCACTATAACTCCAGATCCACCCCCTGGACTGTGAGTTCTGTGCTGAGCCTCCTATACGTGCCATCCAGAGTCTCAGCCTTAGTTTTTCAATGGCCATATTTACTTTAAAATAACTTTGAGCACAAGTACTACACAATCTTGAACAGTCTGGGACTGTTTTAACAGAGATTCATTTTTAATACAAAAGAACCCAGGAAGCTTGAGTAGCCGCCCTGGAACCTGCATGGGCCATAATAATAAGCAAAAACCTCCCGTGCAAACCCCACAACCAGCAGCCACAGCTACGCTGGGGAGGCTTAGCCTGCCCTGGCCTATTATACCCACCGCCTATGCTCTCCTTTCTGTTACAACCATCCTTTACATTACAAAACATTCAATAATAACAGAAGGGCACATTCACCCTTGGGGTAAATAGGCAAAACTTGCAGAACTCAGCGGAGCTTCATCCAGTCACGCCAGATGAGATTTTGGCTCAAATATGTAGTTTTTAAGCCATGTGCAGGCTTGAAAGATTTGTTTAATAATAAGGCTACCTACACTCATGCACAGTACTCCTATTGATGCCAATGTGAATTCTACGAATAGATCTAGGGTAGTGTATATGTTGTACACACACACACATACACACATCCATATATCCTACGTTTGTAGAAACATGTTTATTGTAATTTAAAATAAATAAATGCAATGGACCAAATCCCCAGCTTGTGTAAATCAGTGTCATTCCAATGACTTCTCTACCAGTGTAACAGTTCTGCACAGAATCAGGTAATCTTCTGACTCTAAAAATACTGCACAAATGTTATTATGCGATGAAGTTTGCATAAAATGGGGCAAACTTTCACAATATATCATCTTTTTTCTGTTGATATCTATAACAACCATTACTATAGAATATTAGAAAGACTTACAAATCAAGAAAATAACTTGTTCATGTTCATGTTCTCAAGAAATAATTTATCAAACTGGGGCTGGAGGAAGGAGGTCTTTTTTGCCATTGACAATTCACATATTTCCACAATATGCTTAACTTAACACGAACCAGAAGATAGTGACCACATATGCCTATAGTCACGTTCTTATATTTCTCTGGAGAGGTTTTTTACATGTTCAATAAATGTTTCCCAGACAAGATTGAGTTCACACTATAAGTCTTGTCTTCTGAATGCTGCTTAGTTCATTTTGTGACTCTTCTTGTCAGTTATTAGCTCTCTGGAAACTGCAGAAAATCAATTCACTGCTGCAGTTTTTCCCACTATTCCTACCAATTGCTGAATTTTTTTATCTTGTTATGGAATTGTTTTCCCCCAGCATTAAGTTTAGTTGTGCAATGGGATCCAGAACCTAGTACTCAGTGACGTAGAGCACGTTTTTGTCATTTTCAGGACACTATAATACATTAAGAGGATTTCAAGCCATAGTTTGAAACAAATGAGCATCAAAAAGTACAAATGCTTGTTCAAACTCCTCTAAACCCCATTCGGGCTCCAGTCGCATGAGATCAAGTTTTCCTCTGATATCTCCAATAGTTCCTGCTTGTGGGCTGGCCACAAATAATACATGAATGGTAGTTTGTTGCAGTGCTACAGCTTCCACTCTTGTCAAAAGCAGGCACTGCTGAGGTGGAAACTAAGAAATGTCAATTAAATAAAAACCAATGTCATACTTCAAACACATTTTGGGGCAAAGATTTGGACCAGTGGTTATTTTAGCTGAGCCAGTTCACACATCCCTATTGCAAAGGGAGAGCAAGAGTAGTGGAATTCCCGAGCTGTTACAGGTAGAAGAAACCAATAAAAGCAATATATAGCTTTATAGTAGAGGCATGAAATGTAAGTCATTGGAGTGATGGACGGCTCAGGAGATTGGTACTGCTCTACAGTCTTTTCCCCTATAGACTGCTGGGTTCAAATCCAATTCAGGTTAATATTGACTGAAATGTGAAACCTGTACTGTGTAATTGCTATGTGATGGCCTATTGTAGAATGGCTTTGGCATTCTCAGCCTGGTTCCCAGGGGACAAATAACCACACCACAAAAACCAACTGGAACAAAGAAAAAAGCCTTGTTATCAATTTTCACTAAGCAGGCAAGGGACAGGTTGGGCACAGAAACTGAAACAACCCTATCAGTCTCTGGAGACAATCTATTCAGGATGGGGCTGGGGAACACTGGCTGGGCAGCGTGAAGAAGTTGCTCCCTGTGCCATATCTGATCAGTACATAGCTGGGACTAACCTAGGCCTTTCAGCCATAGCCTGAATAAAGGCTGTGCAGAAGTGCACCACCACAAGTGGAGCTCCTGCAGGCTTAATAGCTTCTGAATGACAACAGGACCTCTGAGGTACAATCCCTCCCTAAGTTCTCATGGGAAAATGCAATTTTACACTGCTCCTTTCTCTACCCTTCATTCCCTCCACAAACACACACATGCACTCAGGCCTATGGCTAAATATCTCAGTTTTGGCCGCATGTGAGAATACAATTATAGCTGAGTCGTTCTTAGAAAGCTAGATTGCTGAAATTTGCTTCAGTGGAATTGTAGTTAACTCAGATTCAAGTCACCATATTGGGCCGCTGTTGTACCCTGCTATTGACTGAAGCATGGTAACAACATGGAAAGGAAGGGTAGTAAAATGGCAAACTAGAGGTGACTCTCCAAGTCTTCTTTGGGAATGATGAGGGTAATCAGTGTTTTCTGAAAGTATGAGAAATAATTTAAACTGGGATTGTAATGACAAACTTTAAAATCCATTTTAAAGACTCCATGGTGCCTTCCTGAGCCTTACTGAAAGCAATGGCATAGCTGGGGTTGATTACAAGTTCTGAAAATCAGGGTCAAGGAATCAAAATATACCAGAGATGGAACAAATGAATTTCAAAGGTAGGTTTCTCTGAAATAATACTGGCACCATGTAATGGGCCAGGTACACCGTGGCAAATTAAGAATATAAATACGTAACTAATAATTTGGTGCAGGTTTATGGGCCATAGGTGCTCTCTTTAGAGCATACAGTATGGAGTCTCTACGGATGGAATGGAGGTATGAAGAGAAGGAACATTGATATACTGCTGAGAGGAGGAACGGAGCTGTGAGAGAAAATGTATAATACTGAAGTACAGGGAGGTCTGAAAATAAACAAGCAGAAAGGAAAACAGTGTCTAAGATAAACACAAGAGGAAGTGAAGGCTGTGGGATACAATTCAAAGAGCTCTCTCTGTTTAAAAGAAATCAGGGAAAATGGAAAAGAGAACAATTGGTTCCTAAGTGAGATAGGAAACTTTGAAGGGCCTACAGTATATGACACAGAATCAGAAGACAACGAAAGGAGTGAGTTAGCAACTCTTGCAATTTAGCAAACTACTAAATTGGAAATAAATCCAAGACTATCTTCTGAAAATCTTTGCTACTTGCATCGGCAACTCATTTGCAAATGAAGGAACGGGCAAAGCAATGGGCAAAACAGAAAGCCACAGCCATACTCACCCTAAATACACCTCTACCCCAATATAACACGATCCGATATAACACAAATTCGGATATAACGCGGTAAAGCAGTGCTCCAGGGTGGCAGGGCTGCGCACTTCGGCGGATCAAAGCAAGTTTGATATAACGCGGTTTCACCTATAACGCGGTATGATTTTTTGGCTCCCGAGGACAGCCTTATATCGAGGTAGAGGTGTAGTACATTAATATGTGCCACATTTTGCCATCCTTCCTCATGGAGAGTAGTGCCTGACTCTGCAACTAGTCCCATTTAAATCCTTGTGGAATAAGGAGTACATCACATGAGTAACTGTGGCACAATCCAGTGCTATGTTAGTATCCCATTGAAATAAATTTGACAACTCATGTAGTTCTACTCAGCATAACGGTGGCAGAAGTGGGGTCTTGGTAAAAAAGATAAGACCCATCACCTGAGTAGACAAGGTATACTGTGTGAGCAAGGTATCATTACAGAACACATTTTTATTCCAGATCTTGTATCTATTCAGGTTATTGGATATTCTCGGAACCCCCCGAGAGATTAGGATATAAAAAGAATAGCATGACGGAAGACGAGTTGGAAGAAAAGTAGTCTTGGTCCTTATCCAAGCAATGTGGAAGTAATTGAAACTTACCAAGAAAATTCCCGTAATAGTTTTGGGTGATGCACAATAGCAGAAGACAGTGCCATAGTATCCCATTTATTGGAGTCCTGGGGTTACAACTCTTTCAGAGTGGAGGATGTTTCTCCTCTTTTAGACTTTTACTGAGTGTTTATTAGAGAGCTAATTGATTCTATGGTGTCTGAAATCAGCATTATAGTGATATCAAAATATTTTAAAACATTTTTTTTTCATTTCATCTCCACTTTCAGCAACTGTGGGACGGATCCTGGGGAGTGGCTGCTTTGCACTGGACTGCCAGGAGATTTTGCCCATAACGCCATCTTAAAGAGGATTGCCCCAATGATGGTGAATTGGCTCCTATGTAACTCCCTTCCTTTGTGCCAGAGAAGGGAACATGACCAGAGAAAGGAGGCATGGACTAAGCTTCACTGTGCGCTGCCATCTTGGCCATTTGGGGACTCTAGTACCCTGCATAAGTTAGAGCAGCCTTGGAGTAGGGGATCGACTTGGCACAAAATGGGCTCAGACCTGAAAGAGCTCAAAGGTGAGTTTTACACCCTCTTTGCTCCTCTTTCCCCTGAATAGTAACACATGCAGTTAAGCCAACCTCAGGATCCAATCTTCTATGCTAATTTATGCACTCTCCTATTCACGTCTTCTTTTCCTCTCTATCCAGTGAGAAATGGCTTTACCAAGATTTATGGTGACTATAAGGTGCCAAATCCTTACAGTGATCCAGTTAGTTTGCTGCAGCACCCTGAGCGCTATACAACAGAACACACACAAAAAGCATGTTATTTCAAAATCCATACTCGCAACATTTGAAATGAAAAGAAAACTACGTGAGAAAGTCTAGTAAAAGTGAAATGGGATGGGCGAGCGAGTTAAAAATACTGTACTGAGCCAACAGTTGCTGTGAGAAATATCTGTGGATAGATGGAGAGAGGGCCTGAAGCAGATATAAAGGGGGATTTGAGCTCCATACCCACCACAGCAAATGCCCAGTCATCTAGGCCCTACTGCCTAAGGCAGATAGCGCATGGAGTACAAATTCCTGTGAGGATGAGGCTCAAGGAGGAGGAATTACTTTGTGTGTCTCAAACTAGGGTTTGTCAGAGTAAAACCCATAATTGGAAGCAGTATGGAACCATGTTTATGCCTGATCAAATTCATCAACCCAGGATACACTAATTCGCCCTTAATATGCCTGCCATACTATTGTATTAAACAATATATGATGTGCATACAGCAGGTGTACATCCCACAGTGCTATGTTTCTTCACTGTGATGTATAGTATATCTATCCTCTTATGGAGCATCTATTTAGCATAATGCAGCTGTACCATTGTCTTACTGAAAAATCACTCATATGTTAGCACAGAAATAGCCGTTACATAATTGTACTGATGATATGACCAGAACATAAAGTTCTGAGCATAAGCGTTAATTAAGTCATTACTTGAGCAACTGTAAGGAGCAGGGGAGAGAGAGAGGAATCAATCTTGCATTCCAATCCATCCAACTGTGTCTTAAATTTGAAATCACCCATATCACTCACAGTAACACAAAAGGGCCTGTTTTTAAAAAGCATGACTTCTGGCTGCATGGTAGCACCTACAGGTGAAGTTAAACTGTAACTAGAAACTTAAACGCTTCCACTTCAAGTAGGTATAATTGACTGAAAATAAATTTCCCACATTTTGGAGTTCACGTATCTCACATACATTTGTCAGTATTGAAGTTAGGATCAGTGAATAGCAAAGTCTGCTCTTCCCCAGCTCCACCAGTAATTTCGGCTCAGCTGAATCTGACACAAAGCATCCCACTTAACAAGAGAAATGAACATGTAACAAAATGGTAACTCAGGTATTAGTTTTACAAACCAGAAATTAATTCCATTTATCATTCCATAAGAGTCTAAAGAGTGCATTCTCTAGACACATAAAATAATAGAAAAGCACCCCTCAGAAGATAAATGTATGTTAATAACTCAGGAACCAAACAGAGAAAAGCAAAGCACTGATCAAATCTTTCTAAGCAAACTTGCTTTCCCTAAACTCTTCAAAAATTGTCTGTACCAAATTATCATTGCATTTACTTCAGGTTAGATCATGGGTGATCCCGGGAGGGTTCATACAGGTGAGAACCACTAGTCTTTCCATCCCACTTTTTCACAGGAACCAGGCACAATTGCAGTCCCAACACTCCCTAAATGCAGAGACCAGCTCTCTGTTCAGGTTTGTCTACATTGCAAAAAAAGATGTGTTCTTAACTCGGGTTAGCTAACACCCACTAGCCACCTTGGGTTAAAAGCAACTCAGCTTCTAATTTGGGTTGACAGCTGAAGTTCAACCCCAGGCTCCCCTATAGGCTTTAACTCGCGCTGCTAACCCCAAGCTGGGTTGTCATGTCTTGACTGCTATTTTAACCCAAGTTAGCTAACACTGCTTTGCTAACCCAAGCTGAGAATGCACTTTTTTTTGGTAGTGTAGACATATCCTTAGGATGTGTCTACACTGCAGGTGGGACTGAGCCTCCCAGCCTGAGTAGACAGATTTGCACTAGCGGGGCTCAAGTTAGCACTAGCGGGGCTCAAGCTAGTTGGCTAAAATAGCAATGTGGATGTTCCTGATCTGGCTGGACTTCAGGCACTGAAGCCTAGGGGGTCAGGTAGGCTTGAGAGCCCAAGCTTCTGCTCTAGCGGACACATCCATGTTGCTATTTTTAGTGTTCTAGCTCAAATCCTACTAGCGCATGTCTGTCTACCCAGGCTGGGACACTTGCTCCCAGCTGCAGTGTAGACACACCCTTAGTGTTCCCAACAATACAAACATGGGAGAGGCTATGTTCTCTGAAGCTCCCCGCAAGAGTTGGGCAGCTCTGCACTGCCTCTTACTCAGGCCTGAGCCTGTCACGCACAACTGAGCCCTTTGTTAGCCAGAAGGAACCATTCAACTGTATTTGTTACTGATTTATTCACTTTTTCTTGTAACCATATTTTTCAATGAGAGCTCAATGATATCACTAATTAACCACTGTTTTTATGAGGAGCAGATTCTTTTTCACATTTGGCATACAATTAAATTCAACAATTATGAACAAACACAATTTCTAAAACCAAGCATATTTTATGCTGGGAGAGCATGGTACAATTACCCTCTAATTACATGCAATAGAGATCACTGCAAGGGCATGTGATAGTTTGATTAAAGTGAACACCACAGCCAACAAACTGAATCTTAAAACTGTAAATATTACCTAAGCTAAAGACATGAAGAAAAAAATGCAGAAAACAGAACTGACAAGTCCTTGAACAACGTTTCAGCTTCTCATGCCTTGAAATCATTTTCTCATGTTGGAACTGTTATTTGCTCTAAAGTGAGGGCAAATTCAGTGTAACCTTTCCCACACGCCTGCTTTGCAGCATGTACATGTCTTAAAGAGGAACGTCCATGTTCTGGAAAGCTACCCAGTTTATCAGACTTAAATATAAATCCATTTACCTTTCACATGTTTTTCTTTAAGATTCTCACTAGAATTTGCTAACTATCCAAGCTAAACATATTTTAAAAAAGTTGTTGACCTTTGAAAGTCTGTTTTCTCCTCCTGTCCGGTCTTTCACTGAAGGTTTGGAGATCGGGGTCTAAATTGACTTGGAGATCGGGGCCCATTTCACACAATGATGAGTAGGGAATAGTGTAAAGATGCTCCTCTCAATCCCTGATTTATAGGGCTGCACCTGCTACACTATCCTTTAGCATGATGAGTCTTTTGTCCCCTTGAGTGTCCCGCCTACTGAGTGGGCTGGCATGGGGTTTTGGCAGGGCCCTCTAACAGGAGTAGGCTGCACTATGCTCACCCACCCATTCATACCACCTTTGGGGCATTTTGCAGTTGCTGCACAGGAGCATACATTGCGCCATCCTGAGTGCAGGGAATGCAACTTTCCTTTACCCTAGTATGAAGCATGCAAGGGAAGGAATCATAGAATCACAGAAAATTAGGGTTGGAAGAGATCTCAGGAGGTCATCTTCCAACCACCTGCTCAAAGCAGGACCAAGACCAACTAAATCATCCCAGCCAGGGCTTTGTCAAGTCGGGTCTTAAAAACCTCTACGGATGGAGATTCCACCACCTCCCTAGGTAACCCATTCCAATGTTTCACCACGCTCCAGTGAAATAGTTCTAATATCCAACCTAGACCTTCTGCACTGCAACTTGAGACCATTGCTCCTTGTTCTGTCATCTGCCACCACTGAGAACAGCCGAGCTCCATCCTCTTTGGAACCCCCCTTCAGGTCATTGAAGGCTGCTATCAAATCCCCCCTCACTCTTCTGCAGACTAAACAAGCCCAGTTCCCTCCGCCTCTCCTCATAAGTCATGTGCCCCAGCCCCCTGATCATTTTTGTTGTCCTCCGCTGGACTCTCTCCAATTTGTCCACATCCTTTCTGTAGTGGGGGGCCCCAAACTGGATGCAGTACTCCAGATGTGGCCTCACCAGGGCCGAATAGAGGGGAATAATCACTTCCCTCGATGTGCTGGCAATGCTCCTACTAATGCAGCCCAATATTCTGTTAGCCTTCTTGGCAACAAGGGCACACTGCTGACTCAGATCCAGCTTCTCATCCACTGTAATCCCCAGGCCCTTTTCTGCAGAACTGCTGCTTAGCCAGTCAGTCTCCAACATGTAGTGGAGATATATCCTGTTCCCTCTCACTTCCAGGCACTCACACATAGCCCAATGACAATCTGTCCCAAGGTTCAAAGAAGTCCTTCTTATAGTTCCAATGCTTGGATAATGTTTTTTGAGGTCTCCTTTCTCACTCCTGCTCTATTTTTCAGTATTCATTCACCTTCCAAATCCAACCAGATTATTCCTGTTCCTCCACCCAAGGTTTCCTTTTTCCTGCTCCCCAAGTTTTCCTGCCCAAGCTATATTTTATCAGGGGATCTCAATTTTGGCACACTTTCTCCTGGGCTCAGCTGGCTGATGTATTCAAATCTCATGCATTCCTTGGGTCAAAGGTACCCTAGAATGTACTGACTCTGTCTAACCCCAGGGAAGCCTTGGAACTCGTGAGATTTGAGGACAGCAGCTGGTTCAGCAGAGACAGCCAAGACTTTGGAGTCTACAAGATTGATTTCAGGGAGGTACTTATCTGAACTCATCTTAGCAACAACAAAGTTCAAAATTTGGGCTGAGGTTCATGGCAGTTGCTATTTTTACTGAAGTGGTTTGCCCATCCCTAGTGGATTTGTGATATCACAATCGTTTCCATGCTGGCAAGAGGCTGTAATGTCATAAACCCAGAATTATGACTTCACTGCAGCACCAAGCCAAAGGAGAAGCTGGGCTGTAAAGGAGCAAGCTCTTAGTAAAACACAAATAGTAACAGTAAGGAGAACTCAGAAGTATGTTTCTGGCCAAGTACATTTCTTTTTGCATATATTTTCTATCTTGTCAAGCTTACTCTAGTAGGAGAATCCCCCTCTCAACCTTTAATCCTGACCTGCCTTACCAAAATCGAGGGTGAATTCAGTTTAGGATAATATGGTCAAGGTGTGGAATTACATTCATCCTCATTCTTGAGAATATAAGAACATAATCCTTTTTTGTTTGTTTGTTTGTTTGTTTGTTTGTTTGTTTAAACAGTGAAATGATGGCATAAAAGGCAACCTCCCACACCACACACTTCATCTGAGACTCCTGCCCTGGAACCTGAACCTTTTGTTGTCTGTGTCCAAGGGACAAACAAATGGCAAAGAATTGTGTATGAAACCAGCATAAGGGAGCAGAAAGTGCAAGGAAAATGTGCATTTCTTGCAATAAGTTTTCCATGAAAATAGCCTCTTTTAGGAGGATTTTCTGATGCAGTATATGTAAAGTTGCTAGAAAGGAGAATTTAATGTCAGTATTCAAGAAATTGGGTTGCACTCAAAACAAAACTCCTACATAACCTGATGATGATGCATAAATTATTTGTGCCCTACAGACCCTTTAAAAAACAAAACCTTACTTTTTTGGTTGATTTCACTCTTTCTGGCGTTGCACGCACCAGTAAAGTGTCACTTTACATGAAGCGGAAAAGGTTTTTAGTGGTCAGGAAACATGTTCTTTCTCCCACACAGGGAATGCAACATTTATGCAGAAGTAGCCCACCAAAAAAGCTTCATGATTTATTATTCTGATGTTCAAGCATGACAACTTGTAGGTTTTTACTTTTTCTTTTTTAAAGAAAAGTATCACTCATACTATTGCAGGAACAGTTACTAGACAGGAGACCATAATACTGTGTCCTATAGACTTTATGCAAAGCATGCTCTGAGTCTTGGGTGAAGATGCTGCATGAGTGCACTTGTTTCTGTTTTCTTAGAAGGTGTAGGAATGTGCCAGGCAAGGATTGTGGCCTGATATGCTGGGGAAACAATAAACTTTCAAAATATTTTTACCATTGATACCATCAGTTCAGCTCCATTGGTGTAGGCAGTATTGTGAGCAGTGATTTAGACAGGCTGCTGGCTGCTGCCACCACAAGCAGTGTGTCATGTAAACACTGCTCGGATAAGTTTTAATTAACAGAGTACTTAAAATGGTGATAGCAACTGGAAGCCGACTAGGGCTCCCAGTGGAACTGAATCCATGTTAATGGTTAGAACCGTTCAAAATGTCCCTTGCTTACCTGTGAGTGGAATTTAATCAGATGAGTAGCAAGGAAATAAAAGAGTGCAAAATCCAGTGGGTTCTCCCCAAATCACCCCAATAGTTTTAGTATATCTCTTTGTACAGGGAAAGTCCCTTGTCGTACATCATAAATATTATTGTAATGTGATCATCTTTTTCAAGTCAAAGCCCAAGACAAAGTTGTGGTAACATTTTTAGGATTATGAAATAGTAATACAAAAGTACACCTTTGAAAAAATGGGTATGATGTCACTTCTGTCAGCTTCTGACTCAACAGCAACAGGTGTACCTTTCTCAGAGTGAAGCATATTTTCCAGTAACTGAATGAGTTTATCAGGAAACACTGAATGACTGTAATTAATATTCACTTTGAGCAAAAGACAGCTTTGATAGTGTCTTCATTCTAAACATTGTTCTTCACAGTGACCACAGATTCCAGTGAATGTTTGTTCCTGTTCAACACAGGTCAAATTTTATTTGATATAGACGTATGTCTGGAACAATTTTTTTTCAGAACGTATATTCTGACTGATGAAATATAAAAACAGGACATTTCTTGTGATAGAGATTTCCAGGACTTTGGGGCATGATATAAAAACTCAGACTGTCCAAGTAAAACCAAGATGTATCCTCACTTTAATTTATTGAGACACATTCCATTCCATGGATTAATGTCAATGCTCTTAAAACAGCTGCTGAGCATACAAGCATGTTACTGCAGCAGAGAAAGGTTTAGTGTCTGAGACGGCTGAATGGAAAGAAACCTCTTTATGTAGGTCAGGTTTGGATTACATTGATAATGTTCATCGAACCCTAGTTAATGAATTTGGAAGCATGTAGCTGAGAGCATAAAATGCTGTACAGTCTTTTAGACTGCAGCAGGAGTGAGCTAAATGTACAGCATGCCACGACCAGTAAAAAGGAGTCCATCCTGATGGCTTTATTAAAACTAATGAGGAATAAGAAACTGAAAATGGAGTAAAAAGTCTGATTAAAGAACTCTACTGCAAAGACAAGAGTAATATAAAATCCCACAATACACTCTTCCCTCCAACGAATGGACCCTCTTCACACCAAGGCTAACTCTCACTGCACATAGTTAACTAGAACTACAGGCTGCTCAGTTACAAAAAATTCAGGCTTAAGCTCACAAACATTGGCTGACTTGTAAACAGCAAGGAATATTGCTGCAGATAAGGGGCATGCCCACCCATTTTTTAACACGGGCAGTAGCCTCCGGCAGGCATGGAGCAGCAGTGGCAGGGGCTATGCTTCACAGCAGGGGACTTGATAAGGTGATCAGCTCCCTTGCCACGAAGCTCAGCCCCTGTTAGCATTGTCAGCATCTTTCCGGTGGGGGGCTGAGTCGGGCCTTAGCCCCCCGTTGTCATGGGGCCGAGCCCCTTGCTCCTCCTTTTCCCCCCAAGACCCCACCCCCTGGCCAGGCTGGAAGCCAGAGCCGGGCCATGGTAAGAGCCATCCAGGGAGCCTGGGCCACTATGGGAAGCCCTGGACCTCCACCTGCCCTGGGTGGCATGCCCCGGGCAGTGGGGACACGAGCCAGGGGCAGCTTTCAGGCCCCCTACCCAGGGCAGGTGGAGAGTCTGTGACTCCCTGGGCAGTTCTTACCACAGCCTGGCTCCAACTTCTGGCCTGGCCAGCGGGCAGAGCCCCAGATCAAAGAGGAGGAGCGAGGGTGGGGCACTGGGGGGGGTGGGAGAGGAGGAGAAGAGGCGGGGCTACTGTTCTGGCATTGGTGCCCCCCCCCACACACTTCTTCACAGGTTCCAGTGTTCCTGCAGGGGTCCCCAAATTTAGGGTTACCATATTTCAGCAAGCAAAAAAGAGGACGGGAGGAGCCCCGCCCTAGCCCCGCCCCTGCCCCTCCCACTTCCCGCCCCCCCAGAACCCCCAACCCTCCCCCCGTTCCTTGTCCCCTGACTGCCCCCTCCTGGGACCCCTGCCCCTAACTGCCCCCCAGGACTCCACTCCCTATCTAAGCCTCCCTGCCTCTTGTCCCCTGACTGCCCCAACCCTTATCCACACCCCCACCCCCAGACAGACCCCTGGGACTCCCACGCCCCATCCAACCACTCCCCACCCCCTGACAGCCCCCCCCCCAGAACTCCCAACCCATCTAAACCCCTCTGCTCCCTGTCCCCTGACTGCTCTGATCCCTCTCCGCACTCCTGCCCCCTGACAGCCCCCCCCAGAACTCCCAACCCATCTAAACCCCTCTGCTCCCTGTCCCCTGACTGCTCCGATCCCTCTCCGCACTCCTGCCCCCTGACAGCCCCCCCCAGAACTCCCAACCCATCTAAACCCCTCTGCTCCCTGTCCCCTGACTGCTCCGATCCCTCTCCCCACTCCTGCCCCCTGACAGCTCCCCCCCAGAACTCCCAGCCCCCCACCCCCCGCTCCTTGTCCCCTGACTGCCCCCTCCTGGGACCCCTGCTCCTAACTGCCCTCCAGAACCCCACCCCCTACCTAAGACTCCCTGTTCCTTGTCCCCTAACTGCCCCCTCCTAAGACCCCCCCCAACTGCCCCCCAGGACCCTACTCCCTACCTGTACCCTGACTGCCCAAAACTTTCTCCACTCCCCCCAAAAAGCCCCCCCCCCGTTTCTTGACTGCCCCCTCCAGAACCTCCCTGCCCCTTCTCCTGCCCCCTGGCCCCCTTACCCTGCTGCTCAGACCGGGTGTTGGGCTCTGTGCGAGCCGAGCCGGACACGTGGCTGCGCTCCCCAGCACAACAAAACCCGGTCCCTGGCCCTCCACAGTGCTGCCGGACCGGGCTGCAGGGGAGAGCTGCCGGCTCAGAATGCAGGGCGGATCCGGCTCCTCTACAGCTGCTCCGGAGTCCAGCCCGGGACTTTCCTGCAGCCCTCCCAGCTGCTCACTCTGCTCTGCCGGGGGAGGGGGGAAATCCCGGACATTTTGAGTGCTTTACAAATTCCCCCCGGACGCTATTTTTAGAACAAAAAGGAGGACATGTCCGGGTAAATCCGGACAAATGGTAACCCTACCCAAATTTGCCTGGGGCCCGTGCATTAATCCACCACTGCCTGGCCTAGAATTTTCTCTGAAATCCTCACAACACTGCAAAGTATTTTGAGTCCCTCATGTCAGCTGCAGTATTGAAGCCTACAGCAGAAGAACTGAGAGCTCTAGCTAAGTCCTCAGTTCTGACTGGAGCTCCCTATCTGACTCTCCCATGCTGCTTCCCACTCCCCTTCCCCAGGAGACACTGAGCTGTTGAAAAGATCTCTGGTAGCCTTTCCCAGCCTCTACTAAAGATATGACTCTCATTGTTATGGCAATTAGAGAAAGAAACCCAGTGCTCCAATCAGACAGCAGTTTTTGTCCTGGAGTTACTGTTGTAGTTATTAATCCTGCAGGGCTCTGCAGGATAAAACTAGTAGGATTCACAAACAAATGGTTAAACCCCACAGGAGTTGCAATAATATCACTAATAAAGCTGAGTTCCATATGAAAAAAACTTCTACACTTGTATGAGATGTGGCAAACAATGTGAATGGGTGAGCCCCAAAAGCATCAGAAGTTCAGTTTGTTTCGGGTATGAAAGTTTAGCCAAAGCGAAATCTAATTTTTCTATCTTTGCTGTGCGGTAGTGTCACAGGGTGACTGGCCCCTGAAAATGAAGCAGGTCCCGCACCCCTGTGCCACAGCAGGTGCTCCCATTTGGCCAATGAAGAGAGCAGGCAGCACCTGGGGGCTATGAAAGATCAGGAAGTGGGTTGGGGGGCAGGTGAGTGATGGCAGAGACCGGGGCGCTGGGGCTGGGGCCAAGGCCGAGGCTGAGGCTAAGGCTGGGGGAGGTGGAGATCCTGCTCCTAGTCCTGGTCTGCTTCCAGAAAGAAGCAGAAGGTGTTTCCTGGGAGAAGGCTGAAGGCAAGGGGAGCAGCAAAAGGGGTTTGCTGGGTGATGTCCCCAAACCAAGGCCGGAGAGGGCTGAAGGCAGGGGAGCAGTGGAGGGGCTTACCTGCTGACATTCAGCAATGGAGAGTTGGACCCAGAGGAACTCTGAGAGGTCCAGAGGGAGTCAGGGATGCTCCAGTGGCAAGGACCTGCTCCCAGGGGGGGAAGGGGGTGTCCCACTGGGAAGAGTGGGGCTGCACTACAGCTGGAAGAGCTGTGAGGCTGTTCTGATACAAGAACAGGAGGGGGCTGTGCTTGCGAGACAGGGTGGCAAGTCAGGGCGTGGTGAGGAATGTCAGGGCTGTGCTGGTGACCGGGGGCATGGTGAAGGATGCCAGGGCTGTATTTTGCATGTACTGTTTGGCCTATGCTGGGGAAAATCTGTAGTATGGTGTTGAGACATGTTTTGTTCTGATTTATGTGAATAGGACTTCTGTAATAAACAAACCTCACAAGGGCCATTTGCACTGTTTGGGCTGTTTCTGAGAACTCAGAAGGAGGGAAACTGTGGCCTGCTGGTGGAGTGTGCTCCAGGCAGGGCTGCCCCTATGACAGGGTGCTTCCCTCTTCCTCTGTCAGCAGCAGATGTCTGCAGGGAAGGCCCTGCATCCTTCCTTCCACTTGTAGGAAACTATGGGGCCATGCATTGCTTCATTCACAGAGAGGCTCCCAAGTGGGGTAAAACCAGAGTAGCTTGACTAGTTCTAATTTTCACCTGTGCCAGTGAGAGCACTACCTGGCCCAAACAGCAAAACAGGTGGGAAAGAGTTTGGAGAGACTTCAAAGATACGAAATGTGTATGTGGAAACACTTTAGTCATGAAACAAACAGTTGCCTCTAGAGTTTTTTTAACCACAATGGTTTTATCCAAGAACTCTTGCAGCCTCTGTAACCTAGCTATATTATGCAATCATGTCTCCTACAACTTTTTTAAAACAGGTGTATTCAGAGCTGAGAATACGGTGATTATTCACAGGATCTGAATCACTGTGGTGTTTTTGGTGCACAGTTGGCTCTTTCCTCTGCCACCTGTACACTCATCATTTACTCAGAAAACAGACTGGCTGACAATAGTACAAGTTCAGAAAATCAAAGCCAGGCAGACGATGGCGTGGGAGGCTGAACATGAATTGTAACAGGCCTTCTGACTAACATTCCAGCAGGGAAGCATACAGGAAGCTATGCAGAGCCAGGAAGGACACTGCCCCGGTGCTTCCTTTCTGCCACTTCAAAAATATCGACTAACAGACCTCTTAAAAAAAATGCTTTGGACAGATTCTGAAATTAACTCTTGGCCTTTGCCTCATATTATGTTGCTGAAAAATAGAAGGAAAGTACTGCAAGTGGTTAATACTGGCTCTTAAACAGGATGCTGAGAATAATTATTGCAAGGCGCTATGCGTACAAGGTTTTCTGCAATATAAGGGCTGTGTACTCAAAAATCAAGACACGACTGTAGTTCAAAGCGTTACTATTCTCTGCAAAATAATGCTTTTTTATATTGCTTCCTTTAACCACCTATCTCCTAATACTGTGTGTATTTAAAATAGAACCTCAGGTGACCACATGTCATATCAGTTACAGTATATATGGTAATATTACATTGCATTTTAATTCTGAAGTTTGGAGAGGCTGAGCTATCTGCTAGTCAGAGCCACTTTTAAAGGCAGGTTTGACTGCAGTCCGAGTCACCAATTTGCTGTGTGACCGTGGGCAAGGCACCTGACCTCTTGGTGCTTCAATTAGCCCAGCCATAAAACTGGTTAAAAAGCAGCACCCCGATGAAAAACAGATGCTGCCTTTGAGGTGAGGTATTCTGGATAAATAAATTACACACACACACATCATTTCTGCACTCTGCCCCCTCCACTTCTATACTAATATTTTGGTAGCCATTCAGCCATAACCTTGAATAGCCACATAATTGTCCCAACTGACGCAATTGTTCAAGTTTCTACAGTGCAGATACATATTATTTATATGAAAGCACATCAGATTCACAACAGACAAAACAATCTAGATAAAATTCACACCTGTGCAACATCTATATGCCACTTAAGCCCTCCAATTAGTGGCTGATAGGGTTTGTGCTGTCTTTGCACAGGGGTGAATTTTACCTTTACATGCATGACCAGCTGAAATCAAATTCTTATTTTAAAATAGCTCTGAAATATCAGTTGCATGAAGAACACTGATCAATATAAGAGATGGCAAGCAGAACTTAAAGTAACATGGAGAGCTAAACTGTGGGGTTTGGAGACTTTACACTTATCTGCTGTAATCATTATTCATTTCTGAGAAGAAGGCTGAAATTACAGTACTCTATGTCCACGCAGAGCTCATTTTTGGTTAAAATAAAAGCTTTGCACATAATTTCACATTCCATTGCAAGGGGGATTTGGAGGTGGCGGGGGAGTAGTTACAGGATCTTGAAAATCCATGCATAACAAATGAAGTGTGAAGCATGCATTGTTACATTAATTAGCAAAAAAATTACACCGCGGAATATAATATATTCTAAGGCTGGATATGGATTCCACCTCTAAAATCAGGCCTCATTTAGGGAAACTTTAACAGGTTTAAACTATACCCCCAATAACTTTGTTCCTTACAAACATTCAGACTGCACGTTTGAAAAGCATTCTCCAAAAATACAGGAATTTGATGATATCTGATGGACATCAACTAGGCCCTCAGTGTCTTGAGACACACAATGCCTATGTATGAAAGGGGCCACCTAATTGGCCATATGGAATATGGTACATAGCTTGTCCTTGCCCACTTGCAAGTAACAATGGAAATTCCTGCATAATAGATGACTCCTGGGGGCACTGCACTAAACAGATGAAAATTCAGGAAAGGGATAGAGGGAGGAGTAGAATGTTCTCCCTTCACTTTGAACATGGAACTGCCATTTATATCAGTGGAACTTTTGCTCAAAAAATGAGGACAGAAAGGGATTGGCACCTCTTACAAATTCTGAAAACTCTGAGATGATTTAAACCTTGCATCATGGGTACAATCAGGCCCCAGTCAATATATTCCTGTATTATCTGTAAGACTGGGAATAGAAAAACTGTAAGCAGATTTATAGAAATCTTAATAGAACGGAGAGCCTTCATACATGTTCTTAATCAAAAGGTTTTTTAAAAAAAGAACAGCATTTAAAAAAGAGTTTGATGTAGATGAACCAGGTCTGAGTGTAATTAAATTTATGAATACAGAGAAAAATACAACGTTTTATTAACTGTGGAAGGAATGTGGGTCCTTAACTGCCCAGCAAGTTCACAAAGACAAAGGAGATCAGTTTACAAGGGTTAAGTAAACACAGTATTTTATATTATAATTCAAATGAATCCAATTTCAACAAGACTATGTAAGAGTCTAAAAATTGGTTTACCGGACTGAACATTTTTATGAATGTTAAAACCCATTACTGTGCTCTGAAGTACGGCTACTGAACAGCTAGAGCCACATAAAGAAACCGTTTGTTTCTTAGCCCCATGGTCAAATTGCTTCTAGCCTCTTTGCTGTTCGCACATCTGGTAGGTGCGCTATATTTATCTGTAGGCTAGTATACGTTGTACATTTTGTATTCCTTTAAGTTTCTAGGATTGGAACCAATCATCATGCATTCCTGAATCTGTCAGCGTGGTGAGGGCATAGGAACAGCAACAGCAAACGTCAACATGACAATTTGATGCTTACAGCAAATCTGAGAAAAGTAACCAGCTATTTATGAAACACACATTTCTGGTAAGGGAGGGAGGCAATATGTGAATGTAGTGCTTAAGAAAGGTGCTAGATTAATTGTAGTGGAACTTGAAGTCCTTTACTTGTCTACAGAACAGATACAGCCCTAGAAGAGGTAATGCTAGTTTCCCCTCACCACCCCTCTAATGGGTGAAATTCACCTCTGTGCAGATGGCCAATACAAGGCCTATGCACCACTTACTTCCCCCTTAGTTTAGTCATAAAACATGCTGGATCAAACTCTGCCCTGACTTACACTCCATTCAACCCCACTGATATCCTCATCGCTGAATTTGGTCTATTATTTCTAATTCAACAAGGATAAATGCAACAAAGTAAATGGTTTATCGTTGCCTGCTTGCAAGAAACTTCAAGGCTTAAGTGAGTCAGAAGAGAGATGTAGGCACATTGCTGGCCCTCTGCACACGGGTGAATTTCATGCTAATGAACCTAAACTTTGACCTAGAGAGACTTTCTCAGGAGTGAGAGGGCAGTTCAGTCTCCATTAGAGTTGGTCAAAACTATTTCATTTTCTGCAAAAAAAGCTTTCATTGAAATGTTTCACTGAATTTTTTAGGCTTTCATCAAAAAAGCCCAATCCAAAACATTTTCAGGTTTTGGTTTTTCACCATAAACTTGACAAAATTTTGATAAAGCCAGAAATTGTCTTGTGAAAATTTGCATTCAGTCAAAAAGCCATTTTTTGGCAGAATAAATTTTGACACTATTTATTTTTTACCAGCTCCAGGCTCCATGCCTATTCAATCTCTGCCAAAACTGGTAAAAAAACTACCACCTAGTGTCAGCTTTGGTAGCAACATTTCATTCCATAGGTGCTGGAACTAGGAGTGCTCGGGGTGCTGCTACAGCCCCTGACTTGAAGTGGCTTCCATCATAGACAGGGTTTACAGTTTGGTTCAATTGCTCTCAGCACCCGCACTACACAAATTGTTCCAGCACCCCTGTTTCATTCGTACAGATTGAGTCTTCTTCTAGGAAGTGTTGGGCTCCCACTGAGAGGTGCCAAGTGCCTATTCCCATTGAATACCTCTGAGAGGGTCTTCAGCACCTCACAGAACTAGGCCTTATATATTGAATTTATATCTCAACAGTGATGGTTGACCACTTGAGAGACTGTAAGAACTAGATTCCATAACCTGATAGCAGATTCCTTCCCTCGTGACATATCTAATATTCAAGATACTTACTACCCAAACCAATCTCTGGCCATAACGCATCTCTCTGTAAAATATCTGTATGCTCCTCTAGGATTTCTCAAACAGCTGTAATTTTGTAGTTGAGATTTCATCTTTTACATGACTACTGGTAATGAAACATTATCTGTTATCATGGTCTCATATTGGCCATGCCAGTATCACAGCTCAAACTGACTCGGAACTATAGCATTCACCTCAGTTTAAGTAGACATTCACTTTATACAACCCCCATTGAGCTCAACAGGGTTGCATGATGCATAGGTCAAGGTAGAATTTTACCTATGGTATTTTGAATTAGTTTTATCTCTAAATTACATACAAGGGCAGATAAAGAAACATCTTTCATGTGCTTTATAAGCATGGTCCCATTTTCCTGTTCCTGTGGAATGTGAGCGAAGAAGACCAGTACAACTAATGGCTGAAGGCCACACTGTGCTGTCAGATACACCTACTTAAGGCCTTCTTTCTGCAGTAGCAGTTGCCCATGTGTCCATCTGAGGGCAGAATTTGGTCCGGTATGTGTATCTAGCACATTCAGCCTTTCTTTGAGGGAAAACTGAATTTTGCCATTTGGCTGAATACTAACTTAACCAATTAGCTATGACCGTCACTTTATTGCAGCTGACACACAATGCCTGGACTCTTGACAATGTGTGGGCAGCAACTCTATCAGGTGAGCCAAAAGGGAACCTCCCTTTAGTCAAGCCAATAGAAGTCGTGTTAAGCTTGTCTCATCTGGGAGTCGTTCTTGCATATCTTAAAACTGAAAGGATACATTGTGAGAAATGAAGTAACCCCCTGGCATCTGCATTAGCTATGATAAAATTACCCAGAGTAAGAAAGAACAGGATTGCCTGTACAATGTATCTAGAAAGGGAAATGCACGGCTTTCTTCTTTAATGTGCTGTTGATCTTCTTCCTCCTTTTCATAAGGCTCCACTGAAGCAAGTTCAGGACTGGCAGGCTGCCTGTGTGTTCAGTGAGAGCAGGAATAGAACTGGGTCCATGACTGATGGAGGAGCTGGGGGATCAGCTGGTGACTGAAGGTCTGGTTTAATTAGGAAAGGCACAGGCTCCACAGTAAAGATGATGGTGTGTTGCATTGAGAGTTGGGGCTGGGGTGCAAGGGAAGGACTGGGAGATTCCTACACTGTGAAAAAACTAGAAGCTGAGAGCCATACACTCTGAGTGCTGGGGTGTGTGGGTGGCAGAGAAAGACCTTACTCATAGCAAAGATGGGTGGGAGTAGCAATAACTGGATTCAGCCTTTGAACACCACTAACGTTTGGATGTGTGTGGATCTAGTGTTGTGGTTTGGGCCCATCTTTATTTCCTAGGTATAATAAAAGGAAACTTTAGTGGCAGTAAATATGAAATACAATTGGAAAAGCTGTGTTACAGGAGGAGGTGAAGAGGCAGCGTTAGCCTTAACTCACAAGGTGCCTTTTTGGCAGCAATAATAATTAATAGGACAGCAGTGGTCTTAGGGTGCATAAATATTTGTATCTCAAAAACATTTGCAATCTTCTCTGAGTTCCCCGGCTTTCTGTCTATCTGTTCTTTCCTCCTCTGCAGTTTCCTCTCTCTCTCCTCTCCCCTTGCCTGCCTATCATCTTGCTCTAATTGTTTCCAGATTTGTGTGGGAGGTCAGGGCCCGGGAGTGCTGCTTCATGCCAAGTTTATAAACAGAGCAGTGTTTCCAGATGGCCACTGGCTCCAGCCTGGCTAGCAGGTTGATTGGGACCAGAATAACAACAGGTGGAGAACAGACAATGAATTCCTTGACACTTATTTTACTCCCCTCCACTTTCCCTCCAATCCCTCCTTCCTACAGCCACCACAGCTACTACCAGCACCACCAGCAGCCCTCTACAGTATTTAAACCGGGGGGGGAGGGAGGGGGAGAGAGAACAGTGAAAGAAAACAAGTGACTTCCTCACTGAAGAAACAGTTTTCAGAGTAGCAGCCGTGTTAGTCTGTATCCGCAAAAAGAACAGGAGTACTTGTGGCACCTTAGAGACTAACAAATTTATTAGAGCATAAGCTTTCGTGGACTACAGCCCACTTTTTCGGATGCATACAGAGTGGAATAAATATTGAGGAGATATATATACACACATACAGAGAGCATAAACAGGTGAGAGTTGTCTTACCAACTCTGAGAGGCCAATTAAGTAAGAGAAAAAAAAAAAAAAGAAACAGTGGATCATGAAAGGTGATGCACGTCACTGTATCACTGCCTTCAATTATTGTGGTAGTTAATTAAGGTGTCCTACCTCACTGCATGGGTGGGAGAGCTCCTTCATGATGAAATATGAAGAATAAACATGATACTTAGTATAAGTAAGGAAAATAGTAAGATTGATTTAACTGTGTTCCAAGTGCAGCTGTGAGCTTCTGATTTAGGAAGGCAGCCTGGGCCACCAAGATAATTGGCAGCAATGATGTCCTTTCCCAGCCACAGTGAGTTTTATATAAAGGGTCCCAAAGGCTCTCTTTAATTTTCCAAGGTTATTCTTTCTTAGATTCTAGTTCATTCA
Organism: Chrysemys picta bellii; assembly: GCF_011386835.1. Lineage (NCBI taxonomy): Eukaryota > Metazoa > Chordata > Testudines > Emydidae > Chrysemys > Chrysemys picta. The sequence goes on along the minus strand of NC_088792.1, from coordinate 219,099,669 downwards.
CTCTCCTCCCAAGCTATTGCACTCTCTGGTGTTCTTCACCTCCTCCAGCCCTGTGTTTCTTCCCAGAGCTCCACATAGAATACCCACTTTTCTAATTTAAAGCTGTTTATAGAAATTCGGGGGGGCAAGGGGAGTATTTTGGGGAAATTGCTTTGCACAACGGCATTGCTCCAAACGATCAGCTTTTAAAACAGGTTAAAATGTGTACATAAACATCTCTCACAAAACTGTACTAGGTCCTACCAGACCTGACCCTCACTGGAAAAGAAAGAATTGCAAACTAAAGCAGATAGAGGCTCCAATTCTGGGCTTCGGGCCAGCCCCTATAGTGGCAGAGAGGGACTGGAATGTAGGCAGTTCCCCCTACCGCACACCTGCTGAGAATTCCCCCATACATCCCTGCTGTGAATTCCCCAGCAGGGGTGGAAGTGGTGTGACCAGGCCCTTTACACTCAAACTATTTTGGACTTTGGAAAGACTCCACAGGCAGTCATTGGCAACAGCCATAAATTAGAGCAGTTCCTGAGGAATATGCAATACTTACATTGCCTCCATCTCCTGGGTTGCAGACTCTTCCATCCCTGAAAAGAATTCTAGGGACAGTTGTGATTCAGGGAGCCCCTAGAAGCATGCGTCCTGTATCAGCTATGCTGTCGTGGTCTTCAGGCAGGCTAAAACATGGCTGCCCATTGTCTTCAGTGGATCCCCAAGATTAGTCCCAAAACTCATAGATAGTCTGAAATTTGGACATAAGCCCCTGCTAATTCCATGGGGCAGGGGCAGGGGGAAGGTAAGAAGAAACAACCCACCCATCAGTCACCCAGAAGAATTTGTAGGAACCTACCTAACTGAAGATCTTTAGTGTTCCCGCTCCCCAGCCTGGGTGAGTCCTACATGGGGGAGTACCACACTCTAATTTAGAATTAGGATAGCAAGAAAAATAATTTCAATACTTGTTACAGTGATCAAGAAACTTCATAATTTTCAGTGAATTGAGGAGTAATGAGAATGAGTAAATAAAACTGCGAGACACACATAACCATAATGGATACTACAGACTCACTATGGTGGGGCGGGGGAGATGGTGTGAAAATTCACTTCTGTGCACTTGTCCCTTGTGCTAACCCTCTCTGCACAGGACTGAATTTAACCCACACTGAACACACCATAAATAAATCCATAATGAATGGTTAAGTTTACGAAGTAAAAACTGCTGATCTAAAAAAATTACTCCATAAAAATTCAATAGCTGCCCTAAAACAGTATGATATCCAAAAGAATATTTGGTAATTACCCAAGAGCCCAAAGGAAATTTATTGTCATTCCATTTTCTGAGTCACACATGCAAATATAGAAATTCAAAAGCTACTTCTATGGTAATCAGGTCTAAAGGGATAGGGCAAAATCCCTGGGAAACCAATGGGATTACTCACATGAGTAAGGCACACAGGATTTGGCCAATGAATTATGAACTATATATTTTCTTACTCATACGTTTATTGTTTTCAAGTCAGTACTGGTAAAATATACTGTTGGTTTTGGGCTATAAATTTCATTTTTGGCACAACTATCTAAAGAGAAGGTGAAATGAAATTTAATAGTTTTAGAATTTGCTGCTACTTGGAAAGCTCTTCTATAAATGGTGTGTGAAAAGCAAGCATCACTTAAAATACATTTGCTAATATTTGCAATGCGAAAGACTTCAAATTCTTGCATATGCATACCTGGAAGCGGATTTGGAAGCGTTTAGGGATTTTGGTGAATTTCAGCAAATTGTTAACAGGTTTTTATTTTCCTGGAAAAACTTCATGACTAGCGTAAGGTGTCAAATTTTTATATTGCAAACTTCCACATTTACAAATAAATGCAAAAATATATTAAGCATTTCTACAGTTCCTTACATCTCAAGATCTTAAAATGCTTTAACCAAACATTGGGCCTAGTCCTGAGTGTTGGCTTCAAAGAGAAATGAGGGCACTCAGAACCTTCTAAGTAGATGCTCAGCATTTTCACAAGATTAGGTTCTCATAGAGGTCGTCTGGGGACTGGACTAGAAGACCTCTCGAGGTCTCTTCCAGGCCTATGATTCTAGGATTCTATGATCTTATTATAGTAATGGGAGAATCTCCAAAGGTTTGGAAGCTTTGGAACCTGAAAAGGTAAGTTCTTTGGAGCGTGGAGTGTCTCTTACTGTATTGCTTGTACAATAGTGCCCCAACCCTGATTGGGAACTCTGGTCACTAATGTAATACAATAATAAGAGGGGAAAGGACAAGAACTGTAATAATTATATACAGTCAGAGAGTTTCTAAATATTGAATTATTTCCACTGCTTTTTAAAACTCCTTTAGCTCTTACTCTACTTTTTTTACATTGAAATATATTATTCCACACTGAAATTACAATGGTTCTTAACATTAACATGGATGTTACCAACACTGGCTAACAGAATACGCAAACAATTATAGAATACATTTACTCTTGGTCCTTTAGTCTTGCAGCCATTTTAGCTGACTATTATTCATACTGACTGGTTTTACAAAGTACCTTATGTCAATAAAGCCACGCACGTATTACTCTTAATTTCATTGGGCCCATTCCTGGATTCCTCATGGAACTCCAGTGGGAGTTTTGCCCAAATAAGGACTTCATATGGACTTCAGGGTCGGGCCCTTTGAAAATAAGGGCAGTTTATATTTAAGGATTAGAAGTGTTGGTGCACAGAGGATACTGATTTTCCAATGTACAAACAACAAATTGAATCAAACCCTAAAACTTTGTAGCACAAGCAGTGATATGTAGACATGTATAAGCAGTTTTGATTTCTTTTTCACCAACGTAACACTCAGTGTAATGTACAGTGGCACTGAGACTTACTGGTGTATGAGCATTTTAAAGCATGGATGTTTCTTAACTTTCCTGTTCCAGAAAGATAGGATAAATGTTTCCTGGGATGTAGCTTATTTAGAAATTATCTGCATAGCTGAGCTAACATTCCTACAAAAAACAGCTAGGCTTCTCCCTAAATAACTTTTAAAACACCTCAAATCAGAATGAAGTTATTTTTCCTTTCAAGAACTTGGCAGGAGGGTGAAAAGACTAGTGTGGAGGAGGTGAGAAATACCATTTCCAAATGCTGAAAACACCAAGTAAACTGTCCATGGTGACAACCCAAATTCAGTGACAGCAGATTATTTATCATGCTAGTTTAAGACATCTCCTATTCAAAACTGATGTTATAGGGAGTGCCAACAACTAGAAATGGGAGAACACTGCAAAAAATTTCCACGAATGTTCACTTGAATTTTTAAATTAAATCACATGACCTGTCTTCATATCCTTGTAGAGTTCACTTTGCACCAACATTCAAATAATTGGGTTTAGTATCACGTGCACATAGGGGTGACATTTGCCCCTGTGAAGAGGGACAGGCCAAGGCCCCTGGATGCATAAGATATACAGACCTTATGCTAGCCTTCTGCACAGGGGGGTTATTTAACCCAGAAAGCAAATTTCAAACTCACATAGACCAACACATGATGATATACTGACCTAATGAGATAAGCTAGCTTTACTTCACAATGTCTGATTTCGGCGGCCAGTTCCATTTGTATAGTCCTAAATACTCTACTAATCAATAAGGACCTGATTAAAAAAAAAAGATTTTCCCTTGTTGAAATTTCTACTTGTAAGCAGCTTGGGATTGCCCTCCTGCTGCTTTGTCTACCTATTAATTGCTCCTTTAGAGACAGGAGAACAAACAGAGGACTACAATTGCAAGCCAAGGTGAAGAATATCTTGAAGACCGAGAAGGTGGTAATGGAACAGGTTGGTCATGTCACATGAAATATGGATTGAAGGGGCATGGGAAGATAGATTACAGTTATAACCACATGGAGATCGATTAACAGTAGGTGCAGCAAGAACTATTAATGGAAAAGATGGAGGTGAACTGAAGAATTTTCTGGACCTACTTGGTGACACTAAAGTATAGCCTTAGCCTTGTAGTGAATGACATAAGGATGGATAGAATTTACTGATGTGTGTAAAAGAGAGAGGGAAAGAGACAGAGAAGTCCTGATTGTATCATGGTCATTGGAACTAGAACAGAGGAACTATGTTCCCTAGAGGGGCTGTTATTAAGGTGACAACAATAGAACAGGGAATGGGAGACGTTAGGCTGGAAGCAGCTCAGCCACATGGACAGAGCAGTGCAAAGGGCTTAATAAAGTTTCACTAGTTCAGCTTAATCTGCATTCAGCTTCACTCTTTGCTAATGAAACACTAATTACCCCAGCATGTATGTGTCATTAGATATTAATTGAAAAATATGTATTAAAAATAGATAGGATAAGGAACAAGTGGTGCTTTATTCAACCTAAAATTTAACCCTAATACAAATACCAGTGTTCTTAGCAATAGATCCAAACACTTTAATTTGCATTGCAATAGCTGCAATGTTTTGTTTCATTACTGAAGAATACTGCAGTATTTTTAACAGCTTGCAACTGTCTTACTGTCACAGCTGTTCCAGACCTCATAACAGTACCAATTCAGAATAACTTAGTGTCAACAGTTTTTTGGCAGCACATACAGTCATAAGACCATATGTGCAGTGGTTGCAAATAAAAAGCAAAATTTCCCAACAGGTACCTGAGAAGTTTATCTCTGATCAGATGCTTATTTCCTGGTCTAATTATTAGCACACAATTGTGACATAACTATGTGGTAGCTGTTAGCAAATGTTGACTGTATAATGACTACCACTATACTACTATGGCTCTACTTGCATAGGTCATATTGGCATCCATAGTAGTTTTACTTGAAGATCTTCAGGGCAGACGCTACATCTGCATATATGGTTGTACAGAGCCAAGCTCAGAGAGCCCCCAATCCTGTTAGAGCTCCCTGGTTACTCCTGTCATACAAATATGAAATAGTAATAATGGAGGTGGAAATAAATCCTTTAGTGATACCCTTGCCCATTCTGTCTTTGGCCTCTCCGCTAACATTGCCACACAAGGATGCCAATTTGTGTCAAATGTGAGTGTGGTGATTTTATGATGTATACACAAGGAACTTTGCATTTTGAGTGGAATCTTATGGTGATATGAAAGTAGCCTCCAAAAATCTAGACATTAGGACAAAGACCCTGTGTATAGGAATGTTGTATGGGGGGCTAAAAGAACCGTTAGATCAACCAGTCCTCTCTCTGCCAATGAAGGATTATTTGCTATAATAAAGCCATTCTGCCCACGTTGCTCAAACACACCAGGAGCGGCTGCTCACCACTGTACTAAGGAGGAAACTGTCTAGTGAACCACAAAAAAAAGACACTCTTATTGCACTGGGGTTTGAGCTCCAAAATCATAAGCGACAGCAGCATAATCAGAATTCAGTAGCTAAGTAAGTGCTATGAACTATTCCTTTATTACTGCTTTGGTGCAAGCAGCAGCAAGAAAACTTAAATGGGTTCATTGTGTAAAAATTTTCTAATTCATTCCAGCTCTTCTAAACCAATCTGTGGTTTATTTTTTTAAGGTTTTTGAAAATAAATTAAATGGCTCACAAATAACAGCCTAAAGACAGAATTATTGATGGAATTAAGAACAGGAAAATATGACAAGGAAAGCTCAGCCATTTAACAATGAAACAACAGCTTGACCCTAAAGGACAACAAAGTTGAGTAAGCATCCAAGAAAGAGCTTAATTTCTTCACCAGTTTAAAAATCTCCTTTCACTCCTCCTTTCCTACTCCACCCCTTGCAATCTGAGAATTTTAACACAGTATATGCTGGACTGTATTAAAAAAATATACTTCTTATGCAAAGGTTGCTTATCATGCTGTCTTACAAATATACTGTATATACATATAGTCTATAGAAGGGGTAGGCCACCTATGGTACGTGTGCCAAAGGCGGCACGCGAGCTGATTTTCAGTGGCACTCACTGCCCGGGTCCTGGCTACCGGTCCGGGGGGCTCTGCATTTTAGTTTAATTTTAAATGAAGCTTCTTAAACATTTTAAAAACCTTATTTACTTTACATACAACAATAGTTTAGTTATATATTATAGACTTATAGAAAGAGACCTTCTAAAAACATTAAAATGTATTACTGGCACGCCAAACCTTAAATTAGAGTGAATAAATGAAGACTCGGCACAGCACTTCTGAAAGGTTGCTGACCCCTGGTCTATAGAGTCTCATGGCTTCTCTTGTCAATTATCTGTACTAATAGCACTAGAGCTTTAAAAAACTCTAAAATGTAAAATGCAACAATTTATAGTGTCCTTGTATCTCTTTAGTTGACACCATGTTTTGAAAATCCTGTTCATAGCATGGTTTTCCAAGCAGTATAGTCAGATCATGCTGTAAATTGCCCACTAAGGAATATTTGACTACATAGTTATCGGGAAAAATATCCCTGCCTACAATGCACAAGGAAACCATGCTGTAATCACGCTAGCACCAAGCATTTTTTTTTAAGTAGCATGGCTCCTACCATCCTGTGGATTAGGACTTAAAGACTTCTTGCTGTGGTTTTTGATCACATGCACCAAGACTATGGTTACTATCTACTCCACTTGACATACATAAGGATGAAGCAATGCTTTAATTGGATTTAGTGCAACATGTCAATAAAGGAGGGAGTGAACTATTGAAGATTTGGATTGTTTATTTAAAGGGATATATAAAAGTAACACGTTTGCAATACAGCATGTGAAATTCGTGTTACCCTTTTAGCTAATTTCCTGTCCCTTTTATTATAGACTTAGTTACCTCTCTTCTCTTTGCAGTGGTAAGTGGCAGTTCAGCAGTTCACTGGGCCAAAAAGTAATGTAATATTTTGAACATATTGTTGGAAGAATAATGTTATAACTAATGGAAAATACATTCTTATTTCAACTGGGTTTGACTTTAATAAAATTAACGAGAAACAATGGGTAAAACTCTGTCCTCAGTTGCATTCATGCATCCTCACTCTGATTTATAGGAGCTGTGCCTGCATATCTAAGAGCAGACCCTAGCCCAATGGCTATTGTTTGGTTTGTTTCAATTGCAAAATACTGATTTGGTCTTCCATTGCTTAATTCCATTGCTTAATTCTGACTTAATTCCCTTCTATGAATAATTTAAATCAATGCACTATAGCAGTGGTGGGCAACCTGCAGCTGGGCCGTCAGGTAATCAGCTGGTGTGACGCAAGACAATTTGTTTACATTTGCATGGCTGTCCACAGCTCCCAGTGGCCATGGTTCACTTTTCCCAGCCAATAATGCTGTAGGTTTTTTTTTTTTCTTTTCTTTTTTTCATTCTTCCCTAATTGTACTTTTTAACCTTCTTTTCATATGTTACCCTATTTTATGCCTGCATTTTTATTCTTGTGGTTTTCTTTCCCATATTTTATTTTATCCTTCTTTCCTCTTGATTTTTTCTTTTGCCTTTCCATAGTTTTTGCTTATTCTAACATTTATTGTGGTTTGTTTTTAGGATACATATATATTTGGGGAAGAATTATATTCTGAACATTTATACACTGAGTATATATTTTTGTTGGAGAAATATAAAATGGATGACCATTCTTGTTCTTCTGAGAAATGCCAATATATAAATGGCAGACACCAGTTCAATGAATCTTCCATTGCTAAAAAGAAAAAAACCCACTATAAGCAGAAAAAGGAAATACAATACGATTCTGGGCAGAATTTATTTGAAAAGTGTAACAGTTTATCTTGGGGTCCAAAACATTTTAAATGTAGGTGTGTAACCATATTGCAGATGGTATAATCTTACCCTGAAATATCATTCAAATAGCACTGATGTATATTTTATCTAGAACAGAAATATTTGATATGGAAATTTTGAAAGGGAAAAGCACATTTGAACACTGAAATACCTTCTATTTTCAGGCAGATTCCAGTTCATTTAGATGCAAAAAAAGAGATTAATAGGTCTTTAAAGCAATGTATTAACCTTGTTGACCTGATTTAAGGGATCTCATTCTGTGCATGCACATTTTGCACACTAACACCTGCATGCACACTTTTCAAGAACCAACATCTGCATTCAGAATTGAAAATTATAACCTCTGCACCTTTGGGTGATGAAATTTATTCACATAAAACCCACTTGCACAAATGTGATTTGTGCATGTAAGTTCCCTAATTTGCATGCACAGTTATTAATTGTGACGTTGTACAAGCACAAAAGGAGAGATCAGGTGAAGGCTCCTTTAAAAATGAAATCCAATTTACCTTATTCTACTGTCTTTTCCCTGGTATAAATACAAACTAGCTGCATTAGAGTCAAGAGAATCATTACAAATTGATTTGCTGAATAGGGATGAATGTAGGTATGTAGTTAAAGTTAGGCACATGCTTAAGTGCTATGCTGAACTGAGGCCTTAAGCCAACTCCATACAATGTCCACTATTAAAAACTTGTCATTACCAACAACTCTGCGGAATCTGAGATACCACTACTTTTAGAACAGGAAATAACTATAGCATCCCCAATGGGGTGGAGCAGTAACTGTTGGTACATATGGTTCTGTGCTTTGGGGACACAATTGTTCCAGTGAAATTCTACTATAACGTTTTTCTTATATCTCTGCCATATTTTTCTACAATTTTTTTCGTGATTGTTCTTTTGTATTACATGTAGCATATCTGTTCTAAACGCCAAGAAATAAAGAGTTTCTACACATGGCAGAACTCCAGAAACCATTCTCCAGAAATTTCACAAGAATCATCCATATGGACAGGAAATCTACTGGCAAGAAATTTCAGGTAAAAGAACTATTGGCTGCTGAAAAGCGGTTTTGCAAAACCTTCATTGTTCAAGTTTGAGGATATGTTATTAATATGACTTTAATAGAGCAAAGGACTAAATGGGCAGTAATTTACCAAGAGTGTGTTCCCATTTTGGTTTAGACTCCATGAACACTGTGTTTGCCATACTGTGAAGCCTGAAATTGAAACCATATCAAATGGGCACTAAATAAAAGGAACATGAAATCTGTGAATCAATTAAAACCATGAAATCATGTCAGAAATGAAGCTGAACCCCAACTCAAACTAATATACCCATGTCTCCATGAGGTAAGAACACCTACTCCCAACTATAACATATTGTTTTGAGTGACCAGTTAGTGGGACTGGAGTAACCGTGCTCACCCTCAAGGCGGTTTTTGTTTTATTTTATTTTTGAAGAAACAATTGTTTCTCTAAGGGTAAATCCAGTTTGCCTTACTCCTGAGTAGAGCTGATCAAAAAAATTCCAACAAAACTTTTTTTTTTTTTTGGTCAGAATTTGCCAATTAATTGAAATCTAAATGTTTCACAGAGATGGTTCGATTTCAACAAAATGTCTATAGTAGCATGCCAGGCAGGTTTCAAAACCTAGAAGACCTAAGGTCACTGACTCAGAGGGAGTCTACATGGCAGGCTGGCCTGCAGCCTCAGAATCTGGAAGCCTTGACTCAGAGGTGGGCAGGCGAGTGGGAAGGAAACCTGGCCCTTGCCTCGGTTCCATCGGAATGCCATCAAAATCAAACAGACTCCATGAAAAGTTTAAAGCAACAGAGGGTCCTGTGGCACCTTTGAGACTAACAGAAGTATTGGGAGCATAAGCTTTCGTGGGTAAGAACCTCACTTCTTCAGATGCAAGGAAGAAGTTGCATCTGAAGAAGTGAGGTTCTTACCCACGAAAGCTTATGCTCCCAATACTTCTGTTAGTCTCAAAGGTGCCACAGGACCCTCTGTTGCTTTTTACAGATTCAGACTAACACGGCTACCCCTCTGATACATGAAAAGTTTAGATTTAGATGAATCAGCAAATTACACAGCAAAAATGTTTCATCTGAATTTTTCTGACCAGTTCAACTCATGAAACTGGTTCCATTGACTTTTCTATACAGGGAAGGCTTTTCCTTCCAGAGAATTTGACCAGAATCAAACCCTTGCCACTGTCATAACCATCCCTGAACTCAACTGGGCCACGCAGGCACAGCCCATAGTAAAGGATGCACCACCCCAGGATAGGGTGACCAGATGTCCCAATTTTATAGGGACAGTCCCGATATTTGGGGCTTTGTCTTATATAGGATCCTATTACCCCCCCACTCCCTGTCCCGATTTTTCACACTTGCTGTCTGGTCACCCTACCCCAGGAGCAGCACCTGGGGACATTCTGTCTCCAGGAGCTCCAGGCGCACAGATGTTACTACACCACTTTGTAGAGTGCAGCTTACTCCTCTCTTCCCCGGCTGCCAATGCATAGGTGGGCTAGCCACTTTTTCACCTCTCCTCATCCCCTTTGGGGGCCTTCGCACACCCAAAGAAGCAAGGAGGAACTGCAATCCTACCTTGAGCAAGGGCTGAGCAAGAGAGAAAACTCCATACACTCTCCCCCACCTCTCCCACCACCACCGCCACTGTGCAACTCATGTAAGAGCCAAGCAGACTGTGGTCCTCTGTTACTAGGACTTCAATTCCCAGAAAAGCAAGACAAAAACTATTCCTGTAAGGAAATTATTAAACACCACCTAAATGTTTTCTGTGGGGGGGAACCTCTATGCAGTCTAGCCTGATAGCTATTCTACAAATATTATTTCATATCAGCACAGTCTCATAAAAAAACAGCAATTACAGAAACTCCATTTGGGCTGCCCTATTGATTTGTTGCATCACTACCATACAAGAATTGCTGCCTAGCCTGCTTTGTGAGTTACTGTACATATCAAATTCTGCCCTCTGATGCACAGACAGGGCTTCATTACCATGCAATGGGAGCCACATGCTCATATCTGAGGTTACAATTTGGCACATTTAAATATTTAAACATACAACTTGGTTGGGGATATTTGAGAGTCGATGAAGCTCTGACATTCAACAAAGATTTTGCAGCCAGTGGAAGATTTTCTCAGTCTGTGAATGCAAATGTTTGGGGGCTGACATATGCTCTTGTATGAAGACAAGTTTTATATATTTATTGAGTGGGATTTGCAAATATCCTCAGCATTGGTCTATCTCTGCTTCCACTATTGTCAATGGAAATTTTACTATTGATTTCAATGAAAGCAGAATTAAATCAACATTGTGCGCTTTCAAAAATCCCACCACTACATTTTAATTATCATCAGTGGTAACATAGAAAATCTAAGAAAAGTAATTGGAGCTTTCTCTTGTCTATCCACTGAAAACCAACATATTTTTAAATGGAAAATGCTGTTTTTATTCATATGTTTTCTATTTTAATTGCTTCTGAAAAACTAACTTAATTTCTTAAATATTGCTATAAAATATTTTTAAATATCTATGATATTAAACAGAAAAGAGATATCAAATCCCCTTCAGGATTTCTGATATTTCACAACAGACAAGAAAAAAAATGTCTCCCATTCCTTTATAAATAATGTAATTCAAAGATCCAGTTGACTTGATTAGAAAATCAGTTCATCTGTAGCAAAATAAGCATGTCCTCTCTTTGTAGCAATGAAGGCACAGCATTCACTGGGCTGCAGGTTGGCGCTGGGCCGTAAAAGGTATTCACCATTTTTTAAAACAAGTCAGCGATCCATAATCTTTTTCATTTCCAGATAATAAAAGAAGAGTCACATTTTGCAAACATAAAAAACGTCATCCAGTTAAAGCGGTACAGCTGTAACCAGAAATTCAGTCCACTTGTGGTTTGAAGTACTCCACGCCTACTGTACATAAATAATGCATTGGTATCATTAGCATAGACAACAGCTTGTTTCCAATTTGGCTGCAGATAATGAAATTATCCCCCAAATTACCATAAAGTGGAACAAATAACACAAAAGCGAGCCTTTTTTTCTTAACAGTGATGTGTATGGCTTTTAGCTATTTTGATTAAAAGCAACGCTTCTGTTTTACTAAGGCACTATTTTGACCTCAAGTAGATAAAGAACATTAAATGACAAACATTCAGCAAAGAGTTACTGTGTTCTTCCCCCACCAACTCTGTTTACATTAGGAAATCTACCCAGGGACTGAGGGGAAGGGGAAGGGGGAGGCGGGAGGGCTGCCTTTCATCGACTGTTCTCAGTTCTACTGGCTCCAGCTAAAGCTGGCCCCTGTTTCTTAGTAAGCTTACTCCACTCCAGATGTGCCTCGGCTCCAGTGTGGCTGCCATGTACAGTAAAGCGGCATCTGAGGGCTCGTCAATCTGTGGGGTAGAGCAATTGTGGTCTCGCCAGGCCGCCCCACTGGCACAAACAGAAATTTGTGCTGCTAAACTGGAAAGGGAGGGAGAGACCAGGGGCGGGGGAAAGGGAAAAACAGGGAAGCAGTGTGTGAAAGGTGAGGGGCCAGTAGGTGTTAGTTCCCAAAAGAAAGGGGGAGAAACACTAATAGCCAACTAGGGAAATGTTCTTAATACATTTGTAAATTTACTTGTAAATGTTTTACACTTTAAAAGAAAGGGGAATGCTGCATATCACTTGAAAATGCTGACTGTCTATAGGTCCCTGAGGATATACTGGTTTAGTACAACTTGTAACTGGAGCAAAAGCAACATAAAATCGCCTGGAAAACACAGCCAATTAGTCATTACACATAGATTGTAAAAACCAGAGAGAAGTACCCGATGAAAATTGAATCCCTCTTGTTTGCGTCACTGGAATAAGAGTGTGAAAAAGCAGAGGCCATGACGTCTTCTCATCAAAGTATGACGTACAAACCAGCCTGTGCTCTGATTCAACAGCATGTAGGATTTCCTGATTTTCAAATTTACCATTTGCTGTCATTGTAAAATACAAATTGCTTCATTGAGCAGGCAGTTTGCTTTGGAGCTGAACCCAGTTGTGCTAAATCCAAGTTAGAGATTTATTTCTGATCTCCTGCCGCCTACACAGTCATTACTAACTAAGTTATCAGAGAATAAGAAAGGGAGAAAGGGATCTTTTTATTTATTTATTTATATAGTAAGTTCACATGAGCTACCCAGCCTCAAGTTGACTATAGCTGTGTTTGCTAATTGCTTATTGAGGGTTTGTTTGTTTTTTAATACCAATTCCAATGACCAAAACATTTGGGGTTTTTTCCTCCTTGTGCCAATTTTAAGAATGTAAATAAATGTTACATTGAAACAGACTCACTTTTATTTGCAAATAAGGACTTTAATGGCAGCCATATCTGGGTATCTAAGAGTAGAATTTCACCCTCATAATTTATTTTTTTTATTATTATTATTATTATTATAGTAGTGCCAATTGTGCTAGGCACTGTACAGACAAGTAACAAAGAAGACAGTCCCTGCCCAAGGACTTCACACTATGGGTGAACAGCACAGCTGCAGAATTGCCAACTCCAAACATTCAAGGATCATGAATCAGGCTCCAAAAAAATCATGAGGTTGCCTCAAAAATCAAGAGATTTAAAAAAAAAAATTTAGGGTTTGGGTTTGGTTTTTGAGCTTTTCGGGTTCATGTTTTTAAGCTTTTCTCCAAAATCACCAGGACTAAAGACTTTCCTTTAAAAAAAAAAAAAGAATGCTCAGATTCTCACATAATTATCTGATTCCTGGAACTAAGGCTTTAAGAAAAACACCAAATATTACAAGACTCTCAATAAAATCATGAGAGTTGGCAACGTGGCAATCAATGACAATACAGGAACTGATTCACCCTTTGCCCAGCACCATCATTGGTAGCATTTTAAACTCACTTTGCACTAGGGTAAATTACTGATCCTGCAAGTTGCTGAGCCCTATAGCAAAACACTTAAGCAAGTGATTAAAGTCAATGAGACTATTCATGTGCTCTGAGTTAATCACAACCTTCAGTACTTTTTTTGAATCAGGCTCAGAGTGCTCAAACCTTGCAAAACTGGTCCCTAGATGATTACATAAGGTGCTGGGCAATAGAGACTTGGCTATACTGGCGGTGTACAGCGCTGCAACTTGCTGCGCTCAGGGGTGTGAAAAAACACACCCGTGAGCGCAGCGAGTACAGTGCTGTAAAGTGCCAGTGTAATCAGAGCCTGCAGCGCTGCACGCTCGCTTGCAGCGCTGCAAGCCATTCCCCTTGGAGAGGTAGAGTACATACAGTCCTGGCTCGCTGCCGCGGCAGCGCTGTGAAGTCCCGAGTGCAGCCAAGGCCTTAGATCCACAGTACCTGCAAAAGGGTGGAGATAACTCATCAAAAGCTATTTGCAGAAAGAGTGTAGCACAACTCACTCTTACTTATTGACCAGAGGGAGGAACACTTTTTGTCTCAGTTGTTAGAGAAGTTGCCTATGCTAATTCTGTAGGATCTCAATCCCCCTTGCTTTACACCTCGTGTAGTGATTTACATTTGCAATGTACGTGCAAAGTGGGGATACCTCATCACCACAACGAGACTGTTTTTGCCTGCAAATTTTAAAATTAAACTGGGCCAAAGCACTAGTAAATGTACAAGGATCAATCTTATATTGGCAGGAACGTGAACTGGGTACCCTAACAGGTGTTTTCAACCACTAACATTTATATGAAGAGAGGCCACACAGACACATTGCATTAGCCTAGTTGCTCAATTCTTTTAGGAATCTGTCTTGTCCCACCTGATCATGAATCATCAATTCTGGAGAAAGATGATATGTAGGAAGAGACGGGGAGCTTCATGTTCTTAAGCCATCCATGGAAATAATGGCACCAGTTTGAGAATAAGTGAGCATAAAGCTGATAATGACTGTCTACAGAGAACATTATGTGATGGTAAGATGAGAGGAAACAGTGCTAAGTGACCGTGGAAGAACGTATCTAGTAGCCAGGAGACAGAGAGCGCGAAGCATGAAGAGGGTGTTGAAAATGAATCATTGAGACAGAGCTGAGCATAAGAGCAATAGGTCCAGCATCTGTTCTTTCTGGTATGGTTATAATCTAACTTTTCATCTTGGAGGTTAGAGATCCCACCCTACTATTACACTCCTACCTAACTACAAAGGGTTTTCTTCCACCTTGGTTTTATTCATATTTTTATATCAAAAGGCACACATCACAAAAATCAAGTCTTTGTTGTACATGTTTAGCACAAATGTGTATTTCAGCCTGTCAAGTGTACATTCACAATCAGAAAAATTAGCACGCCAAATCTGGAACCCACCCCCACACCTCCAAGGGCAGTGATCAACTGAAGATCTTACTGAAAATACTATCTGATAGTACCTTACTCCTCAAGTAGTTGCACTGAAAGTAATGGGACTACTTGAGGTGTACAGTACTACTCAGACTGAGTAAGGGTATCAGAATCTGGACTTTAGAAGACAGGACACTTCATATCTCCAACAATAAGATTCACAAAGGTAATTAGGGAATGTGATGTTCAGCATCACAACATCTAACTTTTAGGAACAACAATGGGATTCACAAAGCCTGTGTTAGGAACTTTGGCTCCCTATAAAATGAATGGAGAGAGATAGGTGCCTTAAACTGCGATTCCCAAAAGCCAACATGCTAGGTGGGAAGGTGCCTAAACTAGCCAATGGGAGATGCCAACCACAGCATGTCTGCTAAAGTCCTGTCCCTCTGTGATGAAATGGGAGGTTTTTTCTTAATACTGTGTGCGTCTCAATTTCCCCTGCGTGTTACACAAAGACCTAGGTGGTGGGACAAGGGTGTGTGATTTTTCCTGAGACCCTAATGGGCAGATGTGGCTGCCTCTAGCTGCCTGCACATAGAGAATGGCCAAAGCACTCCATAACCTGGCAATAGGTGGTCGGGGGCATCTCACCAGGAGCCAGCCAGCTGCGACAAGTGGGAGCAAGCGGAGGGGTGGAGACCAGGTGACCCTTTTGCCTGGGAAACGAGATAAAGGATGGAGGACGGGCAACAGGTGTGTCTGATGCTGGGTTGCAGGAAGCTGGTCAGTGTGCTGGCTGGGGACTCAGGGGTGAGGGCTCCGGGCCCCCCCAAGATGGACTTTACTGAATGTTCCTGGTTTCTGTGATGACAAGATCTGTTCTGTGGTGTATTCCG
Organism: Chrysemys picta bellii; assembly: GCF_011386835.1. Taxonomy (NCBI): domain Eukaryota; kingdom Metazoa; phylum Chordata; order Testudines; family Emydidae; genus Chrysemys; species Chrysemys picta. The sequence continues at coordinate 219,083,688 of NC_088792.1, read as the reverse complement.
AAATGACTAATAAACTCTTCTGTTTTAAAACGATTCTAAGGCGAGCCCAGCGCTGCTGCAGCTGGGGGCTGGCATAGGCCCAGCGTAAAAAAAAAATTATTTGGGGGGGCAGGGATAGCTCAGTGGTTTGAGCATTGGCCTGTTAAACCCAGGGTTGTGAGTTCAATCCTGGAGGGGGCCATTTAGGGAACTGGGGTAAAAATCTGTCTGGGGATTGGTCCTGCTTTGAGCAGGGGGTTGGACTAGATGACCTCCTGAGGTCCCTTTCAACCCTGATATTCTATGACTCTATGAAAACACTGCTTGAGAGTCTCTTCTGACAGCACAGTTGGGGTGCATGGTGCTTTGGAAGTGTGCAAGTCTTCCCCGGGAGTCCCATCAGGGTGGACTTGCTGCAGGGAGCTCATGGTGTGAACAGACGTGCTGAACGCTCCGAAGTCGGACCCAGGCAGTGCCGAAGCCAAGCAGGCTTCATGCCCTAGTGAGTGTGCCCTGAAGGGAGACACACTGCACCAGAGTCCTGGCTGAGCTTCAGTCAGAGCACCGAGATTGTGACTCTGTGACACTCTCTCACAGAGCTAGGCCCCTAAATCCTGGCTGCAGGGGGACTCCTAGCTCTGCTAGTGATTCTCAGCTGTGACCCTCTTTGTAGATAGGTGCCTAAGAGGGTTGTTTTGCAAGAAGCTGGGGGGAGGAACAGGACATCCTTCATAAGTGTTAACCCAGTGCTTAATGTACTCACCACAGATGTGGAAGCCCCCCAGTTCAAGTCTCCCATCCTCCTGAAGGGGAGCAGGTATTTGAACAAGGATCCACAATTTCTCAGGAATCTAACAGCTCTAACCACTGGGCTGTGGGTTCCCTCAATCTTTCCTGTTGAAGCTGTTCCACTGTGGATAAATAATTAAAGATTCATTGGGAGAGGGGACTGGCCTCTGGATCTCCCACATCTTGGGTGAGTGCTCTAACTACCAGGCTACAATGTGCCCTCTCTCTCTCTCCTCCCCTCCCCCACCCCCGGCATATATTCACTAGATCAGGTCCTGCATACAAATTAGGCAGGTGAACATGTATTGTTCCCAGTTCATAAATTGCTCTGGGGCTTAGTTGAGAGACAGGCATCTGAGGCATAAGTGTGCGTGCCCACAGGCAAAAACGTAGGCACCAAGGTAACATTTTACTGCAAAAACTTATTTGACAAGTGACTTAGGGAGCCTTGTTCAATGAGAGTTTTGTGAAGTACAGTGGAGCCTAAGACTAGGATTAAGGCACCTAAACACAGACTTGGGCACCTGGCATTTAGGCATCTAAGTACCATTGTGAATCTAGGCCTAACTCCTTTTTAACCAGGCATCACTAACATGGGCCTACTATTTACTTGATTTTTATATTATGTACATTTCATTGCTCTTGAAAATAAAAGGAAGAACAGCATTGACCAAGCATTGTGCAGGCAGATGCTTTTCAAATTTCCCCTTACAATTCTGCTAAAGCTCCTTGCTACTGACCTCAACACCTAGATTATTTGGAAGGGTTATTTTTGTACCAATGACTTTCCACTCAGGAATAGGACAAGACCAGCAAACTTGGGACCAAACTGCAGAACACATCTGCAAAACACTGTGGGGCACATGGATCCTTCCCCACACAATACCTTTGTGCAAATGTCTCACACAATAGTAGGTAACTAGAAATACAAGGACTGCTCACTCCTGATATCCCCAAAGAAGTGTGGAGGAGTAAAAATTCCCAATGCATCGTTTCTCCAGCTGTTTGAACAATAATGTTTTAATCTAAAGTCAGATTTCAGAGTAGCAGCCGTGTTAGTCTGTATCCACAAAAAGAATATGCATCCGAAGAAGTGGGCTGTAGCCCACGAAAGCTTATGCTCTAATAAATTTGTTAGTCTCTAAGGTGCCACAAGTACTCCTGTTCTTTAATCTAAAGTGGCTTGTAAGGATATTCAGACTGTATTTGATTGAAATATTAAAGTGTTGCAGTACTAGTTTAAAACTTTTGTCTGCTATGGCAGTTTACAAATGAGTTATGAATGTGTGTGTCAGTTTTAAACACATTAAATGATGTCTAACATGCTCTTTGTGATGCTCTTGACACCTGCTGATAAATTACATGAAATCTGCAGCGACAGTATTAGGTAATGCACCAGAGTTCAATGTTCAAAACATCCTGTTCTTTACTTAGTCGCTCTCTTTGTGATCTAACACAAAAGCAGATAAAAATAATAGAGGCCATTCAAGTGCCAGACTTACATGGTTATGTTTATTGAAATAGAATTTGTAAGCCTCTTCTTGCAAGACATTTTTTGTTATATCTAACCAAAAAAAAGGAAAATGTTGTGGACTCATCTTTGCAATACAACAAAGTCTGAGTCTTCACTTCTACTATAGTCTGCATTTCTGAGAATTTTGATGGAAAATAAATTTTTTGATGGAAACACAAAAATAGCATTCTCCAGTTTGATGGGGATGGGTTTAAGCCACACTGCTAATTTTAGCAGACTAGTTGGTGTATGTAAATTTACCCACAATGGGAATTACACCTTCCAGCTTCTGTGTAAACATATCCCAAATGTGGATGGGGAGTAGTATGAGAACCAGGATTTTGGTTCAGCACCTTATTAAGACAGAGGCCCTTAGCAAAAAATTGAATGCGGGTCTAGATTTAGATTTTGAGCCCCTCCAAAGTTTGGAAGTGTTCATAACAGAGGTAGTTTGGCTCCCATCTCTAAATATAACATTTTAGGATTCTAGCTGGATTCTGTGCTGGGGAACAAAATTTCAAAACCTGTCTGTGGCCTTGTATAGACATCCAGGATCTTATTATTTAACATTTGTATTATGGTAAACCCTAAAGGCCTCAAACAGCTTGAGCTTCTTTGTGCTAGGTTATAGACAAACATGTAATTAATGACTGTAACTGCCCCTAAAAGCTTCACTGGGAAAGAAGTCCCTGGGCCCCAATCTGGCAATGAGATGCGTTTATGCAGACCTTTATGTCCATGTGAAGTAGTGCTGTCACAGATCCCTTTGTGTCAAGGCCCATAATTATAATTAGCCTCCTATACGCATCCTCAGAAAGCAGGGCCATATTCTACATTCACTCTATGTAGGACATTATCATTTACATTGGAAAGCAATATGTTCGTAGCACATTGGATTTGAAGTCAAGAGGCCTGACTCAGACAGCATGTCCGTGGGTTGTATTCCCAGCTCAGCTATTCATCTGCAGTATGACTGACTTCTCTCTGCCTCTGCTTTCCAAGCTGTAAAAAGTGGATAAAGATATTTACCACTGCTCTGTCAAGTGCTTGGAGATCTACAGATTAAAAGCACCAGTAAGGAGTAATTATCATCACTGGTGGAAGATCTTCTCCAAGATAAAGCATCAGATCGTCAGCTGGCCTACATCAGCACAGCTTCTTTTGACTGGTTTCAGTCTATATCAGTTTGGCTCCAAAAATACAATGCAGATGCTTATATAGATACAATCTATATACTCCACATAAAGTCCTTATTATTTCCTGTGAACATCCATGTCATAGAACTGCACGTCATGGGAAGCGGGCATTCTAATGCTTTGCAGATAGCAGATGGAAAATGTGATGGAAAACTAAAACCCAAAGATATTATTCTTCCATATGTTTTAATTGCTCTTAACAAAGATTAATTGGTTTGACAATAAAACACACATCAAAATCTCCATTCATTCATGTCTTTCTTTCTTTTTTAATCTTTGGCTGTCTTCAGGGACAGAATCTTTCTTTCTTATATAATTCGTTTTCTTCTCAACCCCAACCAAAGAACAGATTCTGGTAACTGCCTTTTTACCAAAGACAGCAAAAAATCTCATTTTACAGCAAGGAAGTGAACCATAATTGGTACAGGAAAAAAAACCTTCTTGGTGTCTCACAAGGTAAGTCACTAGAGTATTTGTAATATTGTCTGTTTCTGCTTTGGAAGCTTAATTTAAAAAATGAGCATCTAGTTAAGCTCTGAAATTCTTATTTAGGCCCCCAAATAAGTGGCTTGGTTTTCAATTTCTTAGCATCCATCAGCACTTTTGAAAATCAGGCCATTTATTAGGGATCCCAAATATGGATTTTTGACAGCGAAAACCTAGGCCTAAATCCCTCTAAATATCAAATTATTCTCAGGGTCTTGTCATCTGCAGTTTTTATTGGCCACAAAAGATTGATGCTGCCCTGTAACTGTTTGCTGATTAACACATTCCTGTGGATGCCTAATTAATGAGGGGACTGCATTGTGAAAACACTGTTTACACAGAGCATTTGATCCTCTCTAAATCAATTAGATGTGCCTTCTTGACTGCATTCTCCAGCCAGGACAGCACTTTACTTTTCACCTGGGACCAGAATTCCAAAGCCATGTCACCTCTCAGAAGCCACAGGGTGTCTTGTAAATAGCATGGCCCTACCAATGGAGCCTAATCTATAACAGAAATGCAATTCAAGGGATCTTCTGAGGAATTTCTCCAGCTCTGGAGGAGGTTGACCAGCAATGTGACCTCCAGCAAAGACAACAGAAGGAAGCTCCATTTGACAGATAGAAGAAACTTCTTTATTTGAAATGCATTCTTAGATGCTGTCTGCTCTCTATTGGTTGATGTAGTGCAGACCTATTGCCTGAGGTCCAGACAAGTCTGTGTTACTGATTATGACAATATACCTCATGCTGTTCACAATGCCTTATCTAAGAAAGGGAAAAGTCAAGGGAGAGCAAGTGAAAATCAAAGAGCCAGAGACCTACCTAAAGGACAACTTTATAATCAGAAATGTCCTAAATGTATTCAAAGCAATTGCCCTGTACACACTTTATATTTTATAATTTTACTGCTTTATTGCCCCTCTGAAATCTAACAGGCCCACATTTTCAACCACAGACAAGTAAATTGTGCCGATAAGCTAGGTGGATACAAATGCAAACAAGTAATTGCATTTGCAAAATATACATTGTGCATGCAAAATAAATAGTTGCACATAAATACAAGCATTAGTGTGGAGAGGTTCATGTGCCATCAACCTGTTTTCCACTTTGCACTGTGAATACAGTATTTGCTTTGCATGGAAAGGTAACCATCGGGGAACAAAGTTACCTGTTGCATCAGCAGGTTATGACTAAATAGGAGGCTGGATTCAATCCAATCAACAGCTCTCCTACAAACCAAAGGACTCAAACAACTAATCAAGCCCATCCACACCCTGCAAAGGTGCGCATAACACTACTGACTCACGCTCTGCCAATCCTACCTCTATCTCCACAGCCCTATAGTGGGCTAAACCACTATCTAGGAGGGATCCTTGGATCTGAACTCTCTAGTGTTGTGGCCCCCTCCAAGCCCAAGGCCCAGATCCATGATTCTGCTGAGTATGTGTGTGTTTTCTTGGCAGAATTTAGGTTGTCTATATTGGGAAAGTTTCACCCAGAGTGTTTAGCTGACCAAAGGAAGCCCAAGAAAATGTAAAATTTAGTGGATACCAAAACTGGAAATATCCCTAAATATTGTCATTCCTTATTCATTTATGGTCTGCATATGCATCTCTCAGACCTTTAAAACTTAGTCTCCTCCCTGTGTCCAAGGCATTAGCATTGTTATTTATACTTTTAGAGGAAAGGGATAAAAAACAATTAATCTCTGTGGAGTTCTCCAAATATAGTCCAATGTGCTATGCATTAATTAAAGGATTTTTTATTTTTATGTTTTATTATTTATTATTATTATTATTTTATTATTTATGTATTTATTTAATGCTGCTGGACAGTTGTATCTCTCTGGGGTGCATCAACTAATACATGTTATTTTACATGCAGAGAACTTTTTATAATTTAATCTTTTCTTTTCAGTTTGTACTATACTACATGTGGGGAAAACCAGTATGTCTTTATAATACTGCAAAGAAATGTATACAACCCACCAAAAATAAGAAATACGGAGTGATCAGAATTGAGGATTATGAAGAAAGTTGATAAGACAAGTTAGCTCTATAATAGGGGTGATGCATCTGAGCAGAGGAGAGAGATTTCCAATAAATCTGATTGTGCCAGGTAAGTATAATAAATGGAAGCCAGGGAAAATGTTGTACTATAAATAATACTTAGCATTTTTCATTCATAGATCTCAAAGCACTTACCAATATTCACTGAAGTCAATGGGAGTCTACTGCTGACTTCAGTGGAAAATGGTTCTGGCCTATCCCCATTTCACAGTTGGGAAAACTGAGGCACAAAGAAGCTAAATGACTTACATGATATTACCCACCAAATGAGTGGAAGGGATGAGAGTAGAACTCATGTCTCCTGCCTCTCAGCCAGTGCTCTATCCACTGCAGCCCACTACTTCTTTATACTATAGCACAGTAACAAAGTGTGCATTTCAGTTTTTAAATAAGAATCTGTATTGGAGAGATTTAGAGGCTTGCTCATTTGGTAACAGAATACTGGACTTGTAAAAGAGATGGTTCCATCTAATGTGGAACAGCTGACAATAGAATCTGAGCATCTCTTTGTTCATATGCAGGATAGTTATGTAATCAGGGTTTATCACAAGTAAAGCATTTTAGTAACACAAACTCAGGCTTTGTGTCTCTGGGCCATAACCAAGTTTGAAACCCACATCCAATCTTGCTTTAAACTCAGTTTCAGCTAAAATAGCCTAACGCAATTTGGTTGACTGGTCTGAATGGGGTCTAAATACATGAGTGTGATTTTATCCAAACCCCATATTACATCTGGTTTGGAAAAATTATTTCCTGTTCAGCTTTAAAAGAGTGGGGAGCATTTACTGGGGAGCATTATTTATAATATGATTATTCATATCATACTACAATATTACTAATCTATTCTTATTAATTAATATTACTATTAATATTAATCTATTACTCTACTTTTGAGACCAGATAAGATTAGGTCCAGGCATGTTCTCCAAACTCAAAGTGGATGTCTAATCATCTAATCATTGTGGTAATTAACCTCAATTATAAATATGAACCCATCTTTACCCCCTCTCCCTCCCTCCAACTCACTGCAATACACAAGCTAGTATTTTGAAAGAGAAAAAAAAAGCAGACAGTCCCTAACTGTCCTCTAACTGCTGCAATCAAGACATGATCAGTAAAATCAGCATTATCCTGGCAATAAGAACATGTGTTGCCTCCTGTTGTAAATCAAAGCCCCTCCACACATACATACATACCTCACTTCCTGGCCGGCTCTCTGTAACTGCCGCATTATAATGATTTTTCTTTTTTAACAGGCATGGCATCACTGGAGGAAAACGCTAGCCATAGCAATTTATACGTAAGTAGAAGGAAAAGTTTTGTACAAGTTTTAGCTATTTAAAGGAGGTCCCACATCCTCAAGGAAGCAAGTCTGAAGCCCCAGTTATTACAGGGCTAGAAGCGGAGGTATCCTCTCTTCAGTATCTTACTGTAATGGATAATGTATGGATCTAAAAATTAAAACATGTCATTTTGGGATGCCCCGTGGTGAATGGTTCGAACTCTGCCTAACCACACAAAAGAACCAGGTTTGAGCTCTTCTTCCTCAGGCCAGAAGGTAGTTCTGTGTGGGGAGAATGGTCAGCCCCAAGAGTGGAGTGGCTTATGCTGCACTGGTGCAAGCACACTAAGGAGTAGATCTGATGGCCTCCTTGGGTCGAGGGAGGATTGCCTTGATACAATTTCTTACTTGTTAGTGCCTACATACTGTGTTTCTTCCAGGATATAAAAGCACATTGGAAAGATGGTTGAAAACTATTAGCCCCATTTTATAGAAGGGGAAACTGAGGCAGAGAGGGATTATGGACAACATTTTAAAAAATGGCTACTAACTTTGGGTGCTTTAAACTGGTCACCAAATCAAAAAAATGAGGAAATGGTAGATACTTTTGAACATTTGAGCCAACCTGACTTACCTCAAGTCAAACAGCATGTCAATGGAAGATCTGAGAACAGAACTCAAGGCTCAGGTCTCCCAGGCCAGTGCCCTTTTAGATGGACCTCACTACGTACACGGATTTGGGGGTGGTAAATTAATCAACTGCAATACTCTTTAAACCTCACCACTCCATTTCTTTGAGACAAGTCAACTACAAGTTAAGCTTCATGACTGTCAATGGAAAATACATGTTCTATTCCTTGGAACTCCAGTTCTTCAAAAGTTTTAAACTTTTCCTCTTTTTATTTTAATCTTTGAAATCTTGTTATTTTCTCCCAAGACATTACATAGAAATTAAGCTAACTCTTTTTTCTTATTGGTATTTTCCTTACTATAGTAAAATTTCCACCTACCATGAACTTCCTTTTTTTTTTTTTTTTTACAGAATGTCATAATACAGCTGTATCAAATATGACAATAAAAGGTGACAAATACCATCACAATTTCATCGTTCTCAATTTGAAATCCAGTTGAGTTCACAATATACCTGATAGAGGTGAAGCTGGTGAAAATGTTTTTGTGAAACATTTCCACCAGTTTATTTTTCGGTTTTGCACAAATGCAAAAGACTTCTATTTTCCCCCAAACTTCATAGACTGAGAGGGTGCAAAAACTCTAAAAGCCATTAATTTCATACATTTCATAAATTTTCACTGCCAAAGCTGCAAGAGGAAGCATCTCTCTAAAGCCCTCTAAAGGTCTAAGAGAAATGAACGTAGTGGTCAGATCCAGAACATCCTCAGTTTTAATCCCATCTTTGCAATTCATTAGCCTCAGAATGACTTTTCTCTTGCATAGCATTTCACAACTATTATTTAGTTAGGGCTCACAACACTCCTAGTAGTAGCTAAATATTATTACCCCCATTTTGTAGATGAGTAACTGAAGCTCAAAATGATTGATGACATGCTCAGGGACACCCAAAAATTCAGTGTCAGAACTGAGATTAAAACTAGTCTCCCAATTCCCACTTCATGCCTTGTCCACTTAATCACAGCTCCACAATCCAAGTCACTTAGGCCAAAAATTTCAAATTTCCGTACCTAAAGTTGGGCACCCAAATCCATCATTAGGCACCTACACCTTTCAATAACTTGGAGACCACATATTATGTGCCCAAATATGGACTTGGTGGCAAAATATTGGATGCCCATCTCTGAAAATCTGGTCCTAACATTTCTGAACCTCAGTTTCCAAATCTTTAAAACTAGAGATGACAATCCGTACCCACTCCCTATGGAGTGAACATCTTTGGTGAAATCCTGCCCCATTTACAGCAATGGGAATTTTGCCATTGGCTTCAGTGGAGCCAGGATTTCACCCCTTATATGCCTATTCAATAATATTAATAATAATATTGTCTCCCATTTTAAAAACAGGTTAACTCGGAGAGGATAAATGATTTCTCTGAAAGAACGGTGGTGTAGGGATAACCTTCATCACCCAAACATAACACAATCAAAACAGTCAAAAGATTAAAAAAACCAAAACTGTACAATTATCCTAACAACTGTGACTGGAAATTTATCTTGAAAAGCTTAACGGTCCCTGTGGCCACAGAAGCTGAGGAGTGATTGTTCTGTGTTATGGTGGTGTTGCCCAATAACCCAACTTTGTGCCAACTGACATACTTGGCTGAATTATCCTGTGAATTGTTTAATTTAAACAAACAAACAAAAACAAAACGAAAACCAAAAAATGACTTGTCCTGACCCAAGCTAGATTGCCTAGAGTGCAGTGATAGATAAACACACTGATCAGAATATGTCTCACCAAAATTAAATGTGTATCTCTTGGGCTTTTTGGCAATGAGAAAAAAAAGGTTTAAATTTCTCCACTGCTAATGTCATTCTGTCTTCTCAGTCAGTCATAGTTAATTGCTGTCCCCCTTTCTCCTTCCTGCCCCCCTTTGATTTTTTGCCTTGACTCTTATAACATGAGTAAAGTATCTTCACCTAGTTCTCTTTAATTGTTGTTGCTTAGATAATGTAACGAAAGCAAAGTTTCAGTACATCTTCTGCATATTGATATTTCAGACACGAGCATGTACCGTCACAGATTGGCTACCATCTAGAGCCAGTGATGATCAGCAACAGAATGAGTAAATTCAAAATATTGGGCCAGATCTTCAACTAGTGTCAATCAGCATAGCTTCATAGGACATGAGTGGAGATATGCTGAGGATCTGATCATGTGACTTTTCCCACATTCTTTTCCTGCTCTGTACTAGGAAATTAGAAACTGCAAATCTTTCTAAACATGCTTATGGATGTAGAAAGCTCTTTCATAAGAAAAAAAAATGTTTCTCCTTAAATGCAGCATAAAGACAGATTCTAAACCCCAACCCTTTTGCCCCCTCATTGTCACATTCCATTCCCAGGCCTGGCTGATGAGGTGGTCTGAGAACTATTCTGGCTGGGACAGAACACATTGCTGAATAGGGACGAGAAAGGGAATGTGGTTTCCTGAAAGGTTTCCAGCAAGTATATGGGAATGGAACTCTTGAAAGAGACATGGAGTTGGAAGCACTTCCCTTCTAAGAAAAACTTCCAATTTGTTCCCTGGGCCAAACGTAATAACAGCTCTGACATTATTATTACAAAGGGGGGGAAAGTCATTCATTCAGCTAGTTGCAGTAATTTCTGTGTTTATAAAACACCTACTTTTAGACCTGAAAGTCATGTGGTTTTAACATACAAGCCCACACAAAAGAGACGGTTGTTAGGGAGATCTCGACCAGTAGTTATCACTGAGTCTTGCTGAGGGTGCCAGGAATGCTTTTGGCATAAAAAAACCTGAATTTAATTTTTTTTTTTTTTAATTTTTGGCCCTCCCCCACCACCCACTCTCTTCAGACTTATGTGGAATACAATTCCTTGGATTTTCTGCCATATGTCACAAGCTTTCCTGTTTACCGATCATGAACCAGTGCTCCACGTATGAGGAAAGACCTCTGGTGAGTTCAGGACACCTGGTAGTGAGGCTTGGGAAATCTCCAGATCAGTAGGATTTTTCCACAATTGCAGGGTTCCCCCCCACACACACACATCCCCACTGAAAATGTCATATTTTATAACAAACTGACAGAAGTATTTACAACCTCTCACAGTGTAAACACAGTGACCCGCATGGGCAACCACTGTTGTTGTAAACACACAGTAATGGAGTTCTGCTCAATAATCTGTGTGCAACTACTACAAGAGTGAGAAGAGGAAGTACAAAGGAAGAAATAAGGAGCAATGGTAGTGAAGACCCAGCTTCTGTCTCTCACCTCCCAAGCAAGTCTGGACTGGGAATACTGTAGACTCCTGCTGACAGAACAAGAGCAGCCGTTCTGGATAGAGAATTGCTGGGGACACTACGAAGGAGGAAATAAAGGCTTTAAAAAGGTATATATTTAATAAGGACTTGTCTACACAGGACAATTATACCAACTTCATTAAATCGCTTTAGAAACTGATGTCGTTAAGCTAAATCAATTTGAGACACTCTTAAACCCACTTGTGCCCCCATAAGAGATACTCACCAATTTCGCTACATCAGTTTCTAAACATATTTAGTTAAATCAGGACAACGTTATGTGTAGACTAGGCTCAGACTCGCTGACTTTCTGCCCACATGTTTTCCAACCTGTGGCAGAGAGGGATGTACCACAAACAGGCAGAGCCAGACAATAATTGTATAAGACAAATGAGGTTTTCCTAGAGAGGACAAAATTTCCCAGCAAAAATAGGGCCAGTTTCTGGCACCCTTCCTCACATAGAGCAATTGATTTCCATGGGACTACTGCAGGACTAAATTCTCAACGTGAGTTTAGGGGGTAGAAGCTCATTCACAGAGAATAAAACAAACAAAATTAATGTCTAACAGCCATAAACAGAGAATGATCATTCTCCAAATCTGTCAGTAAATATCTGTCAATCAATGAATACAATGATTTTTGAAGATGAAGAAACTTCAAGTAAAATATGTACCTTCTATGCCTTCTGTTCAGATTTCTGTGATCAATTTTGTACAGATTATTTAACCTATATATTTTTATTTGCATTTTAAAGAGTATTAGAGAATGAGCATAAATTGACACCTTGATCCTAGTGCAGCACCCCTGTGCTCATATGAATCGTCTTACTGACGTTAATGGCTTCATCCCACTGATTACAATTGGTTTCATTGACTCCCATGGGACTACTCACATGAGTAAACACTGGAATTGGGTCCTTTATCATTCTAATTGTATATGCCTGTTCCTGCAGCATTTCCAAACTGGTCAAAAGCAAACCTTCACACAATTTCGGCCTGGTTTTCAGACCCAAGAGGTATGCTTAAGTCTGAATAACTCTCAGAAAATACACCATATCTTGGATATCTATTTGAATCAGACCCCACAAAGCTTCCAGAGTTCTCTCATCACTAAGGACTAGACTCCATCAGCATTACTCATGCTGAGTAGTGCTTTATTCCACAAGTAGTCCCGTTGCAATCTGTCTCTAAAAGAAAAAAACCCTACAATAAATCAAAAGTGCAAGGGAAAATATAACAATTCTAAATGTAGATACTATTCCAAAACACAGAAGTAGCAAAGGCCAGAGATATAATATCATAGTGTCTTGTTCATTAAGGGTATGATTGGACTTAGAGGTGAGGGTGTAATTCCCAACTTGAGGAGACATACCTAAGTGCTAAACATAGAATGTAGCCTGGAGGGGCTAATCACATAGCTGTCTGAGACCCTAGGCACGTACTAAGGGCAGCTAGCCTAGCCCCTCCTGCTGCTCATGGTGCCGCCGATGCACTTTATTTTTAGCTTACTATCTGGATCAGAGCTAGCGTGGGAATGTCTCCTTGGGCTGAAAATCACACCCTCAATTCGCAGTGTAGACATACTCTGAGAGATCAAGAAAACTATCACTCCACAAAATACGTCAACCACAGTTCTTCCACCAGATGAAGTGGGCTCCGCAAATAAGCCTAGTACCTGCAGTTGATCTAGTCCAGTGAAGAGGATGGCAAATACGATATTGTTTTCAAGTCCATTATATAAAGTCTCTACATTTACCTTTACCATCCTGGGTTATTTTTTCTGCTGAAAAGATACTGGAACTGGATATTGTAACATAGCACCTTATTGCCATCCTCGGTTTTATTAGAATGGTGGTTCTCCTGGCTGGCGGCAAAAGCAGTAGTGAAAGATTTACATGACACACCAGCATGAAATTGACATTCTGAATGGCCAGTCACTTTTAGCAACCCTGTCTGCTTCTTGCAGGATCTCATAAAACCAGCATGTGTGCCCATAAACATACAAATGCCATCAGCTCAGTGGAGGAAGTTGCCACTCAGACCTTCTCCCCCTACACCCACCAAAGCTGCCTTAATGCAACCTTCATAATTGCAGAGCTGCATAATTGCAAGCCCTGCTCTGAAATTCTGACAGCTCAATCTGTGCACAGCCCAGAGGAAGGGAGCCAGAAAACAGCTGATCAATAATCATAAAATATAAGGGCAAGTGACTGAACAGCAGCTAATTAAACTGAGTTAGGAAATTAAGTTTACCCACTTTGTCCCCTATTGTTCTGCTGCCATAACACTTATCTGCAAATATTCCATATAGGCCTCATTGATCTCAGTACATGCACTCACACAGGCAGAGCTCAGAAGGGAATTAGTGATAAGCCACTGCTGGGTAGTCAGAGGATCTGTCACTTATCTAAAGGAGAAGTTCAGATAGCTCAGCCCACTGAACCTGGTAGAAACCTAGTTACAGTGGTCTTAAAAGGCTTCTTTCAGATATCCTGCTCCCAGCATTAGACAATGCAGCTTTTTCAATGTGCCTGCAGAGAAAGACAGTGATGATAGCCAAGTAGCCCCACCCTTTACTTTGAGTCTCTGCTTTCTTTTAGAAGAGGAAATGCATGCTAAATCGCCAAGTAAGGTTCAGTCCTTAACAATTGCTAACCATACACACTTTTGCTCTATGTTATAGAAGTCCTTAGGGTGCAATTCACTCATGTGTGGAGAGCACACATAAGGCCCTCTGCCACAATTAAGTCTCATGATCGGGCTACAAAGAATGGCTCAATCATGGAAGAGAATCCCTGCACTGCCTATGAACTAGGGGTCTCCACTCCATTCCCATAAGCTGCCACAAAGAGGACTGTTGGAGGTAGAGGAAGGATGATCTTAAGGAACAATTCCCCGTCTGTAAAATAGTGATATCAGTTCCCCACTTCATAGGGATGTGGTCAGGTTTCATTCACTAAAGTCTGTGAAGAACTCAAATACTACCTTGTTGGGGCCATGGAAGAACCTAAATGGAGGTGGGTTAGGGATGAGGCACTTGTAGACCTAATGGCCCAAAACCCTGCACAGAAGAGCAGTGGCTGCTACCTGCACATATGTTGCAATAGCAACTGCAGGAAGACTGCTTTGCTGCCTTGCATTTTGCCTCTGGGTTAAGTCCAGCCCCCACCAACCCTGGATAGTTCGCCACTCAGAGCCTAATTACCTGAGATTTATCAACCGGGGAGAGAGATGAATTTCAAACAGCATAGGGATTTTCAAATTAATTAGGCATGCAAGTTCATTCACAAATATGGAGTCTAATTTACACACACCTACTATGATTTTGCATGTGCAAGTTGGGCAACTTCTTCTCAGCGTATGCGCAATGTGCCTCAGGTGGCACATGACCAGGATTCATCACTGAATTTGGTCTGCTGGTTGGATCATTAGCGTCCCCAGACCAGGCTGGGAACTGACAGGGAGTGCGACGTGTACGCTGAGCCGTTCTTACATGTACAAGTAGACAATTAGGAAAAAATGTCCTCCAATTATCCATTTGGAATATGCAATCATGGTAAGTATATGTGAAAATTTGACTCTCAGTTCAATGTGCATGTTGTAGGCACAATTGTGAGCCTAATTTGTTGGAAAATCAGGCCCTACATTTCTAATTAAAGTGAATTTAAAAATTCATTTTTAAAAGTCATTTCCATTTCCATTAAGAGAGAACAGTTAGAGACAAATCAGTATTACAGTTTACAGAGGCCCAAGTCTTATCCTCTTAGCTGGCTTATGCCCAGGGCTAATATATATTTTTAAACTGCTTTTTGTCCTACTCTAATACAGATTTATCAATGAAAATGAATGCTTGATATTAAGCAGTGTTTCGCAAGATAGAAAGCCGGACCCTCAATTGATGTCTATCAGTAATATTGCATTGAACTCGGTGGAGATATGCTAATTTACACCAGCGGATGATCTGGCCCTAATGTTCTTTTTCTGACTGTAAAATCAGATTAAAGCAAACTGATTTATAATCTCCCTTGAACTCCTATGTAATTAAGAGCCAAAATGATATTACTTTTCATCAAATCAGCTTCAAAAATCGCTAAGCTTAAGTCTGCTCTTATCAAATTTCCAGCCAAATTTTTATGGACTATGACGTTTAGCTACTGGGGTTTGGAGAAGCACCTAAATTTGTAGGTGCTTAACTAAATGAACCCCAACACCAATCTTTTGGAAGTTTCCCCCATCACCACTAGTGAAAAACCATGCAGCCCTCGCTCAAGCCAGTCTAAATTCCCTGAAGCACTGTTTCCAGGTGGGGAGAACTGTCTTCACATACACCTGTTAGTGTCAGATAGGACAATGGTGAACACATTGTTACTCTACCTCAAACTCATCTGACAATTCTGTCACTCTACCCGGTCCATGTACCCACTGAACTTTTAAAGCAAACACACAGGAACTATTCATGTTTTTGTTGATTATGCCAGGGCTTATAATAAATCTCTTTGGAAACACTTCAGAACAGGTATCAGCCAGAAAGAACATTTAGTGTGCAAGTTTTGCCAAGGAATTATGCCAGTTTTTACCTGTTGCAGCTGTTGGGAAATGGACCTGTACTTGCTAGAAATCTACTTGTACTTGCATGTCAGGAGTGGGAGTGTGAGCAGGTGTTTGCAAACCACAGTAATATTACTAACAATACTTGATATCTCTTTAAAAAAAATGGCTGGTATCTAAAATATCTGGCAGCCAAAAAATGTCTCCTCATTTTGGGTTGTCTGAGAGCAATAATCAGAGCAGCCCTGCAAAATGAAAGCATGTGGTACTAATTCCAGTATGCCACATGATGTGACTTCCCTTTAAAGCCAGTTAATGTTTGACGTCTCTCAATACTCCTTCTTGCCTCCAGTCAGGAGAGAAGGAAAGGGGTGGTATGCAGAGCCCTGAAGACACTAACTGTGCTCAATCAGCCCTTTGTCTTTTGTGGCTGGCTTTATCCAGGGGCAACAGTCTCTTTCCATTACTAATAAAAATGACCCCCACTAGGGGTGATGAAGAAACAATAAAACTAATCATTAAGCAGACCTGCTGAGAAGTGAATTCCAGTCCCAGGTCAGATCTAATTGCAGCTGGACACTGAACCAATGCCCCGGTCATTTATATTAGCTACTTCATGTCTATTTTTATGTATTTGTGTCTTTCTCTCTCTCCATAAAGAAAGAAATAAAAATACATATATCAATGAAAAAGATACAGACAGAGATAAAAACAACCGCCTCCACTTTTGCATGTCACGCAGACTTTCTAAAATATTCACTATTTGGCCAAGATCAATCATGGAAAATTTCAAACAAAATATAACTTTCCAAAATGTTACAAGCAGCTAAAAACAGGAGGTTATCATGAAAGTCATGCTATGATACCTACCAGGAAATACAGTGCATAGGGGGAGAGCAAGCACACATACACAAGGATGCATATGTGGAGCTGCTGAGATTTTCAAAGTAGTCTAGAGATTTAGATGCATATCTGTGATTAATTTTAATGGAAAAGTACTATTTCCAATTTCAATATGTATGTACCAGTGTATGTATATATATATATATATACACATACACACACACCAATACCCACATGTATAGTACATTTACATATAAATAATATTTTAGGCCTCTCTCTCTATCACTACCCTTCCCTCTCCCTTTCCATCACTATCAGAACCTAAGCAGACTACTCTCCCTTTTTTCCCCAACTTCATCCTTAACTGCCCCCACGACTCTTTCATCTAGACTCCCAACCGGCTACCTAGCCTTTAATATTTCCTTCTAGAATCCAAACAAGACCCCTTTGCATCTGGTTGAACACAGTGACCCTCTCTCTTCAAACCCAAACAACATTTTTCCTAGCACTCTTTTAGGGGAAGGGTCACTCTGCATCCTGTTCAGATATTAGGGTCATGGGACAGTATAAGATCATACACAGACAGATAGATTTGCCATCACGGGCAGGTTCTTAAAATTGAAACAATTGTCTAATAACTTACTGAGTCCCTCAGTGAGTGTTTGTAACAAGTTGAGTAACTGTTTTATAAATAAAAGATCTCAGCTTGGCAGCTAACTGTGAGTCAACCCAATCCTCCTCTGGCTTTTTTCCACTCTACGGCTTTTATGACTTGTCCGATCTGGATATTGAGCCCTTTCTTGCAAGTAGCTCAGTCCAGTCCTCCTGATGTTATCCAGGGCTTAAGGCCCTCAACATGTGCTTTGGATCTGATCCCCACCTGGGTGCTGTGCTGAGGGGGTGTTTATCAACTCTGGCAACAACAGATCAGGACACAGGAAATTTATCACTGGAATCTGGAATTGTTCCATCTAACTGTAAGCAGACTTTAACAACTCGTTTACTGAAGAAAACTTCCTTATCAGGTGAGGATGTGTCTAACTTCCACCCAGTCTCAAATTTACGATTCTTATCTAAGGCTTGGTCTACACTAACTACTACATTGCTCAGGGGTGTGGAAAATCCACGTCTCTGAGTGACGCAATTATACTGACCTAACTCCCGGCATAGACACCGACACCGGCGCAGACACCTTGCGTTGACAGGAGGGTTTCTCCCATCTACATAGCTATGGCCTCTCAGGGAGATGGAGTACCTACGGCAACAGAAGAAGCCCTCCCTGAAGCACTATAGCGTCTCAGTTGCATCAATGCAGCTGCACCTCTGCAGCCTTCTAAGTGTAGACAAGCAGTAAGACACTTGAAAAGGATTTTCATTCACCTCTGGGATCATCTCTCAAATTTCAATTTAATTGAAAAATGACAGTCTGGCCCTGCAGTATAGTGGCAATTTTGCCTAAGGCTTATAGTGAGTTTAGTATTCTAGTAGTAGTGACTTTTAGATCTCGTATAGTGGCTAGGACCCAGGACTAGAGGTATATCTACACTGCAAGTGGAGGTGTGATTGCAACTCAGGTAGAGATACCCACGCTAGCGTTAACCTAGCTAGCACAGTTAATAGTAACGGTGAAGATATGGCGGCAGGGACCCAAGCACAGGCTAGCTTTGTAAGTACACATCCAGTGTTCCAGTACTTGGACAATCCGTGCTGACGCCCACACCACTGTGTTTTTACTCCAATTTTTAGCTAGGTTAAAGCTAGTGTTGGTACGTCTACTCAAGCTGCAATCACATCTTTGACTGCAGTGTAGACATACCCTAAGACTCCTGGGTTCTACTCCCACTTGTGCCAGTGAATTAGAGTGACTTTGGGCAAATCACTTAACCTGTGCCTATGTTTAACCCATAAAATTGAGTATAGTATACTTCCCTATTTCTCAAGGGTTTTCTGGGGCTTAATACACATTTGTAAGGTGTTGGAAGGAATCATTAGATGAATGGTGCTATGGTAATGTAAAATGTTAGCCTTATTAGTAGAGAAAAGATGGGTCTCTTTCACCAACAGAAGTCGGTCCAATAAAAGATATCACCTCACCCAGCCTGTCTCCCTAATATCCTGGGACCAAAATGGCTACAACAACACTGCACTCAGCCTTATTATTAAACATTTGAGGGCTATAATTCAGTTATTAGTGACTCCAAGACTGTGAGCTCTTTAGGGCAGGGATTCTGTCTTCCTGCATATATAGGCAGTGCCCAGCACATTGTAGGCATTACTGGAATATACATAAATAGCAAATATTAATAATGTTAAAATAATAACTGTACACTAGGCACTTTTCATCCAAAAGTCAAAAAGTGTTCGCAAACACTAATGAATTAAAGACTCACAGCTCCCCTGAGAGATAGAGAAGAGATTTCCCTGCTGAAAGGCAGGATTTGTTTAATGGGGTGCAGCAACATTCCACCACAGTTTAGCACAGGAAGCAGAGAAGAATGCCACCTCCCTTCCCCATTGAAATTGCTGAGGGAGTTTAGGAAAAATTTAATAATCCCAGTTGGAACTGGGTTAGGGCACTTGAATTAACATCCCCACTCTTGGAAAAAAACTATTATGGGATCTTTCGTAACCACAAATGGTAAGGAATATGATTTAATACCTCATCCAAATGACAGCACCTGTAACAGCAGTGTTCCCTGGCCCCTTGCTGAGACATTGGTTCTTTGCTGACTTAGATGAAGGCATGCTACCAATAGAACAACCAAAATTGCTGCACAAAGTTGCTCATTTGAGGTCTTCAAGTACTAATCCAGCCCAACCCTTCTTAGCTTGTGAGATCCAACATCATCATAGCCAAGGCATCGAAAATGTCAGTTTGAGGAGAACTGGTCGTTTGTATAGATTGTTACATGGGATCGACTCCTTTGCCCTCATTATAGATAATAAGACAGAAAATATCGTAATGCCATTACAGAAATCTATAGTATGCCCACACGTTGAATAATACATACAGTTCTGGTAGCACCATCTAAAAAAAGGAAATATATGAATTGGAAAAGACACAGGCAAGGGCAACAAAAATTATTAGGGGTATGGAACAACTTCCATCTGAGGAACGATTAAAAAGACTAGGAATGTTCAGTTTAGAAAATAGACGACTAAGGGGGAATATGATAGCAGTCTATAAAACCATGAATAATGTGAAGAAAATGAATAGGGGAAGTGTTTCCCCCCCCCCCATGTAACACACAAACCAGAGGCCACCCAATGAAATTAATAGGCAGCAGGTTTAAAACAAACATAAGAAAGTATTTCTTCACACAACGCACAGTCAACATGTGGAACTCATTGCCAGAGGATGTTGTGAAGGCCAAAAATATATCTGGGTTCAAAAAAGAATTAGATATGTTCATGGAGGATATGTCCATCAATAGTTATTAGACAAAATGTTCAGGGATGCAACCCCATGCTCTGGGAGTCCCTAAACCTCTGTATGCCAGAAGCTGGCATGGGAGAAGAAGGGATGGATCACTCGATAATTGCCCTATTCTGTTCATTCCCTCTGAAGCATCTGGCACTGGCCACTGTTGAAAGATAGAATATTGGGTTTGATGGACCATTTGTCTGATCCAGTATTGCCATTCTTATGTTCTTATGATTGGATTGCCACAGTTCTCCACACAAGAAATGAGGGAGAGAAATGTATTAGTATAAACTGGTTTCATTCCTCTTAAAATGTTCTGCAAATCTGCCTTGAAGGGACACAATCAAAGTACAAATCCTATACTTATAAAATACTATGCCTGTGTTACTAATGACAACTTACATTATTAAAAAATAAAATAATTTTAAAATACAATTTTTACTATTTAATCTTTTCATTCATATATATATATATATATATATACATTCACTTCACTCATCTTGATACAATTACACCAGACATTTTCTCTTTCTCTTTAAAATCAGTTTAATTTTCTGATCTCATGTCATTAGTCCAAAGACATTATTATTATTAATGGTTTTCCAGAACGATAGGGGGATGTTTATAACCAAAATAAAATCTGTTTTCATTGGTTTTTTTTTTAATTTATCAAAATAAAACTATTTGAAAAGACATTTATAGTTTGGTTTGTTTTTAACAAAAAAGCTAACATGCTGTGGCTAATCTATTGGACTTTATTCCTTAAAAAAATAAGTGGAAAATTGCCATTTTATGATTTTTTGCTGCAACATATTCATCATCACCATCATTACACAAATTTAGGTGTGATTTGGGGACCAAATTTCAAAGCACCCCAAAATTCAAGGGTATTTGGCTTCAGTGTTCCAGTCTGGACTACTAGGCCCTGATCCAAAGCCAAATAAAATCAATATAAGTCCTTCCATTGACTTTTATCAGTTTTGGACTGAGCTCGTAATAGAGATCATCAAGAATCATGAATTGTGGAGTTGGATTTCGAAATACAACCACTACCAAAGTTCAAGGGTGTTTGAATTCAGGATTCCAGTCCCAGATGCTGGAATGGTGGCCTGGAGACTGTCCTCTATTTATCCAAAGAACAGGCATAATACAGACTACAGAAGCAAAGATACCCCATATTCCCTTCAACAATTTACCTTTCTGTCTTAAAGGAACCACCTTTGTGGATGAAAAGGTAATCCAGTTTCTACACATGGTCATTCACCATGCTAGCGGAGTCTCAAGACTCCTGTTTTCCTGGAAATATGTTATTAATTTTATATTCAGACACTGACATTCTAAATTATTCAGCAGCTGGTTCTGCTCATTTGGCAACAGCAGGCACATTGAAAAGCCAATATATGCAAGTGTGAAAAGTAGAGATTTAGTAGGAAAATTCTTTAATGACTTTGATATAATTAAAAATTATAGGGATAGAGAGGAAGAGTTTCAGGTTCCCCTGAGCACAACTGAGAATATGTAGTTTTCCACCCCCTTTCCTGAACCTGGGAGCAGCCAGGGGTCTGTTTGATTACAGCATAATTTAGAGCAACCTCATGATTGCTCTAATTTACGACAGTAATAACAATCCCGTAGGAACTTTTTCATTCACAGGTTCATAGATTCCAAGGCCAGAAGGGACCATTGTGATCATCTAGTTAGATCTCCTATATAATAGGTCATAGAACTTCCCCAAAATAATTCCTAGAGTGTAGCTTTTAGAAAAACATGCAACCTTGGTTTTAAAACGGATAGTGATGGAGAATCCACCATAACCTTTTGTAAATTGTTCCAATGGTTAATTACTCCCGCTTTTAAAAATGTATGCTTTATTTCCAGTCTAAATTGATCTAGCTTCAACTTCCAGCCACCGGATCATGTTGTACCATTCTCTGCTAGACTGAAGAGCCCACTATCAAATATTTGTTCCTCATGTAGGTACTTATAGTCTGTAATCAAGTCATCTCTTAACCATCTCTTTGTTAAACTAAATAGATTGAGGTCTTTGAGTCTATTGGTATAAGGCATGTTTTCTAATCCTTTAATTATTCTCATGGCTCTTCTCTGAACCTTCTACCACCACAAGATCACTGGAGTACACCATGCTTTGGCTATGGCCCCTGTACACAGGATCCAGGAGTGGGTGATGTCAAGCCAGTTACATTGGCTTTATATCATTTGAGGATTCTCAGCTGCTTAAGCCAGCTTTCCCCTCAATTTACACCACTGGAGTAGCACTGGAAGGGTAGCTAGGATCTGGCCCATAGATATCAAGGTAGAAACAAAGACAGAGATGTCTATGGGACCTTTTATGACATATTCCTGCTGGGATTCAAGTCAATAGCAAAACTCCTCCCACTGGCTTCAGTATGAATAGGAATAGGCTTTTGAAGGATCACGCTCTCCCACAGAAAAACCAGAGGGAGTGCGCTTTCTGATAGGGTTTCTGGGGTAGAATCGTTGAGTAAAGAAATGCAGAAATTAGACTCCCAAACTCTACTGTTCCACCAAGATCTGCTAGAGGCACATGGCAATCTGTGAGGAAGCCTTGTATCCCCATACTGACCCAAGTCACCCCCTCCCTGTTTGCTGGCAGCATGGTGCTGTTGGACCCCCTGCTGCTGCTGGAGAGAACATTGGCCTTTGATGGGAACCTCCCAGGGTTTTCCTTCCACTTCTGCAGCATCAGGACATTAAAGGGCCTATGCTGCTATGCCTGTCCTCCCCCCCTCCCCTGCTCCTGCAACAAACTCTCATTTTATGTTGCTTTTACTTTAACACAAAATAATGGCCTTTTATTAGAGCTTTATCTTCACTTAGGCTTCTAAGAATCCATACTGAACATTTTGTTGTTATGGCCCCTTCTGGGTTTGGAGACATACAAGTTTTGTGTGTTTGGCTTCATGCACTGGCATTTTTACGTACCTTTATCTGTACAGTATTGCTGAGTATACTTACAATTATTTAAAAAAATCCTAAGAATTCATTAAAAATAAATCTGTAGAAAACTTGACCTGCTGTACACATATTTCCTCATCACTTGAACTTTCACATTCGGCTGCATTTTGTGTATTTAATTTTGGCCATTTGTCTCACACTGTTAAAAGGCCACGTCCCATAGTTGGCCCAGGGTACACTGCAGTTTGCTCCATTAACTGAGTGTGAGGCATAGCATTTTCACATAATAGAAATACTTTTTTTTAATGTAAATTTTGCAATGCTAATTCCTTGCATAAGAGACCTAGGGATAAGTAGTGGATTATAGTTCAACCTTCCCCTGGTGTCCATAAATATTTACTGTTTCTTACCCTGTTTCAAGACACAGATGAAATTCATCTTCCTGGGGGAGAGGGAAGGGATGTGGAAGGGAGAAAATCATCTTTAAAGTATAAATGTGAAGAAAATGAAAACAGATGCATGGAAAGGAAAAGAGAAGCTGGTGGGAACTTAACTGAACTGAAACACATTTTCCCTAGGAGATGACAGCATTGTGCACTTCCTTAAGGCTTCCCACAGACAGACAACTCCCCTGTGGAAAAGCTCTCAGGAGGAGGTGGAACATAACCTCAGGGAAGAGAAACAAATTGGAAATGTGTCACATTCCCAAGTGAAACTTCTAACTGAATTTGCATTGTCCCATCGTTAATTAAAACTCACTCCTTCCCAAAGAACCAAGGGAAAATTGTCTTTAAGTAAGAAAACAGAAATATGTTCTAATCCTGTTTATTTGCAGAGGCCTGGCCGGCAACAGACGTGCAACAGGGTGATCCCAGTCTGCTCTAAACTGACACAGTGACATGATGACTGGGCTTTGAAGATAGAGCAGCAGTGTTTATGTAGTAAGCAGCCGTGGTGGAGAAGGGAGGAAGGGGGAGGAGGTGCCGGGAGGGAGATCGGGAAACTGTAACTCATTGTGGATGGGCTGAACTGGCCTGGGTGGCAAGCTCTTAAAGCTCAGAACATTCATCAACCTGCCGAG
Organism: Chrysemys picta bellii; assembly: GCF_011386835.1. Taxonomy (NCBI): domain Eukaryota; kingdom Metazoa; phylum Chordata; order Testudines; family Emydidae; genus Chrysemys; species Chrysemys picta. Next base: position 219,059,582 of record NC_088792.1, on the reverse strand, counting down.
CGGGCCCGACATGCTGGAGCCACAGTTGCTCTTGCTCTCTCCCTCTCTAACTGTGTCAAGCATGATGTAGTCCAACTGTGCGGAGACAGCACAGCCCGGCCAGACAAGCTCTGGTCAGTGCAAATAATCACAGCTCTGACTCCTTTCTCTGTTACTCAGCAAAGCCTGGCCACAGAACACAGAGTTCTCACAGGAAGTTTACGTCAGTTCTCTTTTACTCTTACCCACACACACGCATACACACACACACGCACATACACAGAGCCAAATTCATTCAGAGTCTAACTCCATTTAAGGCACCGGAGTTACACCCGGGATTAGTTTGACCCGGTCTCTTTAATATTGCAAATACTTCAGAATTTGAGCCCCAACTCCAATGTCACTTACATCAATTTTACACTAGCACGACTCCATTGGCTTCAGTAGAATTACTCCTGATTTACACCAGCATGAGAGGAGAATCAGGCCCCTAAGCCTTTCGATAGGGTTTTGAACAAGATAATCTGAGTTTTTGGATCTCTTCCATTTTTCTGAGGTAATTTGGGTTAAACTATTGAGTTCATTACTGTTCTAATTCAATGGAATCCTTCTCAAATATTAGATTTCTAGCCTTGAAATGTGAAATATTTGAAATTTGTTTAGTTACTTTTCCTATAGAAGCACCTCAAGCCCTAACATTTGCTTCCTGAAAAAGCTGTGCAAAGAGAGTGCAGTATAGCTAAGATATGGTTTTCCACATGCAGCAGGAATTTAGCTGTAACTGTCTCATTAACAGAGACCGTATGGCTAAATTCCAATGTACCATCCTTCATATTTACTGATAAGAATTTGGCATGAGCCTAAAAAGGCCAAGCAGTTCAGAGGTTAGGTTACCGCCATTTATAATACGTTGTCCCTAACTATTGTGGCTCACTTGCAATATGAAGATGCTTGCCTTTTTGAGGCTCCCTGATACATATCAGCTGCAACACCTGGCCATATCAGAGTGAGTTCAGCTCTTCAGATCCAGGCTTTGGTCTTTTTAAACCAGAGCCAGAACACTACCTTATTTTGGGGGATGGAAGGAGGATTAGTTCAACTCCAGAGCTTTTGTTTTAAAGATTTTTGTTTCTTTTGTAGACCCTTATTTAAATAAGCTATTTTTTTTAAATGCACATAATAGGACTTTCTAAATTAATATGATTTTTCCAAATGACTTCTACTAGCTTCCGTACTATATAAACCCATTTCTGGTATTTTTTCCATATTATTTTCCAACTTTTCATGAAATGCTAAAAGCTTCGTTGGACCTCATACATTCTATGATCATTATATAGGCCTAACAGATTTCTGTGTTATTATTATTATTTATTCTATGGTAACCTATAGTGAAATATGAACGATAGTGCCCTTCTTCCCACAGAATCCACACACACTTTGTCCACATAGAAAGCATCTCTATTCAGGACAGCACTTAAGCATGTGCTAACCTTTAAGCCTGTGGTTAAATCCCCTTGAAGTCCGTGAGACTCACGCTCATACTCGTGTTAGGCCTGGTCTACACTAGGCGTTTATGTCGAAGTTAGCGCCGTTACATCGAATTAACCCTGCACCCGTCCACACTGCGATGCTATTTAGTTCGACATAGAGGTCTCTTTAATTCGACTTCTGTACTCCTCCCCGACGAGGGGAGTAGCGCTAAATTCGACATGGCCATGTCGAATTAGGCTAGGTGTGGATGGAAATCGACGCTAATAGCTCCGGGAGCTATCCCACAGTGCACCACTCTGTTGACGCTCTGGACAGCAGTGCGAGCTCGGATGCTCTGACCAGCCACACAGGAAAAGCCCCGGGAAAATTTGAATTGGAATTCCTTTTCCTGTCTGGCCAGTTTGAATCTCATTTCCTGTCTGGACATCGTGGCGAGCACAGCAGCACTGGCAACGATGCAGAGCTCTCCAGCAGTGATGGCCGTGCAGTCTGGGAATAGAAAGAGAGCCCCAGCATGGACTGATCGTGAAGTCTTGGATCTCATCGCTGTGTGGGGCGATGAGTCCGTGCTTTCCGAGCTGCGATCCAAAAGAAGGAATGCAAAGATCTACGAGAAGATCTCTAAAGACATGGCAGAGAGAGGATACAGCCGGGATGCAACGCAGTGCCGCGTGAAAATCAAGGAGCTGAGACAAGGCTACCAGAAGACCAAAGAGGCAAACGGACGCTCCGGATCCCATCCCCAGACATCCCGTTTCTACGAGGCACTGCATCCCATCCTCGGTGCGGCCGCCACCACTACCCCACCAGTGACCGTGGACTCTGAGGATGGAATACTGTCCACGGCCGGTTCCTCGGACATGTTAGGGGACGGGGAAGATGAGGAAGGAGATGAGGAGGGCGAGGCAGTCGGCAGCTCTCACAACGCTGATTTCCCCGACAGCCAGGATCTCTTCATCACCCTTCCACAGATCCCCTACGAAGCGTCCCCAGCCGTTACCCCGGACACAGAATCTGGTGAAGGATCAGCCAGTAAGTGTTGTAAACATCTAAACATTTATTTTTAACAAAACAGGAATATTAACAATTAAAAGAATGGGTTGTTCATGATTAGTGTGCCCTAGCCGCTTAACGGTTTAGTAATGGGCAGTGCAAGTTTTGAAAAGAAATCTAGCAATGTCCGGTTTTCAGTGATTGTCCTGCACAAGCCGCTCTACTGTTTATTCCCTGCTACTGCAGCTACAGTAAAATGCGGTCTATGTGTCCGGGGATAGAGCAGTAATCCTCCTGGGACATCTCGATGAAGCTCTCCTGGAGGTAATTTGAAAGCCGTTGCATGAGGTTCTTGGGGAGAGCGGCCTTATTGGGTCCTCCGAAGTACGACACGTTGCCGCGCCACGAGATTATCAAGTACTCGGGGATCATTGCTCTGCACAGCAGAGCGGCATACGGCCCTGGTCTTTGGAGGCTTTCCCGGAGCATTCTCTCTTTGTCGCTCTCGGAGATCCTCATCAGGGTGATGTCGGCCATGGTGACCTGCTTTTAATTAGGTAGGGGAATGTTAGTGTTGGGACTGCTTTCCCGTTCCTTTACAGAACTGTAACTGCTGGTTTGCAGCCACGCGGTGGAGGCGGGAGAGGGGCAGCCGAAAGGGATCGTTCCCGGGGACAGCCGCGAGGGGGTGGGACAGGGGCAGAGTTCCCGCTTGCCGGATTGCTGGCAGCAGGGACTGACATTGCTTTAAATGTGAAATGAGGCCAGTGGTAATATAAAAGTTTTAAACTGCCACAAGTGTACGGCTTACCATGTCTGCCTGCAACAGAAATTCCGTTGTGCTGCTTCGCTTCTCAAATGTGCTGTTCAAGACCCCAGGCACTGAATGCGAAGGCTGAGAATTCGACCTTGTGCTGAGTGCGCATGTGAAAGGTGCTGTGCATGGTCTTGTTCACAGAGAAAGACTATGTTCTTTGTTCACAACTACATTTATCTTTCTGAGGAATTCACTCCCTTTTTCCCATTTCCACAGCCCCGTCTGCGACTGTCTCACAACCTAGCCTGGAATCACACTCCCAGAGGCTAGCGCGGATTAGGCGTAGGAAGAAGAGGACACGGGAGGACATGTTCTCTGAGCTTATGGCCTGTTCCCAAGCCCAGGCAGCACAGCAGACCCAGTGGCGGGAGAACTTGACCCGAATGCACCAAGCCAACATGGATCGGGAGGAGAGGTGGCGGCAGGAAGACCAGCAGGCGACTCAAACGCTGCTTGGACTACTGAGGGAGCAAACGGACACGCTCTGGCGCCTTGTGGATGTTCTGCAGGAACGGAGGCAGGAGGACAGAGCCCCGCTGCAGTCCATCTCTAACCGCCCTCCCCCGCCACCAAGTCCCATACCCACCTCACCCAAAGTGCAAAGAAGGAGAGGCGGCAGAGTCCCTGCTAAGTCTCACTCCACCCCTGCAGAGAGCTCTAGTAGCAGAAGGCTCTCATTTCCCAAAATTTGAAAAGTTCTTTCCTTCCCGCCTGACACAAGCCCACGTCCAAGTTTCACCTCCCAATGCCATGTGTAGTTGATAATAAAAAATTCGTTTCTGTTAACTACTGTTTCAATCATGTTCTTTTGGAGGAGGAGGGGAAAGGGGGTTGGTAATTGGACAGGACAGTCTCCTTTGGCAGGGTACATAGTCGGGGGCAGGCACAGCAGCAGGGCACATACACAGTGCAATGATGCAGTGACTAGTTACCCCGGTTAGTCTGGGAGGTTGTTTTGATGTAATGTTGGGGGGGGTGGGTTGCTCTGTGACTTTGTGGCGGGGGAGGGCAGTTACAGATCTTAAGCGCCGGTCCTTAGGCAGGATCACAGAGCCACACAGCATGGGATCTGTAACCGTCCTCCCCCTGCCACAAAGTCACATAGACCCCCCATACACACAGTCCCGATCAGGAGGGGTGACAGGCTCCGTTGAAACAAGCATCCCACCTCAGCGGAGCCTGTCAATCCTTGAGTTTAGAAGCTGCATTCGCGTCACAACACTACACCCGCTCCGCACCACAGTCTGCGTCCCAGTTTTAAAAAATTCCCGCGAAAACAGTATTAAAGAAAACGGTGTGCTTTAACAAAGTAGAACTATTTTTATTTCGACACGTGTGTTGGAGGGTGGGTGAAGGGGATATGTAACTGGATAGGATAGTCAACATTAACTGGGTAAAGAAACGGGGGCAGGTTTAGCTTCTCAGTACACAAACTTTAAAGTCACAGGTTACCCTGCTCACTCAGGAACTTTGCTTTCAAAGCCTCCCGGATGCACAGCGCTTCCCGCTGGTCTCTTCTAATCGCCCGGCTGTCTGGCTGTGAGTAATCACCAGCCAGGCTATTTTCCTCAACCTCCCACCCCGCCATAAAGGTCTCCCCCTTGCTCTCACAGTGATTGTGGAGCACACAGCAAGCTGCTATAACAATGGGGATATTGGTTTCGCTGAGATCACAGCGAGTCAGTAAGCTTCTCCATCTCCCCTTGAGATGGCCAAAAGCACACTCCACCACCATTCTGCACTTGCTCAGCCGGTAGTTGAAGAGTTCTTTTTCAGTGTCCAGGGCGCCAGTATAGGGCTTCATGAGCCAGGGCATTAGCGGGTAGGCTGGGTCCCCGAGGATGACTATAGGCATCTCCACATCCCCAACAGTTATTTTGTGGTCCGGGAAGTAAATACCTTGTTGCAGCCGTCTAAACAGACCAGAGTTCCTGAAAACACGAGCGTCATGAACCTTGCCCGGCCATCCGACGTAGATGTTGGTAAAACGTCCCCTGTGGTCCACCAGTGCTTGCAGCACCATGGAAAAGTAGCCCTTTCGGTTAATGTACTGGGTGGCCTGGTGGTCCGGTGCCAGGATAGGGATGTGAGTTCCATCTATGGCCCCACCGCAGTTTGGGAATCCCATCGCTGCGAAGCCATCTATGGTCGCCTCCACGTTTCCCAGGGTCACTACCTTTGGCAGCAGTACATCAACGATTGCCTTCGCTACTTGCATCACAACAACCCCCACGGTAGATTTGCCCACCCCAAACTGGTTCGCGACTGACCGGTAGCTGTCTGGCGTTGCAAGCTTCCAGAGGGCTATGGCCACTCGCTTCTGTACACTCAGTGCAGCTCGCAACCGGGTGTCACTGCGCTTCAGGGCAGGGGACAGCAACTCACAAAGTTCCAGGAAAGTTCCCTTCCGCATGCGAAAGTTTCGCAGCCACTGGAATTCATCCCAGACCTGCAGCACTATGCGGTCCCACCACTCAGTGCTTGTTTCCCGTGCCCAGAATCGCCATTCCACGGCATCAACATGACCCATTGCCACTGTGATGTCCTCGGCGCTGGGTCCCCTGCTTTCTGACAGGTCTGTGCTACTCTCAGACTTCAGGACATCACCGCGGTGCCGTAGCCTCCTCGCCTGACTTTTCTGCATCTGCCTCAGGGAAACCTTTATGATAAGCTGCGAGGCGTTGAGAGCGGCCACAACTGCAGCGATGGTCGCAGCGGGCTCCATGCTCGGAGTACAGTGGCGTCCGCGCTGTCAATGACTGGAAAAGCGCGCGAACTGATTTCCCGCCGGCGCTTTCAGGGAGGGAGGGCGGGAGTGATGGACGGATGACGACAGTTTCCCAAAAGCACCCTGGACTCATTTTGTTACCCAGAAGGCATTGCCGGCTACACCCAGAATTCCAATGGGCAGAGGGGACTGCGGGAACTGTGGGATAGCTGACCACAGTGCACCGCTTCGAATGTCGACGCTTTCACCGTTAGTGTGGACGCACAAAGTCGAATTACTGTCCTTAGTGTGGACACACACGTTCGACTTTGCAATATCGATTACAAAAATTCGATGCAAGTAAAATCGAACTACTCTCGTAGTGTAGACAAGGCCTTAGTCTGAATAGGGAGTGACGTAAGCACATGCTTAAGCACTTTCCTGAAACAAGGTCTTAAAATGATATACAAAGTATGAACAGGGATCACTTCATAGTCATTGAAATGCAATAATCTCTGGGCTAGGGTGACCAGATGTCCCATTTTATAGGGACAGCCCCAATGTTCAGGATCTCAGTACCATGTCTCCTCCAGAATATGGCACCTCCAGCAGCACAGGTTAATGCTTGGTCATTGGTTCAGTACTGACTCAGAAGAGAGAGTACCTCCTACTAAGACCACTTCCTGTAGTACCTTGTGTATTTGTGGGAGGCCCTCAATTCCAAATACCAACCTGGTTCGGTCCAGCTCAGTGTGCAGGACCCAACAGGATGACATCCCAAAGTAGTATGGCTCCAGTGGGGAATCCTCCAAAAAGGAAACACTGCCACGCATGTAATGCTAAATATGGCTTCTGTGCTTGTGGGCTAACACTGATTAGCATGGTCAGTCTCAACTCCAGCATTCTGCTCTTTCAACATAGGGTTACCATACATCCGTTTTTTCCCGGACGTGTCCGGCTTTTCGGCAATCAAACCCCTGTCCGGGGAATTGCCAAAAAGCTGAACATGTCCGGGAAAAATACCGGCCGGGTACTTCCTCTCCCGCGGCTGCTCTGCTCCTCCCCGGACTCAGACTTCGGCTCTGTTTAAGAGCCAAGCTGCCCGAGCCAGCGCTACCGGCTTCGGGCAGCCCCCGTGCCTCCGGACCCTGCACCGCCGGAGCAGAGCAGCTGGAGCCGGGGAGAAGAAGTGCCCGGCCGGCGGCTGGGGTCCGGAGGCACGGGGGCTGCCAGAAGCCAGTAGCGCTGGTTCGGACAGCTTGGCTCTTAAACAGAGCCGAAGTCTGAGTCCGGGGAGGAGCAGAGCAGCTGGAGCCGGGGAGGAGAAGTGCCCGGCCGGGGGCGCAGGGTCCAGAGGCATAGGGGCTGCCTGAAGCCCGAGTGCTACCGGCTTCATGGTTTGCCGGGCAGCCTCCAGACCCTGTGCCCCCGGCTGGGCGCTTCCCCTCCCGTGCTCCAGCTGCGCTGGGGAAGCGCCGGCCGGGGGCGCAGGGTCTGGAGGCTGCCCGGCAAACCGTAAAGCCGGTAGCGCTCGGGCAGCCCTTTTCGCATGGCTGGGAGGGAGGAGGGGGAGTTAGGGCGGGGACTTTGGGGAAGGGGCGGGGAAAGGGCGGAGTTGGGGCAGGGACGGAGGTGGGAAAGGGGCGGGGCAGGGTGGGAAAGGGGCGGGGCTAGGGCCCGTGGAGTGTCCTCTTTTTTTATTTTTTAAATATGGTAACCCTATTTCAACATATACAGAATAGTTAGCATTGTCAGCCCAGTATTTACCTAAGAAAATGAGCTGAATTCAGCAGACTGCATTTCAATTCCATTATTACAAGATTAGAAGCTGTGGCAATTAGTAGTCAATTTAAGGAAATCCACATTGCAGGCAGCAAGTGCAACTGTTTTGGGAGGTGGGGATATGTGAGAGCAAAGGAAGGATTAGATTTAAAGTGACATTATTCCAATTCATAGAGTAAAATGCTGCATTTTTAACAAGTATCAGGCTTTGGCTGCTGTCTAGAAAACTTCACCTGCTATGCAGGTGCTCTCTATATCAGCTGTTACAGGATGAAGGGCAATAGTAAAAAGTTGCATAGGATTTCTCACACCGAATCAGATCATTGTTCCATCTGCCCCTGCTTCTCTACTTTAGGCAGTGGGCAATACTGATGTTTCAGAGAAAACTGAGACACAAAACTATAATGCGCATGTCCAATTGGGCGAGGTTGTATATTGAAGTGGTCAGGACTCAAAGCCAGGCTACACAACACACCCTGCTTCCCCTGAGGTGCCACTTTCTGCTCCAGAATCTGAGCTTTAATCTTTTTTAAAAAGTAATTATCTAGGTTCTATGTTTACAAAAAAAAACCTTGAAAACATGAAGTTAAGTGTAACCAAGATAGCAATATATGCCAGAATTTTCAGAGTGCCTGAAAAAATAGATTTGGGAGAGGTGAGCTGCCCCATTTATTTCAAGGGGTATTAACTCAAACACCCATTCCACCACTCACACTGCCCCAGCTACACTTCTATTTTTAGCACACTAGCTTGATCAGAGCTAGTAGGGTATGTCTCATGGTGGGAATTACACCTCCAGGTCCAATGTACACATACCTGAACTGACACCTAAAGTTAAGTAAATTTGTCCAGTGTCACAGAGGATGTCAGTGCCAGAGCCAAGCTTAGAACTTCTGGCTTCAAATCCTGTACCTAAATCATTGGACCACTGCTCTGTCTGTTAAACCTACATTTTTAAAACTATTATTGTAGATTAATGTATCGCTGTTTAACTAAAACATGCAGTAATGTACAGCTGGCCACCAAGCCAGTCAGAGTGCATAGGTAAATAATACTACTACAATTCTCATTCACTGCACCCACAGTCATTGAGTTAAGTAGAAATAAATGCATTGTAACAGAAGATTGCAGTAAGATCCAGGTCTGTTGCTTTGAAAATGAGCATGCCTTGATGTTTAATTTTCCATGAGTGCCTCAGCATTTATGTAGCAGCAGGCGACCATTATCCTGTGACAACATTCTATTCTGATGACATTATCTTAACCCTTTCACAGTTGGCGCTACCCACTCCTGTTGTGCTGTCGGCATCCATTAACATTCCATTAACATCAATGAAATGTTAGGACAGAGCAGATACATTCTGAAAAGCTGGTGCGTTCTTACCTTGACATACCTGAGAGTTTGGCAAAATTCATGCAGTTAAGTGTAACACATTGTGCCAGCTTTTCATCGAGCTCAGTTCAGAGGCATGTTTTGTGTTTGTAATTAGAGTCAGAAGGAACGATTAGATCATCTAGTCTGATCTCCTGTCTGACACTGGCCTTAGAGTTTCATCACGTTATTCCTGGGGTTAACCCAATAACTTGTGCTTGACTAAAGCATATCTTCCAGAAAAGCATCCAATTTTGATATGAAGACTTCAAGTGATGGCGAATCCACCACTTCCCTTGGGAGTTTGTTCCAATGGTTAATCATCTGCACTGTTAAAAAAAATTGTGCTTTATTTCTAATTTGTATTTGTCTGCCTTTAAGCCATTGGTTCTTGTTATGCCTTTTTCCACTAAATCAAAAAGCTTTTTAGTACCCAGAATTTTATCTTCATTAAAGTACTTATACACTGTAATCAAGTCACCTCTTGATCTTTTTTAAAAGCTAAATAAATTGAGCTCCTTCAGTTTATCACTCCAAGGCGTTATTTCCAGCCTTTGAATCGTTTTTGTGGCTCTTCACTGTACCCTCTCCAATTTTTCAAAATCCTTTTTAAAATATGGACTCCAGAAATGTTATCATTGTTATCATCAGTGCTACATAAATCACTTCCCTACTCTGACTTACTACTCCCCTGCTTATATATCTGAGGATCGCATTACCCCTTTTTGCCACAGCACCATACTGGGAGCTCATGTTCAGATGTTTGTCCATTATCACCCTTAGCTCCTTTTCACAATCACTGCTCTGACAGGATAAAGTCCTCCAGCTGTTGAGACAGAAACTGATAGTAACTTTTCTAAAACATCATGTTATCCTAGAAGAGAGGATCATTGCCATCTATCACCTGGGATGGAAAAAAATATTCTAGAGCTAGGTTTTCCAAGCTCCTTGAGAGAAGGAGGCAGGAGGAATTACCTTTGGAAAATTAGGGAGATATTTTGCACTTTATTTTTAATGCTCTGGTACACTTTCACTGAACATACCTTAGCAATGTTAATATTATTAAAATTATGTTTCATCACCATTTAAGAATTTAGAGAGGGGAATAGCAGAAAATGGTGTTTCACGTGCCTCGTATATGTACCTCTGCAGATCCTGCCTTCTAGAACAAATTCTTTGTAAATTGCACCGTATCAATTTAGGCCCTGATTCTGCCAAGATTTATGCACATGCTTAACTTTATGGGATTACTCAGAGTGAGTAAAGTTAAGCATGGGTGTAAATCTTCGTAGCATTGGGGCCTTATAATGTATCTTTCTCCCGTGCCTGCCGGTATGGCTTTTAATTTTAAAATTAGTAAGAATAAAATTGAGATGCTTTATTCACTGTACAACAACTTCATACCACTGTTTTCTATACTTTTTACCAGAGGTTCTCATATTATTTAATTCTGCAGCTACAATTTGTCTGGAAGATAGCAATGGAAAATAAAGGCTCAGTTCTCTTTTCCAATCAGAAGCTCTTGTCTGTCCTGCAGACAACTATCAGAATTCTGCAACTGGGGCTAAATCCTTAGACCTCAGTGGTTCAGGAGCCAAATTAGTGATCAACATTACCCAAAAGAGCCACAGTAGTGTGAATTCATTGTTTCATTTACCACAGTACTATTCATATTTAAACAGTATGACAGGAAAAATATTTATTTTTATATATATAATTATTATTATTATTCTTACAGCAAATAAGTTAAAAACATAGTGCAAGTTGATAACTTAATTGGTTAATAACATAGTAAAAGCATTCTGATTAGTTAACTTAGACTGGTTAATAATTAAATCACACCGTGTTTTAATATCATTTGCTGCAAAGAGCTGCAGGATACACATTAAAGAGCCACTTGCTGCTTGCAAGCCACAGTCTGAGTATCACTGACCTAGACTAACTCAAATAAAACACCAGCTGAAAATGAGTATGTGTATATATATATATATATATATATACATACTCATTTTCATTTTCAGCTGGTGTTTTATTTGAGTTAGTCTAGGTCAGTGATACTCAGACTGTGGCTTGCATTTCATTTTCAGCTGGTGTTTTATTTGAGTTAGTCTAGGTCAGTGATACTCAGACTGTTTTATATATATATATATATATATATATATATATATATATATATATATATATATATATATATATATATATATATATATATATACATACACACACACACAAAAACACCAGAGGAAACTGGGGACTGATAGTCAAATTGCTGTTGGATGAACCCTAGAATTGTTACCAGTGTTTAAAGCAATATACTCTGGGCCTGATTCTCATTCACAAGAAGGCCAGTACAGTGTAAAAGAGCCATATTGTAAAGGAGACTCAAGCCCTTGAACTATAAGAGAGAAAGTACAGCTAACTTTGTATTCATGGTTCTGGCTGAGTTTACAGTTGTACAGTAAAGGCCTGATTCTCTACACATTAATGCAAGTGAATAAAACGGGACCACTTACCTGCATAAAGTTATTCAGATGTAAGAATATGTATAGGATCAGGGCCTAAGAGGGTAGCATTTGTGTGGTTGTTTATGTGAAATAACAAAACCAATAAAAAATAAGTTTGTTAAAACAGACATAGTTGGCACTGAGGCAGTAACTAAATCTGCTGAGACTGCACAGCCTGTACGGAGTTTACTGTGTTCATTGAGGAAGAAAGACAAGCCAGGCTCCTAACTAAGAAAATTAATTAGCCCAGCTTTTTGCTAGCAGGGTATTTCTGTTTAATTCGCCCCTAGGTTTTAGGTTACAATGATTTAGGATTAGAGACAGAAAAATATAAAAGGAAAACTTGGCTCAAGGCCTTGAAATGAAAAAAAAAATCCTTCTGGTTAAAATCCTTCTGCAGTACCAAAGATGTAGAGGTGTGTTCCTTCCAGTCATGCTTATAGGGATATTTCTCATGAGATTAAAAACAAAAGAGATACATTCATGCACTAGGGATTAATTAGGAACATATAGTTCCCATGAATTGCACAATGCAACCTGCTCTCATAGCATGATTTCTTACTATTCCAAGAGTTTAAAATTATATATATGAAATCTTTCCTCATCTGAGGACAAAAAAAGGCCTTCCATTTCTACAGAGATATGTTGGAAATCAGCAGGGCAACAACCATGTATGAAAACCTGCACATTTCTGGTCTGAACATTTTTTATTTCTAACTTTTAATAATGAGGTTTGGTGATTTCCTTCTTGTATTTCTAGCTTTGGGACCAACCTATTTGAACTGAAGTTAATGGAAGTCAACTCCAGGGTTTGTGAGTTCAATCCTTGAGGGGGCCACTTAGGGATCTGGGGCAAAATCAGTGTTTGGTCCTGCTAGTGAAGGCAGGCGGCTGGACTCGATGACCTTTCGGGGTCCCTTTCAGTTCTAGGAGATAGGATATCTCCATATCGAAAAAGAAAAGAAGATCCAGGTGCTTGAAACTCTGAAAATCACAATGTAGGGATGAAATCCTGGTGACACTGAAGTCAATAACTTCCATGGCACCAGGATTTTAGTGTAGGTTCTAAATTTGATACCCAAAAATCAATGCACCCATTAGCAGCCACCTTTGAAAATTTGGCCCTAAGCTTATCCGTGGCTCAGCTTCCTTATGTGTAAAATAGGGAGGATATTTATCTGCCATACCCAGGTATTCTGAAGCTAAATGTATGTTTGCAAAGCAAACATTTTGAGGTCTTTGGATGGAACAGGTTACAGAAGTACAAAGTACTTTCATCTTGCCTAGATACAATGATGTTTGAGCACATTATAAATACTTACATAGAGAGATGCAGGAAGGGGGAAAAGGTCCTACAAGTCATTCATTTGATTGAAAATCTTTGGCAATCTTTAGCTGAAAATGCCAGTTTGCCCTAATGAAATTGAGGAGGTATATACTTATCCTAACCATTGTGCAGTGAAATAGTAAGGAAGAATGGTATACTTGTCCTGAGTATCTTCGTCCTTACATCTCCCAACATAAACACAGTTTTGCAGTCAGGCGAAACGTCCGGGTTTTTTTTGCCCATAGCAACAAGTCATCCCCTCATAAGCAGTGACAAATTAAGTGTTAACGTTAGTAGAAATGAGATTTTTATTAATGTGCATTTAATTTCTGTTTAAAGATAGCAACAGCTTATTTCACTCTCTTTGGAGTCTAGTCTTCTACCGCTGCTTAGGAGTTACACCTGTAACTCCCATTAGGTTAATAAAGTTACACTCCCTATTCCCCTGAAGACAACCATGGAAAAATAAATCCCATTTTCTCTAAAGGATTTGTGTTCATCCAGGCAGTGGGGCTGTCTGTGGGGGCATGAGAGAGGGGGGCAACTGTTTGGTAGTGTGAACAGATTACTCAAACAGAGACAAGACTTTCAAACAGTTTCAATGAAGAGTTATTGCCATCTACAAATAGCTGTTCTTAGAAGGCTATCATCTTAGATATTTCTGTATAATAGAATGTTCATCATGGGTTTTTAAGATTAGATTACTGTTTAGGTGGAGCAAAGACAACGCATTGCTACTGTGGTACACCACCATCACTAATTTCAGGAATAGCCCTGATTTTGTCCTGAATTTCTTTGATACCAGTTTAATCCTTTCACTGTCTCTCCGACTCACTCAATCTCTTTCACACCCCCACAGACACACCCCAGTGCCATTAGAACCAGAAAAATTAACAAAAAGATATTAGTGACTTTCCCTACATTTTTATCATGCCTTTTGACCCAGTATTAAAGGTACAAAGAGCTTTTCAATGAGAATGTAATAATATAAACCCCATTAAAATAATTTGACAAAAGCATGGTTTCCATGTCACACAGAAGCTAACGTCACTAAATCTCTAGAAGTAAGTAGTATGATTGGGTGAGTTGATTTTGTGTGTGTGTGTATATATATATATATATATATATATTCTCATAGCAGTGAGAAATCCCTTTGGGCATAAATGTGTCTTTTGTTTTGCTTTAATTTTTCCTTAAGCAAAAAGGAGTGGGACTCATTCTTAAGGTGTGTGAGACTTTGTAGGTCTGGTTTTACAATACAACTTTTTGTCTACGGGGAGACTTGTTAAACACTGAAAGAAAAGTCACACACTGAATGAGTGACGCCACCCTAAGATTGATTCCCAAGGGAAAAAAAGGACTCAGTGCTGCATTAGAATCATTAAGGTGACCGACAACACCTTATAGCAAGCAGGTGATAGTGTACAAACCCTTGGCAGGTTGCATAACATTAAACCTTATGATCTAATTATTCACCCCTAAAATAAAGGGCAGGGTTCCATGGGAAATACATATCCAAAGCCAGGCTGGGAAATAGTCTTAACAAATAGATTTCACAATACAAAGGGAAGCACAGTCAAAAGTCTAACATGGGAAAGTTCACTGATGAGATGAAGCAGTTTAACATAGTTTGAACTGGAGTCCTGTACATCACTAAAATTCTGTGAGCCTAATTCTGAATAGTAATTTCACATGCCTTATAAAAGAAAGAGGTTTAAGCACAGAATTTGCTGTCTTGAATCCCCTGTTGCAACCATTAATGTTATTTTCATTTGAGGAAGGAGGGTGATTTTTAATTTTTAATTTAAAAAAAAAACAGTGACATTTTTTTCATGGAAATATGTACAGTTGCAATTAAAAATAATATTGCTGACCTCTGGACAACAGTGAAACTTATAACGGCTGGAGCAATATCTCTTGATCAATCCAATGAGAAATTCCACAGGAGTCATGAGATCTTGTTCTAAATTGGTGCTCCTATTTAATGGCCACTTCTGTATGTCTTACCACATGGACTTGAGCATTTTGCATATACCGAAAATGTACAGCAAATATTTAATGAAGCCTCTAAAAGTGCATGCATAATATTTGCAAGTGCATTCTTTCTCATTCATTCAAAACCCCATATTTGTTTGCAAAAAGAAAACTGTGCATGTAAAATGAGTAACTGTTGCATAATTATCCCCGTGTGCATGTAAATACAGATTTTTGTGCAAGTGCATTTCTGCAGGTGCACTTCAAAATGTAGCAAATTTGAATGTGCTCTGTAGTAACTACCTGAGCTACTGCAGTCCAATAGGAAAGTACATATTAGAACACGTAATAAAATAATCTCTTCCAAAATGCCATTAAAAACAAATAGACTCTGAGCCTGATCCTCAACTGCTATAAATTGGTGTAGCCTGATTGACTTCACAGCTAGCCTCCTGAGTGCAAAGTTTCATTTCCAAGAGGAATTTTACACTGAAACTACAAATTACTGAAAAATAGGGTTCGAAGTACAAACACCGGTATTGCCAGAGATGGATGGCTATATTAGGCCAAATCTTCAGCTATTGTAAATAATATCTAGCTCTTATTTAGCACTTTTCATTGGTAGAGCTGAAAGTGCTTTATAGCAATATAATCATCTCCATGTTACACATGGAGAAACTGAGGCTCGGGGAGGTGAAGTGATTTACCCAAGATTACCCAGCAGGCTACTGGCAGTGATGGGTATAGAATCCAGGTCTGCTGACGCCCAACACAGAATTCTATCCATTAGGCAGACATAGCTCCATTGATGGAGAAACTCCACAGTACACTAGTCGAGGATCTGGTCCTTTATTACTAAAAGCAACAATTAAATGCATACAACCTACCAATTGCTGTAGCCATTTTTGTATTTTTTTTTAATTTTTCAAGAATGCATGTATGTTAAATATAGTCACTCAAAACACTTTTTTAAAAACTTGCTCTTTATACTAAACAATGACTTTTTTATATAATAATGGTCTTAATCTCTGTAGTAACCAATTGTCTAAGACAGGGAAATCCCAAACTTTCAGCTCTATAGTATAATTTATACAATATGCTCAACATTTTCCCACATAATAAACGTGGGAATCCCATAGAACCAGTCCAAGGTCTGAGGATTTTTTTTATGAATCATGTTTGCTGCCACACCCCCATCTATAGCACTACTCCTAGGAGCCAAAGAGTTTCTGCAATGGGCACTGAAAGGAAGTGCAGTGTGCAAAAGCAATATTTATAGTAAAAACTGAGAGACCAAGTATGCTAATCATATCTCTGAGGTTATCAGAGAAGCACTCCTAAGATAGAAGTGCTCTAGGCCTGTCGAAAGGTAACTTTGGAACACCGTTATGCTTCAGTAAAAGGGAACAAATCAATGAATAAATTAAGATATATTCTCATTCAAAAATTGCATTCCTGCTATGACAAAATCTTTGTCTTAACTTTTAGCTAGGCTCTGTTTGTCTAAGGTGCTATTCATTAAAGCTGGTTGGGAAAAAAAAGATGCTCTTTCATTGTACCTGTTACTTAATTTGCACAGTTTATTGCAACAAAGGAAGGGTGTCATGTTAGAACACATACAGAGAAATCCCATTGTCTTGTCTTTAGAAAAGGAATATAAGATTCTTCAGATAAAGCTCACACACATTTAGCCTAGCTGGCTAGCAATTTACTGGCTTGTCTGGCAGTAGTTTTCATATGAGAAAAAAACCAAAGTGCTCCATTACCTGCTTCTAATGTGATGGTTTTAGTTAGCACAGTGAAACTGATTAGTAGGCTCTGATTTGTGTTTTCAGAGCAGGGGATCTACCAGAAGAATGGCTTTATTCTTAAGCTAGGTGTACTTACTATATATTTACTCTCTCTTCTTTTTTCTCCAAATCTATGAAATACTTTAAGTGCCATTGTTTAAGTCCTTCATAGGAGTATAAATATATAGTAAAAGAAACATTTGAAAAACAATATGAATGTCTGTCATATGTAGTAAACCTTTTTATATATTGTACCAAGCAGGAGAAACCTATCCCTTACTTTTCAAACCAGGTTGGAAGGGTTTCTCCACATTGATTTTAATTAAGTCAATGGAAATAATACATCTATTGCCCTGTGAACGCACTACTTTGAAAAGGGAAAAAAAGGAGGGGGGGAGGTAGAGATGGACATAGGAGACGGAATGTTGAGAGTCTCTGGGTTAGGCTTAAAGGGGCAAAAAACAAGGGAGATGTCATGCTAGGAGTCTACTACAGGCCACCTAACCAGGTGGAAGAGGTGGATGAGGCTTTTTTCAAGCAACTAACAAAATCATCCAAAGCCCAAGATTTGGTGGTGATGGGGGACTTCAACTATCCGGATATATGTTGGGAAAATAACACAGCGGGGCACAGACTATCCAACAAATTCTTGGACTGCATTGGAGACAACTTTTTATTTCAGAAGGTTGAAAAAGCTACTAGGGGGGAAGCTGTTCTAGACTTGATTTTAACAAATAGGGAGGAACTCGTTGAGAATGTGAAAGTAGAAGGCAGCCTGGGTGAAAGTGATCATGAAATCATAGAGTTTGCAATTCTAACGAAGGGTAGAAGGGAGAACAGCAAAATAGAGACAATGGATTTCAGGAAGGCAGATTTTGGGAAGCTCAGAGAGCTGATAGGTAAGGTCCCATGGGAATCAAGACTGAGGGGAAAAACAACTGAGGAGAGTTGGCAGTTTTTCAAAGGGACACTATTAAGGGCCCAAAAGCAAGCTATTCCGCTGGTTAGGAAAGATAGAAAATGTGGCAAAAGACCACCTTGGCTTAACCACGAGATCTTGCACGATCTAAAAAATAAAAAGGAGTCATATAAAAAATGGAAACTAGGACAGATTACAAAGGATGAATATAGGCAAACAACACAGGAATGCAGGGGCAAGATTAGAAAGGCAAAGGCACAAATGAGCTCAAACTAGCTACGGGAATAAAAGGAAACAAGAAGACTTTTTATCAATACATTAGAAGCAAGAGGAAGACCAAAGACAGGGTAGGCCCACTGCTTAGTGAAGAGGGAGGGATTGCAACTACTTTGGAGGACAGGGTCATAATTCAAAATGATCTGGACAAATTGGAGAAATGGTCTGAGTTAAACAGGATGAAGTTTAACAAAGACAAATGCAAAGTGCTCCACTTAGGAAGGAAAAATCAATTCCACACATACAGAATGGGAAAAGACTGTCTAGGAAGGAGTACGGCAGAAAGGGATCTAGGGGTTATAGTGGACCACAAGCTAAATATGAGTCAACAGTGTGATGCTGTTGCAAAAAAAGCAAACATGATTCTGGGATGCATTAACAGGTGTGTTGTGAGCAAGACACGAGAAGTCATTCTTCCGCTCTACTCTGCTCTGGTTAGGCCTCAGCTGGAGTATTGTGTCCAGTTCTGGGCGCCGCATTTTAAAAAAGATGTGGAGAAATTGGAAAGGGTCCAAAGAAGAGCAACAAGAATGATTAAAGGTCTTGAGAACATGACCTATGAAGGAAGGCTGAAAGAACTGGGTTTGTTTAGTTTGGAGAAGAGAAGACTGAGAGGGGACATGATAGCAGTTTTCAGGTATCTAAAAGGGTGTCATGAGGAGGAGGGAGAGAACTTGTTCACCTTAGCCTCTAAGGATAGAACCAGAAACAATGGGTTTAAACTGCAGCAAGGGAGGTCTAGGTTGGACATTAGGAAAAAGTTCCTAACTGTCAGGCTGGTTAAACACTGGAACAAATTGCCTAGGGAGGTTGTGGAATCTCCGTCTCTGGAGATATTTAAGAGTAGGTTAGATAAATGTCTATCAGGGATGGCCTAGACAGTATTTGGTCCTGCCATGCGGGCAGGGGACTGGACTTGATGACCTCTCGAGGTCCCTTCCAGTCCTATAATCTATGATTCTATGATTCTATGATTCAATATATGTAGGGTGACCAGATGTCCCGATTTTATAGGGACAGTCCCGATTTTTGGGTCTATTTCTTATATAGGCTCCTATTACCCCCCACCCCCTGTCCCGATTTTTCACACTTGCTGCCTGGTCACCCTAAATATATGCATAATATATGGCGGCTGTTTTTGAAACTAGGGATTGCAAGTGTGCTACTGGCTCTGTGTGAATCCAGGGGTCTTCCTGTGCACAGCCAGCTGCAGCCTCAGAGACCTAGTGGGAATTAGTGCTCAGAGCATGGAACTAGAAGTTGGGCTTCCTGGGTTTGGTTCTTAGCTATATCATTGATTCAGTGTGTGACATCAAGCAAGTTAATTAAGTGGTGTAAAACAGGCACAATAAAATTTCCCACATCACAGGAGCGTTTTTAGATTTAATTCATTTGTGTTTATAAAGATCTTTGGATAAGAGATGCTCTGGAAATAGATATTATATCATAAATGGGCATTTGTCCTAGATTCCAGTGGAGTTGGGAGGCCAACTGGGTCCATGAAAGATGGAGGAGTTCTGGCCAGCAAAGGTTGGGTAGCATGATGTCTTTTTTAGGTCCACTCAATTAGCCTGTCATCAATCCTAATGCAAAGATCAGTTAAAGCTTCAGAAGTTCCACCCATGCTAGTTAGTCTTTGATAGAGTCATTGACCCCCTGCCTAGAGTGGTGTCACTGCACAGCCTCATTCCAGTGGATGTCTAGGCCAGACATAGAAATTCACCTGCATACTTAGCTGGTGGGAAGCAACTTCTGCAGTACATTCTTATTTAAGGTCATCAAAGATGCCCACCATTGCCTGTACAAAGTTCTTGTACAAGAACGGGGACACCCATTTCTGGGCCTCTCTGGTGAGCAGACTAATTACTAATCCTACTTGGGACCAATCTGTGGGGTACAACTGTGACCACCACATGAAGACAGGATTGATTAAGGAACCCACAAAGCTTGGCACAGTCCCCATCAAACTTAATGGGTAGGGGCACCTTGGACTCATGGGATGTGGATGAGAGAGTTGGGGGAACAGAAGCTACTGCCTGGACTTGTATCTGAACCTGAGGGATGGCATTCTGGTCACATAGCACAGTGACGTCCTGCATGGCCCCAACAATGTCCAAGAAGTAAGCTGAGCTCATGTTGGGTCCCTTCTGGAGGGGACCTCCATGCTTCTTATCTCTTAGGAGGCTGCTCAAACTGTCACACACCAGGTGGTGTGATCTAGTGGTCAGAACAGGAGTCAGGACTAGTGGTTGGAGCAGAGCCAAAAGGCAGAACCAGAGCCATGGTGGGGGAACAAGTCAATTTTCAGCACAGAAGTCAGAACAGAACTAGAAAGTGAAACTGGAGTCCTGGTCAGGAGACAGGTCAGAGCCAGGCAACTGAACAGGCAACTGGAATTGTGTGCAGGAGACAAGACAGTGGCCAGAGCCAGGAATCAGTGGTTTGGAGGAAGGTAGAGACTAGGACTGGAGTGGGAACAGGCACGGGTTGGAGCAAGGACCGGAATGGGAAGCAGGTCTGGCACAGCTGCGGGCGTAGAACACATTGAGAAGCCACTGTACTGTTGTTAAAAGGCTTAAATGATCATTTAAACCTTTTAAGGCTTAAATGCTGGCTCTTCTGTCCCATCAGGGAGCACAGCCACTTAGTGAGAGCTTATTGGGCCCAGACAAGCTATTTGGGTTGCCAGATGACCACACCCGGAGACAGCTGAGTTCCTGACAGAAGGCAGGTGCTGTCCCATTTATTGCATTACTCAGTTTAGGCACCTCATCCTTGATCTGTACCATTCCCCCGATATTCCAGCCCCAAGTCTCTTTTGAACAGACATTGCCAAGCTTTCCAAACTGAGGTAATTTTATATGTAGATTCATGTTTACTGGAACTAGATGGAGACAATCAGGGTATGTCTACTCTGCAAAGAACCCATAGCACCAAGTCTCAGAGCCCGGGTCAATAGACTCAGGCTCACCAGGCTCGGGCTGCAGGGCTAAAAATAGCAGGTTAGGTGTTTCCACTTGGGTTGGAGCCCAGGCTGTGAGACCCTCCCCCTTTGCCAGGTTTCAGAGCTTCGGCTCCAGCCCAAGTGAAACATCTACACTGCTATTTTTAGTCCCGCAGCCCAAGCCCAAGTCAGTTGACCTGGGCTCAGCGACTCGGCACTGTGGGTTTTTCTTTGCACTCTCGCCATACCCTTAGATTCATTTCTTCACTTCTGACTTCAGTCAAATTTTAGCCAAGCTCTGCAGTGGTAAAATACAACTGCGCCGCCTCAGCTGCGATAATTATCAGTTTGTTTTCCAGCTTTTATCAGGCTGAGGCTCCTGCTTTTTGAGTTATGTTTATTACTACTCGTTTCATGTTCCCTTTGTCAGAAATGTGCTACACTTTGATCACTATTTTGATTAAAACTAGTGAACTGAATTTCTGGAGAAAGATTAAAGGTCATAGTTTCTTCAGTTATTCCAGAAACATCATGGCTATGGCTGCCTATGAGGAGCTGTATGAAAAAACCGTTCTACTCCGAGCCTTCTAAATTACATTCAGCAATGCCTACCGAGGAGGAACTTGGTGGAAGCAGACAAAGGAGTTGATGGGTGCTCCACCATCTGCTCTGACTGAGGGTGTATGTCCATGTTTGTGACCAAAGTCCACCCTCTGGGGCTATGATTATTTGATCTACTACCTTTGGACTGTCACATAGCACAATGCACAATTAACATGTTGAACTCATTGCCACCAGATGTCATTGAGGCAGGGCCATCCCTAGGGGGGTGCAGGGCCGGGACAAATGTTTTAACATTTTTTATATAGGTGAAATCTGGTTACAGTGAACTTCGAGGGCAGCTGCTGGCCGCAGGTTAAATATTGATAGCGCCCAGCTGGTATAAATATAATGTTGTTATATTATATTGTAGTTCATTTTAATAATTATAATGAAGTTCAGATAATTAAAAAAAAACCTCATCGATCACGATTAGTGTCGCGCCACTTACATTCTGAAATCCACCTTCCTGGGCTTCCTTATAGCAAATTCACTTCCCAGGTGCATGTGGTCTCGCTACACTCAATGGATTTTTTTTAAAAGTAATTACACATTCGCACAGGCTTTACTTTAAAAGTAATTACACATCTCAGGAACTGGGTGGCTCTTGGAGGACTTATATGTGCACTGGTGCTGGAGGACCCCAGACCCTCCAGCATGGAGGAGGGGCTCTAAGATCTGTTTTCTCTGGGGGTTGGGAGAGGGAGGGGAGGTGGAAAAGCAGATGGATGGAGGACCCCAGTCCTGGTGGGTGGTGGAGAGAGCAGAGTTGTAGGACCCCAAGTCCTGGTACTGCGAGGAGGGGGACCCCAAGGCTGGAGAGATGAAAGGCAAGGAGGCCACTGAGGCAGAGGAGTGATAAGGGCTGGCCCTGGCCTGGAGGTAGCATTGGAGGACCCCACCCAGTGCTGGGAGAGGGGAGAAAGGGCAGTGGAAGTGGGGGGTGTGGGGCACTGGGAGGACACTAGTGCTGGGCAACAGGCGAGGGACAATGAAGACTATTGGATGGCACTCACCTGTGCTAGGGGCGAGGGGGCCCCCTGTGCTGGTGGAGGGTACCACTGGAAAAGTGAAGGGTCAGTCCGAGGCGGAAGGGCAGGGTCAGGGTCAGCCAGGGTCATCTTTCCCAGGCACTAGTGATTGGGGGTGCTAGGACCCTGCGGCAGCAGGCAACACCGGGGGCAGGCAGAGTGGAGCAGAGCGGGCTGGGGCCAGGTTGCTCGCTGCTGCTGCCACAGAGACTGAGCCTGAACCCAGGGGGCTGTGGGCAAGAAAAAGAAATAAATGCCCAGGCTGGTGAGTGCAGGGTGCGAGCCTGATCCCTGCTGCCGGTGCCAGGCCTCCCACTAGCCCCCCGGGCCGCCCTGCCCCCCACCCCCCGCCGCATCCCTCTGAAGCACAGGGTCCCCCAAAGCGCAAGGCCCAGGGCGGTTGTCGCAGTCTGGCCTATGGACGGAGCGTCTCTGCATTGAGGCCAAGAGTGCAGAAGGATTCAAAAGAGGAATTAGACATTTATAGGGATAATAAGACTATCCAGACGTGTCTGACGAAGTGGGTATTCACCCACAAAAGCTTATGCTCCAATACATCTGTTAGTCTTAAAGGTGCCACAGGACTCTTTGTTGCTTTTTACAGATCCAAACTAACACGGCTACCCCTCTGATACAAGAATATCTAGCGTTATAATAATAAACACTAGAAAGAAATAAAAGGGTTTTGGAAAGGATATAAATCCTCTTCCTGCGTGGGGTTAGCAGGAAACATTCCCCGCAGGCAAATTATCCCATAACTGCCTCCTGCAGGGTTCTGAAAATCTGTATCATTATTTTTATAAATCCAACAATTATACATTGCTTACTCATAAGTATTAAAAATGCATTACAAAAAATCAATTTTCAAAAAAGAGTCACGAAATTCATCAGTGTTCCAATTATTTATTTACATTGGGACACTGCTGAATTTATTTTATATATATAATCAACAGCCCTAATATATATATATATTAGGGCTGTTGATTAGTCACAGTTAACTCACACGATTAACTCAAAAAAATTAATTGCGATTAATAACAGTTTTAATCACACTGTTAAACAATAGAATACCAATTGAAATTTATTAAATATTTTTGGATATTTTTCTACATTTTCAAATATATTGATTTCAATTACAACACAGAATACAAAGTGTACAGTGCTCACTTTATATTATTTTTATTACAAATATTAGCACTGTACAAATGATAAACAAAATAAATAGTATTTTTCAATTCACCTCATACAAGTACTGTAGTGCAACCTCTTTATCATGAAAGCGCAACTTACAAATGTAGAATTTTTTTTGTTAAGTAATTGCACTCAAAAACATAACAATGTAAAACTTTAGAGCCCACAAGTCCACTCAGTCCTACTTCTTGTTCAGCCAATCGCTAAGACAAACAAGTTTGTTTACATTTACAGGAGATAATGCTGCCCTCTTTTTATTTACAATGTCACCTGAAAGTGAGGACAGGTATTCACATGGCACTGTTGCAGCTGGCATTGCAAGATATTTACGTGCCAGATGCACTAAAGATTCATATGTCTCTTCATGCTTCGGCCACTGGACATGCTTTGACCTCTGGCTACAGCTACAGCTACAGCTGTCCCCATCCCCCCATTCATCTTCAGGGGGATCCCTATCCCCTGCTTAGCAAGTGAGGTTCAGTTTAGGGTGAAATCCTCAATCAAAGCATGCTAAGTGTAGTTCTGCTACCCTTTACTAATACAGTAAGGATAACAACATTTCATTATCCCAGCATTCAATTTAAAAATGTTTATTAAAGCTAATATTAAAATGATCTAATACACAGGTTAAAAAAAAGAGTTTTTATACATCTGGGTATGATGCTTAAATTTTCCAAGAGTGCAAAGTTTGGTTTATAAGGTCATAAAAATACATATAATACATAACCTGCAATAACCCAAATTAAGGTTAATAAATGTAATAATACAGTTTAAATATTAGCATCCAAATATTTGGATACATCACTCATAAAAAGTTATACTAAGAGTAGCTTGTGGAAAGCAAATATAGCAATGAGTGTAGATTGCCCCTCAGTAATTGAGAATTTAGGATAGGTTGTCCCTCAGTAAATACAATCCATCAGAGAAGTACTTCAGTTACTTTCCTGACTTTGTTTCTCAATGGCACTCTAAAGTGAATTGCAACCCAAAGCCAGCCATAATTGATCACTTTGGCAAAACAGGTCTATCTGCCGAATACCTAGGTATGTCTATGCAGATATGGACTGCTCAAAAGCTTGTCTTTTTCACCGACAGAAGTTGGTCCACTAAAAGATATTACTTCACCCACCTTGTCTGTCTGTCTCTCTCTTTCTACACACACACACACACACACACACTCCTGTGTTTCGTAAATACACTTCTTATGGCATATTAACTCATTTCCTGTACTCTTATGGAAGAAGACAACTATGTTTTAAAGTTCTAAAATCTGTGAACAGATGGAAGATGATGCAATTGATTGTAGACTATCCACATCGTCAAAAGACTTTGGAAATATCCATAGATATTGGCACACTGTACTTCTTATCTTCTATATTTCCTTGCTTTTCTGTAATATTTTGAGCTTTGAACCCTAATAGTGTATTAATCACCTGATAGGAATACCACAGATTGCAGAGATCTGCTGGGAAACAGATTTCGGAATGACTTCACACTGGTCAGAAGTTCATGATGTCTGTGATTTATTGACTCTGGTGAGTTTCTCATTGCTATTGAGAATTTAAACTATTTCAGCTGCTCTGAGTGATGAAGCATGGAAGGAGAGTGCAAGGCCACAGCAATGTCTATGAAGCCCAAGGTTGAAAGAGACTTTTCCAGAGTGTACTGACAAATTATGCATTTAGCCCTCAGGTAAATAAGAGAAGCTGATTCTTCAGCTGTTGCAACATTTCTTCATGGATGTGCCATAAAGCACTACACATATCAGAAGAATAAAAGACCCTTTGGCTTTCCCTAGGCCAAATCCTGAGGTTCTTCTTCAGTCCTTACACAGGCAAACTATCATACCCATCACATGCTTCTCTGCAATAAGAGTGAGAGGTCCACTCCTGGGTATGATCTTGTGTGTGTAGATCTAAAAGGAAAATATCAGGCCCTGGGTAAAGATCTCAAGATCTTAGCCTGAAAATTACTTGAGAAGGAGACAGTAGGAAAGCCCAAAGACTCTCTATGGAGCAAAGGACATCATTTGTGTAGTTTGGCCAACATACTTCAAAATTACCAATTCACTTTTAAAGCAATTTTTGTTAATATTGTCCCATCATAGAGCTTTGTTCTTTAACTTTTTTCAGGGTTGTCACTCTAAACTTTTAAATATGTCATTAATATTTTCTTCCGTTTTTATGCGTGATTAGAGGTAGTGTTTAATTATAGAAAGCTATTGCATAAGATTTTACGTAAGTAACCTTTTGCAGTGTCTAAATAAACCTCAGGGAATCAGATTGCCTTCGGAATAGATATTGGCCCAAAGCAGCTTAAAAGGCTGTTTTTACATGTTATAATAGAAGGATGAAACTATTAATGACCTTCCAAATGTTTCAAGTGATGATACAAAAAAAATCCAGATCCCCAGAAAGATTTTTCATTTATAAAGCTAATATATTTCTTGTTATTGTATAGAAGTTTGAGCGTACAAAAAAACACAAAGGCCTGATTCTCTCCTGCCTTGAATCTTGTCTAGTCATTTGCAAAGTAGGTGTCAAATACTACTATTCTGATTTGGCACAAGTGTAAATGACTAGACAAAGTGCAAAGTAGTGGAGAATCAGGCCCTCTGTATCCAATTCATAACTGGTAGTAAACAAAATCAGTGAGTCAAATCATTATCTTTTCATAACCATCATTATGCAGGTATAAGTCTCATGAAATTGGGGACATAGCAAAAGGATCTCTCATTTAATTGTCAGGAGACAAGAAACCACACAGGGGAAGAAGCCACTGTTGCATGAATGGGAACCATGATCCAGGTAAGAAATTCTTCCTGGTATTATTTCCCTTCTTACCCTGATGTCTTTGTCCTCCATTTTAGGAAGCTTTGCTGTCCCCCTTCAGTAGAGGGAGGTTTGAGACACTTCTTGCTACCATAATCTGCCATCATACACACCTCCCTGGTAGACTTTCAATTGCCCAGGTCCTTATGACAGGGGGTGAGTGAAATCCTGACCCCACTGAAGTCAATAGAGTTTTGCCATTGACAAAGTCAGGATTTCACGCAAAGTTTATATTGGTAAAAGCCCGGGCTGAATGTAGCACATTGCTTGTAATGTATTTTGAAGCTGGGTACTACAGCGCTGCAAGTATTGTTATTATTGTTATCTATTATTATTAGGGCTGGGCTGTCAAATGATTTAAAAAATTAATTGTGATTAATCATGTGATTAAGAAAATTAATTGTGATTAATTGCACAATTAATCACACTGTTAAAGAATAATTGAATACCATTTATTTAAATATTTTTGCATGTTTTCTATATTTTCAAATATATTGATTTCAATTGCAACATAGAATACAAAGTGTACAGTGCTCACTTTATATTTATTTTTTCTTACAAATATTTGCACTGTAAAAAAACAAAATAAATCGTTTTTTTCAATTCACCTAATAGAAGTACTGTACTGCAATCTCCTTATCATGAAAGTTGAAATTACAAATGTAGAATTATGTACAAAAAAATAACTGCACTCAGAAATAAAACAATGTCAAACTTTAGAGCCTACAAATCCACTCAGTCCTACTTCTTGTTCAGCCATTCGCTCAGTCAAACAAGTTTGTTTACATTTTCAGAAGATAATGCTGCCCGCTTCTTGTTTACAGTGTCACCTGAGAGTGACAACAGGTGTTTGCATGGCACTGTTGTAGCCGGCGTCACAAGATATTTACAGGCCAGATATGCTAAAGATTCCCTCATGCTTCAACCACCCTTCCAGAGGACATGGGTCCATGCCAATGACTGGTTCTGCTCGATAATGAGCCAAAGCAGTGTAGACCGACTCATGTTCATTTTCATCATCTGAGTCAGATGCCA
This sequence comes from Chrysemys picta bellii, assembly GCF_011386835.1. Classification (NCBI taxonomy): domain Eukaryota; kingdom Metazoa; phylum Chordata; order Testudines; family Emydidae; genus Chrysemys; species Chrysemys picta. The sequence continues at coordinate 219,032,020 of NC_088792.1, read as the reverse complement.
CCTGCAGAAGGTTCATTTTCTTTTTTTTGTTGGTTCAGTTCTGTAGTTTCCTCATCCAAGTGTTGTTCTTTTAAGACTTCTGAAAGCATGCTCCACACCTCGTCCCTCTCAGATTTTGAAAGGCACTTCAGATTCTTAAACCTTGGGTCGAGTGCTATAGCTATCTTTAGAAATCACACATTGGTACCTTTTTTGCGATTTGTCAAAACCGCAGTGAAAGTGTTCTTAAAACGAACAACATGTGCTGGGTCATTATCCGAGATTGCTATAACATGAAATATATGACAGAATGCGGGTAAAACAGAATAGGAGACATATAATTCTCCCCCAGGGAGTTCAGTCACAAATGTAATTAACGCATTTTTTTAAATGAGCATCATCAGCATGGAAGCATGTCCTCTGGAATGGTGGCCGAAGTATGAAGGGGCATACGAATGTTTAGTATATCTGGCATATAAATACCTTGCAATGCTGGCTACAAAAGTGCCATGCAAACGCCTGTTCTCACTTTCTGATGACATTGTAAATAAGAAGCAGGCAGCATTATCTCCAGTAAATGTAAACAAACTTGTATGTCTTAGTGATTGATTGAACAAGAGGTAGGACTGAGTGGACTTGTAGGCTCTAAAGTTTACATTGTTACATAACTGCAGTCAAAAAACAAAACAAACATCTACATTTGTAAGTTACACTTTCACAATAAAGAGTCTGCACTTGAGTACTCGGATGAGGTGAATTGAAAAATACTATTTCTTTGTTTATCATTTTTACAGTGCAATTATTGTTATTGTTATTATTAAAAATAATAATAGACAGTGAGCACTGTACACTTTGTATTCTGTGTTGTAATGGAAATCAATATATTTGAAAATGTAGAAAAACATCCAAAAATATTTAATAAATTTTAATTGGTATTCTATTATTTAACAGTGCGATGAATCACAATTATTAATTTTTTGAGTTAATCGCGTGAGTTAGCTGTGTTTAATCAACAGCCCTAATTATTATTATTGAGTGAATGACAAAGAAGAAAGGTAGAATACCTCAAAATGAACTGGCAGAAATGCTGCTTTTTCAAATCTTTCTCAAGGGACAGTTCATGAAATTTTTCTAACCATTTCCTTTAAATGTGTCTAGTAAATTTCTCTTTCAAACTAAGTACTTTGTTGGCATGTTAATCAAAATCAGACCTTTCCACCAAGTGCAGTCATCCTGACTGAAAAAAGTCCCATCTTTTCCTTTGCCTTCTTTTCCTGGAGCTTTATTATTGCCCTCTATGGATTTACTTAAAAACTCTACAGTCAGAGTTGAAGACCAGAAGGGAACACCAGATCATTTAGTCTGGCCTCCTGTATAACACAGCCCACTAAACCCAACAACCAAAATTAGACCAAATTATTACAGCCCACAGGAGACTAGACTATGATGTGTCACAGGCAGAGAATAGGAAGGACTGAAGTGCAGCAGTGCCTGAGGCCCCAAAAATGGCAGGGAAATGATTAAGTGAGATAATCCTGGCAAGTGACCTGCACCCACACTCTGCACAGAGAGGTCAGCTAGTCCAGTCCCCTGCACTTGTGGCCGGACTAAGTATTATCTAGACTATTCCTGACAGGTGTTTGTCTAACCTGCTCTTTAAAATCTCCAATGATGGAGATTCCACAACCTCCCTCGGCAATTTATTCCAGTGCTGAACCACCATGACTGTTAGGAAGTTTTTCCTAATGTCCAACCTAAACGTCCCTTGCTGCAATTTAAGCCCATTGCTAGCCAAGGCTAGAGCAGGACTAGGAACAGGACAAGAGCAGGCTAAGGCTTGTGGAGTCTGTTGCCTCTATCAGGCAAGGGAGAGTTCCAAGCCCTAGAGTGATGCTGAGCAGACTGAGTTTCTTTTCCTTCTGTGAGGATTATACGCCTGCCCTGAGAATCACAAGGGCAGTTCCTGTCTTGTGGATTGGCAGGAGCCTAGCACAGGAATGACTCATCAATGCATGTGGTTTAATCAGGCTCTAGTTCACGGATGACTCATCACCTTACAACATATGGTGAGCAGTTAGACCCTGAGCATGTGGGCAAGAACCAGCCAACCAAGCATCTGAGAGAGAGAATACTGGGTGCACCTCAGATCATCCTCCACCCCATTTAATGTCCCATCTCCAGCTCTGGCCATCCCTGATGCTTCGGAGGAAGGAGATAAAAGAAACAGGATATTGGGGGTGGGACAATCCTGTCTGACCGCTGCCCTTGGCCAGCTGAAGCCCTGAAGCATGAGCTTTGGGAATTTGGGACATAAACTGGAAGTCAGCCCTGGGGCTGTTGAGCCCTGCCCCCCACCATCATAAACAACCCCATCATACAATTGCGCTCATAAATTTGTCCAGCTCTCTCTTAAACTAATTAAGTTGGTTGCCTCCACAATTCCTGTTGGGCAGCTGTTCCAGATTTGTTCATGGCCAGTTTATATCCATTTGTTCTTGTGCCAACATTGTCCTTTATCTTAAATAGCTCTTCTCCCTCCCTGATATTTACTGCCCTAATGTATTTATAAAGAGCAATCATATCCCCTCCCAGCCTTCTTTTTTCTAGACTAAATAAGCCAAGCTCTTCTAGTCTCCTCTAATAAGGTAGGTCCCTCCATTCCCCTGATCATCCTTATAGCTCTTCTCTGCACCTGTTCCAGTTTAAACTCATCTTTTTTGGACATGGGTGACAAGAATTGTACACAATATTCCAGATGAGAGCTTAAAATGTTTTCAGCAACTGCAAAACCCAATTGAGAAGGGAGTAACAATTGTTTCCTTTCTACCTGTCTGTTGATCTTTACAAGTACAGTGTGGCCTTTGCAATCCAGGTCAATGGAATGGAGAGCTTGAGATTCAGTAAATGCTATGGATGATGAGCTATTTCAGTAATTGGGCTCTGTTACGTATTATCAGCAGAGAAGACAAGAGGTGATCATAAGAAAGATAATTATCCCAATTGGTTCTGTCACAGATTCATTCAAAATGGTTTTCTAGTTGCATGGACATCAATGTAATCAATGAAATGCATTAGCTGCTACTGTAGGAGTTTGCATTTAGACCTTGTCTGACTGTCATTTTCAATCAGGCTGTAGCATGGGATCTCTTCCAAATATCTTCAGTCTACAAGGGCGTTGCAGTATCTCTTTATTTTTTGTTCATTAGCAAAGAACATCTGGGTTTAGATACCCAGGGGCAGATCCTCAGATAGTGTAAATTGTCAGAGCTCCATTAACATCTACAGTGCTATGACAAATTTTCACCAGCTGAGGATCTGTCCCCACATCAGCAGATGTGAGCAAAGGATAGACTAGAGTTAGGTCACAGAGTCTACTCCAGCAATTGTGATTCAGCCACTGGCACACCCGCTCAGTTGAGAATTCCCAACCACAGCCTACAAGTGGGAGTTTTTACATCTTGATTCATCACATATCGTTTGCTTCTTTCACTCTCTCCCTTTTTTGGTCATCTCAGTACATAGGAACATTCCCAGGGGTTGAAAGCTTCACTAATCTTAGTCATGTGGGCCCATGCTAAGACTCCGGCTGGCAAGGGGCCAGCAGCCGGAACCCTCGGCCAGCAGCGGGTTGAGCGGGGCCAGTGGCCAGGACCCCGGCTGGCAGCCGGAACCCCAGACTGTCAGCAAGCTGAGTGGCTCAGCCCACTGCCGGTCTGGGGTTCCATCTGCCGGCTCCTGCCAGCCAGGGTCCCAGCCACCGGCACCGCTCAGCCTGCTGCCGTCCGAGGGTTCAGAGTCAACTACATTGAAAGGGGACTCTAACACACTCTTCTATGATTAATCCACAGTACAATAACCTGAATAGGGCCATTTGAATCAAGGAATAATTTGTCATTAAGCATTCAACTAAATATTTAATAGATTTAACTATAGCTGAATAGAAACCTTAACAACCACAAGCTAAGAACTACACCACATTACTCTCAAAAGAGTACCTTAATATCACCTTCCTCTGACTTAAGCCTAGCCTAGTAACAGCCTACTACTGCTGATGTGCAGGATGTCTGGATATTAGTTGGGGAAACCCATGCATGTTAAGCCCCTAGAAAATGAGATCATGCTAAATTGATTGAGATTCAAATTTATAAAATGTATGTTACAAGGCCAACAATTTCAAATGTGGGTGCCTAAAGTTAGGCTCTCAACTCCATAGTTAGACACCTCAATAAGTAGCTTGATTTTTAAGTGGCAGATTTCAATAAGTAGAAGCTCAGGATTTCTGAAAACCAGGGCACTTATTTAGGTGCTGAAATAGGGATCTAAGTGCCTAACTTTAGACATCCACATTTGAAAACGTTGGCCTCAGTGCTTGAGGCTCTGGACATATGCACAAGTAGCGAAACCAAAATGAATCACATTTTTAAATAGTTTATTGGCAATAATTGGCTATAAAAAGGATATGCTCCACTGTGAAAATTAGTCCAATAAAAATGATAAACTCAAAGGCAACATCCTAGCCAATGGCCAGGACCATTCTTAAAGACATAACCACAGCCTTTTTTACCACCTTGTCTCAGGCAAACAAGATGACATTGTTAGTTTTGTGATGGTGGAGATAAGTATTGCAAAACTACTCCTAGTGAAGCAATTCATGGAGTACCACTGATAATGAGGAGGTAACAGGATTTTTTTTTACTCTCCCCTCATCCTTTCTTCAGAAAAAACAGAATGCCATACAGGTCAAAAAGGCCCCAAATGCAGCAAATCACATAAGCATGTGAGTAGTCCTATTGATTTCAATGAGCTGGGTGTAGAAAAGGAGGAGGGAGAGGGAAGGAACGTGTCCCTAAAAAGAAATTGGACTTGAAAAGGTTACCTAAAAATTAGGCAGATTAACAGCTCCTTTTACCATTGACTTCAATGGGGCCAGGATTTCACCCTAACTGTTTTGCCTAATACAAAAAAGCATTACCTTTTGCTGGAGTAAGTCATTTTGCAGTGTATCAGCCATAAAAGACAGACAGATGCAAATAGGCTCCAGTATGCCAACCTAAAACACTAGAATGTAACTAGAGCTTCCAACCCCACTGTGTAAATGGGCTCACACCTGTTAGCAGTAACAGTGAGTAAAGATTATATTGTGATGTGTCAACCCTCTCTCCCCTGCTGCTGTGGACACACTGCTGTCCTCTGGAAATGTTACTTATTTCCTCCGCAGCCCTGAAGGCCTGTGGTGGGTCGGCTCCACTGATCAGCTGGAGATTTTGTTTAGAAGGGTTCTTCATGCTGTTTATGTTGCTGTCAAGCCCAGCTCACCACAGACCTAACACTGCCACCTCATTGTTTACATACCTCCATTCCAGGACATTACCATCCTCAGCTACTAATGTGCTCAGTGTGTGAGAGAGCAGTTTCTCTTTCTCTCTTTTTTTAAATAAGGTTTGTTAATTGCAGTGCTGTAAGATATGCATTGAAATTCCACCCAGAGAGACCTCTTGCTGTCAATGTTTAATTATGCCCGCATTCCTATGTAAGTAGAGTTTTAGCCAAAGGAGAGCTCTCCTTTTATGGAAGATAAGGGCAGGAACATCTTTACAAGAGAAGGAAGACTTGGGAGCTTCTGGGCTTTTGACAAGAGTAGCTTTTTGAATGCAAAAAAAGTATAAACTGGAGCAAGGTCTGCTAAACACAGACCAGTCCTCAGAGTAGCTCTTATGCCTTTCGCTGTGCATCTTCCTCGTCTGATGCGCAGTTTTATAAGACATATTTAAAATGCCAGTGGATATTTATCATACATATTTAGATTCTCTCTTTAGGACTATCCATGAAAAATAATGCAGTCTATAGAACATCCCTTTTTAAAGGATCCGCTGCTCAGGAGAGATTTCTCCAGGATAACCACTGCTTTCCCCCCAAGCTGGGTATCAAATGATTTAGCAGAATCGTCACTATTCAGTTATTGTATGTAAAAACATCTGCAGAAACACAATGTTGCATCTCAGTTTAACCCCAGATTGTATATCACAGGATAAATATATATTTTAAAAAACTATAATAATCCTAATGTAAGACTTCAAATACTGAAAGCTCACAAACTCAAATGAATTCCCGGTCTTCCAAATTTAGATGCATACTACACTGCAGATATCTTGGTGCTGGTAATATATCCCTTCAGGTAAGAATTCCAACCCACAATACCTTTGGATTTGGAGAAATTGTGCCAAGCCATTTGGGACCTTTCCTCACATATGTGAACCTCAACACAATTATCCACGTCTTTGTAACCTACAGCCTGAATTACTTTAGAGCAGGGGTCAGCAACCTCTCAGAAGTGGGGTGCCAAGTTTTCATTTATTCATTGTAATTTAAGGTTTCGCGTGCCAGTAATACATTTTAACATTTTTAGAAGATCTCTCTCTACAAGTCTATATTATATAACTAAACTATTATTGTATGTAAAGTAAATAATAGTGCAGCAAGGTGAGCGGGGCTGGCAGCTGATATCCCAGGCTGGCAGTGGGCTGAGTGGGGCCGGTGGCCAGGACCCCGGCTGGCACAGGGCTGGTGGCCAAAACTCCAGACCAGCTGCAGGCTGAGCAGGGCCGATGGCCAGGGCCCCGGCTGGCAGGGGGCTGGTGGCCTGAACCCCAGACTGGCTGTGGGCTAAGCTGGGCCAGCGGCCGGTATCCCAGGCCGGCAGCGGGCTGAGCTAGGCTGGCGGCCGGGACTCCGGCTGGCAAGGGGCCAGCAGCCGGAACCCTCGGCCAGCAGCGGGCTGAGCAGGGCCGGTGGCCAGGATCCCGGCTGGCAGCCGGAACCCCAGACTGTCAGCAAGCTGAGCGGCTCAGCCCGCTGCCGATCTGGGGTTCCATCCGCCAGCTCCTGCCAGCCGAGGTCCCAGTCACCGGCACCGCTCAGCCTGCTGCCGGCCGAGGGTTCCGTTCATCCAGGCAGGCAGCGGGCTGAATGGAGCCGGCGGCCAAGACTCTGGCTGGCAGCAGAGTGCCACTAAAAATCGGCTCGCATGCCGCCTTTGGCACACGTGCCGCAGGTTGCCGACCCCTGCTTTAAAGGGTAGTACAGAACTGATGCAGAATGTTGTGGCCCTCTCTTTTGAGTACACTGGGTCACTAAGGCTAAAATCCAGATTCCTGCACCCATCCTGAATAGCCATGCTGAATGCTGGGAAGATGAGAGGCATGCAGGTAGAATCCTGTAGTACAGCTGCAAAACTATTCCATGGATGGGAGATAGTAGTTAAACATGTATGTAAGTGTTTGCAGGAACCGGGCCTGTGTTTCAGCCTTTGTACAGGTCAAACTCCCATTGAGTTCAATAGGAGTTACAACTGCGGACTGGACTTTACATTGATGTGAGCAATCATCACTTTATATATGAAACTGACATCTTTCTGCACTTGAATCTCACAGCTGTTGCTATCAAAGTTAGGGCATGTCTGCTGCACTACCATGCAGTTTGAACTAAGAGGGTGTGAATAGTAGCGAGCACCAAAGGGCTTCATTGTAATTTTCCCATGTGGATGCTGTGGGCATAAACGTAAAGGTCTTGAGTTCACACACACACAGGAGTTACAGTGCAGCACTTTGGTGCATGCTGCGATTCACACACACCCATAGGCCGAACTGCTGGGCCGCGTAGACATGCCCTACCTTTGGCAGCTGCGGTTGTGAGATATTCCTCACAGCCCCCATCTGTGTTACTTAAAATATCCCATGACTATTTAAAAAGTGTAAAAACAAAATTTACATATAAACATCAAATTAGTTTCACACAAAGAACTATACATAAATGCATGCTGCTGTTCACATTAAAACAAAAGGCATTTTAATTTGGTTGCAAAGGATTTTGTAAACAAGAGATCTTACTGATGGTGATACTGATATGCCCTAATGAATTTTTAATGTATTTGGTTGTTTTACTGGATCATATTACAAAGAAGCTGAAGACACAGAAGTGTGGTGTTTCTTCTACTAGCCCATGTAAGAAATCCAGCAGAAGGAGGCGGGAAAATGTGATGCAGTCAAAACAGGACTTTGAAAAATAACTCTAGGAAGTGTTTAAAGAAAACGTGTTTTGTGCTGGTTTTTAGAGTTAAATTACTGTCATTGACTTTAAAACCTATATTGCTGTTTCCTAAGACTGATTGTGCCTCTTCGGATTTTTACTTCATTGCCAGTATGATACATGGGGCTATGATTTGCTGGCAGGCGGTAGGAAGTGCTCAGCTTTGAAGACAAATTAAAGGCCACAAATTGGCAATGATGTAGGATTAGATTCTCATATTAATACTTGCATGATTTTCTCTTTAAAGCCAATGGGAGCAATAGAAGAGCTTCAAGAGGAGGGTAGGGTTACCATTCGTCCGGATTTACCCGGACATGTCCTCCTTTTGTGTGCTAAAAATAGCGTCCGGGGGGAATTTGTAAAGCACTCACAATGTCCGGGATTAGCAGAGCGAGTGGCTGGGAGGGCTGCAGGGAAGTCCCGGGCTGGACTCAGGAGCAGCTGTAGAGGAGCCGGATCCGCCCTGCATTCTGAGCCGGCAGCTCCCTTGCAGCCCAGTCCAGCAGCACTGTGCAGGGCCAGACCGGGTTTTGTTGTGCAGGGCCAGGGACCGGGTTTTGTTGTGCTGGGGAGCTCAGCCACGTGTCCGGCTCGGCTGCACAGAGCCCAACACTCTGTTCTGAGCAGCAGGGTAAGGAGGTCAGGGGGCAGGAAGGTTCTGGAGGTGGCAGTCAAGAAACGGGGGGGGCTTTTTGGGGGGAGTGGAGAAAGTTTTGGGCAGTCAGGGTACAGGTAGGGGGTAGGGTCCTGGGGAGCAGTTGGGGGGGGTCTTAGGAGGGGGCAGTTAGGGGACAAGGAACAGGGAGTCTTAGGTAGGGGGTGGGGTTCTGGAGGGCAGTTAGGAGCAGGGGTCCCAGGAGGGGGCAGTCAGGGGACAAGGAGCAGGGGGGGAGTGTTTGGGAGTTCTGGGGGGGGCTGTCAGGTGGCAGGGGTGGGGAGATGGATCGGAGCAGTCAGGGGACAGGGAGCAGAGGGGTTTAGATGGGTTGGGAGTTCTGGGGGGGGCTGTCAGGGGGTGGGGAGTGGTTGGATGGGGCGTGGGAGTCCCAGGGGTCTGTCTGGGGGTGGGGGTGTGGATAAGGGTTGGGGCAGTCAGGGGACAAGAGGCAGGGAGGCTTAGATAGGGAGTGGAGTCCTGGGGGGCAGTTAGGGGCAGGGGTCCCAGGAGGGGGCAGTCAGGGGACAAGGAACGGGGGGAGGGTTGGGGGTTCTGGGGGGCGGGAAGTGGGAGGGGCAGGGGCGGGGCTAGGGCGGGGCTCCTCCCGTCCTCTTTTTTTCTTGCTGAAATATGGTAACCCTAGAGGAGGGTATACCTCATATATTATTGTTACAGTGTTGACAGACTATGCAAAAGGAAATTCTGTCAAGGGATCCCACATTAATAAAGAAGATTAAGAGGATTATCCAGCCACAAGAAATCAGTATGCTCTCCACCACGGAAGTGAAGCTGTTGAGATGGTCAACTGGTTGGACACTCCGTGGTAGAAAACGAAATGAGGTTGTGAGGGGTCAAAGGCGGGTTGGTGCAATTGAAGACAAGTTGAGGGAGGCTAGGCTACGTTGGTATGGACGTGTCCAGTGGAAACCTGAGAGTTATATTGGTAGGATGGCCCTTGCAATGATCTTGTATGGAAGACAACCAAGAGGAGACCAAATACTTGGTACATGGACCAGATATCAGCAGACCTTAGAAAGACCAATATGAATGATAGCCAAGCATCCAATCATGACTTTTGGAAGAAGACTATAAAAGTTGCCAACCCTGAATAGGGAAGTGGTAAGAATGAAGAAGATTGAGAGAGTCAAATCTTAGAAAAAATCTACAAAGTTTCTTCATATAGTAACACTTTGTTATTAGCATTCTGATGTCTGTGGTAAGTTTAAATCTCATACCAAATACTGAACAACATCAATCTTGGAACTTAAAGCAGAATAAAATTATATACACATCAATCATCCCATTTTTTTCATTCACAGATCCCATTTTAAGGATTCCTTAGCAACCTGTCAGTTATACTTTGAAAAGCTTTCTAGTTTGCCTTGAGATTTGCTTGAAAAACCCATGTGATGGGCTCAGGGCATGATGGTAACACAGTGCACAGAGAATAGCCACATTCAGAAGGGGCCACAGGCATGTGATACAGTGGGTCTTTAGAGTGTTAATGCCGGAGGAATTGACATGCTAGCACTCCATTCAATGGGCTGCTCCTTCTGGCTCATCTACAGAGCACTATTAGTACTGGTCAGGAAGCCAGGTCACTTGCCTAACTTCCTCATGAGAGAATGGGTTTAGAAATAAGAGAGGGACTTCATCGCATACAAAGACATGAAAATGGTGTCCACAAGTGAGCAGAAGGGGGAGCCTTCACATATTGGCTTTCAGCTGAGTGCCAGGCATTGTGGGAAAGGACACACGTTCCGATGTTCAGTTCTTTAGTTTAAAGAAAAGTAAAAATGAAGAGGGTCTCCTTTCCACAGAACACAGTGGGGATTGTTTCATTGATTTTTAAACTGAAATGTTTGAATAAGGCCAATCAGTACACGAAGGATGTAGGGGGTACCATATTCCCCATCTGCCTACCATCTCTTCCCCTGCAGCCCCAGGAGTAGCTCTGGTGTGAGCTGGGGGAGCTCTAAGAAGCTGCTGTCCCTTCCCTGTTTCAGCTGCTGAGCCGCTTTCCTGCTAGCTGCTTGCTGCATCACAGGGAACAGAGAAGAGAGCAATCCTGGTTGTTCTATTGCCTGCTTCCCTGCTGGGTTATAGGAGCCCCGAGGGAACTGGATAGGAGTATGATTTGCTCTGCCTGAACCTGAGGGTTGTTTGGAAATGGCCTTTACTATATTTTCATGTCTATCCTTTTCCTTAGATCCTTTGCTGGAAGATGCTTGTACTTCCATGTGTCTCACACTCAGAGGCACGTTGGGTTAGCACACAAGAGATTTGCCTTGGCAACCTGCTTCACAGGAGAGACTAAAGTTGAATTCTCACTGCAGCTGTCTGAACCAACAATCCTGAAGAGCTGGGAGGAGCGAAGTGGGGAAAAGAGGGTTGGGTGTTCTGCTCTAAACACCAAGTCAGGCAGCAAGTAACAGAGATGACTGAATACATAGTTTGAAAATGTAACATTTTGTAAAATTGCAGGATTTATCAAAGCTTATTAGCACTGTGGTGCAGGTGCCGACAGTCATGACATTCCACAATGAATGAATGAATGAGCTTTGGGCAGAAAATTAAGTGGGAAGTATGAACAGACTGCAAAGCACCCTCTCTCCTCAGCCTATGTTCCCCAAATGGTGCTTCCCAACCACAAGATCTGCCTAAACCCCTTGACTTCAGAATTATTTACATTTGCAAATGCTCCTCTCCAGATCAACTCAAATACAACCAGTAGGATGGAACCCACCTCCATGGCACGTAGGAGATGCAAAGTGTATGCAGGACTTCCACAACCCAGAGAGCCTTGTGCAGGCCATTCCCAAGGCAGTGAATTCTGTCCAAAGTTAATTTATTCACACGGTCACAGAAGCACCAAAAGGACATTTTGCAAAACTTTTTGCTTGGGTCTAACAACAGGGCACATCTCCTCAGAGAAGTGGCAAGCTACTAAAAGAGGTGAGAAAACCCAAAGGGATTAATTCCAGATCAAACACCAATTAATGTCCAAGGAAGGTTCCATTTAGGGTTCTAGACCAAGCTTTTGGAACAAACCAAACAGGATAGCAACTAAGGAATCTGTCCCCCATTTTATACTGCATGCTGAAACATGACACTCTGCTAATCTAAGTATACACATCTAGTCAGAATAGACATGTTGAATAAAGCTACTAAGTCATTATCTTGACAGAGTGCGTATTAAGGATCTCAATGTTTTAGGACACAACTTGGAGCTGGCAAAAAACAGGATAGAAATGGGAGTTGTACTCTTCCATCTGAAATCAAAATTGGGCTTCATATATGATGCAGCAAAATGGATTGAGAAAAACATATCCAAACACATAAAGGGTAGCTTCCTTCAACTCCCATTTGAGTCCTACATTTTAACATGAGGGCCAAATTTGGGTCCCTTAAATAATAACCTCACCAAGGTGATTATATCACCATGTTACCAAGCACCAATAGTGGATCACCATGACAAGAACTCCTTAGCCATTCTACAGGCCACTGCCTGGATGAGATTACCTTTTTCTTTTTTTAAATGGGAAATTATGAAATCACACTGAATAAACTTATAATGTTTAAGTGTTCTGGAAAGGGAAGCCTACTGCGCTTGTAAATTCTGATATCATAATAGTGGAATGCCACATATCCATTACGCAAGCTTTTCCATACCACAATATATGTCACCCTTTTCTCCAGCTGATCGTCTTGCTTAACCTTCTGCAGTTTCCATGGCATCATGACGATTTTGCTATATAGTAATATTTACTTTTCCCCCATCTTATAAAAAGTGTCACCCAAACCTTACTGATTTAGGATTAGTTCATGGCTGGTTCCTTGCATGGGTGCTCTAGGGAAGGTTCAAGGAGTACCTGCTCTCTCAAATGCACTGCCTACCCTTTTCAGTGCATGTGGACTGCTCCCTACTAGTGCTCCATGCAAAGAAAGGCAACCAAAGAAGATAGGAAGGGTCAGAAAGGAGGAAGGGTGATGGCTTCCCCCACATTGTACTACCCAGCAGGGGTGGCTGACCAAAGAAGGGAGCATACACTGCATCCTCCTAGGTATGCTCCCACTGTGCCTGAGGGAGCTTAAAGTCTGGTGGCTCCTTGAAGAGCAATGCATTCTGTGCTCCTACTAACAGTGCTATGTTGCACAACTTCCAACACAAGGCAATGATTAACTGCCCATTTGGCACTTACTGTTAACTAGGTAACTGGCTGAGTTAATTGCTGCTGACATTTGCACAGTATTACTAAATACCAAAGGTAGACATCATTGTAAGTATAACATACATGTGCTCCTGACTATATTGAGGTATATTCTCCTCCTCGTGCCTTCTCATAACAACTGAATATTAATATGAGTTTCCAGTATGTGTCATAGGGGTGAAAAACTCAAGTCTTTGGGGAAGAGAAGCTCCAAGTAGACTATTTTCACCAAAACCAAGACTCAGAAATAGATACCATAACAAGTAAAAGTCAGAAGTATATTGACCTACTTCCACACTTCCAAGAGTTGAATGGGGGACTTCTATTTATTAGTTTATTTTCACTATATTGTCAGAATGGGTGGGTTCCCAGAAGAGCTGGATAAACTCATCGACTTTGGTGGTTCTGCTTTCACCAAGAGAAAGTCATGTCACTTAATTATTGTTAGAAATCTAAGGATACAGTTTGTATTCTTCAGACCTTGACAAATGAGTGGTGTGGTAGAGTATGCTCTGAGATATATGCACCTCATTTTCCAGAATCCAGCCCTGGTACATATAACAGTATATCTAGTGTAATGTTTCTATTTTGCAAGAAAACTCCAGGAACATATGCCTTCCATATTGTATGTCAGAACAGAGGTGTCATAAAATTGCCAAAGCTGCATGTGGCACTTTTTGACTTGTAAGAAGAAAATTTGGTGTTAATGGATATTATGTGCATTACAGCTTCTGTGCTTGGCAATCTGTTCCCCTATTCTGGGGTCACCTACAATCTCTGCCTTGGAAATACAATTAGAATGCAGAAATATAGTCTAAGAAAATACTGAGACAGAGAGTAAAACCTCCTGAAAATGGAAAACTCCTGCCATCCTTTAAATGTAGCAGAATCTGAAAAGAACATGGAAACTTTCCATTAGCTTTCCATTAATTGAAGATAATTAAGAAAAGACAGAGTAATGATGACCTCTGAAACAGTCTTTGCCTTTGGTAATTGGATGGAATAAGTAAAGCAACAAATACAATTCAGGAAGATTCAAAGAGACAAGTACTTTTCTAAATGTTACTGACTATTCTGAACTTCTGAGCTCTCTCCTGACTTTATTTTGACAATGAGAAATTCCAATATTCAAAAAGCCTTTAGCTCTTATTTTCTGACCATTAAAGATCAATCCTATAATGACAAAGTGTTCTGTTGGATAGTTTCCAATTATGTAGTGATTGTGAAACCAATCCTCCAAGGATCATTTTTAGGTCAGTCAGACAAACCCAAGCTATCCCATCAGAGAACAGTAAATGTTATTTGTGTAGGTGACTGCATGCATGTATAAATTCTACTAAGAAATAAAAATAATTACCAGATGTTGGAGAGATTACAGACAGATTACATAGGCTTTAAACACTCATATTTCCCTGTCTATATGGCAACTCAGTGTGTTAAAATGTAATTTTTACTCCTACTGCTCTCTCGCTTCTGTTGGGATTTGAGCTCAGGGTTTCAACTCTTTCAAATATATCCCAGTTTTTACAGCTTCTTCTTCCTCTATTTAAGGTGGGTGAGGTAGGAAGAGAGATTGGTGTTAGGAACAGCACTTGCTTTCCCTTCCTCTTTCCCCATAGTGCATGACATCGCATAAAAGCTAGATAAGCTCTCTAGAAGCCTGAAGGAATGCAAGAAGCAGCTGGGGGAAATATGCAGGAATCTCTGTGAGATCCAGACCTAGCACTGGAGATTCTTACAGCACCTTGGGTATTTTTCTTTATTTGTTATAGATGCTTTAGAAATTTTGGCCCCAATTCTCTGGAGTGTTAGGGCTGTACCAGCGTGACATAAAGTAGCCCAAATGCCACTTTACGATCCCACTCACATAGTAGAATCCTCCAGTGGAGTAGAGCTGCCATAGCTGATTCTCAGGCAGCCACTTCCCAGCTCCCAGCATATAAGGGAAAAGGAGACAACACAATAGTAAAGCCCCCTGAACTGTGCCTAAGTCTTTTCTACCCTTCAACCCCCAATTACAGATCCAAAAAATGGTAGGGCAGACAAAGCCTCAGACTCTCTCCCGACCCCCACCATCCTCCTCAAGGATAAGCTTGCACGCTGATTGTATATGGAAAGGATGCTGTGCAAATTATATGGGATTTGGTTTTTGGCTGTTTGAACTCACTTTTCAAGCTCTTTGAAAATGGGGCTTTTAGGCTTTTCAAAGGTTTTCAAATTTTTGAAGTTTGATTTTTTCATCAAAAAACTGAAAAGCCCCAAAACAGGGGGGAAATTGCCAGATCAGTTGGACACCAAAATGTTTTCAGTTTTTGATTGAAAATGTTGGGGGGTTGGCTTTATGACAAAAAATTAACTAATTGAAAATTTTCAAGAAAAGCAAATACGTTCTGCAGAAATATTTATTTGGTTAAAAACCTGTTTTCTGTTCAAACAAAAGTTTCAATGGAAATTTTTCAAAGAACTCTATTTGGTATGTGATTTCGAATGCTAACAGAGGTGGTTCAAAGTAAAATGACCCCCACAATTTTCACACAGATTAGATTTTCACACACTAAAAATGGGTTTCTTTTAAGAGCTAACTGTGCATTCTGAATTGCCAAACATTTAATTTTCTGTGTGGTCATTAACAGTGGCATACATACTCATGAAACAAGTCTGAAATGTTCCTCTAAGTTTCCAGTCTATCAAGAAAAGACAAATGGTAATGCTGTTTCTGCCTGATGGGGTGGACTAGGCCCTGAGGCCCCCTGCTGGAGGCATTGTGGCCCTGCCACACACCACTCCAGAAAAGGGCAGTGGAGAGGTCCTCCAAGCTGCCTCTGTGTGGAAAGCAGCCAATCAGGACCCAGCAGACTAGTATAAGAAGAGGTGCAGAACCAGAGCAAGTTCTGTTCCTTGCTAGAGCTGGAAGAGAGTGGATGGTGCTTTGGGCTGGCTGCTGGGACTCCATCAGAACAAGGCCCTGAGACAAGGGTGAAGAATGTGCTGGAGGCACGGGGAAGTGGCCCAAGGAATTGTAGCACCAATGCCATTTATTTAAAGGGACATGGTGGAAGGCTTCTATCTATAGAGTCCTTGGGCTGGGACCTGGAGTACAGGGTGGTCCTGGGTCCCACCAGCCACTGAGTAAGTGGCCTGGACTTTGATGCAGCCCAGAAGGGGAACTGAACATTCTTAGTGGCTCACCTGAAGAGCTGGGGCCAGAAGGAGCCCTGGGGGATGTGGCCCACACTAGGGCCAGAACTGCTTAAAGAGCAGGAATAATTCAAGGGAGCCCAGCAGGGGCTGAGAGACAGTTTGGACCAGGTTACTGTGATAGGCCCTGCTGGACTGATTGAAAAGGGAGCCCCAGGACTGGGCTGCAGATCGAAGGACCTTACAGAGGGTGCTGAAATAGGCCCCTTGTTGGACTTATACCCCAGAAGGGGTTTTCTTTGTTTTTATCATGCACACAGACTGTGTGTGACTCCACCAGAGGGCTGAGTCACCGAAGACCCAACACAAACAGGTAGAGAGAGAGTGCAGGCACACACACTTGGCCAGGGGGCACTCATGAGAGATGAGTGCCACCCCATTACACTGCCTTACAATATCATTTCATTTTGAGAACAATTAATGTCAGAACTGCCACTCATTCACATTCAGTTCAGCAGTATGTTAGGTTTTAGTATGTCTAGTGGTTTAACACAGTGATTTGCATTGCTAAAAGCAACACCTGGATACAGACTGTATAACCCCGTGACAGAGGATCATAACAGAAATGAAGGATTTGTTCCCTTCCTGTTTGGAATGGGTGCTGCTGGGCACTGCTTTCCCACAGTTCTGCCCAACTACCTTACCATATACGGATCACATAAGCCATCTATGATGTGAAATACATCATCAAAGCACTGGAAAAGAAATGTCAGATAACATTGTAGTCATTGACATTGCACGGGGATCCAAGTAGATAGAATGTAAGTTACCTGAGTTGGAATGGGCCAGGACACTGACACCCCTTCTCTAACTACTCAGAGTACAGTTGTCAGGGCCATATAAATACATTAGGCAGATTAGATAGAGAGATGATCAATTCTCTTTTATGAGAAGCTGATTGAGATCTCTCATGGCCACAGATGGTTGGAATCTTGGTTTGTATCAAACCAGTAGTGCCATTAAGAGATACTGAGCTGTTGTTTCAGTGAATCTGGCTGTATTCGGTCATCAGAACCGCAGAGCCACCCTCTGCAAAATTTAATAATACTCCTTCTGACAATTCAGTCCTATACATAGGTGCATTTATTCTCAGTGAAAACTGACTTCCGCTTTATATCGATTGCATTCATGTTCCCAGGGGTTATATTTTTCTGTTGCTGGAAGTCACTGGATCATTCAGCAGGCTCTCCAGAAACATGAAGCCCTTGAATAATCTACTGTCATTATCTCTTCTCAAACATCACATTCATCCTTTATCAGTAGGGGAAAAAATAACATCAATGAATCAAGACCCATTGCCTCTTAGAGCAGATTATATGGGAATTCAAATGTCCTTGTAAAATTCACAGACTCCTAAGTTCACAGGAACAGCAGCAGAAGAGGAAAACTGCTCCACATCCTGTAGAGAGGAAATGAAAGGTATCAGGGAGAGAAGAATGTGCTGTGCGGTGCGAAAACTCTATTTTGATCCTTGATGCTGCACATCTGCCACATTTTTGTGTAGAATCACCCGACTTAGTGGGAGAATATAGCATCTTCAGTCTCATATTCCAGACTCTATCTGTCTAAACTGCCAGCTGTGGGAACACCCACAGGAAGCATTGGACCCTGGAAGAAAGTGTGGGAGTATATCCTGTGGGGACAGATAAAAAGTCAGAGCAGGGCTATGGGAACCTCTTCAGAACAAGCATGCAAATGTAGTTTCACAAGTTCAAGTCCCAACTGTTTGTTTAGGGATTTTTGTTATTTGTTGCTTTTTATTTGGCTTTAACTCAATTTCTATAAATGTATCTCAGTAAAAGATGAATGGAATCAAAACCATAAAGCATTTTTTTATTCTTCTCTTCGCTGTCAGTTCAGCTGACTGCACAAAATGCCATACCTTTCTTTTTTCACACTTCAGGATAGAAGAATTGCCACGGGGCACAGACCATTGGCCCATCTATTCTAATATCCTATTTCCAAGCAAGACCAATTTGGGTAGTATTACAGCAGAGGAACCCGCCTTTTTTTCATAGTGTGGAACACACCTTAATAGAGAGATTGTCTCATGGTCACCACTCCCCCACACCTTCTCCCCTCTGCCCCCCAATAGGCAACCACACAATTATCCTGGTAGCCACTACAGCAGAGGTCCCCAAACTATGGGGCACACCCCCTATGAGGGTTCAGAGGAATCTTCGGTGGGGGCATGGCAGGGCCCTCTCTGCCCCCAGCTCTGCTCCAGTCCCTCCCACCCTGCAGCCACATCCCCGGGTCCCAGCCCTGCTTCTGGTCCTGTCCCCAGCCTTGGCTGGGAGCAGAGCCAGGAGCAGAACCACACCTGGCCCCAGGCCCAGCTACCGGCCCAGATGTGGCTCCGCCCCTGCCCCCAGCCTCGGCCCCAGATGCAGCTCCATCCTTGACCCCATTCCCAGCCCCAGGCCCACTCCTAGCTGCAGTCCCAGCCTGGGTCCTCCCTTACCCCATCCACTTCCCCCCCACCCACCTCAAGCTACAGCCCCACTCCCAGCCCCGGCTCGGGAGGGGGAGAGGGCGTGAGCAGGGTAAGGGGGGACACGACCCTCAAAAGTTTGGGGGATCACTGAACTACAGCAATTGCTTACATGGAAAAGTAACACTGGGAAACAATTTCATATATTGTAATGATCTTTAAAATGAATTAGGAGCTAGAAGTAAGTAGAAGGAGCCAATATCGTGTAAACTGCCCACTCTCCACCGTTTCTTCACAGAATGCCAGCAAGTGCTCAGGGGCTCCTCTGCTCTGAAGAAAGGCATAAACCCCCTCAGTGCACCTAGTTTTATACTATTATGCATTGGGGGGAAGTTTATTACATACCTCAATTATATACCCTAAAGTCTGAGGCTTGATGGTCCTTAGGAGATCCTGATTCAATTCCCTCATTTAACAAGTCATTTAGCCTCTCTCTGTGTGCCTCAGTTCCCCATCTGTAAAATGGGGATGATAATAGCAGTTCACTGTCTCACAGGGGTGCTGTGAGAATGAATACATTAAAAATATTGTGAAGTGCTTTGAGATCTACTGATTAAAAGTGCTAAAAGCTAAGTATTAGTAGTAGTATCATTTTTATCATACTTAATATAATTGTAGACTGGTTTAAATTATTTTAAGTGTCTGATTGTTTTTGAGTCTATTTGCTAGCTAGCTATTTTTGAACTCATATCCTATGGAAATAGGTCCCATCGGTTAATTATAAGGAAATAATAATTTACCCAATATAAATTTTTGAGTGTGCCTTATTCCAGTATGGTGGGAAAGGGTAGACAGGAGTTCTCAGTTGGCCTTCTCTCTACTATCTCTTATTTTGTATATAGTACCTCTGTTATATCATCTCTTGTAGTCAAAATGAGGCCATATCATAATTATAATACACCTATATAATATTTTCCTTGTAATTCTTAATCCCCTTTTAAATGTACCTAACATATTATTAACTGCATGGAATAGTGAGAGCAGACATGCATTCAGCTGTCCATGGTGACTCCTAGATCCTAGAGAAGGTTCAGGGAAGGGCCATAGGAATGATTAAGGTTTGGAAAATATGCCTTGTGGTGATATACTCAAGGAGATCAATTTATTTAGCTTAACAAAGGGAGGGTAGGGGATTTGTTCACAATTTAAAAGTACCTACATGGGGAACAATAATTAGATAATGGACTCTTCAATCTAGCAGAAAGGGATATAACAGGATCCAAACTCTGGAAGTTGAAGTTAAACAAATTCAGCCTGGAAATAAGGCACACATTTTTATCATTGATGGTAACTAACCCCTAAAACAATTTACCAAGGGCTGTGGTGGATTCTTCATCACTGGCAATTTTAAAATCCAGTTTGGATGTTTTTCTAAAAGATGTTTTTCTTAGTTCAAACAGGAATTAATTCATGGTGTGTATTATACAGGAGGTCAGACCAGATGATCACAGTGCTCTCTTCTGGCCTTTTACTCTAAGAATCCCTGAATCTTTTTTCCTCAGAACCCATTCACATGAAAGAGTCATTTAAAGCAATTGTTCAATGTGCATTACCATGCCCTTCTGATGTTGTTCTCTTTTCAAAAGAGAAAAACACCAAGAGTAGAGTAGTAGTTTAAAGAAGCAAACTTTCGACAAGTTTTAATGCAGTGTGGAGAATTGGTGACCATCTCTCAAAGCATCTTTTGAATCCCCAAATGCTCATGGGAAATATTCTGAAGGCATAAATAGAATGCAGATGTTGGAGAATGCATCTTAGAATTCTGCTGAACATATTACCCTACTGGGAGGCTGCTCTTAGTCTCCTGGGACATTCCTTAGAGAGCCCAGCTGATTGTCTCATATCAAAACATGTCCAAGCTACATTCCAACTGAAAGAAAATAGAACAGGGGTACTCTGACCAAATATAAATCAGAAGGCTAAAGGGCAGTTTATCTTCCTTCTTTCTACTCTTTCTTTTCTCCCCAACAAATAGTTCCCCAAGGGAAACAGAGCACAGGGTAAGCGACTGCCAAACATGATGACTCAGGCACTAGGCACTGTCCGCAAGTGCTTCACAGATGGCTGCTGGATGGGAAGTTCACAGCTTTCAGCACTACAGACCTCACTTTGTTAACGTCAGTGCCACATTACTTCTGATCTCCTGTCAATTCCTTACAACATCATTGTGTCCCATTATAAGGTCAAAATCAGAATTCTATAACTAATGCCATGGGCAAATAAAAAAAGATAAGAGAGAGTCCAAGCCAACCTAAGAGAGAGTGGAGAGGACTACAGCTAACACAAAAACATTGCTTAAAAGATTATCTTATCTCCAGTGAAAAAACTACTACCATATATTTAAAGGGGGGACAAGCTGATGTTCCAAAAGATGCTCCAAGAACTGAAGTGCCTTGGCAGAGTAATATATGAATAGATGGTATGAAAGCAACTGTGCTATGCCGAGCTTATTGGTTTGCTTCTTTTTATAACATCCTTTTTCTTTCAGTTTGCTTTATGTTCCCAAAAGTTTGACAATCCCCAGGATGCACATCTGGACATGGGCAGGTCTTCTGGGAATGGCATACGGTATGTACTTCTCTAGTACTGTATGTTTACACTCAACACTGGAAAAGTCCTCTGTAAAAAAACAGTTAATTCTCCCCTCCCCCCATGTAGACAAGTTCAGGAAAAGCCCTGTAGAGGCCTGCAGATCATGCACTATGAATCAAGCCATCACAACTGTAAACAAAACATATCATGGGAAATGTGAACTAGCCCTTCCTCACATACATGCAAACACAAACCCAGCTGCAGGGGATAAAACAAGAGGGATAACAAATTGAGAAGAAACAGGTCCAGAGTATTTTTTTTCCTTTTAGGATTCATCAGCTGTATCATCCATAGTGGCTACAGGAAAAACGCCTACTGCAGCTGTCTTAAAGTGGAGAAAATTGGTTCAGGAGAAATGGGTGTAGCTGCTTGTTTTTATGGGTTCTATTACGTTTCAAAGACACTCCATGCAACATAACAATACATTGGAATCTGGGCCTGATTCTCCTCTGACTTACATTAGTGCAAATTAGTAGTAATTCCACTCAAATCAATGGAATCACCTTGACATTAAACTTTGCAAGAGAAAAATGAGACTTTTTGCCTCTAAATACCCAATTAAGTGTCACAGAATGATTAAAACTACCACCATAGCAGTCAACCCAGTTCCCTTTTTCCCTCCATTTAAGTGACTTGACCAAGGTTATACAGGAAATCTGTAGCTAAACTAGGAACAGATTGCAGGTCGCCTGTGTCACAGTCCAGGGCCCTATCCACTAGACCAGTGGTTTTCAAACTTTTTCCCCCGTGACCCAGTTGAAGAAAATTGTTGTTCCCCTGACCCAACATAATTATATCTTTTGACTAGATATTAAAATCATAATATTGCAATACATTCCAGCTTAACCCACTTTACATAACTAACAATAGACACTAGCCTTAGTAAGCCTATGGTAAGGAGTGTGCGAGGTGGCCCAGGGTAGGGCTGAGGGTGGGGTGTGGGGGTGAGGTCTCTGTCTGGGGGTGAGGGCTCTAGGGTGGGGCCAGGGATGATGGGTTCAGGATGCAGGAGGGGGCTCAGGGCTGGGGCATAGGGTTGGGATGTGTGGGGGGTGAGGGCTCTGGTTGGGGGAGCGGGCTCTGGGGTGGGGCCAGGGATGAGGAGTTTGGGGTGCAGGCAGGCTGCCCCAGGGCTGGGACCAGAGGACTCTCCCTGCCGATAGCAGCTAGCTCCAGGGGAGGGGCCTCTTTCTCTCCCTGCCGGCAGGTACCACGGAGCTCTGGGGGAAGGGTCCCTCTCTGCCCGCTGGCAGCAGCGAGCTCCAGGGGCGGGGTAAAGGCCCACAGCAGCCCTGCAAGCCCCAACTTGCTCCTCTCCCCAGTTCCCGCCCACCCCCACCTCTCTCCTCTCCAGGTCCCTGCTGCAAGGCCCTTTAGAGCTGCTGCTCGGCAATGATCGTTATAATTTGAATCAGCCAGGCAACCCAGTGCCTGACATTCCACGACCCAGTACTGGCTCACGATCTGTACTTTGAAAAACACTGCACTAGACAATCCATTCTCTCTGGTAATTCCTTTCATAGAGAATGTCATTATTTCAAAAATTGGTGTCATGCCAATTCAGAACATATCCCAGCATTTTGAAATTCACCTTGAAAGGGGATGAAGACATAATTCTGGGGCAGTCCCCATGACGAGCTGTCCTGGAGTCACTGGCCCTGAAAGCCCTGGGGTCTGTTGTAATAATTGGGCCTACAAATTTGCCTTAATTGTGAGCTCAGGTGTAAGAAATAAGTGAAAGTTCATGGAATACCACAATAACCAATAACAAATGTTAATGGGAAAAGGTGTAGAAGCAAGGCAGACAGATTGAATTAGTACAAACAAAAAGAATATAATTCAAGGACTATGTTAAGATTATTACTGGTAAATAAGAGAAGCAGAGGACCAGAAATAAATGAACCAAAATTGGTATGTCAGAAATTAGGCCTAATTAGTGGACAAAATAATAGGGTGTGGGCTATTCCGCCCATCAGCCCCTTTGGGGGTCCTTAAAGAAAGAGACTTTGGGAGAAAAATTGGCAACTGGAACAAGCTTCATCCTCATGTCTGCCACCCCCACCATCTCCTGGGAGCTCAGGCCTTAATCATCCTGATTCTGAATGATATCCTGACCAGACCAGACCAGAGAGAGGGACCAGCAAGACACCACCACCTCTATTGGTGCTGGCTAAATCTCAGGTACCACTATTGGTGCTGGCTAAATCACAGGTACCACTCAAGATATGAGAATTTTTCTTCCACCATCTCCCCACATGTTCTTTTCCTTTCCTACCTTAGTTCTTCTCTTTCCTATCCCCCTTCCTTTTTTCCTTTGGTCTAATCAGAGTCTGGCTTAGCTGGCCAGGACTGCATATTTTGCAACACTGCTGTGAGTCTGTGATCAGAGTCAACTAAAAGCAATGCCCTAAACAGACTGATGCTGGTACATATTTGTCAGGTGGCTGATAAGACTATGTCTGTTCCTGTGTTTTTCCAGCATTGAGGCTGCAAGTGACAATCAATGCCAGAGACAGAAACTGCATTTTCTATCTTTGTTGTTCTTTTCTCTCCCCTCTTGTGTATATGTGTCTCGTTTTGTCTTGTAGGAAATGAGATTGGACTTTAACAACAACAGCAGTAATAACAACAGCTCCAGCACATCTCAGACAACTTCATCTCTTTTCCCCAACAAGGACAGTAACTACCTAGCCAGATTGCGCAGGGAAAAAAAAGCTGTGTGATCATGGAGGACTTCAATTTGACTCTCATATTGTAAGTACTAACACATCCTTGGAATTTCTAAATATTGTAGATGACAATTTCCTAACTTAAAAAATGCAGTATCCATCATGGGGAAATTTGATATTAGACTTTGTCTTGATAGATAAAGAGGAACTGATCACATAATTAAAAAATAATAGTAACTTAGGTGCAAATGATGATGATTTGATCACATTTATAATATACAAACTGAATAAAGTCCAGACCAGTGATATATACACTTGGTGCTTTGAAAGGGCCAGTTTCTCAAAGCTGAAAACAATTATAAACCAATCAGCAGGAGGGGAGAATTTAACCAGAAAAAATGTGATTGATAATGAGGAATTATTTAAAAACACTTTACTAGGTGTCCAAAAAGGAGGGGGGGAAGGAGGGATAGAGAGAATGAATATAAATCAGAAGCTAGGAATTGAAGAAAATTGATAAGGGAAGGAAAGTGACACAAGGAGAAATCTATGTCCAGCAGAGTTAGAGACAATAAAGAGGAGGTTTTTTATTTATATTAGGAACTAAAAGAATCCTTACAATGGTATTAGTCCATTACTAGATTGAAATGGTAAAATTATCCATAATTCAGAAAAAGCAGAAGTGTTCAATAAAAATATCTGTTCTGTATTGGGGAAAAAACAATGATGTAGTAATATCATATGATAACACTCTTTCCATTCCACTAGTATCTCAGGAGTATGTTAATCAGTAGCTACTAAAGTTAGACATTTTCAAATCATCAGGTCCAGCTAATTTGCATCCAAGGAACACCAGAGAAGTTCCAGAAAACTGGCCAATATTTTAAAAGGGTAAACCCAGGTAATGGATGACCCAGGTAATTATTGGCCTGTCAGTCTGATGTCGATCCCAAGCAGGATAATGGAGCAGCTAATATGGGACTTAATTAATAAAGAAATAAATGAGGATAGTATAAATAATGCCAATCAACACAGGTTTATGGAAAATAGATCCTATCAAATTCACTTGGGATTTTTTTTTTGAGCAGATTACAAGTTTGGTTGATAAAGATAATAGTGCTGATCTAATATATTTAGACAACATTGTAATTAAAAAGATAAAAAGATATAAAATTAACATGGCATGCAATAAATGGATAAAAACTGGCTAACTGATAGGTCTTAAAACATAACTATAAATGGGGAATCACCATTGAATAGGTGTGTTTCTAGTGAGGTCTTGCAGAGATGAGTTCTTGGCCCTATGCTATTTAACATTTTTATTAATGATCTGGAAGAAAAATCATCACTGATAAAGTTTGCAGATGACACACAAATTGGGGGACTGGTAAATAATGAAGAGGACTAGTCACTGACACAGAGCGATCTGGATCCCTTGGGAAGCTGAGCACAAGCAAACAATGTGTTTTAATAAGGCTAAATGTAAATTTACACATCTAGGAACAAAGAATGCAGACCATACTTAAAGAAATGGGGGACTCTATCCTGGGAAGCAGTGTCTCTGAAAAAGATCTGGGATGTTGTGATAGATAGGGCAAATGCAATGCTGTGATGGAGTGC
Source organism: Chrysemys picta bellii (assembly GCF_011386835.1). Lineage (NCBI taxonomy): Eukaryota > Metazoa > Chordata > Testudines > Emydidae > Chrysemys > Chrysemys picta. The sequence continues at coordinate 219,006,514 of NC_088792.1, read as the reverse complement.
CAGGAGTGAACAGGTTAGCCTACACTCTGATCACTCAGATGTCAATTAGTTCTTGAGAAAGCTGACAGAGGTAATTAGTAATCAGGCTGGTTGGCTGGATTGGATAAGGAACCAATTAGGCCATCAGCCCAAGGTCAATAAGGAGGCAGAAAGGAAGTCCCATGGGGGACAGTAAGAGAGGGGGGACTAGAGCTAGGTTAGCCCAGTTATACAGAGGCCTCTAGGGAGGGACACCTCTGCTCCCCTAAGGTCCTGGGGAGAGGGCCAAAAAGTGCTGTTGGTGCTATAAATAGACTGTTGTATGGGAATCGTTGTAGAAATGGAAGAGGGAACGTAAAATAAAAGGATATGGTGAAGACACAACCACTAGAGTCTGTGCAGTTTCTGCAGGGAAAAAAGTGGGAGAGAAGCCACTCCCTGTGACAGATGTATAACCAGGGAATCTTGAGTAGGAGTAGAGAGATTATTTTACTTCATTATTTGGCACTAGTGTGACCACTGCTGGAATACTGTGTCCATTTATATGTCTGCAGTTCAAGAAAGATGTTGATAATCTGTAGAGGATTCAGAGAAGAGCTGCAAGAATGACTAAAGGATTAGAAAACATGCCTTATGGTGATAGACTCAAATAGCTCAATCCATTTATCTTAACAAAGAGAAGGTTACGGGGTGACTTGATTACAGTCTATAGATACCTACATGGAAAACAAATATTTAATAATAGGTTCTTCAATCTAGCAAAGATAGGTGTAATACGATCCAATGACTGGAAGTTGAAGCTAGACAAATTCAGACTGGAAACAAGGCATAAGCTTTAGCAGTGTGAGTAATTAACCATTGGAACAATCTACGAAAGGTCATCCTAGATTTTCCGTCACTGACCATTTTTAAATCAAGATTGATGTTTTTCCAACAGATATGCTCTAGGAAGTATTTTGGGGAAGTTCTATGGCTTGTGGTGTACAGAAGGTCAGCCTAGATGATCACAATGGTCTCTTCTGGCCTTGAAATCTAATCTATGAATCTACAAATTTGCAATACTACCTAAGAAATTGTCAAACAAGGGGTTTCTTCCTTCTAGGGTGACCAGATGCCCCGATATTAGGGGCTTTGTCTTGTATAAACAATTATACCCACCCAATCCCACCCAAAAAAGGGTCCCGATTTTTTGCACTTGCTATTTGATCACCCTACTTCCTTCTAAATATTGTCTCCAGCTAAAAGGAAAGGGAAGTTGTTAAAATAAAAGCCTTATTTAATACTTGTATGCAGTGTAGTTGTAGCCATGTCAGTCCCAGCATATTTGAGAGACCAGGTGGGTGAGGCAATATCTTTTATTGGACCAACTTCTGTTGGTGAGAGAGACAAGCTTTCAAGCCACACAGCGCTCTTCTTCAGGTCAGGGAGTACCTTTCCCAGCCTGGAAGTAGAGCTCCGTGTGGCTTGAAAGTTTGTCTCTCTCATCAACAGAAGCTGGTCGGTACAATAAAAGATTTCACCTCACCCACCTTGCCTCTTTATTTAATACTTTACATTTCACATGTTTTAACTGCTTTTCCTCCTTTAATAAAAGTTCAAAAGGATTTTTCAAGGTGTGTAAGCAGGCTGAGGTCTCTGTATAACAAAGCCTTGTTTAAAACTGTTTAATGCTGGAAAGTGACTGAGTGATGTTAACACCTTTGGGCCCACATAGTCCATCTAAATTACTACAACAGGTCCCCAGCCTCAGGGCAGGCCAATAATGGACTGTCCTATTCTGTATGATGGGCTGTTCTGGCACTGCAGGACCTAGAAGCCCAGGCTTCTCAGCAGAATGCCAGGTGAGTGGCTGAGGAGCCCAGCAGGCAAGTTGGCATGATACCATGACAGTTTATATCAGAAACCTGCCTGGCAGACAGGTTTCAAACCGTGCCTGATTTCCAGAGGAACGTTGTGAAAATGGAACCATCTCTGCAGAGCGTTTCAATTTCCATAAATCAGAAAATTCCAGTGAAAACCTATTCTGTCAGAATTTTTCTGACTAGCTCTACTTCCTGCCACATATAATGATGCTGCAGGTTTTCTCCGAACCCCAAAGTGCTATATTAAGATCAGTAAAGTACCATTATCCCCATTTTGGAAAACTGAAACCCAGAGAGGTAACGTGGCTTGCCTATGGTCAAACAGTGAAGCGGTAGCAGCATTGAAAATAGTTCCTATGTCCCCTGACTCCTAGCCCCCTGCTCAATCCACCAGACCTTAGCTGCTGTAATGTATATCTACATGGTTAGATTTGCTTTGAATGTCTAACTATCAGGAACTCCCATCTAGTATGGGCGTGTATGTGAAACGGGGTGGAGGCTAGAAAAGAAAAGGCCAGAATTATTTTCAGAGGTTTCCATCCTGGGCTGGCAAAAACAATGCACTGTGCTGAGACAAGGTGTTATTTTTTGCCTTTAAGTGCACCCTCCCTTTTAAGTCTTTTCTTTCTTAATAAAGTATCTGAGGTCATACTATTGTCATTAGAGCTTGGCGAGTGCTCAGCATCTGTCACCGTGGCAGCAGGAGTGTGCCTGGTGCCAGTCCTCGTTGTCACGACAGCTGCAGCAGTGTAAGGAGAAGGGCCTTGCAGGATGCAGGACAATACTGGGAAGGAAAAGGAGGGAATCCTCGACCTTGGGCCAGGGCCTGGTGGCAGACTATTGAACCCTGTGTGTCTCGACAAGCCACAAGGAGTAAAAATTCTTGGAAGCTGCAAAGGTTGCAAGTGAAAACAAAAGATTCTATCATGTAGGAAATAGAACAAAATGCCGAGCAAATTGTTTTATTTTCAGAGATAAAACAAGCAGAGAGCCTTCCACTAGGGTCAGGAGCACTCTGTATCCTTCATATTGAACTGACAGCAGAGAAGGGGGTGGGGAAAAGCAGGCATGGATTTGATTGCAGGTAGCAAATTGTTCCACAAAGATATGGCTTTTTAAACCTTAAATTGAAGCTTCTGGGGAAGAATTTCCATTCAAAAAACGAACAACTGAGTCCCTTATCAGAATTTACACAAATAACTGTACTAAGACGAGGCCCTGAAACATAAACTCTTGTGTCAGGGACCCAGTCTGAGGCCTGAAGCCTGAACCAAAGTACTTCCAGGCATTACTAAGCAAAAGCTGGGCTGTGAGCCAGAGGCGGGCCCTGCTCACAGAAGTTGGCGAGAAGAGGGTTGCTAGAAACAGGTGCATCCACACATAAGTGCTAATAAGGGGAACTTGTGCCAAGATGGCATCAGAACACTCCACAGAGATAATGAGGAACAGGCAGGTGCATCTTAAAGACAGGATCAAAAGGACTCACTCATACCAGGAACTAATATGTATTTGGGCCTGACCCAGCAAATTAATTTATTCATGAGAGTGTAGTCCTTACTCATACAGATAGGGAGAACAAGGTATGCTCCAATTTGGGACCGCAGCAACAGGCCATAAATGTATTGTCATTTGCCTGTATTCGCTGGTGTGGACTTGCCAATTTAATGGATTGCCTACATTGTAGAGTATTTTCTGTCTTCTTTACCTTTGTTTGTAACAATGAAGTTTTAAAAAGTGGTCTGGACTAGAAGTTGCCTGGCTATTTCTTTCTCTGTACTGCAATACTGTTCATTTTTGACTGCAGGTTATGATTGTAATAATAATAATTAATAGCTCTGTTATATAGTACCTTTTGTTCCAAAGCATCCCAAAGTGCTTTCTTAACTATATGTAGTTTGAATCACTTTAACCAACTTGTGGGTGTTCCTTTAGGACTGGAAGTGAAGGAGTATTTCATATCCAAGTGAAACTACAAGTGGAATTTTGGGTAGACAGAATATTATCCAAAGTGGAATGTGGCTTTAACTCTAAGATTAGCACCCCTTACTATTTTGAAAAGTTCTTTGGAATTTTTAATGACCACAGGTGGCCAGAACCACAATTTTATCTAATTGAAGGGTACACCAAGATAGTGGAGAACTGGAAGGTGCCATCGGCTGACTCTCTAATGTCACATCTGAGCTTTTCTTGGAGACTTCCCATCAAAGGCCTGATTCTGCTGACAGTATCTAACAAAATCATTGGCCAAGGTGCTATTACTACAGACTAGTAGTACTTGTTTATACTATTCTATTCCATAAGTGACAAAGGTAATCCCTTTCAAAAGTGAGGTTTTTTCATTTGCTTACACAGTTTTTGAGCTCACAAAACTCTAAATCACTGTCTCCATTACTAATAGAGGAGACAGGGCCAAGAAGTCAGGTGATTTTGTGACACAAGAGACTCTCATGTTTCAGGAGAAGGATCTGCACATTTAAATTTTTTGTCAGCAACTTGGGCTGCATTATTCTTTGTGCAGATAGCATAACCTGCAGATTTCTTTTTTAAATTTTACAGCCATGCTGTTTTCTTCTTCTCCTCCTCTGCTACTCTCCTCCACCTCTTGGACCCACTGACAAAAGATCCCCTTATCCTTAAAGCAGAGGTGTGAATAGAAGCAGGCTAAGGCTGCATAGACTTTCACTCACCTTTTACCAGCTCCGTCATCTTGGACTCAGGCATTCTCTTATTCTCCTGTCTGATTCAGCTTGAGTATAATTTGAAGGAAGGAGAACTTGTCACACAGTTCCCCCTACTCTCTACAGTACTGTACAGTCAGTCATCAGGAATGACTAAGAGCCCAGTTTCTACAGTCAGGCAATGAAAGAGGGGCAACCCCAGTATTCACTGATGGCAGGTGCTGTGGTCTCCTGAATTATTTCCAACATAGAGTAGGGTGGTCTCCATGTGGATTGTCCCTCTCTAGTTATGCTATCCCTATCTGGAATGATACAGTGCTTTCGAAGCTGGGAGACACGTCCCTGATGCAGCTCAAAAATACAGAAGAATGACATTGGTAAGGGAATAAATGGAACTCATTTAATCTAGCATCCGGTACTATAGGACACAGGACAGAGAATAATAAAATATTAGAAATTGAAACAGGGTGGAAAGCTTATGATCCACTCTTCCAAAACGTAGGCTGGTTGCCTCTACAATCTGCATCACAGTCAGAACGCAGGAAAGAGGTGAATACTTTTATTCAGTTCTGATACAAAATAGGTACACTGAATGACTTAGGACAAGTGTGTGTGGCATGTATGTTTCCAGCCATGCCTACAGCAAAAAGATTTGCATGGCACACACAAATCTGCTTCCTCAGTCCCTTGTATCCTGTTTAATCTCATTTATGCTTGTGGTGTAGTCCATTTTATACCTTCCTGGTAGTAAAACAGAAACAATTCATTTTCTTGGCTGCTCATAAAATTTTCTACACATTTATTCTAGAGAAGAAAAGGAAGGAGTGGGGGAGTGAATGTGGCATTGGCTTTGTGACTGTGGTTTTTTATTTCCATAAACCTTAGAGCACAAGAATGCATGAGATATTTACACAAATCTTTCCACAATTCCTGTGGCCTTTGGGAGCATTGCATTTGCATGACTTCACCTCTGTGGCTGGGTTGTGCTTTCTCAGCAGCATTGCCTGCAACAAAGAGTAATCCTGGCCATTCCAGTGGTTCTTCCTCTCATATCCTATCTCATCATTGCCCATCTAACACAAGCCTTGTTATGATACCAGGAGTTCTGTCTAGCTTGCTGCCCAAATTCCCAGTGATGGGATGGAGCGTTTCCCATCATTCTTCCTAATTATTTCTTTTGGAGGTGAAAAAGGTGAAACACTATTTCAAGGAAGAGTAAAAGTTGCTTGTCATTCACACCATGATAAAAATATCTCACTGGGGGAAATGCTGCTTTTAAAGTTTACTAAAATGACATGAGGAAATACTTGACAAAACCATAATGAAAAGTGGAACCATTAATGTTAAATTATGCCTCAACAACTCATACTATCCAGTTATGTCCCATTCTCTTGCATCTCAGATTGATGAGGATGAAAAATCTGATGGAAGCAGCATGTCCAAGTGGATAGACCACTGCATTAGGCCTCAAGAGACCAAGATCTTCTTCCCAGGCCAAATTTTGGCTAAGCTATTTTACCTCTCTCTGCCTGTTTCTCAATCAGTAAAATGGGGCTAATAATGCTTACCATCCTTTGTAGAGTGCTTTGAGATCTATGTATGCTATGTAAGAACCGGGCATTGTTATCCCCTGAATGAGTCACTCAGCAGGTCCTCTGCTTGCCAGTAAAGGAACTAAAGTTATAATTTCCAAAAGGTCTTCCTACAGAGTCTTCCTATTTTTCTAGCTGCAATCTTTTGGCTGTTTTACCCAAGCATGGAAGCCCTAACTTATTCAATATTAGTGTAGAAAATCTTTTCCAAGTAGAAACAAAGTGCACACTTAACGATTATGAAAGCTTGAGGTGGCAATCTTGCATTCTACAGCAGGGCCAATTTTCTTAAAGTTGTGTTCAAAAGGATGCTGCATATCTCTTATCCACTCTGAATGCACTCTGGTTGTGCAAGATCTAGTCCAGAGACAGGAGTGACAGTAAATTCATTTGCAGGAATTAAAAACTTGGTATCACAACCAATGAGGCAGAGCCCAGCCACAGGTGGCTTGTAAAATCAGCTTCATCTCTCTAGAAAAATACCCAGCATTCAGACTCAATTCTGCTCCCATTGTAGTCAGCGAGTTTTTCTATTTACCTAGGCCCTTATTTTATCTTCCTTTATTATGAATAATCTTAAACTATTTGATGTTGGCCAATGGCTATTTTAAACTGTTATTTTCCAGGGGAAAAGCAGACAGTGGCACTTCAGAGGGGAACAGGAAGTTATATTATGGTTCAGCCTGAGACACTCCAGTGACTCTTTGAAAGTGTTGAAATTACAGGTTTATGACATACAACGTGTTGAAATACCATGTTACTGCAATACTTGATACAATATGAACTTGTAATTTCAACACTTTCTAGGTCTTTCGTAAACACCAAACTTGACCAGAATGAATGTAACTACCCTAATGTTCTATAAAAATGTCCAAGACTATATTGCAGAATGGAGACCCCATTTATTTCCCAGTGTTGGAACGATACAGGACATGGTCCCACTTTATTCCACTACCCACAAGTTAGGTTGTCATTCTCAAAGCAAGTGTTATGTTGTACAGAATTTTGTTCAAACTGATATGATTCAGCAGAAATGCCTGGTTCAATAAAAGTGAAGGAGGAATGGTAATTTTTGGTCTTGGATTTTTTAATAAATACATTCTAATAAGAATAGGATCAAATGTTCATCGAATCAGAGAAACAAGAGATGGAAAAGATTTGCCAAGTCATCTAGTCCATCCCCTTAACAGTGCAGAAATGCAGAATAGAAGTGGTCTGTGCAAACAGGCTTTGCACCCTCAAAAGGAGCAATTGTGCATATACCTGCGTGATTGTGTGCCTCACTTGTGCACAGTGTTGTTGTAGTTGTCTTGGTCTCAGGATATTAGAGAGACAAGGTGGGTGAGGTAATATCTTTTATTGGACTAACTTATGTTGGTGAGAGAGAGAAGCTTTGGAACTTACACAGAGCTCTTCAGGTCACACACACATTTCTGTACACACACATTTCTGTCTGCGCACACCCATCTTTAGAGATACAATAGGTGTGTGTGCATTGTTGTCAGAACAGAGCACCCATTACATCCTTTTTTGACATTCTGGCCCTCATAAATTATCTTTTGCAGTCACTGGTTTCTTATTTTGCGTTGGTGCCTTTTGTTCCATAAAGTAAATGTACGGGTTTCCTGCATCTGCCTCTCAAGTATCTGGGACTGGCCACTGACACAGACAAGTTACTGGATTAGATGGACCTCTGGTCTGATCAGATATGGCAATTCCTATGTCCCTTTATTTTATAAATTAGCCCTTTCGTGGGTGTCACATACATCACACAATTGCTATAACTGAGCGACATTCATGGCAATGCCACAGGCAAGTGTCTTTTACATCCTATGCCAAGGATGCTCCAAAGACAAAGCATTACTCAACCCAACTCCAAAACATAACAGCATTGATTCAAAAAAATACACCATAGCATTATTTTAAAGCTCTGTTTATTATAATCAGTAACAGAGAATATAGGGCTTATGTGGGATTTACATAGGGTATAAGATTTGTGCTTGCTCTCTTCCTGAGGCTGAAGTTCACCTACTATGTTTAGCTCAGTCTGTTGTGGTTTAGGGATTGGAAGGAGGCTAGTTTTCCTTTTGGGGAGCTGAGCTGCCCAGCAGTAGCTTTATGGCCCCAGTCCTGCAAATTGCTCCACTCTTGGCTCTCAGCACTCTGTCACAACTAGGCAGGAGGATTGTGCCACTGTTTCCTAATTCCACCACCTGAACAGACATACAGAAACAGACAGGGTGAAATTCACCTGTATGCTGAGAGCCCACACAAGGTCTATGCATCACTTAGGGATGAAGTGTGACTTAAACAGTCCATAGGCCTCGTGGGGACTCTGCCCAGAGTTGAATTTCAGCTATTGTACATACGTTTTAAGACTCTTCAACACATAAGCCAGACACTGTGAAATAAGACTGGATATGGAATCAGAGTTTTAATAATACGTTTCCTTAATGCCTTTGCTTATTTACTAGGAAGGTAAGCATGTGTTGGGGTTGTAAATACATAAATACCTAGTCACACACATACATACTGGCTTGGTTTCTCTGCATCAGTCAAAGCTGGAATAACCGCAATATCAGCAGTTTTAGTGTAATATGCAAATACAGCTGCTTATTTATTTTTGGAGAACATAGTTTCTTAGGATAGTGAATTGAAAAATCATGATCAATTCTAATAGTCTCTCCTCTCCATAACTACTATTTTTTTTTGGACTGTTGCAGCTTGCTGCATATTAGGAAGAAGGTACTTACAATAGGATTTATTTGTAGCTGAGAGCCAAAATATATATTGCCTTAGATGAGAAGCAGTATTAACCCAGAGAATCACACAGACTAGGGTATGATGATACTGGACCTGGTGTCAGAGTTTAGCATGGTGAAATAGCAGATGGGAGGAGTTGATCAGAAATGTGTTGTGTAACAAGATTTCACTGTCACGCTAGCAGTTGACAGTGTAGCTACAACAGCAAACATTAAATAAATAAATTCCATACGTAACACGACACAGCAAAACTTTTCAGGAAAGCGCCTTGGAGCAGCATGGCCCTGCCTCTATAAATCTCCATTAAATCAGTTTGAGTGGGGTGAGTGTTAGAGACAGAGCTGCCAGAAATAGCTCTTTTCCTGCAAGATGTAGAAAAGATTACAGCTGAAATTGAGGCAGCGGGGAGGGGGAGGAAAAAAAGTTGAGCTGGAGGAGGCGGGGGAGCTGTGAAAGGCATCTCATAAAAGTCCCATTTGTTGGAAGGCTGGAGGAAGTGGAGGCAGCTTTGGCACACGTGTCCATGGTGCTAAATTAACTGTTAACACAAATAATCAAAGTGCAAGGCCCATCAAGCCGCTGGCGCCAGCAAAATGAGGGAGCGGCCAGGTCAGCCCTGCTTCAAGAGCCAGCCAGCTAGCAGGTGGAGACCAACCAGGGACTTGACAGGATGGAAGTGCTTACAGAACACATTGACCCACTGACAGAGGAAAACACCACAGCACTCCCGCTTTCCAGCTATTGTGTGCACAGAGCGTTTGGTGTGTATTTTTTTTTTCAGTAAGTCATTTGAGTCAAGAGCTCGAACACTACAGGATAAGTTATAGTACGGCTGAGCCCTTATTTGGCAGTGGCGATGGCGGAACAGCTGAGCAAAACAAGGGAAGAATGTTATCAAAAGGTTGTGAAAGATCCAGTCAATCCCACTGCTGCCCTTCAGAAGAACAACTGCTTTGCAGAAATAGGATCTGCAAAACAATACACGCTGGGACTCAAGGGCCCGTCTACCTGTTCATTTCAATGCCTTTCTGGAAAGAATAAAGGCTCCATCCTGCGCTGGATATGCAGCAGACGTATTGTTGTGTGTCTTGGAAAAGCAGTAACCACAGTGCCTGTTTGCCAAGAAAAATCTAATGCATGCAGAGCAGACATAGATACAGTGCAACATATTGTTGAATGGAAGCTCATGTTCACTGTGACGCTCATAATCACCTACGTAGCCCCAGTGAGTGGGATTACTCATGTGAGTAAGTAGAGAAGGGCTGGTGGTATAGGGAATTTGGATACAGCGAAGTTCAATGAAAGTCTCAAATTATCTCATTGCACCGTAATAAAAAAAGACCAATTATTCCAGCTATAGCCGTTCTCCACTGGTATTGAAGCTGTTCTGTGAAAAGATAGTCCCGCTGCCTTGAAAAATTAATAATCTTGTGCCGGATTTACTGGTACACTCTGGCTGCTTGCTCAATTCCAGGACACAAAATAGTTGTAAACCCAGTTTAACTGGCCAATTAAGCCAGGTTTAGAGTTACTTTGTATCATTGTACCAGAGCAAATCAACCAGAATGCACTGATGAATCTGGCCCCTAAATTATGAAGACCATCTTTCCCTTGCCCAGGCAACTAGAATACTGTACACTCATAATAATATATATTCCCAGACAAAAATGCTAAAATGGAGTTAAGTTTTAAAGCATGCCTCAGTAATTTAAGGTAGATCACATAAAATGCATCCCAAAAGTAAGCATTATAAACCCAAGAAATTCACAGTTAAAATTAAACTTTATATCCAGACATATTTAAGTGTGGAAATGCAGTTAGGTAATCCAAAAATCCTTAACTCTCCCCCTGTGGTAACCCTAGGAGGGGAAAAAGTGAAAAAAAAATTTAATGTGTCTTTACAAATCTATTTAATCTAATCTGTGCTGACAAACAGTAGAATGCCTTATAAATTGTATGGGTTTGGTATGATGTAATCGCAGGACAGAGTTAAAGTTTCTGCTCAAGGATAAGCTATCAGTTAAGAAGAAGAATCATGGAAATTACCATTAATTGTAAAAATTAATATTAAAATGTGTTATATACACTAGATTTCAGTGAGTTTTATATATGAAAAGTTTGAAGAGTCTGTGACAAGCAGAGTTTATTTGAGGGTCTTAAGTGTACATTTCTATACCTGAGCCTGTTTGGATTTCTTTTACATTTAATTTTAACTGTGTATTTCTTGGATTTGTAATATTTTGTTTTGCAAGAATTACAATACCCTGTAATGAATATCCTCTAATTTACTGATATTTTTCTAGGGAGGCAGGGTGTTAAATATATTTTGCCCGATAACACATAGCAAGTTTGTGGCAGAGCTAAAGCTAAACCATCACTCCACCAGGTCCCAGTCCAGTGCTTTAAACACAAGAAAACATCCTGTCTCAGTCTTGTAATCCTCTGCCTCATTCACCATCCATCCTGTACACTGAATGAGGTAGGGGTCCTATCGGACAAATAGAATGTGATCATGAACTTAAAGACCATATCATAATCCATACCCAATAGATCCACAGCACAGACCTCTACCAGATAAACTAACGGAGTAACTGTTAGGGAAGTATTCTGTTATCCTTTATGTGGATAAACCACTAGAGGGGTCCATGACACATTTTGTCAGTGACTTAGGCCTGGTCTACACTAACCCTCCAATTCGAACTAAGGTACGCAACTTCAGCTACGTGAATAACGTAGCTGAAGTCGACGTACCTTAGTTCGAACTTACCGCAGTCCAGATGCGGCAGGCAGGCTTCCCCGTGGACTCCGCGTACTCCTCGCGCCGAGCAGGATTACCGGAGTCGACGGGGAGCACTTCTGGGTTCGATTTATCACGTCCAGACAAGACGCGATAAATCGAACCCAGAAGTTCGATTGCCTGCAGCCGAACCAGCGCGTAAGTATAGACAAGCCCTCACACAACTATTTGAGCTTGCTGGCTTGCCCCACTGCCTTATGGGTGAATTCAGGAAAATATAATGGTGTGAGAGTAAACTAGACAGAAAATCTGAAGTGGCGCCCCCAAGACGGTCAGGTACTAACATCTTAGTATCTTCTGGCAATTCCTGCAGCGGATCGGGTACCAGATATATTGGTTCTTCCTCTCCTCTGGATTTTACAGTGATGCCAAGAGGGGGGGTCTTGATACATGGGCAACTCAGGGCCTCCATATCATCTGCCCAGGCTTGTGCCCTGGAGAGGTACTCCAGTTCTTTACCTCTCAGGGGCAGATACTCATGGTCTCTCTAGACTGAAGGATGCCTACTGTTGCTACACAGCTATTTGCTAGACAGCAGAATAACGTTGGAAATCAGGAATCTGTTTCTGGGGGGAGGGAGATACAGCGGTTACACACAGCACATCCAAGCACATAGATTGGCACATTCATTCTGAAAGGCACTATGACCAAGTCGATGCAATTTGCTATACTAGAGGCCTGGGTAATATTTCCAGATTTTACAGAGGTGATCTTATGAAACCTCTCATGTACTTTATTTGTCATTAACAACCCTCTACCAAGCTCTATGGAGCATGTGTAAATGGCGATTTTCAGATGTTCAGAACTCAGCCAAATCTGAGTGGATTTTCATAGGGATAGTAAAAGGCACCTTTCACCCTACCAAATGTCAAGCTCCTGCTTAAACCAGGAAGGTGCTAGAGATCTTCAAAGAAACATTTGTGTGTGTGTGGGGGGGGTGTATTAACATTTGCCAAAACCACCTATACCACCACTAGTCTCATTCTTGGGAATGACTGAACCAATTTCACAGCAACTTTCCAGACAAATTCAGCCTGAAGTATAGAGCAAGTATAAAAGACTTCTGCCTGAACAGTTAAAGCTTGGCAAAGTTATCGACAAGAGAAAATGTGGGAGGAAGGCTTAGGCAGCCCTGCTACCAGCCCCACCTATATTTATTATACACAAATACATGCACAAATTAAAATACAAAGACAAAGACCCTGGCCAAACTCTGGCCTCACTTATATCTGCCCAGCCCCATTGACTACAGTACAACTGAGGGCAGGAATGAGTGCGTGTGGGGGTATGTTCAGCTGCAGGATTAAAGGAGAAGACATAATCGTTCTTAAAACTGAAAGGTAGGGACTTCCTGAGTAGGCAATAAAAGAATATTGAAATTATTTACATAAGAAGGTCCTGGCTAATTGAATAAGAAAACTAAAAGAAAATTCCATAAGCCTGAACATGTATAATTGAAAGTCACCACTCTGACTTGGAGCCAAGTTAGAAAAAGTACATCATTGTTACTGTCTGATGAACTATACGGAAGATTCAAAAAAGCCAAATTAGAAAAAGTACAGTTCCAGACACATGAAGAGGAGATAGCTACAAAACAGTTCAAGACTGAGTTAGAACTAACTTGGCCCCATTCCTACAGTTCATCAATCCACTCAAGTACCTGGGGAGGAGGATCTGAGTTAGCACTAGCTGTGTCATATTTAACATGGCCAGTTAAATGGCTAACCCTTTTCCAATACATCTAGATACCATGGATCTGACTCTGGTGTTACTCACGTTGCTCCATTGACTTTCGTGGAGCTGCTCCTGATGCATACCCATATGAGACAGAATCAGGCCCCCTATATTTACATGGCTGAACAGTTATTTCTCTCAGCTCTTTCTTTCCTGAGTTAAAGGACAGCATATCCAATGGTGCCAGCAGCAGGAGCAACACCTTCACAACTGCAGGAGAAAATGGGGCAGGGATGACTCCCACTCCTCCTTACTAAGGAGCTTGGGTAAAATAAGACAGCAGGCTGCCCCTCAGTCACCCCCTGGAGATGCAGGAGGAGAGAAGAAGACCACGGGACTGCTTCCTAAAGTGCAAGAATACAGGGCCAGGTAAAAGGAGAAGGGAACTGGGCCTGTTGGGGAAGAGGTTACAGACTATTGGATGATGAGGGCCAAGAGACTTTTATTTAGATATTGGTGGTAATCAAATATAATCCCATTATTAGAAACCCCCACTTTCCAATATACAAATATCAACAAATCCTGATATCAGTCTATTTGCTCATCTTTAGTGAGAACCAGACTGTCTATAATAACGGCATTAAGATATGCTGATTTCCTGCTATATCCCAGACACATCTTACTGAATTAATTTAAACCTCATTGAATTAAGTTCAAGTATCTTAGGCATTCCTTGTATTTAAAATGCAAATGTTTATGTGTTATTGTGGATTGTGTGTAACATCTCCCCACTAGATATATGACCAACATACACCCTGTGAAGTGTTATGAGCTCCAAGCGACTATCTGAAACAATGTGAACTTTTAAAGTTAAGTGGATTTCCCAGGAAATCTCTAGGGGAGATGTGTATGTAAATGTACCCCCCTCTGGTTATGCAAGAACTCAGCCTTCTGAAGCTTCACCTTGAGGAAGGGACCTTTGTCTGCTGATCACCTGATACATGAGGACAAGATCAGAGGCCCATACTGTATAAAGGAGTGACTCACATATTCATGGCTATGCTGGTTCAGAGTCAAGGCCATTGTGAAAAACACAGAAAAACCTCAGTTTAGGGTTTGAAGGACTGACTCCTACCAAAGCTCTTGGAGTTGGGGGCGATCTCTGGTAAGCGTATTACCATGTGCTTAAGTTCTTTTATTGTTTTTAATATGTTTTCTCTGTTTTTAATATGCTTTCACCTTAAGAATAAATGTGCTTGCTTAAAAAGAGCTGTGTGGTAACTTATAGCTGTGGCAATTACATCATTTATAGCCTCTGAGGAAGGAATGCGAAGCACACCTGCTGAGCCAGTCTGCCTTGCTGGGGAATTCACAGTGTAATCAGGGAATTATGCAGCCTGGAAATATCCCAGTCAGGAGGGAGAGAGACGCATGGGTGACCCTAAGAGTTGAGCCCCAAAGCATCACATTGGCACAGTCAGCAGGATTTACTTGCCATTTTAGCTGATGTTTACACTTTAAGCAATGGTGAAATAGTTTTATGTGATTATCAAATGAAAAGGCTGGGAACAGCCAAAGAAGTGTTACAGTTTTATTATTTTCTGTTTGTTTATTTCAGGTACAAGGAAATAGAACAAAGGAAAGCGTTCAATAAATAGAACAGCAGCAAGGGTAAGATGAGCAAAGAAACATATGCCAAATGCACCAGAAAGCAGTTACAAGAATTGTGCTCAGATCACTGTATATTCTATACTGGAAAAAGGCCAGATGAGTTAATCTTCTCATGGAATATGACAAGTCCCACAGAGGGCAGATGTCTTCCCAGGATACATCTGAAGTCCCAAAGTCCACAGCAAAGGGAGAGACAGACTCTCCGGCTTACAATTGAGAACAGAATGGATGCAGCTGGAAAGACAGAGACTGCAGCAGGAAACTCTTTGAATCCAACATGAACAGGAAGAGAATGAAAAGCTACGTCAACATGAAATCAAGATGTGGAGACTAAGGGTAGAAAATCCTCAAGCAATAGTCAATCCTATCCAAGGAACATACAGCTGGGATAAGTTGTGCCTTGCATACAAAGAAGCTGGCCGTATTGAAGAATACCTTATCACTTTTGAAAGGCTACGTGAGGTACATAAAGTTCCAGAGGACAAGAAAGTCCCCATGGTGATTGCAAAGCTGTCTGGTAAAGCATTGAATGTATTTAATAAAATGTCAGTTGACCAGGCTTTGAGATATGATGAGTTTAAAAAGGTTACATTGCAAAGGTTTCAAATTACTCCTGAAGTGTACAGAGTAAAATGTAGAGGTCTCAGAATGAATGACAAGATGACTCATAGAGAATCAGTGCCTAATTTGTGCCAGGGCTGACCCTGGCACCTCTAGACTTGGCGGTTCATAGCTCCAGCACTTCTGGGCTTGCCACGTCAGTTATGAAAGTTAAAAAATTGCTTGAGCCCCAGCACCTCTTTCATTACAAATTAAGGACTGTAGAGAATATGTATAAATCATATGTGATTTGAAAAGAAAATGGGCCACGGGAAAGGATGCAGAGAATTATGATCAGTTGACACTGGATTTATGGCTTATTACAGCAATCTATAACCCACTAACAAACCGCCGCCCCCCATCCCAGCTACTGCCCCCGCCCCCTGCTTCCTTTCTCCCCTATGACTGGAGGGGTGTTAATGGGCCACTTCACTTAGAATGATCCCTTGAAATATGTGCTAACTACTTATACTAAACAATCTACTCCACCTTGTACGGAACTGTGACACTCTGAGTATCTTCCCCAGACCAGAAGAAGAGCTCTGTATAAGCTCGAAAGCTTTTCTCTCTCACCAATGGAAGTTGAGTCAAAAAAAATGATACTATCTCACCCGCCGTGTGTCTCTAAGAGTACATCTTCACTACCCACCGTATCGGCGGGTAGCAATCAATTTATCCGGGATCGATATATCGTGTCTCGTTAAGACGCGATATATCGATCCCCGAACGCGCTCACCGTTGACTCCGGAACTCCACCAGAGCGAGCGGCGGTAGCGCAGTCGACGGGGGAGCCGTGGCCATCGATCCCGCGCCGTGTGGACCCCAGGTAATTCGATCCAAGATACTTCGACTTCAGCTACGCTATTCGCGTAGCTGAAGTTGCGTATCTTGGATCGATCCCCACCCTAGTGTAGACCAGCCCTAATATCCTGGGACCAACACAGCTACAAACACCACTGCATACATCCTCTGACATAACACACATGACCATGAACCTCGTTACCTTAAGAGCAAAATGTAAAACTCACTGCTTCCACTCAAATCCCACAGAAAAGAGGAAACAAAACCCCACTACCAACAGGGAGAAGGAGGGACAGAAACAGAGGTTTTTTTATTAGTATCATTTCTAGGGACAAATCTGCACAGATGCAGCTGCGCTGCTGTTGCACTCTAAATCAACGGGAGAAAGCTCTCCCATCAGTGTAATTAATCGACCTCCCCACAAGGCAGTAGCTATGTTGGCAGGAGAAGCCCTTCCTCTGACATAGCGCTGTCTACACCGGGGATTAGGTTAGTATAACTACGTCACTCACGGGTGTGGATTTTTCACACCCAAGAGCGACTGGTAGTTATACCAATACGGATCTGTAGTGTAGACCAGACGTTGAACCTGTAAGGCCCATGAATGGGTGTGGTATAAATGCCAATGCCAGACCCATACTCCTGAGACAGCTGTGTTCCCAGGAGGATGGATAGTGAGCAACTCACAAAGGAGGTAGGACACATTGTCCAGTTACCTCGGGATGCACTCCTCTGGAATTAGGGTGACCAGACAGCAAATGTGAAAAATCGGGACGGGGTGGGAGGTAATAGGAGCCTATATAAGAAAAAAAACCCAAAATCGGGACTGTCCCTATAAAATCGGGACATTTGGTCACCCTAGCTGGAATCTGATTTCTTCCATAGATCTTGACTTTAAAGGACATTCTCCCATCATCTCCACATATCCAAAAGCCACTCCTTCTTGAGGGGAAAATGCCGTACTTCAAGCACCTTTTCACTTTTCTTCTGTTTCTTTTCATGGGACAGGTGCATTTGTACCATAGCGTTCAGTTAACATGCATGGGAATCTGAATGAATGTATCTGGGTATGGGAAGGCTAACACAGGAGAAACATGAAACGATGAACTAATAAAAGTTTACACAGAAGAGCTAGACATTTCAATCAATGTGTTTCCAGTTTCATCCCAAGATTTACATGCATGAAGTTTACATGCATAAATCAGACTTATTTTATTTTGGATTTTTCTTTCTTCAACAAAAGTACAAGAAGACAAAGATGATCATTTGGCTATTCAGTTACTCTGCAAACAGGGCCCCTGTTTACATAACTAGTCCTGTATAAACTCAAACAAGGCAGATCTACTCAGAGCACCACTTAGATCTCATTTAAGCACTCAAAAAAGGCAGAACCCCACTGGATTCCTGACAAGCCACAATGAGAGCTTCTTCCTGTGAATGCTTTCAGGCTCCAGTCCACGATGTAGCATGGTTTGTTAGCTTTGCTATCACTGGCTTCTAGAGAGCACATGAGCTTGGTGATCCCCTCCAATGGTGGTTACAGACTGGACAGAAAGTTAATGCTGCTTCTAGAAGCATTAACCAATCCTTCCTTTTTCAGCACCCATTAATCCAAAGAAGAAAAGGAACATGCTGCTTGAAGTAGCCATTCCCAGCTAGGAGTTTGTGTGGAAGGAAGGAGGATCCCGTAAAGCCAACTTCCACCACTGAAAGGCACCATCCCCCAACTCCACAGCTTTTCCCATGGGTTTTGCTCCCCTCTTCCACTCACAGCAGGGAACAATGAGCAGAGGGACCAACCCATTTCAGCTAACTTTTTAGAACATTTATGATGGATTATTGTTTTATGAAGGGGAATTTTAATAAATATTAATTTTGCTAGATGTGAAATGTTTGGGGTCAGATGCAGTCAGCATCCCTTTATGTATCAAAGGCAATGGGAATCTTTTCATGGACTTCCATGAAAGCTGGATGTGATCCAAAGTTCTAAAGGCTCTGAAAATAATGTCCTGAGGTAGCTTAGTCCTCGTGCCACTGAAATCAATAGCAACCCTCCCACTGACTTTCATAGGAGCCACTCTGGGTCCTTTAATTCAAATGGGCTTTAGCAACATTAAATTAAATTGTCATTCATTGATTATAAGGCCAGAAGAGACCATTGTGGTCAACTACGCTGACCTTCTGTATAACACAGGCCATAGGACTTCCCTGTTTGCACAAAAGCATACCATTTAGAAAAATATCCAGTCTTCATTTTGAAATTCCCAGTGATGGAGAATCCGCTGCTACCTTTGGGTAACTGTTAACATTGTTCAAAATTTGCACCTTATTTCTAGTTTGGATTTGGCTAGCTTCTAACTTCTGCCTGACAAGAAAGTCTCAGAGACCTTTAAGCCTGTTTATCTTGTACCTTATTAGTAAAAGTTATCACTTTAAAATGTCTCAGTTACTGTTTGTATTTCGATCAGTTTAACTACAGTTCAGACAATTTGCTGTATGAATTGCAAAAAAAAATACAACTTTTATAAACCACATTCCGGTAGGGATAGTAACTATTTTTTTTAAAAAAAGGCCATAATACATCCCAGTTCTTGAATATACATGGATCATTCCCATTAGGAATCTCATAAGTGAGGTACTGAGCCCCGTGGGGCTATTTCCATATGCAGCTGGTTTGGGCTCCATTTTTATCTAAGCTTCATAATTCCAAAAAACATAACTCCAGCCTCATCACCGGTGCCTAACTTCCAGAGCTCACGTAGCAAGCAAAGGATTCCTTTGATGCCTGTCCAGTTTTGAAATAACATTGACACCAAGAGAAAGCTGTCATTCAAATAGCCTTTCTTGTCATTTGTACTGATTACATAACATTTCAATCTTGTATCTCTTTTTAATTCTTCATGTAACTGTAGGCTTTAAAATCAATCATCAACATTTAATCAGAAAGAAAGAAAATGAGTCTTGTACTTTTTGTTTGTTTGGGGGTGGGAGGTGTCTTTCTTCTTCAATTTGTTTGTTTGTTTTGCGTCAAGGATTATTTTCCCCCCTCCAAAAATAGCTTGGGTTATCATGAGTAAACTTCAACAAGTCCAAGAAACTACAACCAAAAATCTCTCAGTGTTCTAAAGGGGAAAAGACACCTTTTATCTTATCTGTTCTACACATATTTTTAATTCTGACTCTGACATCATCACTGGCAAAATCTTCATAGTTACCAGAAAGCTAATAACTTGAGTGCAGTAATGAGTTTCAAAAAGCAACCTTACAGATTCTCTCTGTTTCCAGATGTCAGCATGGGGAAGTCTGAAAAGTCTAAGTTTTACCTGATATTATTCAGAATAGTAGCTTCTAGCTTATCCAATTCCTGTTGCTTTATTGTGTTTGTTACCTCTGGAGACAGAATATGAGTATTCCACACCAAAACAGCCAAACTTACTTTGTTTGCAGAGAGTTTGGAACACAAATTTAGTTCAAACCAAAGTAATTGATTTCAAATTCTTTCAACCTTGAGATACCTAATTGATTAAATTAAACCATTAAATATTCCCCCATCTCTGCCACTCTCATCTTCTTGGATTGGAAGTTTACATCTTTCAATGTGTTGCTTGTATTGAAGGGCAACTCAAGGGAGATTCCAGAAAGAACAGAACAGCAACAGAGCTGACTGTGCCAATAAGGCTGCTAAAAAGACTGCAGTCCCTCTTGTTAATCACCTGTTCAGTTTTAAATCAGGTTTCAGAGTAACCGCCGTGTTAGTCTGTATCCGCAAAAAGAAGAACAGGAGTACTTGTGGCACCTTAGAGACTAACAAATTTATTAGAGCATAAGCTTTCGTGGACTACAGCCCACTTCTTCGGATGCATATAGAATGGAACATATATTGAGGAGATATATATACACACATACAGAGAGCATAAACAGGTGGGAGTTGTCTTACCAACTCTGAGAGGCCAATTAATTAAGAGAAAAAAAACTTTTGAAGTGATAATCAAGCTAGCCCAGTACAGACAGTTTGACAATAAGTGTGAGAATACTTACAAGGGGAGATAGAGTCAATGTTTGTAATGGCTCAGCCATTCCCAGTCCTTATTCAAACCGGAGTTGATTGTGTCTAGTTTGCATATCAATTCTAGCTCAGCAGTCTCTCGTTGGAGTCTGTTTTTGAAGTTTTCCTGTTGTAATATAGCCACCCGCAGGTCTGTCACTGAATGACCAGACAGGTTAAAGTGTTCTCCCACTGGTTTTTGAGTATTTTGATTCCTGATGTCAGATTTGTGTCCATTAATTCTTTTGCGTAGAGACTGTCCGGTTTGGCCAATGTACATGGCAGAGGGGCATTGCTGGCACATGATGGCATATATCACATTGGTAGATGTGCAGGTGAACGAGCCCCTGATGGTATGGCTGATGTGATTAGGTCCTATGATGATGTCACTTGAATAGATATGTGGACAGAGTTGGCATCGGGGTTTGTTACAAGGATAGGTTCCTGGGTTAGTGGTTTTGTTCAGTGATGTGTGGTTGCTGGTGAGTATTTGCTTTAGGTTGGGGGGTTGTCTGTAAGCGAGGACAGGTCTGTCTCCCAAGATCTGTGAGAGTAAAGGATCATCTTTCAGGATAGGTTGTAGATCTCTGATGATGCGCTGGAGAGGTTTTAGTTGGGGGCTGAAGGTGACAGCTAGTGGTGTTCTGTTATTTTCTTTGTTGGGCCTGTCTTGTAGGAGGTGACTTCTGGGTACTCGTCTGGCTCTGTCAATCTGTTTTTTCACTTCAGCAGGTGGGTATTGTAGTTTTAAGAATGCTTGATAGAGATCTTGTAGGTGCTTGTCTCTATCCGAGGGATTGGAGCAAATGGGAGTGGGAGAACACTTTAACCTGTCTGGTCATTCAGTGACAGACCTGCGGGTGGCTATATTACAACAGAAAAACTTCAAAAACAGACTCCAACGAGAGACTGCTGAGCTAGAATTGATATGCAAACTAGACACAATCAACTCCGGTTTGAATAAGGACTGGGAATGGCTGAGCCATTACAAACATTGACTCTATCTCCCCTTGTAAGTATTCTCATACTTATTGTCAAACTGTCTGTACTGGGCTAGCTTGATTATCACTTCAAAAGTTTTTTTTCTCTTAATTAATTGGCCTCTCAGAGTTGGTAAGACAACTCCCACCTGTTTATGCTCTCTGTATGTGTGTATATATATCTCCTCAATATATGTTCCATTCTATATGCATCCGAAGAAGTGGGCTGTAGTCCACGAAAGCTTATGCTCTAATAAATTTGTTAGTCTCTAAGGTGCCACAAGTACTCCTGTTCTAGTTTTAAATCAGTGTTCTTTCTTTGAAGTCTGATATTTAGAAATAATTGTTTCCACTAGAAAAACATTTAAAAGTCTGTTTTTATACCTTTCAGTGACATGGGCCCGATTCTAATGGAGCTCATCAGGATTTACACTGATGTAAGGAAGAGAAGAATATGGCCCATTATGCAGAGGGATGCTCTGATCCTCATCTCTGTTTTTCTTTGCAGATGTTAACTCTCACAGAAGCACAGTGTAAATAGTTTGTAACATGTCTGTATTTATACAACAGGAGCCAAATGCACAAGACTCTAAGTGCACTTATAACCTTCAAAACTTTTGGCCAGAATTTTCAAACTTGAGTGTCTGTTTGACTCCTAAATAAATCCATATTTAATCACATGAGTAAGTGCTCTGATTATCAGAGGTGCTAGTATCATAATGGTACAACTCATGCTCCCCGGTTATGCGGCAACACCACCCTGGATGTGCTCCTTTCACGGTGTTAGGCAAAGCAGACGCACTGTATAATGGCTTGCAGAGGCAGACTTAACAATAACCTCCAGTAGCTGTGACGATTAGTGTGTATAGTGACAAAGTAGCAGTTGTTGGAGTTCCCCCTCTCCTCCCCCTTGAAACAAAACTGCAGTTCTCTCTTTTTTTTTAAATTACTCTCCCTCCCTCTTGGATTATTGGGGGGGGGGGTGCAAGAGCTACTTACAGGGTTGGGAGTGCTCCTATTGTACAGCTGCAAGATTTTTGTGGGGAAAGGATGGAGTGGAAGAGAGCTACTTAGCAGGTTTGAAGAGAAAATACCCATAAGATTCATGGGGGGGAAGGGGAGAACCATTTGGGAGTGGTTGCCAGTAGCATCACCAGAGGTTTCTGTTAACTCTGCCCTTCCAGGCCATTATACACACACGCCTGCCCTGTCTAAGCACTGTAACCTTCCCTGGCTATTACCTGGGATTATTTTGGTAGATTTGGGATTAGTCATGCCACATATTTGATATTGGAATTTCTCTCTAGTGGTTTGTAAAATACTTGATCCCCTGGGGATTGTAATGCTGGATCGACTAATGATTCACACAATGGCATTAATGTCATTCATGGATGAAACCACATATCCTTCTCCTTCAGGGTGAGGATTGGATGGGAAGACTGTGGCTAGCAGTGGGAAAGGAATTGGGTGAGAAACAAGAATTGAAATGTGCAGGCCAAAAGCAGCAAGAGGTGCTTATATAAAAATCCAGGATTTCTGATCATTTTGGGGGAAGAGGGTTAAAAATGGACCCCTCACCAAAAAACAGACAATAATAAATCAGCACCCAACTAAACAATTAAAAACCTGCCTTTGTGAAAACAATTCTTAAAAATGAGTTGGCAAAACATTGTTGGGTATTTCCATAGCAATCCATCATGAAATCACAGAAAAGGAAGCCATAGATTTAGCAGAGTGCTTTGCTAGTGTGTACGTTTAGTTGCCCTATTGTCTAAAACTAGGCATCCCACATTTTTTGATACTCAAGTTTTAAGAGTGCCTTTTTTGAACTGCCTGCGTATGAATCCCTTAAGCCTATCTGAACTTCAGAGGTGTTTCCTGTTCATCCCAGGGAGAGAAAAACACTAGGATTTAGATACAAGTCTACTAATTAAGGTGCACTTTTTGGCAGTCTTGACGATGTCCATTAAATGTGATGGACAGAGAGAGAATGTACCATCAGCTTATTAAACAAAACTGAACAATGTACCAGACATTGATGTGGATTTCAATATATGAATAATACACAGATTTTCAGCACCAGCTTCATTTTTTGTGGGCACAACTCCTACCAATTAAGGATTCAATCTTGGAGGCAGTGCCTCATCTGAGCAGTAATTTCCCACCGAAGTCCCTTTTGCACCCACAAATCAAGTGCTTAAATACTGTAATGGTACAATGTTTTGCCCTCAGTTAGTTGTAAAAAATGCTGATGCAACTAATTGCCTGTGCAAAATTATGCCTCAAATGAAGAGGCCAGGTCAAAGGCCCTTTAAAAATCAAGTCCTATAGGGTTAAACTGTGCTTAGTTGCTACACGGGAGTGTAAGATGAGGGGGCATAAGGAGCCTTCCTCTATATGCCACGCACCACTCCAAACACAGGGCTGATCTAACAGACCAGGAGAGCCAGGCAGACAGATTTTATGTGAGGCAGGATGAGAAGAAGATGGATGGAGGGACAAGGTATAAAACAAGTAATAGGCAGGCAGCCCTTACTTAGCTTTCCCCTTCTATTCACTGCTCTGAAATGTGGAAGAACCTTAGGAAGAAATAAGACACATGGCTGTGGGTAAAGGGGGGGAGGAATTAGAAGCTGTAATTCAATCTAATATTTGAGGCTTGGCAAGTGCACCTATGGGATTTCATGAAAACCCCCGAATCTTTTTCATTTTGGAGCAATTAACTAGATCCCAGCATCACTGGCTCCAGTGAGCCGCTTAGCTCTCTGTTTTATTACCCATTTCCTTTCCTCCTTGCCAGCACTAGCTCCCATCCTTGCACTTGGGGGGGCAGAGGGGAACCCATGCTGTTACAGTGCCACAAAGGGGCCACCACAAACAAGTGCCAGGCAGTGCATTTCAGAGCGAAAGCAGAGCACACATAAATGAGGCTCACATTTGGATTAAAATGCTGTTGTGTTCAGTCATTTATGTGTGGCATAATTAAAAACATCCAGCTGTAATTTAATAGTTCCCACCAAGCACAGACATAAAGTCTAGCAATTTTTCCCTCCGCATATTTAACCCTTAGAAAGAGAGAGAGGGAAGAGGAGGCTGGGGGTAGGAAGTTGAAGAGAGAGAGAGAACATTCTTTTGAACTAATTATTTTTTCTTCCTTTGTGCTACCCTGTTTTGTTTTGTTTTTTCAACTTCTCTGGTCTTTTGGCTTCTACAAAGAGAAAGCAAATACCTTTTGAGGGCTGATATAAATAGGAATCACATTTAAATGGCATTTCTTTAGCCCAACAGCAGCGCGGCTGGGTAAGGAATCTTCAGTTTGCACAGTCCAACATCTGCGGCTAAATAGATAGATTCATGTACTGTGAAGCTGCCAGATTTTTCAGCATTAAAAATTAACTGCTAAAAAGGATTTACTATATATGGGCTAGATTTTGCCACCATTACTCACACGGAGTAGTGCCTCAGAAAGTCCCTGTCAAATCAATGGTTCTACTCACGGAGTAAGATACTGCTTATTGTGACTAGGAGAAGGATGGCTCAGTGCTTAGGACACTAGCTGAGTACTAGAACACTATCCTGGGTTCAAGTGACAGACTTCCTGTGTGACCTTCAGCAAGTCACCGAGGGCCAGATTTTTGAAGGTATTTAGGAGCCTAGTGGGATTTTCAAAAGCACCACCATGGGAGTTAGGCACCTAATGGGTGCCTATGCACCTATTTGCATCTTTAGGTGCCTAAATACATTTTAAAATCTGTCCATTAGCCTCTCTGGGTATGTCTACATTGGAGCTGAGAGGTGTGATTCCTAGCACGGGTAGACAGACTTACTCTCGATCAGCTTGCGCTAGCACACTAAAAATAGCAGTGTGGATGTTGCAGTCTAAGCCAACCCTGCTCCTTACATCTCAGCCTGGTGGCTAGCCCAAACCACTGCCAGTGCTATAATGTCCACACTGCTATTTGAGCTAGTGCAAGTCTTTCTGCAGGTGCTGGGACTCATACCTCCCAGCTTCCGTGTAGCCATATTCTCTGTGCCTCAGTTCCCCGCACCTCACAGGGGTGTTGTGAGGATTAACTCATTGAAGATTGTGAGGAGCTCAGATACTGCAGTAATAGGGGCCAGATAAGTATGTAAGATAAGTAAGAGTATCAGAATCTGGCCCTATATTTCCATTTGAAAGCAAAGTTAGGGCCTGGATCCTATATTCTTCACTCAAGCCACTGACTTTGACTAGACTGTATTCAGCAGTGGTAGGCAACCTGCAGCCCATGGACCACACACGGCCCATCAGTATAATCACTGGCGGGCCGCAAGACAGTTTGTTTACATTGACCATCCACAGGCACCGCCACCTGCAGCTCCCGGTGGCAGTGGTTCGCCATTGCCAGCCAATGGGAGCTGCGGGAAGCAGCGGGGGCCGCAGGGATGTGCTAGCTGCCACTTTCCACGGCTCCCATTGGCTGGGAACGGTGAACCGCAGCCACTGGGAGCTGTGGGTGGCCATACCTTTGGATAGTCAAGGTAAACAAACCGTCTCGCAGCCCACCAGTGGATTACCCTGATGAGACACGTGCAGCCCACAGGCCACAGCTTGCCCACCACTGGTATAAAGGATTGACTTCAATAGAAGTTATGCCTGAGTGAGGAATGCAGAATCAGGCCCCGTATTCTGAAGCATGGAAGACTAAAGCGACATTTAAAGTGTAAAATAAAGTAACTTACCGTCATGGTGAGTTGGGGCCTGATCATTCCATAGAGCTGTGTGTTATTCCCACGCAAGCAGGATTACCTACCAGCTTTAGGAAACTGCAGAAAATACTTTTTTTCATTATTTTCTCGGCTCTACCTGTTGTGCATTAATTAGTGCCTTCTTGCAGGAATGTGCAATAATAAAAGGAGAGGGCCACCATCGGGCAGCAACATGCTCAAAGTTGGAGCTGAGCAAGTAGTGAAAAAAGTATTTTCTGCAAATATTCATTCTGCGAAGGCCATGCCCCCACTTTTGTGTTTGCTTCCCATTATTTGAGCAGTCAAGTTTCACTGGCGTGAATGTTTGCAGAAAGTGCTTGAAGTAGTCACAGAAACTGAATTTCACATTCACACATACAATTATTTGAGCCAGAAGAGCTGTGTGTTCATCCAATCAGGGAACAGAAATAATACCATGTAACTTATCTGAACAATCGCAATTAACCACCATAGCTCAGCGTAAGTAGTCAATACCCACAGAGAGTTCTGTGTGTTCAATCCACAGAGTTAAAAAATTGCAAAATACATTTGTCAAAATATTATGAATAATGAATAAATTAGAGGAGATTGTGATCTGCTCTTAGGTCTTCACAGAGAAAAAGAGGCTAAATTTGTCAACTTTATTATGAATTAATTCCTCAGCTCTACGTGTAGGTGACCATGACTATGGATATGTCTTCTTGAGCTGGAAATTACATTGTGTAGACAAATGCTAAAGGGCGGTGCTGTCAGTGTTTCTGTTGTCCTCTGTAGCAGCACGGTACAATATATTCAGTGGATTCAAATTACCCTAAGGATAGTGAGGTGGGAGCTTTGTAGTGGGGGGATAGATAAATAAGTTCCAAACAAAAACCCACTAGCTGCAGCTCAGGACTACATATGTGTTTCTTTTTATTGTCATTTTATTGCATTTTAGAGCCTCTTGAATGGATTGTAGAGAACATGACATCCTAAGATAGGAGGATGAGGTCCCCTCTGCTAGTGAAATTGTGGTTTTGTTTCAACAAGCAACCCTAACCATGATTTCTTTTATGTAAATTAAAAATCAGAGTACGTCTTGTACTGTAACAATTTCTCACAATGTCATCGTAAACGACAATGTGTCACAAACCTCCATGCAAATGTAAACAATCCATTTGCCCATGGAATCCAGAGAAGCACTAATGGATGATAATGAAATGAAGATGGAGCAGGGTGATATGGTGCACCAGCACTTCATGAGATCTGTTATCTACGTAACAACACATCAGTGTGAAAAGCGAACTTCATTGTGTCCTAAATGTTGTGAAATCACAGTTGAGGATCAGCTAGCAGTGTCCACCAACAGTATTTTTATTATTATTATTACTACCGTTTTAAACAATGCTGTTGGGCTTCGTGTTTTACCTCAGAATGCAGACTGATGAAAAGGAACAACTTGACTGATTAACAAAGGTTCCAATCTGCCACTCCTGGTGATGTGATGATGACAGAGGACAACAGCTACACATCAGAATGTGTTTGCGTCATAAAAAAAATCATAGGAAAAAAAGGTAGAAAAATCTGTAACAGCTATAGAGTGAACAGATATCTTGCTTGGGTGGCTCAAGCCTGGTATTCTAGCCAATTCAATTAAATCAGGTTTTGCCTTAGAATAAATTGCCTAGGGAGGTTGTGGAATCTCCATCATTGGAGGTTTTTAATAGCAGGTTAGACAAACACCTGTCAGGGATGGTCTAGATAATACTTAGTGCTGCTTTGAGTGCAGGAGACAGGACTAGAAGACCTCTCAAAGTCCTTTCTGGTCCTACACTTCTATGATTCAATAGCATGGATGAGATGGAAATCTGGCATCTTCTTCCCACCTCTGCTCTGCCCCACCTACCACCCATTCCCATCCCTTCCTTCTCACATACTGCTGAACTGGACCTGATGTGCCACCTCTCCACTGTACTGTGCTGTGTTATAGCAGCAAAGGATGGGGCTTGAGCTGCAAGAGGAGTTGCAGGGTGGGACTGTCAAGCCACAAGTGGGAATGGGTACTTCTCCATCATAGATCACTAGTGATATGTGCTCCTCCACCCCAAGCAGTCTACCTTGCAAATCTCAGTAGCATTTACTCCATCCTACTTTCCTCCCCATCCCAATGTGTCCCAAACAAATCTGACTCCAGGCTGCAAAAACTTTCCTGAGTACTGAATTATCTTATGACAACCAGCAAAGTTGCCAAAGCCCTGCATTTTCTCTTCTGTGACAAAGGAACTCAGCTGTTTAGCTTCAAAACTCTGGTTACCCCACACAGGAGAGGCCGAAGCCACTCTAAGCAGGAAACACTAGGATGGTCATGTGACCCATTATGTTTAGTAACCCCGCAGTGTCTGGAGGAATGAATACAAGGTTGGGAGACAAGGAGGGTGAAGTAATATCACTATTGGGCCACCTTGTGTGGGTGAAAGAGACACTTTTGAGCTTACACAGAGCTCTTCTTCAGGTCTGGGAAAAATACTCAGAGTATCACAGCTAAATACAAGATAGAACAATTCTTAAGTGTAAAGAATTAACACATGTTGCAGGAGACCATTCAAGGTGAAGTGGGTAGTTAACACCTCTACAGTCAGCAGACAAAGGAGGGTTAGTGGGTCACAGACTGTTGTAATGAGTCATAAATCCAGTGTCTTTATTGAGTCCATGGTTTTTAGGCCATGTCTATACTATGGAGCTTACAGTGGTACCGCTGCACCACTGCAGCTGCACCACTGTAAGGTCTCCTGTGTAGCCATTTTTTGCCAGTATGAAACCACCCCGCAGTAAGCGGCAGTAGCTATGTCAGCAGGAGATGCTCTCCCATGGACATAGCACTGTCCACACTGGCGCCTTTGTCAGTTAAACTTATGTCAGTTGAGGAGTCGGGGGGTTCACACCCCTGACTGACAAAAGTTTTGCTGACAAAATGCTAGCATAGACAAAGCCTTACGATAGGTCTACACTACCCGCCGGATCGGTGGGCAGCAATCAATCCAGCAGGGGTCGATTTATTGTGTCTAGTCAAGACGCGATAAATCGATCCCCGAGCGCTCTCCCATCGACTCCTGTACTCCACCGCTGCGAGAGGCGCAGGTGGAGTCAACGGGGGAGCAGCAGCAGTCGACTCACCGCAGTGAAGACACCATAGTAAGTCGATCTAAGTACATCGACTTCAGCTACGTTATTATGCAAAAGTTATAGTAAGTCGATCTAAGTTATGCAAAACTTAGATCGATTCCCCCCCCCCCCCCCCCAGTGTAGACCAGGCCTTAGTGTCTAACAAAGTTATGAATTTAAGCTCCCAGGCTCTTCTTTTGAAAGTGTTGTGCAGGTTTCCTTTGAGGAGGAGGAGGAGTGAGAAGTCAGAAATGGAGTCATCGTGTTGAGAAAAGTGTTTTCCCATTGGTAATAGGGTGTTTTTGTCTTTTATCATTTTTCTGTGTGAGTTCATTCAGGAGTGTAGTGATTGTCTGGTTTCACCCACATAGTTGTTACTGGGGCATTTAGTGCACTGGGACACACATCATGTGTTGTGATAGGCATGTGTAGGACCCAGGGGTTTTGAAAGGTGTGTTTTGGATATAAATATTTACCCACTCCCTATGTAGAGAGGTTAGATAATGTCTGTTCAGTGCATTGAATATATCAAGTGCTATAAAAATGCCAACTATTATTATTGTTGTTAAAAAAATACAAAGAAGCAATTATGTCCTCACTGTACATGTTATATAACTATATCACATGCTTACAATGTAAAAATGGGAAACAGTTAACATGTGAGAAATGTCAGGGCACTAAACTTATCCTAACAGTACCAATAACACCACTTCATTATATACCACCTCTCGTTCTGAAGGATCCCAAAGAGCTCCATAAAACATACCACTACTGAAATGCAGCCACTTCTGGATTGGAGAGTAGCAGTCAGGTGGCTCACATCTCATTGCACAACAGTTGCAGGAGGATTGAATTATGGTCAAAGAACACTGAAACAAACCGCTACTTTCATAAAAAACAACATGGGAGCTTTAATGTCCCCAGAAAGTAGACAGGAACTTGGAGTCCAGCCCTGCAAACATGAGGAAGCATACTCCTGAATATGTGAGAAGTACCATTAAAGTCCACTGGCAAACTCGTGGTAGTAAGTATTCCACTGGGTTGTTAGGAACCTGATTCTCATTTACACTAAAGATGCTTTTTCTCCCGCACTGGGAGTTTGAAGTGGTCTTACTGTAGATGAGAATCAGTGGGTATAACTAAAATTTTCACCCACTTTGAGTCCCCTTTACAATGCCATTCTGAAGTAAAGGGGCCTCATTGTAATGGAAAATCAAGTCCTAAGTGTTTATAGGATTGAGCCCTTGGTTTTTAAGATTCCCTTACAATTTAACATGTGTTTTGCCTACTAGTCAGAATGCACTTTGTTGTGAACTGAATCACAACAAACGAGTAATGTTTAGCATCACAGCTGAAATTAGCACATCCCAGTGATTAAAATCCAGGCAACAGAAATAAACACATCAGCAGGATATGCTGCACAATAGTGATTTGGGACTTATTTTTATGACTTTCTTGAATGTTAAATATTGAGTAAGAAAAATGTTGCTCAAAGTGAACCATCTGTATTTGGTTTATTTTTGAGTGCATTACAATCAACTTAAGCCTAAAATCAGTAAACTTGGTTGTACTTGTGGAGCACTAATTGCTGTAGTAAAAAGTGGCTTAGATTTTGTTTTACTGCATTTATTAGCATTTTCTTGTTATTACACGGGGCTCTTCCATGAAGTGGTGCAGTGCTATCGGCAAGAGCTGTGCAGAAAACTTTTATCCCCTCTCATGAACATTTTTAAGATATTGAAATATTTTCCCAGCCTGAATCAGGACAAAAAGTCTAAATCCTGAAAACTTTTATAAACCAAAATTCCCCAAAAAATTTTGGTTCAAGTCAATTGAAACATTTCATTTCACTTTTGACTTGCATCCACAAGGGATCACGGCCTGCTGTCACACTCTACAAAGGAGGCTTTGTGCGCTGCCCCCGAGTGCTGGCTCCACAGCTCCCATTGGCCGGGAATGCAGCCAATGGGAGCTGTGGGAGCGGCGCCTGCATGCGGGGACAGCACATGGATCCCCTTGGCTGCCCCTGCACCTAGGAGCTGTAGGGACCGGTCACCGCTTCCAGGAGCCACCTGAGGTAAGCACTGCCCAGAGCCTGCACCCTGAACTCCCTCCCGGAGCTCACCACTGAACCCCCTCCCACACCCTAAACCTGTGCCACAGCCCTGAGCTCTCACCCACACTCTGAACCCCTTGGTCCCAGCCCAGAGCCCCCCTGCACTCCAAACCCTTCATCCCCAACCCCACCCCAGAGCCTGCACCCCCAGACAGAGCCCCTTCCCACACCCTGAACCCCTCATTTCTGGTCCCACTCTGGAACCCATACCCCCTCCACACCCCCTCCCACACCCCAACCCCCTACCCAGCCCAGAGCCCCCTCCCTCACTCTGAACCCCTCAGCCCCACCCCGCAGCCCAGAGCCCCCTCCTACACCCCAAACCCTTCATCCCTGGCCCCACCCTGGAGCCCACACCCCCAATTGGAGTACTCTCCCCTCCTGCACCCCATGCCTCTGCCCCATCCCAGTGAAAATGCATGAGTGAGGGAGGGAGGGGGGCTGGAGTGAGCAGGGGCAGAGCCACAGAGAAGGGGTGGGGCAGGGGCGGGCCTCAGGGAAGGGGCAGGGCAGCGATGGGGCAAGGGTGTTCCATTTTCTGCAAATAGAAAATTGGCAACCCTAGGCCTGACTGTGTTGGGGTTCTTGATTCACACTGTAAGTGTGATACAACCACTTCCTCCTCACCATCCCTCCATCCCAGGTAGCCTGTTACTCACACTTTCTCCAGCACTCCAGGCAGTGCATTTCTAGAGCTTATTGTGCTTCTCTGGTGGTTAACGTCATTCAAATTTTGGCATTGGGCCTTATAACTCCACCCAAACCATGCTGTAATTGCGCAGCAATGCACCCCTTGTTGTATTGTTAAATACAATCTAACTTGCTATTTCTTGAGTTGGCTACGTGCGTTTTCTTTGTGCCCCCATTAGCAAGTGTGTGAGCATGCATGTTTCAGCAACCTTTGTCATGAGTCTGCTGCCCAGAGACTGTATTCATTGTGCTAATGCTTACCTTGCTCATGCCACTGAATGGAAATGTGATGTGTTGCTTACCTGGATGCTGGCAGCAAAGCATGAATGTTTAGTATCTCAAAAGGGGTGAACTCGTCTTGTTTCATCATGCCCTCTTGGATTCCAAATGATCACTTATTTTCTTTACAGCTTTTGTGCATTTCCTTTAATTAATAAGAATGAATATGCAAGGTCAATACAGTAGTTTGCTTATTACAGCATTTTTTTGGGACATTCATCATGTCATGTGGGTCTTTTTCATTTTTCTCAGAATTTTTTTAATATTGCAAGAAGTAACATTAGTGGACCCTGAGGGGATGGAGGGCAAGCACAACAAAGGTCCTTAAGATGTTAAAAGTTTAAAAAAAAATAGCTATGAGATCTGCTTAGAGTAATTACTAGAAATTGATCCAAGTAAGTCTGGGAAAGTTCAAATTTGACTCCATAACACAGTGTTGTTTGGATGCAAGTAGTAAAACAGCTGCAGTGATGCTCTCAAGACTGGGCCTTACTGAGCATGCATAGAGATCTACGGAAAGAGAGGGCTGCAAGCTTGGATTGTTTGTAAGGATAATTACTTCCATAACTACAATATGGACTGAATCCTGAGATAATTACTCACACAAATTCCCATGGAACATAGTTGAGTGGAGGCCAGAAGATTTCCCCCAAATATCTGACAGAATTGTAATAGTTATGGTAAGTTATAAAACATAGCCAAAGATGGAACGACTATTCGCTGGAATTACCCTGTTCTTATCAGTGATTCTGGTCTGATTTTTCTCTTTCCATTTTACTTTATTTCATGATGCTCAGTTGCAAGACATCTGCTTTATCTCACTGGGAATTCCTTTAAAATAGGAGTTATACATTGAAAACGTTAAGTATTTATTAAGAAGATACTATAAGCAGTCTTTGTTAGCACAAACACATTCGTTCATTTGAGGGACTTGCTTTCTTTTCATTTTCCCTTTCTGAGTGGGAGATGGGAGGAGTGGGAAGGGAAGGACTTGCTTTTTGGAGCCAGCAATGCCTTTTCATTGCCCAGTTCTACTTCCTCTTTGATCAGCAGTCCCCAAAATGCAGAGCTGCTGTTTAGAAGTTGCACTTTAGGGACTGGGAGTTCAAAATAACATAATTTTCTCATTTTGGCATCATAGAGCATGTTTCAGTTTGGAAGTCTTCAGCCAGAGTCTGATGTCATTTACCGCAGAGTACATGCGTACATCCAAAGTAAGAACACTGAGCAAACAGTG
Source organism: Chrysemys picta bellii (assembly GCF_011386835.1). Taxonomy (NCBI): domain Eukaryota; kingdom Metazoa; phylum Chordata; order Testudines; family Emydidae; genus Chrysemys; species Chrysemys picta. Next base: position 218,972,881 of record NC_088792.1, on the reverse strand, counting down.
GCCCAGCTCCTCAAAGGTACTTAGGTATTGCTCTGCTCTGCATTTGCAAGATCTGACCCATAGGCAGCCTGCCACCCAGTGGACTTTTCAGCCCTCAGCCCTAGTTCATGCCCTACAATGCATAGGGAGTCTCAGGCATCTAAGGAAGGGTCTTCAGAAGCCAGCATGCTCAGCTGGGAGAGACCTAAGCTAGCCAGGAGTGAAATGCCAAGGAGAGAGGTGAGGAGAAGAGAGGGCCTTAGGTGATAAGCAGGTGATCTGGTGCACCGGACTGACTGGTCAGAGATAGGCCTCTGCCTCCATGTGGGATCTTCAGATGCAAGGGCACGCACAAGAGGAAGGGGGGGCACAACAGGGGCATGTCCCCCCCCAATCTCTGTGTGTCCCTGTAACCCCTGCTTTGCAGACTGTCCACTGAAGTGAGTCAGGGGGTGGAGGCAGAGGCAAGAGAGGGACTCCAGCATCAGGGAAGGAGAAGCAGCAGGCTGCCGCTGTAGGAGTCGGGGGAGAAGGAGCACAACCAGCAGCCAGCCACGCTGCTGCTTCCTCCCTCCCTGGACTGCAGGGACATGGAGAGTGCTGCTGCCGGGGGGAGCCGCTGCCTCCTCACTGCTGGGCATCCCCACCAGAGACATCCTGAGAAATCAGGAGAGGGGATCAGTTGTGTGTGTTTAATGTGCCTCTTCAAAACGGTCAGATTTAAATTCCGGCGCATGCCCCTGTTCAGACATGAACACCCTCCTGGAGTCAGGCACCGAAGGCAAGTCAGACAATCAGGTAGCCCATGCCCTAGCAGCTGACACTCTCTCTGTGTTTCCTGCTCACACTCAATACCTCTCTCACACTCACCCTGCATTTCTCTCTGCAGCCGGCTATCTTTTGTACAGCTGCTGTGCTGCTCCCTCCACCTGTCCGTGGCATGCATCCAGCCCTCCTGCTGCAGCATCTGACAGGTACATCAGGTCTTAAGTGTGCTCAGAGCATGCCTCTGGGATTGGGCCCGGCTGGTGAGGTTGGTGTTCCCTGCCTAGTTTGAGAATCCTGCTTCAGGGCCTTTAGAGCTTTGGCTTGAACTAGGGCTCCAAGCAGCTTGTTAGCTGTGGGCTGGCCTCAGCACTTAGATTGCTTTAGAAATGCTGGCCAGTAGAAACTTAGGGATGAGGAGGTGATGCAGAGGTGATTCTTTAACTGACAGAATAGGCACTTTTACCTTTAAGGAACATTGACTAAACCTAGATTTGATATTTAAACTTGACAGAACAGTGGACAGATCTGCAGCATAGGGAAGGATTATTGTCCCTAACCTAGTCATTTCTATCAGAACCTAAAGAATCTATGATTACATTTAAAAAAATGTAGTCCTTGTGGTTGAAAAGAAAATTTCTGACTGTGAAACAAGAACCAAACCATCCAAATGTAAACCAGTGTGCTGTCTGAGTCTGCGGGCAGAAAACCCAAAACTACTGCTAGTGAAATCCCTCCTATTTATCAAAGTGAAGTGTTAATTGAAAAGGCTGTCTCAGGCCATTTTAAATGCACACACTTAACTATTTATTTCACAGGGAGGGGCAGGGAGACATATGCCTCTGTCTTCAACTCCTAGAAAGTGAAAAGCTAATGTAAATATTAATACCACCAATTAATAAATAGTTTATTTGCATATTCATTTGCATGGTGATATACAACTCTCATCCTTATCCGTCCCCTGCAAAAACTGCATATCACTAGTGAGTGAATTTTTTTTTGGCTTTCGCTCTTCTTCTGTACCACCTGTTCTCTAATATATAGCACAAAAATATCCAGTCTTTAAACTGACATTTTTGTACATCAATTTGCAGTGAAGAATGGACATTTACAGCTAGTTTGTAGCCCCAGACAATAAGTGGGTATTAAAAATGTTTCCTCACAAACATTGATACATGAGAAAAATCTAAGATTTTTGTCTCCAACCAATGAGCTATGAACCATGTATGTATTGAGAGATATTGACACAGGCATAAATATTGCAGGCTGCCCACTAGATGTTTTTCCTAAGAATTCTGTGCGTTTTCTTGATAGTTACGATATGATAAATTAATCATGAAAATTTTCAAGTACAGCTAGCCTTATGTACCCATGAATCCTATAGCAGCAGAGGACTGCAGAACTGATTTGTATACAGGGCTTTTAAATTACAAAATTAATTTTTCCCAAAAAAAGTTTCATCTAAATATTTTGATGCTATTATTGATGTCTGAGTCTGCTTAACTGGTTTCATGGAAAGAAGGAACGATGAAATAGATGAATGGTTATCAAGCTGGTCTGTTACAATTGTGAAACATCCATCAAATCTTCATGCAGTGCAGGTTACTATAATCTGTGATCTAGTCCAGAGACCTTTTAAATCTTCCAGGGACATTTTTTGACCAAACTTTTTAAAAAACCCAAGTACTGCCTTTAAAAATAGGTGCCCTGGTGTTAATGTAATATGTTTACTTGTAGTTTATTACTCAGCCACGAGTTGTCTCTGCATGCTATATAGTGTTCCAGACAGGGTATGGCAAACATGGCAGACAAAGCTAGAAATCAAGCTGTGTGGAAGCTTATTTATTTATGTCTTTAGTTGTTTTTGTTATCACTTCCTTTTTAAGAAAGACTGACACAGTTAGACTGACAACTGCTAAATATTAATCTAACACTAGTATGAAAATGTCTACATTAATATCAGTGCTAAGCCTCTGAATATGTGTAGCACAAACTAGATGTTTCCAGAAGCCTGAGCAAGTTTAGACAGAGGTGGGTACTTCTGCAGTTAAAACAAATGCTGTGACTTTTTTCCAACTAGCCTGGCTCTTAAGTGTTTTGTAAACATTAAAAGTCTCTGCACAAAGCAAATGTTTTAATTAAAACAGTTTCACATAAAACTGGGCTTGTTTTCACTGAAAATAGTACACATTTTAATTTAAGCATGGAATTATCACAACAACAAAAATAAAAAATTACTCAAACTTTAAACATTTTACATTACAATATTTTTGCCAATATTTAACCCACTTCTCATAATGAGAACATATTTGAGAGCAAGGAAAAGCTACAAAACATTAGTGGCCCAGAGACAGAGTGACAAGTGCCTTCTTCTTTAAATTCCCTTTTGCAATACAAACAATCTGTCTATAGATTTATATATTTTAAAACCCAAGAGAGACCATTATGATAATCTGATCTGACCTGCAACTCAGGTCATAACTCATGACTGAATTAGAGCATATCTTTTTAGAAAGACATCCAGTCTAATTTAAAGACTTAAAATGTTGAAAAATCTTCCATAGTCCTTAGTTAAATTTTTCCAATTGCTAATTACCTTCATTTAAAAATATGCACTTTATTTTTTGTTTGAATTTGCCGAACTTCAACTTCCAGCCATTACATCTTGTAGTACCTTCATCTGCAAGATTAAAGAACCCTCTAGTATCAGATATCTCCTCCTCGTGTAGGTATTTATGCAGGGTGATCAAGTCACCTCTTAACCTTCTCTTGGTCAACTGAAATAAATTGAGTTTCTTAAGTCTCTGACTGTGGTCATGCTAGAGAAAAGGGTACGCGGATGGTGAAAACTGGGGCAGAAGAAACAGGACAAGTGAAGAGAGCAGGGGCGATGCTAGTACGGATTTCCCTCAATTCCCCGAGGCAACTCCCATCTCAGTGTCCCATTCTGCAATAAAAGGTGGTGCACACCCAAATCCTGCAGCAGCATTAGGGAGTCCTCCAGGTATCAAAGCCAAAAATGACATAATGGGTGTGGCTGTTTTATTAACAATGATTCAGCTGATCACAAAAGAAGTTTGTTGCTTGTATCGGCAGAAGATTAGCCAAAGACTTGAGTCTAAATCAAAGCCATAAGGGTATCTCCATTTTATTATTAACTATTGTTATTACACTGCTCTACAGCCAAAATGCTTCTGAAATAAATGTAGTCAAACTTTACTAATTCTGGGTCACTGAGAACGAAAATGATGCTTAAAATTGTTGATTGGCTCTAGTTTTCAAGATATGCTATTGGGTCAGTATATATGACCCTTGACTTGGGAATGGCGGAGGAAAAGTGAGTTATAAAGGGAAGGGATCTCAATTTAAACCAGAAATGACTAAAATACATCTTTGACTGGATCTATGAATAAATCTATGACTGGGTTTGGACAGTACTTGCTTTTTAGGCAAAACAATGAATGATGCAATCTGAAGCTGGTATTGCGTCATATATGATATGAATTGCATCATGTTATTCCTAGAAGTCATGGATGATGCAATCATGACGAAGCTTACATCACTCTGCTGAACAAATTGCCCTATATCAGCTCTAGAAATCATACAGAGTCGTGCTCTCTTATTTGTCAGTGTTTGATTTTGCAAAGGGACACATTTCTGTTTAGCCAAAGTGAACAGAGATGCCTCATACTTGTGTGAGCAGTGCAGATAACTTCTGCTATGTTTGTGGTGAAGTGACTTTTGCATCACAAAAGCACAGTATAACCACTATGGTTAAGAAAGCCTATCACCTTTATTTTGGCTGCAAAATTGGAGATCAGGACAAGAGGTGGGCCCCACACATATGCTGCAACACTTGTGCAACAAATCTTCGCCAGTGGTTGAACAGGAAAAGGAAATCTATGCCTTTTGCAGTGCCAATGATTTGGAGAGAGCCAACAGATCATACCAGCAATTGTTACTTCTGCGTGGTGCCTCCAGTTGGGAAAGGTGTGACAAAGAAGAAAAAGTGGACTGTGCATTAACCAAACATTCCATCAGCTATACGCCCAGTACACCACGGAGAAGGACTGCCGGTTCCTGATGCACCAGAATCATTCTCACTTGAGTCAGACGAGGAAGAGGATGAAACTTCTGGTCCTGAACCATCAATGTCACAGGACCCACATTTTCTCCCATCCTCCTCCTCTGAACCACACCTCATAACACAAGGTGAACTGAATGACCTTGTCAGGGATTTGGAACTACCCAAGAGTAAGGCAGAGCTGTTGGGCTCCAGACTACAGCAGTGGAATCTCCTGGCAGGTGATGTTAGGGTTTCCATGTTCCATGACCGTCAAAAGGATCTTGTCCCATTCTTCTTCATGGAAGGTGATCTTGTAGCCTGCAACAACATCGATGGTGTGATGGCAGCCCTCAACATCGTTCACGATCCAGATGAGTGGAGACTGTTCATTGATTACTGCATAATGGCAATGTTTTGCCGTCAATTCCAGTTGGTCATGCAGTCCATATGAAGGAAACCTGTGACAACATGAAACAACTTTTGAGGTGCATAAACTATGACCAACATCAGTGGCAGCTTTGTGACGATTTGAAGGTTGTTGCTCTCTTGCTTGGTCTGCAGACTGGATACACAAAGTACTGCTGTTTTCACTGCAAATGGGATAGTCATGCAAGAGATTCCCACTACATCAAGAAAGATTGGCCACTCCGACAGTCATTGGAGCCTGGGAGGAAAAGTGTTTAGCATCCACCACTTGTTGAATCAAGGAAGATTTTGTTACCACCCTTACACATCAAGCTGGGTCTGATGAAGAACTTTGTCAAGGCCATTGACAAAACACAAGCAGCTTTCAAGTACCTCCATGGAAAATTTCCAAGGTTAAGTGAAGCTAAGATAAAGGAAGGTGTCTTTGTTGGTCCTCAGATTCGTGAACTTCTTTGAGATGACGCATTTGACCATGCACTGCGTGGCAAGGAAAAGACGGCATGAAAAGCCTTCCAGTTAGTGGCAATAAATTTTCTCGGAAACAACAAGGCAGACAACTACAGGTTGTTGGTGGAAAACCTCCTCAAGGCATACAAAAGCCTTGGTTGCAACATGTCACTAAAGATACATTTTTTGCACTCTCATCTAGATTTTTTTCCACCAAACTGTGGAGCAGTGAGCGACAAGCACGGCGAGCGATTTCACCAGAACATTGCAACAATGGAGAAACGCTATCAGGGCAAATGGAGCCCATCAATGCTTGCAGACTATTGCTGGACAGTGACAAGAGATTCTCCATTTAATGAATACAAGAGACAAGCCAAGAAGCGCCGAGTAGACACTGAATAGGACTAAACTATGTATAGAATAGTTTTTTGCCTTTTGTTTCATAATAAATTTTATTTATATAACCCTTTTGCTGATTTTTAAAGTGTTACATAAACAGGACAGGTGAAATATTATCATGTAAAGCAACCATAAACACATGAAAAGACCTAGGTTTACAATTTACGATTAAAACTCTATCTACACAATATACATAGACATAAAATGTAAAAACTTAAATATCTTAGAAACAGTAGCCAATCAGTTGTTTTAATTGTCATATTTGAATTCAGCACATCAAAATACATAATAAATAGCACATTTTATCTCTTAAGCAGACGACTTCTCAAAAATTGTAGACCAGTGTTATTAATCATTTATAGGGTACTGTAAATGTATACAGCACTTTTTCATAACAGAGTAAGGCACGTTCCTTGCACTGCAGAGCTGTTTTCGCCAACACCTGCAGAACAGGCATACTGCTGCATTCAAGGAACATCAGCATGGAAGTCAGCGTTTTAAGGAGAAGCTTGCTAGAACCCAGCCTGGGGTCTCATTTTCATATTTATATATATACACACACATTCATGTATGTATGGAGAAGACATCTCCTCCCAGTTGATTCTGTCAGGATAAGAAGAGCATCTCTCAGGTGGCAGTGCAACAGCCCAAGCCTGACTAGATGTCCCACACCTCAACTCTGAGACAGAGAGGCTGCATGTACCTCAGAAGATTTTTCCTGCAGATTTGAAGGAAAGTGGGACTTTCCTTGTCAGCCCCCTGAATAATGGAGGGTGGAACCAGCCTGATCAGCACCCAAAGTTATTGGGAGAGGAGGCCCCTAGAATAAAGCAAAATGCAAGGGGACCACCTGGACCTGTTGATGGGAAGGGGGCCAGTGAAAAGGGGATCCTGGTTAAAATTTTGGATCAAGACCTGGAGAAGAAACTCAGTGCTTTCAGCTGAACTTCTCATACCAAGAGAGCATGGGCCAAATCCCAGAGGTCTTGCTTAAACCCCCTATTAAGTTAGTAGTGCTTTTGCCTGAGGAAGGGCTGAGTAAAGATGTAGGATTGTAACTACGTAATAAAAGGAAGATGCACTTACATTTATAAGAATTGGGAATTGCAAAATTCCTGAGTGGTGGAGGATATCAGGAACTGCAAGGCAAAGGAAAAGGAAAAAAAAAAAAACAATTTTCCATTCTAAATGGAATTCTCTCACACCTATTCTTAATAGCAAATACAAAACACCTTTCCCAAAAGAGGCCATGCCCCAATAATTAATTTAAAACTAGAGTTGGGAAGATTCAGCGGGATCTGTGCTGATTTACTTCTTTGACTTTTTATTTATTAAAAAAGGCTCATTCATAAATAAACCCAAACTAAGTCCAAAAACTCAGTTCATCAGCAGGGCGGCAGGATATTGTAAAGATATGTTTGTAGAAGATGATAATTTAAAGATGCTCCCTCATAAGGGACAGTATTATGAACATAGAAATTTGGAGATGGGCCCTGAAGGTGGGTGTTGGGAATACTATATGGCTGTGTGCAGCAGCTCACTACAGAAGCTCTCCAGTTTGTTTTATTACTATCTCATTCACTGGTTTGTTATTTAATAAACCCCAAGATTGTTATATGGTGTCAGAATTGCTGAATGAGAAGGAAACTGCAGTGATTTTGAAGTTAACTCCTGTGTTTGCAACTGAAAGCAGAGACAAAGGGAGGCACCCGAGAACCACATGGAGCACCAGGCACAGAGGCTTTTGCCTGTATTTGGTGAGCACAATAGTAGCTTGACTAGAAGGGGGAATAAAAGCCAAAAATGGACATGTTGCAACCTCTTTCCAGTCTGCAATTGTCAGGCAATGTTGCAGACAACTAGAAAAAAATCAGAGATTTGAATTATATTTAGCAGTCAGAGGGGCACAGGAGAAAAATGATAAAGTGAGATCATCAATCTTTTTGTATGTTGTTGGGGAGGAAGCATTAGATATTTATAACAACTTTAAGTTTGAAGAAGCTGAAAGCATGAAGTTAAGTAAAATACTGACTAAATTTGAGGAACATTGCATGCCAAAAAGGAATGAAACCTTTGAGAGACGCACATTTTTACATGCATGCAAAAAACTGATGATATCATATGGTAATATGTCACAGAATTAAGGAAACTCAGTAAAACCTGTCACTTTGGTGAGCTGACAGGGTTTCTGGCCAGAGAGAATCATTTGTGGCATTAAAGACAATGTGTTAAGAGAGAGAAACTGCTCCACGAAGGAGACTTAACTTTAGAAAAAGCTCTCCAAATATGCAGGGCCGCAGAAACTGTGGAAGCACAAGCCAAAGAATTCACCAGAAAAGGTTATCCATGTAATAAGTACAAAAGAATATAGCCTGAATAGGTCAAATCAAATAGTGGAACCACTCTCTATGAAGACCACTGCTAAGGGGAAGACTGGGTACAGATGGTCATGTGGAAGGTGTGGATCACAGCATGGCCCGTAATAGTGTGTTGCCTTTGGGAAACTTTAATAAAAGTGGGGAAAATAATTTTGCAAAATGCCGCAGATCCCAAATGCAGAAAAGTCAAGTGCATTCAGTTAAAAACGATCTGGTTGAGGAGTTTTTCATAGACATACTGGGATCTAGCAAGCCTGATGAGAGGGACTGGATACTGCCTATGACAGTGAATGGAACAGTTATTCCCCTGAAACTGGACACAGAAGCTCAGGTTCTGTCTGAACAAGATTATGAGAAACTGAAAATGAGACCAAAATTGGAACCAACAAAAATAAAAGTAACTGGTTATTCTGGAACAAATATATCAATGAAGCGGAGATGCATTGCTAGCATCAATCATAAAAACATCATGTACAGGCTCCCGTTCATTATAGTGTCAAAGGAGGTGACACCAATTTTAGGCCTAGATGCATGTGAGAAACTCAATCTGGTAAAATGGGTGCTTTCACTACAAAATCATAGTGAACCTGGCTATAAGACACTCTTTTCAGGAATAACATGACCTGTTTCAAGGATTGGGTTGCTTGCAGGGTGAACATACAATCTGGATAAACAAGCAGGTCCCTGCAGTTATCCATCCATGTAGAAAGGTACCATTTGCACTCCGTGATAAAATCAAGGCTGAGTCTGCAAGGATGGAAGCAATGAAAAAAACTGAAGAGCCAACAGAATGGGTGAGCTCCCTAGTCATCACAGATGAAAAGTAACAGTCAACTATGCATATACATAGATCCCAGAGACCTTAATAAGGCTATAAAAAGAACATTTCAAACTACCAACCAGAGAAGAGATTATGGCTCAATTTGCAAATGCTCAATATTTCAGTAAATTGGGTGGAAGAAAGCTCAAAACTATACACAGTTAATATTCCGTTTGGAAGATACAGATTCTTACGCTTACCTTTCGGCATAGCTTCAGCACCTGAAGTGTACCACAAAAACATACATATGATCTATGAACATATTAATGGAGTTCACACTTCAATGGATAACATCATCATCTGGGGCTCAACGAAAGAGAAACATGATCATAGACTTCAGGAAGCCCTGGATGCAACTAGTGTGGCAAACCTCAAACTAAATAGGTAGGAATGTGTTTTTAGGAGTTACAGAACTGACTTTTGTTGGGGACATTATTTCCCACAAAGATGTAAAATCTGATAAGAGGAAAATTTCAGCAATTGAAATGATGCCACATCCCCAGTCAAAGAAAGATGTCCAGCGGTTCCTTGGAATGGTTAATTATCTTGGAAAATTCATAACTAATCTACCTACCAAAGCAGCAGCTATGAGAAAACTCCTAGAGAATAAAAATGAATGATATTGGGATACAGAACAGGAGAAATCATGGGATCATTTAAAACAACAACTTATACAAGAACCAGTGTTGAAGTTTTATGCACCTGGAAGGCCTATTAAAATCTCAGCAGATACTTCACAGTCTGGGTAAAGTGCAGTGATTTTACAGAAGCATGAGGAGTGTTGGCAAATAGTAGTTTATGTACCCAAATCACTGACTAAGGAAGAAACCATATATGTAGAGATCGAAAAGGAGCTTTTAGGAATATTGTTTGCCTGTGAGGGATTCAATCAGTATATTTATGGATAGAAAATGGAAGTTGAAACAGACCACAAGCCCCTGATAGCGTTATTTAGCAAACCGCTAAATGACTGTACCTTAATGATTCAAAGAACGATGATAAAGCTGCAAAAGTATGATTTGGTTGTGACCTACATGCCTGGTAAATTCATGTTCAGTGCAGATGCATTTTCCAGAGCAGTGGCTCCCAAAAAAACAGAAAAGACTTTAGAGACAGAGATGCAAGCCTATGTAGATTTGATTGTAAAGTCAATTCCCATAGCTAACTGGAAACTGCAACAAAGAAGAGAGGAAATGGAGAAAGATGAATCGTTGGGAATCCTTAAAGAAGTGATCATTAAAAGGTGGCCTGAAGAAATAAGCAGTTGCTGTCCATGTATAAGAGACTATTGAAACTGCAGACATGAACTTAATGTGACAGATGGGGTGATTTTCAAGGGCAGTAAGGTTGTAATTCCAATGAGCCCTTGAAAGGAAATGCTACAGAAGATCCATAAGGTCACTTAGGAATTGAGAATGGCAAACAAGCACAAGAGATGTAGCACTGGCTGTGGATCAATCACAACATCACAAATGTGGTAGGAAACTGCTTTTCCTGCTTGAAATAAAAGCCACGGCAACAGACAGAGCCACTGAGACCTCATCCAGTTCCACAAAGGCATTATGAGAAGGTCGCCACTGACTTATTTATCTGGCGATCAAAGGATTATTTAATAGTCACCGATTATTATTCTCTGTATCCAGAAATTTGCACTCTGCATAGTACTAATAGTAAGTCAATGATAGCCGGCATGAAGGGAATCTTCTCCAGACATGGAATTCCAGATGAAGTCTTTTAACGATAATGGGCCACAGTTTTTCAGTGCAGATTTTAGACAATTTGACATAGATTGGGATTTTCATCACAGAACATCAAGTCCGAATTACCCCCAATCAAAAGGACTTGTGGAAAGATCTATACAGACAGTAAAGACCCTTGTGAAAAAGAATTTTGACAGTGGGGGTGATTTGTATAAAGCGTTACTGGTATACCAAAGTACACCCCTGGAGAATGGCTTTTCTCCAGCTCTGCTGTTAATGGGAAGAAGGATCCGATCTATTTTACCAATTACTGATAATTTGCTGAAATCTCATAACAATGTAACCATATGGAAGATGAAAGAAAATCAGAGATAGAAGCAGAAATATTATTTTGACAAAAGGGCCTGGATCTCCCATCTCTTAACCCTGGTGATAGAGCGTGCCTGAGGAATCAGACCTCTAATACTTGGGGCCAAAGAGGTGCCATTAAAGAACAGCTGCATCCATGGTCTTACATTGCCCAGTCCAGACAGACCAAAGGGACACATTTTGATGTAATCAAAGGGATTTACAAGTAATCCCAGAAAATTTCAACTCTGATAGTAGATGTGGACTCTAGCATTTCCCACCTGACTGATCCTTTATCAACGCACAAAGGAGAAACTGTCACGGAACAAGAGAACAATCCAGACTCTAATGAAAGACTGATACTAAGATGATCAGAGCAGGAAATTAAACGTCCTGAAAGTCTCAGAGACTTGCTAACCTGCCTGGAGAAGTGGAATTTGAGGAAAGTGAGTGGCAAAGACTCATTCAAGAGTGATGTTCTGATACATTCTCCTCTCTAGGTAGTTGACATTTGGGGTTTATGAAAATATACTATATTGGTTAAGAATTTGACGTATGTGTTATATACATAAAGAAAAAAATATCTAATAAGAGTTAACAACTAACTATTTTTATATAAGAAGGAAGATGTAGAGATATGTTTGTAGGAGATTATAAATTAGAGACATTCCCTCATAAGGACAGTATTATGAACATAGGGATTTGGAGATGTGCTTTAGAGGTAGGGGTTGGGAACCCCGCATGACTGTGTGCAGCAGTTCACTACAGAAGCTCTCCAGTTTGTTTTATTAGAGTTTTATTCCTTTCTCATTAACTGGCTTGTTATTTAATGAACCCCAAGATCATTACAGATGTAGGATTGGAAGGTCATCATGTATTAGACCCTGCAACCCAGGTGGTCCTGGCCTGCTTCAGAGTGTTAGTGTTAGCATCAGAGGCCAAAAAGAATTAATAACACTGCAATGCTAATAGTGGTCCAGACCATTTAATTAAAGAAATAGTAAAAGTCAGATATATTTCCCATTGCATTTCAGTAAAAGAAGTTGCTATGAGAAATTTTAGGTTTATTGAGAACACAGAGGATGTTATACAGCATATTGCAGTCTTCAAAACCTCTATATTGGATAATATATTAATATAAGGTAATGGACATGAAATCTAGGTAATAAAATTTATAAATGGAGCTTCTGAAAAAGTATTTTAAAAGAAATATCTTATCTGCAGAGCACAATGATAGTACCGCTAGCTCTGCTAATAAGAGTTGAATTCTGCTGTATTTCAGCATACGTTATTCCCATGAATGACAATGGGGAGCCAAGTGCATATATTGAGAGAATAGTCACTATAATAAATAAAATGCTGATACAAATGTTCTGTTTTCTAGCTATTTTTCACTCAAGATATTAAATTTTAAAGTTTATGAGATTATCTTAAATTGCCTGGATTCATTCTTGGATATATGGCAGATTTTTAGGACTGTAAAAATACAAAACCAAGGAAATTAAATTTTGAGCACAAACAATGCGTGCCAAGTTCGTAATAGCGATATAAAAGATAATGGTTTTGTAGCAATGCCTTTTAGTATTGCCATAACTAAGAGTCTGTCCCCATTTTCTTTCTAGGTATATACCTTTTTCTAACAAAACATGCAAATTCTGCTGACACCGCAATGGATGCTTTGTTAAGGGCAGTATGTGACTCAATCAATAATTTTCTCCAGGTTAAAATTCAAAATAAGAGGAATTTATTTTCAGTCACTTCATTGCTAAGTCTGACTTTTTAGGAGAAAGACCATTGAAATTATGCCTCAGATTCTTGTTACCTTCACCTAAAATCAGAACTGCTTGCTCTAAATTAGTACAGATTTTTTTATGCAGTTAGGATTCAGGGATTACCATTAGCATCAATGCAAGGTGCACTTGCACATTATTAGAAAATTTACCTTGAGGGTTTTATCAGATTCACTTTTAAGACAGAGCAGAGCCAAAACAAATAGAGTATTTGATTAAATCCCCAACCTTTTAGATTATATAATTGCTCAGTGTTTTCTTACAGGCATTTTTTTAAATTAAATTTGGGGTGGGGAGAAATGGCTCAAAGAATTGGCAGTCTCTCTCCCCTTTTGGTCAATAGTTCAAATTAAGCACAGTACTGAATGACGTAAGTTATCATGTTCATGTCTTTCAGTGTCTGTTCAAAAGTCAGTATTAGTTGTCCAAGCATGTAATGCATTCATTATTACCATGTGTTCAAGAGCAATTAGTTAGGTACTACTGGATAGATGCTTCAGAAATCCAAAAGTGACTGGTTGAAATAGATGGATGTAAGGTGTGTTCTTATGGATGCATCAGTTGTCACAAAAAGTGTTGCTATACTATACTAAACTGCTGCAAGGACAAACAGGGCAACCAACCACTTCATGTAATCAGTGTCCATGCAGCAGTGTCCTTGATGATGACCCAGTCAGACCAAAGCTGACTCTCAGAAGTAGTCCTTACTAATGTGAGTTGTCCCAATGGAGTCACTGGCTCTAAATGCCTACAAGGCCTTTGTGTGGATGGAAAGATACCTACTCCCAGTGAAACTGACAGGAGAAGGATGCTTCTTTCAGCCTCCAGTGACAATAAAGTGACAGTGCAGAAGCACAAACTGGGCTCCATAGGGCTCTTCCAGTCCTGCTGCTATGGAGTTAGCATCATTACCATGGAGAGGCCTCACAAATTAGTTGATGACCCTCCTCCCAGTTCTTAGAGAGTAAATGTCATCATGAAAGCATCATCACAAGAAGCCTTACATTTGTTGCAAGGTGAAATTTCACCATATTCCTCAGATAAACTACTATATGCCAGAGAATTAGCACTTTTTCACCTGTGCCCTGCCTGTTGTTTCTCTGACAGCAGGAAATATTGAGAATAGAATGTATAAAATGTTCTGTTTCACCAGAGGAGAGAATGGGTATTAAAAAGGAATAATTTATTTGGTGTTGGTGACCATCTATGATTACAGTAGCCACTTTGGCTAATTTATACAAATGCACCAATCTCTACAATTACCTTGATCTCCCATTTCCTTCACTACCCCTATTTGTGTCTTTAGTCACCTTTTGCATACTATCTAGATCAGTGGTGGGCAACCCGCGGGCCGCATGTGGCCCCTCAGGGTAATCCGCTGGCAGGCCATGAGACAGTTTGTTTACATTGGCATGGCTACCCACCGCTCCCAGTAGCCCTGGTTTCCCGTTCCCGGCCAGCAGCTCCTATTGGCCGGGAAAGGCAAACCGCAGCTACTGGGAGCTGCGGGAGGCCGTGCCTGCAGACGGTCAATGTAAACAAACTGTCTCGTGGCCCGCCAGTGGATTACCCTGATGGGCTGCGTGCGGCCCACGGGCTGCAGGTTGCCCACCACTGGTCTAGATACTAGATCAGAAGCTCTCTGGGGCATGGACTGCCTTTGTGTTATGTGTTCAATCAATGGCTCCAATTCCCATCCTCTATCCCCTAGTGAGTCATTTTTCCTCACTAATTTAGGCCCTGGTCCAGCAAAATCCTTAAGTACGTGCCTAAATCCATGCCTATTTAGCAAAGCAGTTAAGCACATGCCTTAATGAGAAACAGTGGAACCCAGTTCTTAGAGTGTTTAAATTCAAAAAGCTTAAAATTAATAAAATACAGAAAAGTAATATGAAGAGCTACATTGCTAAAATCACGTCTAAAAATGCTTGCACCTGCCCTTTTCATCCACAAAATCTTGCATTATGCTTTTAAATACCAATTTGCATGTTCAGTTACCTGATTTATGAACACAAATGTGGCTACACATATTGGCGGTTAGTTGGTGTTTTGGGAGAGGGAGGTTGTGCAACTTGGCCTCCAGTTCTTGAAAATGTGACCCTGTGGGTCTGAAATGTGGACCTTGAATCACTCAGAGGCTAGGTAATTTAGGTGTCTCAAAAAAGTTATTTCATGATCATCTGTGGTGTGTACTACTTATGCACAATGGGTGGACTAAGAATAAATGGAGTTTCTTCTTTAACTCAAGCACTCCTACATTTATGGGAGCAAGGGCAAAGGCAAAACACTGTTCTTACTTTAATAATTTATGGTTCTACTTACCACTGACCTGAAAGTATTTATTATATTTTGCCCTTCTCTAGTGACTTTCATCCTAGAATACTTGTCTTATCGTACGCCACACATCATTTCATGGCAACAACAAAATATGGAATCAGCAAATACTGTAAGCCATCACTCTCTGTCTGCAAACAGATGTGTGCCAACTACAGTGTGTAAGATAATGAAACACTTCATGTATTATTTATAAAGTATATGAGCTGTTAAAAAGGGGACCTCACAATCTTACAGCCAAACACCTGGCAGAGTTCAAATGAATTCTGCGGCTTTGGTAAAATCTCATTCTTCTTCACTTATTCAATGTCTGCTCAGAGGAATTTTGCATGTAAAATAAAAAGGCTTTACAATGTAGCCTCCTGGGAAGGAAATCCTCCTCCTCTTCCTAAAAATGAAAAACAAGAACCACTCAATCTTTTCCCCAAATTGAACCAAACTTTTATCAAAGTTTAAAAAGTTCGGTAAATTCACCCTCACCTTTTTCCCCCTGCACTTCCTAATACCAGATGCAGGATTAATAGAATGCCACAAAAAAGGCTATGCTTCTGATATTTCCAATCCTACCAGAAGTGGGAAGTACTGGCAATCTTGAAATCAAGCTTGTTCTCATGATTCTTTCAGAACAATCTTCTGATGAGCATCCCAACTCCTAACAGAACCCAAATTCCAAACCTTGTAAGATCTGCCCAACCACACCAGCATCATTTTTACAAGGTTGTTTCATTAACTTTTAAACAATGTTTTCTCTTATATACTGTATAGGCCTGATCTTGCGAGGAGCCACGCACATTCAAACTCCCATTGACTTCAATTGGCCTGGCAATTGCTCATCTTGTTTGCTAAATCCATATTTAAACATGAAGAGTATTTTTTTCAAACACAATGCTTCAAATCCTCAGCATAGTTTTCTATAGTTGAAGAGAGGCAACATCAACAGCCCAGCACTCTTGAATGACACTGCAATTGCAAAGCAGTGTATGCCCCCATGTCCTGCAAGAAAAATCCATTTGGGGATCTCAGCGCTGCTGATACTACAGTCACTCACAGTGTTATCTGCTGAATCCTCGTTTCATAGTCTGATGGTTTTAGGACACAACCTGATACCGCATGTGTCCTGTCAAGACTAATAAAAAAAACTCTTGGCGATGAGATGCTGACTGTTAGGAGATACACAAAAGAATTTTGAGTCGCTCCTTGGTGATCTTACCATAGATAATAACTTGCATCAGAAAAGCATAATGAACTCAGTGCTCCAGTGCAACTGCTTGAACTGTGTGGCCAGTGCACTGTAGGTGGTTGTTTAGAAGCCTGCTTAGAGACTGAAAACACAGAGCAGAAAAGGATCCAGTCCAAAACAAGAAAGTTACACAAGGGACGCTGGATAATTCAAGGACTTGATAAAGACTTAACTTTCATATCTAGGACACTGACTCAGAGCTGTAATAACCAAGATTGGTTATTGAACTAGCTATGTGCTATTCCCATCTGACAGATGCTCAGTGGCCTGTACAAAATGAAACGGTGGTTTCTGTGCAGTTGCTTGGTGGACAGATGTTTACATGATGGCTGGAACTCCATGGCATCTCATCAGAGGAGCCAAGCAACTTCTGCATGTTAATACTCCAGAGTTAAGAGGAGAAAGTTTCCAACTTGTGCATTACTAACCCCCACTCTTCATTTATGGGGGTCACTCCAGGTCATAGCTAAGGCATATCATTGGTAAAGCTTGCATTGCTACTACCCATTCTGTGTACAAATAAAGGAGTCCAGCCAATACAGCATCTCACACAAATGCTAAATTACTTAATTAGGTGTCAAGTATCAGAGGGGTAGCCATGTTAGTCTGGATCTGTAAAAGAAGTGACGGGCTGTTCTACACTGGGGGGAGGGAATCAATCCAAGATACGCAACTTCAGCTACGCGAATAGCGTAGCTGAAGTCGAAGTATCTTGGATCGAATTACCTGGGGTCCAGACGGCGCGGGATCGACGGCCGTGGCTCCCCCGTCGACTGTGCTACCGCCGCTCGCTCTGGTGGAGTTCCGGAGTCGACGGTGAGCGCGTTCGGGGATCGATATATCGCGTCTTAACGAGACGCGATATATCGATCCTGGATAAATCGATTGCTACCCACCGACGTACGTAGTGAAGACGTACCCAAAGAGTCCTGTGACACCTTATAGACTAACAGTCTGTTAGTCTATAAGGCCTGGTCCCCACTAACCCCCCACTTCGGACTAAGGTACGCAAATTCAAAGTACCTTAGTCCGAACTTACCGTGGGTCCAGACGCGGCAGGGAGGCTCCCCCATCGATGCCGCGTACTCCTCTCGCCGAGCTGGAGTACTGGCGTCGACGGCGAGCACTTCCGGGATCGATCCGGGATCGATTTATCGCGTCTAAACCAGATGCGATAAATCGATCCCAGAACATCGATTGCCTGCCGCCGGACCCGGAGGTAAGTGTAGACGTAACTTAAGGTGCCACAGGACTCTCTGCTCCTTTTAATTAGGTGTGTGCTTGCATTCATTTATTTTAAGCTACATAAAACCTTTTTTTTTTTTTAATGACATTTTCTTTGTTTCTTTCTGTTGAATGGATAATTTTATTTTGCATGACCAGGCTAGAAGCATGGATAACCCAAAGTCTCTGTGTCCCTGACACTTATGAGAGGCAGTCTTCACATGTGGATTAACTGCTCTTGAATATTTTCTCCAGTGTAATCTAAACAGCCGTCCAGATGCTGGCGCACAGTCATGTGCTTTGGAGGATTTCGTTGCTGAATACTATGCAGCCAATGCATCTGTTGTTCTGAAGAGAAGACTGCAAGGAGGAAAAGAAGAAGCACATCCTCCAAAAATACAGCACAGAGCTTTGCTATTGCAATTTAATATTAAAGTAATTTGCTTCAATGAGTCTGTGGGTTCTCTCTCATAAAGTGTCATCTGAGGTGCCTTTCACTAAAGGACAGCAGAAAGGAAATAAACACGAAGTCTCCATCACCGACATCTTTGCAATATCTAATCTATTAATTTTCCTTTGATATTTATAATGCAACCAGCATTGAACTAGCTATGTGCTAATATAAACACTAATGGCCAATGGAAATGTCTCTTCGGTTTAGCGTTGCTGCTCAGTGCCTAGATGCGTTTAGAACATTCTTCACAGAAATGAAACAACAACTTGCTGCTTCAGGAAAATAGCATAAAGGTAAACAAGCTCTTTCAACAGTGATTTAAAAAAAAAAGTGTTTCAAGAGTTAAGCAACGAGAGACTTTGAGAACCCTACCCCGGGATGTTTAGCTCTTTTTGATTCATCTTTTAGCCTTCATTTTTAGCTTGGCACAAAACCACTGAAAATGGTCCAAAAGCTATAAACTTCTACTGAGGTCATTTTTGCAATACTGTGGTGCTACAGTTCTGTTCAAACACGGCAGGCTGTGTGACTCACTCAGTTCATTAGTAAGACCAGTCTATCCTGTGAACATATTGAAAAGAGCGGCATCTAGTGGTTCCTATTAGCAGCTGATTTGCACATGTCAAACCAAAACCTTTACTAATGAGAAGGTTATAGAGGTGAAATGAAACAGAAGATAAATGGACAATTATAACGTGGCTCTTTAAAAAACAAACTGTACATTAAGAACAATAATGCTGAAGAGAAAGCTTAGCCGGAAAATGTCCCTTGTTTGTGTGGGAAATTGCTTTCGTTAGGCTTTTTCCATCTGGCTAAACCACGAGCCAGAATTGCTTTGCCGGAGGCAGCAAACCTTACGCTGAAGCAGGTGGGTGTATGCTCATGAGCTGCTCTTCAGGGTGAGACTCACTGCACAGGAATGAGACGTGGCATGTCAGAAACAATCAGACAGGAAGGAATTTGCCATTGATAAAGCATGAATATGACTGGAGAATGATCAAGTTCTGTGTCAGCTTACAAAGTGTTTACTATGTAACTAACTGTTCTCCTCCCTGGGTTGATTGGCATTTTCACTCTTGATGCTGTATGATCAAAAGTGGGGGCATAGATAATAATGGGGCATAATTCCAGCATTGATAAGGAGATTGCTGTGTCAAAGGAAAACAGATGCAAAACCTGCAGACATATCCCTACCACTACAATGATCCGCTCCCCCCACAACACACCTTTCAAGAGCCATGAATCCTACACTTGCCTGTCACAACATGTGGTATACCTCATCCAGTGCACTAAATGCCCCAACAACAACTATGTGGGTGAAACCAGACAATCATTACTCTCTCTAATGAACTCACACAGGAAAATGACAAAAAAACAAAACACCTTCCCACCTGTCAGTGAACACTTTTCACAAAGCGATCATTCTGTGTCTGACCTATCAGTTCTCATCATCAAAGTAAACCTGCATGACACTTTCAAAAGATGAGTCTGGGAGCTTAAATTTACTACTCTGCTAGACAATAAAAATCATGGACTGAATACAGATACTGGATTTATGGCTTATTACAATAATCTGTAACCCACTAATCCCCCCCCTTTTGTGTGTGTGTGTGTGTGTGTGTCCTATGACTGCAAAGGTGTTAACAGGCACTCCATCTTGTATGGTCCCTTAGAATATGTACTAGCTACCTAAGCAAAACAATCTGTTTTACCTTATATTTAGCTGTGATGCAGGGAGTACCTTTCCCAAACTGGAAAAAGAGCTCTGTGTAGTTCAAAAGCTTGTTTCTCTCACCAACAGAGGTTGGTCCAATAAAAGATACTACCTCACCCTTGCATCTGAAGAAGTGAGGTTCTTACCCACGAAAGCTTATGCTCCCAATACTTCTGTTAGTCTCAAAGGTGCCACATGACCCTCTGTTGCTTTTTACAGATTCAGACTAACACGGCTACCCCTCTGATACCTCACCCACTTTGTCTCTCAAAGGCAAACAAACAGATACAAATGCAACGTTGAATACAGTGCCTTTTCTAACCTGGAATCTTAAGTGGTGCATAAAAATCCATAAAATATAACGTTTGCCAAAATCTAGTTATTTAGTTAAGTGTGTACAGTGCTTTAAATATGTAAAGCCCCATATAATTACTAAAAAATAAGAACCATAAATAGACCCTTTACAGTATATTGATGCTCATATTACAGATATAATTAGAGAAGAAAAGTGAAGGTATGGTATCTAGAGTAATAGCTTACATTTATTTAGAAACTTTGCAGAGCGTTGTTTGATTGAACTATATGCAGAAAGAACAATCATTTCACCTACCACTGAAATGCAGCCACCTCCAGGTGGGAACATGAAAATAGTTTAACAGGACACAGCAATATAACAAAAATTTAGAACAAAATGTGAAGAATTCTGTGTCCAATTGAAACTGCAAAGAAAATTAGGTTGCACAATGTAACTAATACAACTGGAAGTTAGCCAGGATGCAGGCGTCAAAGTCCCTACTTACACAAAAAACTGACTCTCAATGACCTCAAGCGGTTATGACCTGTGTCCAGTCTTGTCTGAAAGACAGCATCTCCAGTAACACAGTCCCCCTACATCTCACTGGGGCATTTGTTCAGTGATGATTCTGAGGGAAGACTCCTATCACTGAATCACCACCACCACTTCCTGTAGCCTGGGTTTTTCCATGCAAGTCTCCCATCCAGTATACTAGCTCCTGGAATTATACTGCTTATTGTGCGAAGCTGTGATGAAATCACAGCCCTCCTCCAACTACATCTATGCTCATTCTCCCTCCTCCAGTCTTTTGTCTGGAAATCCATTGCTCATATTTTTCATGAAGAAATTTTTCTCACCAAAAAACCTGAAAAATCATTCATAATATGAATCAGGTTTGCTAGTAATTGTATGTACAACAAGCGTTTTTTGTCAATGAAAACCCATCAGCTAATGCTCCCCTACCCCATCAAAATTCAAGTAGGGTGAACCCAACCCTGAAATACTTAATTCAGAAAGAACTCACATTAAAATCAATGGGACTGAGAAAGGGTTCCTACTCCTAGTGGTAGACCAAAAGAAGATTCAATGTCTTGTGCCATCTCAGCCAAACAGTCTATACCAGGGGTCGGCAACCTTTCAGAAGTGCTGTGCCGAGTCTTCATTTATTCACTCTAATTTAAGGTTTCACGTGCCAGTAATACATTTTAACGTTTTTAGAAGGTCTCTTTCTATAAGTCTACAATATATAGCTAAACTATTGTTGTATGTAAAGTAAATAAGGTTTTTAAAATGTTTAAGAAGCTTCATTTAAAATTAAATTAAAATGCAGAGCCCCCCGGACCGGTGGCCAGGACCCCGGCAGTGTGAGTGCCACTGAAAATCAGCTCACGTGCCGCCTTTGGCACGCGTGCCATAGGTTGCCTACCCCTGGTCTATACTCTATCTGCTGCAGAGCACTTGAGGAACAAATCCAAATGGAAACATAATTCACCCCCACATAAGATACAGGACAGGGGGATCAAGTTCCTGTATTTGGTGAGAT
This sequence comes from Chrysemys picta bellii, assembly GCF_011386835.1. Classification (NCBI taxonomy): domain Eukaryota; kingdom Metazoa; phylum Chordata; order Testudines; family Emydidae; genus Chrysemys; species Chrysemys picta. The sequence goes on along the minus strand of NC_088792.1, from coordinate 218,950,959 downwards.
TCTTAGTTTTGCACACTGTTGTTGAAGCCTGCCTCAACATACTAATGAAACAACTCCAAACTCCAAAACTCGGAACACAAAATCGATACCTAAGTTAATATACAAATCATGGGGGGAAACATACTACAATTCTCTGCAGAGAACTTTCATGCTGATAAACTACTGCAATTACTACACTGTGCAAAATGAAAACTATCACTGCATTCGGGATCACGTGTCATGACTCCACTCCCATGTACCATGTTGAATAATATGCACCAGTACAGAGTGAGTGGGTGGGCATAAAAACTGCCTTCTGATTTGGTAGTGTTTTATATCCACTTTGAAAAAATGTAAATGGTTACACACAATGGGTAGGGGGCCATGGGAAATCAGAGCCGTTGCTCTTAAATTAGAAATAGAAATGGGGGTACACGAAGCATAGCACAAACCTGGAGAACAATCACTGCATCACTAATGTCAGAGAAAAGAGATTTAGAGGAAGGATGGTTAGAGGACTAGCCTAGCCTAGGGATTCCAGGGTTCAATTCCAGCTCTGGCACAAACATCCTATGTGACCCTGGGCAAGTCTCTCTGCGCCTCATTTGTCCATCTGTAAAATGCATATAATAGCACTTCCCTTCCTCATAGGGGAAAGATACTACAATGATGGGGCCATATAAGCACCATAGGTAGATAGATTGAAACAGTGCGCCATTTTTTCTGCCAATGCCCAGACTACGTGGGAGCATAAGAAAAATATTTCCTGAAATTAGCCCAAACTAGGGCTGTCGATTAATCGCAGTTAACTCACGATTAAAATTAATCATGATTAAAAAAATTAATCACTATTAATCGCAGTTTTAATCGCACAGTTACATAGTAGAATACCAACTGAAATGTATTAAATATTTTTGGATGTTTTTCTACATTTTTAAATATACTGATTTAAATTACAGCACAGAATACAAAGTGTACAGTGCTCTCTTTATATTATTATTTTTGATTACAAATATTTGCACTGTAGAAATGATAAACAAAAGAAATAGTATTTTTCAATTCACCTCATACATGTACTGTAATGCAATCGCTTTATCATGAAAGTACAACTTACAAATATAGGTTTTTTTGATACATAACTAAACTCAAAAACAAAACAATGTAAAACTTTAGAGCCTACAAGTCCACTTAGTCCTACTTCTTGTTCAGCCATGCTTAGAGAAAAAAGTTTGTTTACATTTACGGGAGATAAAGCTGCCCATTTCTTATTTACAATGTCACCTGAAAGTGAGAACAGGCATTTGCAGGGCACTTTTGTAGCCAGCACTACAAGGTATTTGCGTGCCAGATATGCTAAACATTTGCATGCCCCTTCATGCTTCAACCGTAATTCCAAAGGACATGCCTCCTGCTGATGACACTCGTTAAAAAAATAAAGCATTAATTAAATTTGTGACCGAACTCCTAGGGGGAGAATTGTACGTCCCCTGCTCTATTTTACCCACATTCTGCCATATATTTCATGTTATAGCGATCTCGGATGACGATCCAGCACATGTTCATTTTAAGAACACTTTCACTGCAGATTTGACAAAATACAAAGAAGGTACCAATGTGAGATTTCTAAAGATAGCTACAGCACTCGACCCAAGGTTTAAGAATCTGAAGGGCCTTCCAAAATCTGAGAGGGACGAGGTCTGGAGCATGCTTTCAGAAGTCTTAAAAGAGCAACACTCTGATGCGGAAACTACAAAACCCGAATCACCAAAAAAGAAAATCATGTGAACATCTGTTCTCAATTTCAGGTGTCATTGTAATCAAGAAGAGGGCAGCATTATCTCTTGAAAAATGTAAACAAACTTGTTTGTCTGAGCGATTGGCTGAAGAAGAAGTAGGATCGAGTGGACTTGTAGGCTCTAAAGTGTTACATTGCTCTGTTTTTTAATGCAGTATTTTTTACATAATTCTATGTTTGGAAGTTCAACTTTCATGATAAAGAGATTGCAGTACAGTACTTGTAATTAGATGAATTGAAAAATACTATTTCTTTTGTTTTTTACAGTGCAAATATTGTAATCAAAAATAAATATAAAGCGAGCACTGTACACTTTGTATTCTGTATTCTATATTTGAAAATGTAGGAAACACCCAAAAATATTTAAATAAATGATATTCTATTATTGTTTAGCAATGCAATTAATCACGTAATGAATTTGTTTAATCGTGCGATCAATTGTGAATAATTTTTTTTATCGTTTGACAGCCCTAGCCCAAACAATAAAATAATTTCCATTAAAAAGTGATGAGGAAGAAGCAAACTCCACCAAAGATAGAGAAATAAATGCAATTCGGCGGAAGGTGAGGGATCGTCTGCAGAATTGCCGCTGAATAGCTGGACCTGCCGCCCCTCTCCGGAGTGGCCGCCCCAAGCACCTGCTTGCCAAGCTGGTGCCTGGAGCCGGCCCTGCTCTGGAAGCTCTTCCTTCTTGTCTTCTTTCCCATCCTCCCTCCTCCACCCATTTTTATGTTCCCCTTTTCTTTCCCTCAATCCCCTGTAAGGTTCTTGCCCTTTCTTCTCTCCCACCCAACTCCTGGAAGGTTTCCTGTGCTCTCTCTTCTCCCCATTCACTACAGGGTTCCCCCTTACTATCTCTGGTCTCCCGGCACCATCGAGTGACCTAGTACTTCTCCCCTCCTCTCTACCAGCACCACCACTACACACACTGCAGGGCTTTCCCCCTCTAGGGGGTTCGAGCTGGAGCAGCCCCTTTCCTCTGCCTTTTGTCCCTGGAAAGCAACAGAAGGGAGGAATCAACAGCAGCTGCAGAATGGGGTTCTATGGCTATTCAGCATCTCTCAGAGGAGCAGCCTCTGCTGTCCAGAGGGAAGATCTGCAATCAACAAACAAAATGCTAGATTCAGGGCAAGGACTTGAACCTGTCTTCCCACATCGGTGAATGCCCTGACCACTGGACTATGTCTCTCCCTGGCCCAAGGAATATTTGTTTATATAAAGTGGAACACTCCTCCAACAGGTAAACTTGAGAAAGAGACTATCGCCTGGTGATTAGGACATTCACCTGGGATGCGAATGAGCTGGGTTCAAGTCTCTGCTCCAAATCAGGCACAGCAGGGATATGTATCTAGGTTTTCCATATCCCAGGCGTATGCCCTAACCACTGAGCTAGTGGCTATTTGGGGCACTCTCCCGCCCTGTGTGGAGCTGAGAAACCCTTCCTGATTTCGCTGACCCTAGTATGTTCCCACAAAATAATTCAGTTTGATGAATCAGCATTTTCTGATGAGAAAATGTTTTGCTGAAAAAGTCCAGACCAGCTTTAGATAGAATGCCCAAGACCCAGGCAATTGTGCTGAGAGCAAACCCCTACCCTAAAATTAGAAGTTAATCAATTTATTGATCACCCAAAGTGCACTGACAGCTCTGTTGATTGAAATCCTGTCTTTATAAAAAGCAGGTATAGCACAGGCAACATTAACACAGATTTTACTGCACTGCCTCACCAGTTATTCTCCAGATGTAAGCCCACGGGGACCACCCAGCGATGGGTAGTTATTTTTCCATTCCCATTCAGTTTTTGGCTTCTCAGAGAAGAGGCTGGCATAAAGGATACCAGTTGGAAAGGTGTCTTTCTGTGGTGTGAACACCTGTTCACTAAGAAGCTACACTTTTCACTTGTTTCAAAATACACATCAGATGACAATGCTTTAATCATCTGAACTAGATTCAAATAGAGGACCTGGAAGAAAGAAAGTCCATAGCAGTTTACCAATACTACCTTGTGCCATGCAGTCCCCCCAGACCACGGGACACTAACACACCTTTTTTTCATACAAATAAATATTCCTTTTGCTATTTCCAGTCTTGCAGGCTCCTTTCTCACTGGCCAGTAACTTAAACAGGGACACGTATCATTATTTCCCATTGGAGAAGCAAGCAATGTGTGGTGGTGAGATAAACTTTTCCTCATTCTCCACTGGAAAGAATGTGATAACCCACTGAACAGGTGCAGCCAAGAATATATAATGCCTATTTAAAAGCAGAAGTGTTCAATCATAAATTCCCCATTTGCAAGTAAGCTAACACCTGAATCAAGCCACATAGATCAACAGAACAAAAGGAAAAAACCGACATATTTTGGGAACAAGATACATTTGAAGAGTCAGATAGTGTGTGTACTTCTCCACTGCCTCCTCATTCTCCAGTCCTAAGCCAGAAGCTTTTGGTTGCTAGGAGGAGATTGAAAACCGTATCAGACAAAAACCAAATAAGTCACTAAAATGTAACAATAAGCAAAGTTTTGCAAAGTTAAGAGAGAGTTTAAATTACCTTTGCCCTCTTTCAAGTATGACATTAAACATAGTTATGTCATACTATAGGACCTAGACAAATTGGAGGATTGGGCCAAAAGAAATCTGATGAGGTTCATCAGGGACAAGTGCAGAGTCCTGCACTTAGGACGGAAGAATCCCATGCACCACTGCAGGCTGGGGACCGACTGGCTAAGCAGCAGTTTTGCAGAAAAGGACCTGGGGATTACAGTGGATGAGCTGGATATGAGTCAGCAGTGTGCCCTTGTTGCCAAGCAGGCTAACGGTATATTGGGCTGCATTAGTGGGCGCATTGCCAGCAGATCGAGGGAAGTGATTATTCCTCTCTATTCGGCACTGGTGAGGCCACATCTGGAGTATTGCATCCAGTATTGGGCCCCCCACTACAAAAAGGATGTGGAGAAATTGGAGAGAGTCCAGCGGAGGGCAACAAAAATGATTAGGGGGTTGGAGCACATGACTTACGAGGAGAGGCTGAGGGAACTGGGCTTGTTTAGCCTGCAAAAGAGAAGAGTGAGGGGGGATTTGATAGCAGCCTTCAACTACCTGAAGGGGGGTTCCAAAGAAGATGGAGCTCAGCTGTTCCCAATGGTGGCAGATGACAGAACAAGGAGTAATGGTCTCAAGTTGCAGTGGGGGAGGTCTAGGTTGGATATTAGAAAACACTATTTCACTAGGAGGGTGGTGAAGCACTGGAATGGGTTACCTAAGGAGGTGGTGGAATCTCCATCCTTAGAGGCCTTTAAGGCCCGGCATGACAAAGTCCTGGCTGGGATGATTTAGTTAGTGTTGGTCCTGCTTTGAGCAGGGGGTTGGACTAGATGACCTTCTGAGGTCTCTTCCAACCCTAATCTTCTATGAGTCTATTCATAGTGGCAATAATGATGTGTTTGGCTGCCAACCGTCCTCCGTGCTGAGCTGCAGTATTCTGAGGGCTAGCCAGATGGCTTGACCATTATATTAAACCATGCTCCTCCTAACTGGGACAATTTGATGCATGCCAGTACCATGGCTTCCTGTGTTAAGCAACATTCCTGTGTTAAGCACTCCTCCACACATCCATTGTGAGGATGCTACAGTCAGAATGGTTAAGAAGATCAGGGCAAACCCAAGTCTACCACAATACACAGGCTTCTACAACCACTCAGGAGCACGCTTGTCATCGAGGCACCTGTTGTGTGCCCGCTAGCGCTGCCATGATTTCTCTGTGCCATCGATGTGGCCTGAGGAGAGGTCTGCAGCTGATGTCAGAAACCAGTCTCTTATAACTGACCTGCCCACACACGTCCCTGGCTTCACCACATTGCCAGTTTTGAATGCAACTACAGCAACTGCTTACATGGAAAAGTAACTTTTGGAACATATTTAATTTATTTAGAGCTTCTTTTAATGCAGTTTGGCAGCTAGCAATAAGGCAGAGGAGCCAGTACCATGTGACCAGCCAACTGTCTGTGACTGAGGCAGCAAGTGCCCCAGGTTGAGAACCACTGATGTAGGATAATCTCCATAAAGTAACATTTTTAGGGATTAACATTTTGCAGAGTTCAAAGTGAACACAGATTATTTTTGCACTATATTATTCAATAAATATAAAGTACAAAGAGAGCCTCAAAACGTGGCACAATTGGGAACTGCTGGCGGAACAATATGAAAATTAGTTTAGGGAAAAGAAAGTTCCAGTGGGATACCTTATACATGCTATAGATTTTCTTTCGAAAGGGATCTTACTACAAAAAAAAAAATCATTTTTCATCATTTGGGTGGATTTTGTGTTACTTTAGGGAAAGTGATGTAAATGATTTACCATCACTGTAACCAGACCACCCACTCAGGAGTAGGAGAAAAAGTTTAGGCACTATAAATAAAGATGAAGTGTGGCGTTAGTCTATACTTTGTAATGGCTCTAATAAATAGAGCTCTTTGTTGGCTTTTGCATAGTTGCCTTTTAGATATTATAATAGTAATAATACTAGTATAATGAGCCCAATAACTCATTTAGAAACCAAGGAAATTAAAAAGGAACTTGCATTATGATGAGTTACACTTTAAGCACTAAACAGCTAATTCCAAAGTACATATCAGACCAGTGTAGTGTGACAGGAACACTAATGCAATGAATACTGGAATAAGTACCTAAGAACACCTGGGTCATATGACCCACACAAACTATGTAATAAAGTGGTATAACATTCGCCCAGGAGACATGTGGCAGAAAATTATTTACCTCAGCAATGGCCCTTTTTAGGATTTGATGCTCATGTATAGGGATTTGTAATAACTACTATATCAGACACAATGTTGCTAAAAAGTAACCCTTTTAACTCGAAAGGGGGCTTTTTGCCTCACTATACCTTATTTTGGATCTTTCTGTCCCAAATCTGGACAAAACAAAGGCAGTGTCATTTGCAAAATGGTTTTCATTCTGGGGTACAAATAAGTGGTGGGAAACAAACATCATAAAAATGGAGTCAGTGGGAAGATGTATGACTGTATACAAAGACCAAAAATGATGGTGAAGGACTTGAAATGGACCTTCCCTGGAGGATCTCTCCCCCTTCTTCACTGGAATTTGTGTTGGCAAATTGTGAACTTCCATAATCTAAATGCATATCTCATGCAAAACCATAAGACAATTTATTTGTTTCTCAAATCATTATGCCTAAGCACCAAAAGATTCACCTACCTGTTGGATGTGAGGCTCATGAGAGCCAATGTGTTGATGAAGTATCACGAAGGGCAGACTGCAGAATGCCATTTCATTTTCATCATTTTGTACATATTGTGTCATGAGTGTTGTCAGAGTCTCTAAGTAGGACACTTTTGACTGTGGGGCCCACAATACATCTCTCCCTTTGAGCCTCATCTTCATGTCTCTTGGGAAATGTTGAAAGGAATTCTATTTGTCGGAGTATATGCACATGTTACCTTGTATCCTTTTGCCATTTTAGGCCTCATCTGCTGGTGATATTGGGCATAACATGAGGGAGAATGCAATCCCCATAATACATAACAGAGCATTTAGGTGATGTGTGGTAAATTGGATGAATGTTTCCTGAGAGATACCACATTGTCATGATGGCAAAATTAGCACTGCTTTATCATTGGTATGAGATAAATAATTATAATTTAATATTAATAGTTCATATTTATATAGCACTTTTCATATGCATTGCACAAAGCCCTTTACGAAGATGGCGCACCAGTAATGTCCCCATTTTTCAGATGGAGTTACTGAGGCACAGGAAGTTCAGTGACTTGCTCAAGGTCATGTGATAAGATAGTGGCAGTGCTGGGATTTGACTCAATGAATCTTACTCTCTAAGCCTTGTGTTCATTTCAATAGACCACAACTACAGAACATAGTTGATACTGTTTTCCTGAGGTAATCAGCCTGAGATGTAATTAGTGGAAAGATGAAGGAGATTTACACTGCATGGGTGGGCACATAATTACTGAGTACTACTGGGATAGCATTGTTTATGCACTCAAGGAATCAAGGAGCCCATTTACCAGCTGGAGTACTGGGCCTTAAACCAAGAGCACAAAATTACAGCAAGCATGCTCCAGATATGGGATTAGCTATTAGTTACCAGAGGGAGTGGGACTCAAAGCCAGCTTCATAGCACCAGCTTTTTAGGGTAATTCACAAGAGGACTCTAGATTAGATCTACTGTCTTGCTGATGCTCAGTGATCCACAAAGTTCAGGACACCCCATCCCCATCCCTAGAGTAGGTGAAGCACATGTCAGTAATGACAGTGATCCAGCCAATATACTAGTTAGTATAATATTACTGGTATGAAAGGGAGATGATTAAAAATTCACCTGTTCCCCACCACCTACTAGCTAGATGGTCCACAAGACACTCCTAGTTCATTATCTCTCCTGTACCTAATTATAGCTTTGGACTGCAAGCTCTTTAAAATTTCATTCTCTGCCCTTTGTCTTGTAAACTTTACATGCTTTAATGCACCCTGTACCCTCTGCAGTGCTAGAAAAACAGCATTACTAAGTGAAGAACTATATCAGGGGAAAGTCCTATAAATCTTTTGACTAATAGGAAGCTAAAAGCTGCACAATTCAAATATTGGAAATCTACTTTCAGATAATCTGGCAACTTGTTATAACCAGTAAACAGTTACTAGTTTTTCTTGGTATTCATTATAACATTAATCATGGTGGACTCTTGGAACAATAGTGTGGTTTTAATATGCATGTCTATGGGAAATTATTTAGCAGAACGAAAATAACAATTAATTATGATGTCAGAGAGGAAGTCTACCAGTCTCTTATCCAACAGATTTGTCACATTCATTTATCAATGTTTAATGAAGTTTCCATGGAAGCATATAATGTTTGAAACCAAAAATCACAAAGAATGGGGCCTTGTATATTGTGTTCTGGGTGCCTGGTTTCCAAATATGCTATAATATAAATAACAACTACATCCAAACCAGAGGGACAATTGTGATCATCTCCTCTGTGTGTGATACTCATTACATATTAAATTACATCAGGTGGGTGTACAGAAAGAGAGACTGTTCTAATAGCTGCAAACATGAAAGGAAATATAGTCAAGAGCAGACATACTCAAACTTTGCACTGCTGCGGGCCAAACTAGCAGTTTGCCCTAGGGTCTCAGGACTATGCCTGCCTGGCATACTCATTGAAACCAAGATTTTAAAATATATCTCAGGCAAGTAGGATGCCCAATTCCCATTCATTTTAATTGGTTGTCCAACTGCCTTAGGCAGTGCTTAAAATCAGCCTACAAGTACATGCTTTTAAAATCAAAAAGAAAGGTGCACACAGTATATTTTTTAAAAGCTTCTAAGTCACTTAGGAGCCAATGTCCTATTTTTTAAAAGTGAAGTAGACACTTAGGAGTCTGACCTCTAGTCTGCACTTAAAGTTTTACTGGCATAACTATGTAGGTAAGGGGTATGTTTTTTTTACTGACATAAATGTGTCAGTAAAAGCCTTAGAGTAGACACCGTTATACTGTAAGTTGTTTTATACTGATATAGATTATTTTGCTTTCGCCAAACCAGAATGTTATACCAGTATAAGCACTTTTATACTAGTATAATATCATCTGTGCTAGGGCATTTTTGCATCTAACTATGCCAGCATAGTTATAGAAGTACAACTTTAAGTGTTGACAAAGCCTAAGTCTCAATAAGAACAGGAGTACTTGTGGCACCTTAGAGACTAACAAATTTATTAGAGCATAAGCTTTCGTGGACTACAGCCCACTTCTTCGGATACATAAGAAGTGGGCTGTAGTCCACGAAAGCTTATGCTCTAATAAATTTGTTAGTCTCTAAGGTGCCACAAGTACTCCTGTTCTTTTTGCAGATACAGACTAACACGGCTGCTACTCTGAAATAAGTCTCAATGAAAATCAGCAGGACTTAGGCTGCTAAATGACTATGTCACGTTTGAAAATAGATGCTTTTGGACATTTTAACCTCAACCTTCATATCTGCTTGTACTTCTGCCTTCCATGGTAGATGAGTAGAAAATTCCTGATTTAGTTCACAAGCCTTAAAAATATAAGAACATACATAAGAACAGCCATACTGGGTCAGACCAATGGTCCATCTAACCCAGTGCCCTGTCAAATCTGCAGTCAATGAACTTTGCCATCATCCTATGGTTCAAGGGAGCTAGTGGTAGGATACATTTAAGGGCCCAGGTAGGATGCCTTTTGAACTTCCCTGCCCTAAAGGAATCTAACAGCACAGTTATATCCATTTTTTCCTTTACCTAAGAAAAATGCAGAAAAAATTAAAGTGACAAAGCTTAAGAAATGAAACATTCACAGTTCTGTTCTCTTTTCCTAATCTAAGGGCTGCTCATCTGAGTCATGTTTCTGCGATGCCAGCTGACGCGCCAGCCTCTCCTCCAGCTGGAAAGACATCAGATCTTTCCTGGTTATTATCCCAACAACTCGGTTCTGTAGGTCAACAACTGTCAGGTGGCGAAGCCCCAAGGTCCGAAAGATGATATATGTGCGTTGCAGAGAGAAATGAGCCTGAACCGACACCGCTGATTTGTTTATGTACGGCTCCTGCAAGACAAAGAGAGAGAAGGTGGGGGTTGGAGAAAATAAGTGTGTAGCCATTCCTGTTACAGCAGGCTTCCTGAGTGGTGGGGGGTGAGATTACTACACTTTCTTTTATTTCAGCTGTACCCAAATCAGTATAAAGTACACAGTAATGAGCCCTTTCTTTTCTACTAAAAGATCAAGTTCACATTAAGCTGTTATGACTGGAATATACCCAAATATCTCAGGCTGGAACAGCTAAGCTGAGCTCCATTGATATGGTCTGAATTCCTGTTTGGAAATAGTAAATGATCAAGTATTTATTAAGTCAAAGAGATGTTTAATAACTGCTCTCTCATTATACAACCCCATTTGTGACATCCTGTAATATTTTTTAGTTAATGTTAGTAAAAACATGAGAGAGAACAAAGAAAAATATATATACTGTGAGGTCTGCTGGGTGCTGAATGCTGATCATTGAATCCCACCTTAGACATAAATGTTTCTAGATTTAGCTAAAGCTAATTTGGTAGGTTTCCAAGGTAAATATTGGTATTTTAAGTAGGTGTTCACCAAGTTTCTATATCTTACCTATCCATACAGCATCCTACTCATAACTTTTATCCTCAAGTGCATATGGGTGCACTGGGAAATCAGTGGAAGCTCCCCACACCCACCTGAGGATGGTGTGTCTTGTAGTCTCTCCAGGAATATTTTTGGATAGTGGGTAGATTGGAAGCAGAGGAAAGAGAGCATTCAGATGTCTTTTACAAATTTTTTTTTTTTTTAAAAAGGACTAATGAAGGGCAAGATCCACCCAGAAAGTACTCGGAAGTACAAATTGAACCTCACTGCAATCGGGAGGCCCTCAGCAGGATTCATCCCCATAGGTCAGCTTGAATTCTGACCAGGAGCTCTTTAGGAGCCTATCAGCTAAGGCCATCAAGAGGTTGCTGCACTGAATCAGTGCATCTCTCAACTGCCCTGCCCATACCCTCACCCCAGCCATGTCTGGCCTCTAGGCCACCTGGCAAAATGAGGTTACAGCCACTTTGTCCTCCACAAACTCCTCCATAGTAGACTTTCCACCACCAGAGACGCCATGCTTTGGCTTATGTGTAAGTTAAGGATGTATTTCACCCAAAAGGCCCAAAAGGAAACACTACAAATACGTTCTCAAGCTCTTTCTATAGGCATTTTTCTCCCATTAGCCCTGACCTGCTATTGTGGCTATTTGCCAGAGTTTCTTTTTCTGCTATTATGAAACAGATTTCCTTGCTTCCCATTGTCAAACTTTTGACATTTCTTGGTGCAAAACTGACTAAAACAGTGTGAAACAGACAAGGTGTGACATAAAAAATGCAGACACACCTCACTGATTGACCTCATAGGGAAATCAGCAAGAGTTGGTTAGTAGTTAAGATTAAAGCTCGGTGAATAATGCACTTTGAGGTTTGTTGGGAATTTTGAAAGGCTGAAAAAAATTGTGTCATGTCAAACAATGTTAATTTCAACAACAACATTTTGTTTCAGTTTCAACCTTTTTATTGTTTTGGAATTTTAAAAAAAGGAAATTTTGAAAACATTCTTTCAAGTAAAAATATAGAATATAGGTTCAATTCAAGTAAAAATAAAGGTTGAATAATAATATACTCCTTAGTATTCTTTGGTCTGGTCTGCAGTCATATCACCTCTCAAGGTGTAATCTAGTCAAATCTCACAAACTAAATAGGGCCAATATTGTTTGGGAGACTAGCAGGGAAAACCCAGAGGCTGCAGGAAATTAAAATCAGTATCGTCAAAAATCCCAAGCAAAATCTTGGACATATATCTTTGATAACAGCCAGTTTAATCAGTTGTGGGGAATTTCTAATTAATGAATCCACAATGAAGAAAATGAGCAACTACTTTTACCTTCACATTTCTCTACTATTTTGAGGAGCAGATAACTAAATGTGTAAAAACAAATATGAAATTCTTTAAAATGTTTCAGAAGTAGAAAGCTCACAAAAGAATTAGTGACTTCACTGGATCACCAGTGGATGAAGAGAGCAATTAAGGAACATAAGGACACTGTTGAGATGCTACAGTCCTACTTCTTGTTCTGCGAAGACAAACAAGTTTGTTTACGTTTACCAGAGATACTGCTGCCTGTTTCTTATTTACAATGTCACCAGAAAGTGAGAACAGGCGTTCACATGGAACTTTTGTAGCCGGTGTTGCAGGGTATTTACATGCCACATATGCTAAACATTCATATGCCCCTTCATGCTTCAGCCACCATTCCAAAGGACATGCTTCCATGCTGATGATGCTCATTGAAAAAATAATGCGTTTATTCAATTTGTGACTGAACTCCTTGGGAGAGAATTGTACGTCTCCTGTTTGGTTTTACCCACTTTCTGCCATATATTTCATGTTATAGCAATCTTGGACGATGACCCAACATATGTTGTTCATTTTAAGAACACTTTCACTGAAGATTTGACAAAAACGCAAAGAAGATACTAATGTGAGATTTCTAAAAATAGCTACAGCACTCAACCCAAGGTTTAAGAATTTGAAGTGCCATCCAAAATCTGAGAGGAACAAGGTGTGGAGCATGCTTTCAGAAGTCTTAAAAGAGCAACACTCTGATGCAGAAACTACAAAACCCGAACCACCAAAAAAGAAAATCAACCTTCTGCTGGTGGCATCTGACTTAGATGATGAAAATGAACATGCATCAGTCTGCTCTGCTTTGGATCATTATCAAGCAGAACCCATCATCAGCATGGACGCGTGTCCTCTGGAATGGTGGGTGAAGCATGAAGGGACATATGAATCTTTAGTGCATTTGGCACGTAAATATCTTGCGATGCCAGCTACAACAGTGCCGTGCAAACGCCTGTTCTCACTTTCAGGTGACATTGTAAACAAGAAGCGGGCAGCGGCATCTCCTGCAAATTGTAACCAAATTTGTTTGTCTGAGCGATTGACTGAAGTAGGACTGAGTGGATTTGGAGGTGCTACAGTTTAACATTGTTTTATTATTTAATGCAGGTTTTTTTACATAATTCTACATTTGTAAGTTCAACTTACATGATAAAGAGATTGTACTACACTACTTGTATTAGGTGAATTGAAATATACTATTTCTTTTGTTTTTTACAGTGCAAATATTTGTAATAAAAATAAATATAAAATGAGCACTATACACTTTGTATTCTGTGTTGTAATTGAAATCAATATACTTGAAATGTAGAAAACATCCAAAAATATTTAAATAAATGGTATTCAATTATTGTTTAACAGTGTGATTAATCGAGATTAATTTTTTTTAATCACGCAATTAATATTTTAATCGCTTGACAGCCCTATACATTATACATATGCATTACAGGTTGTAAGTTAACTGTATCAACTCAAAAAAGGGACCTGGTCTTCCCTGTAGACAGCTCAATGAAGACCTCTGCTTAATGTGTAGCTGTGGTTAAAAAAAAAAATAAAGCTAACAAAATGTTGGGATACATAAGGAATGGGACATGGTATAATACAAAGAATATTATAATAATTTTATATATATATCAGTAGTATGGCCTCATCTGGAATACTGTGTGCAATGCTGGTCACCCCACCTCAAAAAAGAATACTGCAGAACTAAAGGGGTGGGGGCGGTCAAAGAAGAGCAGTGAGAATGATCAAAGGCCTGGGGAAACTCACAAATGAAATGAGATTAAAAAGACAGATTGTTTTGTGACACTTTCTCAGGACGCCCAAAATTGTAGGTTACCATGCGTCTACCTCAGTAAGAGATATTTGCTGGTTCTAAACTCCCTGTTAGCCCAGTCTGCTAACTATCCCAGACAAATTTCTCAGGACTCTGATGGCCCTTACTTTGCTTTGCAGGTAATACATGCAGGTCCCAAGCCCCTGGAAGATCATTCGCCTGGAGTACCCAGCCCCCGTCACTGGACACTCACAAAAATTACCAACTTCATAGATTCTAAGGCCAGAAGAGACCATTGTGATCATCTAGTCTGACCTGCATAACACAGGACACAGAACTTCCTAAAAAAGTTCACTATCTCCAAAGAGAGTGTGCACACCAGCTTGTTTGATTCAACTAATTCACATTTTGCTTAATATTATAGCACAGAGATCTACTCATAAAACCCAGAAGTTTATTAACAAAGACAGAGACTTAAGTGATACAAAGCAAGGATAATGGAAACAGAATTGGTTACAAATGAAACAGAAGTATAACACATTTCTAAGAGACTAAACATAACTTTAGCAAGCTACAATCCTTTGGCTAAAGCCGTTTTCTTACCCTCTGAGTTTTTCAGTAGAGTTACCTGATTTTCAGTCAAATCCGGATCCAGATTTTCATGATTTTCCCTACTCCTTACCAGGGGTCTCCTCAGTAAATAGATAACAGAATGTTCTTTTGCTTCTCCTTATATTTCCCAAGGTTCATAGGGAGTTTATTCCCAGAGACAGGATGAACCGCTGGGGTTCAGATTCCAGTGTCTTCCCAAGCTGAGTTCACACACCCCTGTCAACCTGGCTTTTCCTGTTGACTTCCATGCAAAGGTAGTTCCCATTATATTTGGCTCCACAATGCTCAATTTACATTAGAAACAGGGAGATAACTACCTTCCCTCCCGTCTGGGAGAAAACCTGTTTCTCCTTTTGTTTGGTTACCAACTTTAAAGCATAATATCAGTGAGTATCCATAATTCTTCATATAGTATTAACATACATGTTTCACAATGATATTAATGACCCTTATGTTACCAGTTTTCATCTGATACCTTACAAGACACTCTTTATAGGTAAATACTATGTCAGCAATGTGTTAGGCATAGTGAGTTTGTCAAGCCTGTTAAGAGTAGCTGTTACATGACAGTGAACCCTTTGCCAGTTGGCACTGAGGGGCTGTTAAGGTCGCATGTTTACTTTGGAAAGGAGAAAAAGAGAGGACAGCATAAGATACTGGTATCAAGAAGGTAGATCAGGAACTTGTGTTCTCCCAATCCTATAGTATAATACAAGAACAAGTGAACATTTAATGAAACTGAAAGAAAGGAAATTCAAAACCAATAAAAGGAAATATGTTCGCACCCAATGTGTGATTAAACTGTGAAACTCATTGTCGCAGGAAGTCATTGAGGTCAAGAATCAAAAAGAGATGAGACATGTATATGGACACCAAGACTATCCAGAGTTATCAGAAATAATAAAAATTTAGAAGGGATATTAAACCTCAT
Organism: Chrysemys picta bellii; assembly: GCF_011386835.1. Classification (NCBI taxonomy): domain Eukaryota; kingdom Metazoa; phylum Chordata; order Testudines; family Emydidae; genus Chrysemys; species Chrysemys picta. Next base: position 218,935,330 of record NC_088792.1, on the reverse strand, counting down.
GCCTCAGGGTTTAAACCCATCTCTAACTATTACAGATCAGGATGAGATCCATGTAGGAGGCAGATTATCCCAGAAGGGAAGCAAGGTGCTTACACTTTCCTCTGAAGCACCTGTTTCTAGCCAATGTCAGAGACAGAATACCAGCCTCGATGGACCTTGGGTCTGACCCAGTATGGCAATTCCTGTGTTCATTAGGATCACTACAATGAACTCGAGCAGAGCTCAAAATATTTTTTTTTTAAATAAAAACCCTCTAAGTCAGTCCCAACTCTGAATTTCCCCATGTGCCACATTTTATCTGTGCCTACTCTGTGCATTGTGAACTCATTGAGGCAAAGACTGGCTATGTTTAATTATTTATTTATTTTTCTTAATCCTTGTACAGTGCACCAAAAACTATAATGTGCTTGGGCCCAGTATTCTGGTGCAGTATTTAGGAAATAAACATGGAAATGCTTTATGTTTGCTTTATAATGCTAAAGGAGCCAAATGATGACAGTTAAATGATCTATTCCATTAACGTTGTATCTTTTGGTCAATCTGGAATGTATTTTAATCAAAAGCCCCCTTGAAATGGTCTCCTTTGTTGTATTTTCTTGTTGGCTCGTTTTATCAACATCTGTTACGTTTATACAATATGAATTAAAACTTTGGAATGCTCTTTGTACTCGGCTACTTTTGTTGAGAGTGTAACGTCCCAGGATTGGCAGTGTTTATGTAAGTCAGTGTGGCTGACACAGCCATCATAAACAAATGAGAAAATATAACAAATACATTGTTCATGGAGGAAATGTTTGTTTTTAGAGTTGGCTTCACTCTTACCAGATTGATGAAGAGTTGCTGATACTGAGGATCTGTACTGTAGCGATTCAGCAGCGTGGTCATCTGTGGTGGATCAGGCAACTTCTCCACCGTTATCTGCAATAGGCAAGATTCTATTTCTCCTTCCAAACCTTTCTAATTTGACTCTAAACCATATGATGGATTTTCATCTGCATCCTAATTTATTTTTACCAATCTCATGTTTAGGATTTTTAAATCCTTTCTTCGTTTTGATAAATTAATAGTACTTAGCTATTCTATAGTTCTTTGCACCTTCGTTATGCATTACCAACATTAATTAAACCTCATAATTTGCAAAGGTGATTACACTCACAAAGCTAAATATTACCTGCCCCATTTTACAGACAGGAAACAGAGAGAGGATTGGAGTAGCTGATTTAAAGACTGTGTCAGAACCAGGATTAAAATACAAAAATTCCTGGCTTCCACTCCTGCGTGCCTCCCAGAGTCTGGGCTGCTCCAGGAGCGCCTGTAACTTATTTCAGTTTTATCTGGCTGTTTATGGGCTGCCCTTTTATTTAGTTTATAATTTTACTACTTAAACAACATATTAATAACTATTTTCATTCCTAGTACAATCCCTGGACATATCAAATATGCATCAATTAACAAAAGGGAAAAATAAAGAAAAGTGATTACCTTCTGGTAGAGGAGAAAAGGACAGCAGGAAAGAGAATCGTGGTTAGTCTCTGTTTCAAAGATGGCTTCATGTTCCAGCAGCATGCATAGTTCTAACCTAGTTTTTATAAGGAATACATTCACCATCAAAGCCAAATTAAAAAAGGGCCAACATAATGGATTATAATCTCCAGAAACCAGTGCCTGACAATGCTAAAAATATACAGATCTGATGAGTCTAATATTAGTGGGCAATACATCATTTATACAAAGCTTTCCTAGATTTCCAGCAAAAATTGTCTCTCTCTCTTCGGGTTTCAGTTTGGTGTGGAACTCCTCCCAAACCTACATTTTTTGAAAATGGATTTATCCCCTCTACATTTTTATTTTTGATCTGAATTAATATGATTGGCAAGAGCTGCTTGTGTAGTCTATCTAGTTTGTTCCAATCAAGTCATAATTGCAGTTACAAAGGGGGTCAGGTTTGTCATTTTTTTTTAATAGATTTTTTTCAGTTCCGCCTTATGTCCACATTAATGCATGAGACCCATGTTTGTAAAACATGTTCAGACTCATTGTGGTTTAAATAAGAAGTGAAATCCTGGCACCCAATTACTTCAGTGGGACCAGGATTGCACCCACAATCTGTGTGAGACATCCATCTTTGCTGTCTGATTAAATTCAAATGGCCATCTTTATCGATATATGAAGAATTTGTGGCCACTGAGATACAAGGAACAGCAATCACACAACCTTTAATTAGGAGTTCGGCAGGGAAGAGATTGAAATACAAGGTGACTTGTCTAAACGGAGAATGAAGAATTAGGATCAAAACTCTAGTTCACAAGTTATTGTTATAAACTCCCAGTGTTCTCAGAGTACAGAGTCTATGGGAGTGTAATATGCTCCCATATACAGAGTTCAAGATGGAGACCCAACCTCAGATCCCTCACTTCCCGACAGGAACGCTATCACCGCTTTCTAGTGAACCTTCTGGATGACAGAAGATGAGGCACTGACAGGTTCCCGGAGGGAGGAACATCCAACTTTCCTAAGCCAGAAGATGATCAGAATGGCATGGGTCCTTCAAAGCTTCTAGCAAGCCTCCTGGCTGGCATAAAGGAAGGCTATAATAGACTCCAGCAGGAGGAACATCCATCTCTTCCCAGCCAGAAGGAGAGTCACATGTCTGGTGCTAGTGAGGGCAACTAATGGAGGGGGATCCACCTATGGAGGGAAATGATGACAGAAACTTCCAGGATTCGTATCAGTGCATAGCTCAATTTGTAGACAGTAGGAGAAATTTAAATAAAGGGGGACTATTAGGAAAAATGACCAAAAATATTTAATGAATTTTAAAATGAAAAATACGGGCAATATAGTGTTTTTCCCTCTGATTCCCGGGACTTTTTATAAAAAGTGTGTGTGTGGGGGGGGAAATGCATGTTGCCCATAGTAGCTAGGGACGTGACCAAGTTACTAGTTTTGGTTACCTGGAAGTAGGTTAAAGAGGGATTTATGCTTTAGATGAATATACAGTAACTAGAGATTTGCTGATCCAGTTTAACAGTGATTCAAGCTGTTCTTGGTGCACTCAAGATAATCTCCAGGACAGCGTGTTTCTCAATCTTGTTATGGCAGGTAATGTGCTGGGGGTATATCAAGAACTTAAAATATTGCAAAAGAAAAAAATCTTATTTCATTCAAATCTGAAAGAATATGCAGCAATATACAACACATTAGAATCACTTTCCTGCACATTGTCTCAATTAGCTACAGTATTTATTACAATTTAATACAATTTATTTCTTCTCTTCTATTTGTTCAGTATTTTGAAAAACACTTGTCATCAAACTTTTCTGAAATTTAAAATGAGATATTTTGCCCTTCATCCAGGGCTCTCAAAGAGCTTTAGGATTATTAAGCATCCCTGTAACTGGGGCATATATATGCCCTTTTCACAGATGAGGTACAAAGAGATGAAATAACTTGCCCAAGGTCACATAGGAAATCAGTGGCAGAGCCAGGTAGAGGTCCAGTCAGCTGCTCCAACCATTAAACACACTTTCCCCTCCCAAGAAAAATGAGTAAATAACTAACATAGCTCATATTCACTACTGCAACAAAATTACTCACTCCACATCCCCCCCCCCCCCCCCAACAACCTATTTTGGCACTGACATTTTAAAAAATCACTTTCACATTATTAATGAGAGCAAAGCTCTGAGGCAGCCCTCGGTCTGTACCTACTAATGCAGTTATAACTCTTGATAGACAGTTGTTTCTGAAGAGCAGCCAAGTACTCTTCCCCAAAGCAGGTACTACTCCTGATATGTTCACTGCAGCAGGGGACATGGACAAGATGAATATCCAATAATGTAGTATGTCTTGTCTTTAATGTATTATGCCCTCTGATTGCAAGGATCACCTGTTCACAGTTATATTTATTGGTTCACATTCTATAACATTTCTCACAAGCCTCCAAATCACATTAAGTAACTGTGAATTATACACCTGGGCCAAATTCTGCCCCCAGACATTCATTTACAACTACTATGGGATCATTTCATCCACCACTGAAATGCAGCCACCTTCAGGGAGCAAAACTGTATGGCTTATCTCTGGGCCAGAATTCTATTTGTGGCTTTCAACAATACATTGCTATACAAACTAGAGATGGACCCCAAATGCAAAGTTCTGATCCATAGTGGTACTTTTCCAAAGTCTGGAGGTGTTCATATCCAGGATATGGTTTGAGCCTGTCCATCATACAAACCCTTTTGTTTTCCCACTTTAACAGTGTCTGACTGGAGGAAAAAGCAAGCAACATTTACCATGAGCTTAAAGAGCAGAAACATTTGCTCATCACCAGTGGTTTCATGGCTGGTTTTGGCAGCTTGCAATTTGCTCAACACTGTTCTTAACTAAACTCAGTGGGGAGTCACTTAGCAGGACTTTGAGAAGTGAAAGGAATTTGGCTAGTCAAAAAAGGCACACAGAAACACAATGAAGGAAATTGTTGGAACATTTCTGATAAGAATCCAATCCTATTAAAGCCTGCCATATTCAAGAGAAAAATGAGCGTACATTATTGGATATGGGCCTCCAGAAGTCATGCGTTGGAGGTATAACAACATCACTCTTTGATGTTACACACAACATCCTTCCTATCACATCATCAAGCCTTAGAAAGAGCAGACCAAACATGTTCCTTGCACTATTTTTTGGACTTAACAGGAAGTGCTAGGATTCAAACTTGGACTCAGCAATTGTTCGTTTACTCTTTGTTTATTTAAGAAGGAAGAAAACCCTTAAGTAATGAATCTCATTTCAAAGGCACTGTTGTAGTTTTATATACTATATCTGTTACAAAACATGCATCATGAGAACACACATAATTAAGATAACACATTATTATCACAACCTCCAAGTGTCACATTCGGCATGATACTCAGGAATTAAAAGTATCTGACAACTTAGAGTGTCACCCTTTTCTTGTCAGAAAAGCCCATTTATCAGAGGAAACTGCAAATTCTGTGCATAGGGGGAGTGACATAAGAGGAATACAAGCTCAAAAGTAGCTATAAATACAAAGACAGTAGATTAAACAATTGGCAAAACCGTTCAGGGCATGATTCTTTCACCATGAATGCAAAGGATAGCCATGGAGTTTATTGAGAAAATTAGAGAACCTGGAGTATTTGTTTCAGTTTGTTCACTGATGTTTAAAACCCATTTTTTCTGCATTAATTCACCAAAGATACCTGCACTGCTTCTTGCATGTGTATTTTGTTTCTGAAATTTTATTGTCTATGTGTGGCTTGATATGGACTGTGAATTAATGTGTGTCGTGTATGAAGCAGAGCACAATGAAGGAACTTAATATAATTATCCCTCCATCTGCAAAAAGAGCCGCTTCGCTGTTGCATCTTCATTAAGGCATGATCCAAAGGTCCAGTGACAAGTCCTGGTTTCAATGGGCTTCAGACCAGGCTCCATATCCTAGCTACGCTTTTTGTAAAGTAAAGAAGATAAGTTTCAAAATAGCATGATAAAATGATACAGAAGCCCCTCTGTGGTCTCTAATGATCCTGATTGTGTAGGGGTGCTACTGATTGCCTCATCCAATGCACTGGCAGGTAGATTCTTAGCTAGGATTGCCAACTTTCCATTAATGCTAATCATTAATTAAAGATTAGGTCATGTGACGAAACCTCCAGGAATATGTCCAACCAAAATTGGCAAGCGTATCCTTAGCTGGTGTAAGTTGTAAAAGCTCCATTGAAATCAATGGAGCTATGACGGTTTCCTGCAGCTGAGGATCTGCCACCAGGTACCTTCAACTTTTTACTGAAGTCAATAAGAGTTGTAGGTGCTCGGCCCCCTACAGAAAACCCTCAGCAGAACTGGGTCATAACTCTACTACTCATTAAAAGTTAAGCACTTGTTCTAACACTCACGGTAATGTGGCCTTCACAAGATAATACAACGGGAGAGACTTTATGAATAAAACTATAAGAGGGATAACTAGTTTGAGGCAAACAGGCCTACTTCTCTGAGTTATTTATGCTTTGTATTAACATAGCTGCTGTTAAACTAGGAAAGATGGTTTTCACATGCGTTTCTTAAAATTGTGGAAAAACTGACATTTTTGTAAAATGGGGAAATGATTTATTCCATTTAGGGAGGATTAGCGAGGGTATGAGGATTAGATCCCTGGGTACAGGGCACAGCTAGAGAGCTCAGATTTTTCATTTATGACAGGAAAATCTCAGAACAGTTAGAGGGTCAGTTCAGGTTAAGCAGCCAAAATTGCCAGTGTTTATCCAAACCACTTGAGCCTACAAACTTGGGCTGGAAACCATGTAAGAACAGTCTTTGATTAGATTTTGGCACTCTGACTGCCAAAGGAATGGTCTTGTGGTTGATGCACTGGACTCGGATCCTCAAATTCTGGGATCAAAAACTGTCTATGCCACAGGCTTCCCATGTGACCTGGGGCAAGATATTTAATCTCAGTGCCTCAGTTTCCGACTCTGTAAAATGAGGATCATTTTCCCTACCTCAACGGCAGGTTATGAAGTCAAATATTTAAAGGTTGCAAAGTTCTCAGATACATATTTATTAGGACCCCCATCACTGCAATAAGTAAATGAGTGAATGAATAAATAGACAGATAGGCCTAGCCTCAATGTGAAAATGCAGAGATCACACCAAAATTGGAAAACAAATGGGAAAATGCAAACTTAATATTTCTGAATCTTCAAAAGGTTCCATTTGGTTTGATTCTAGAAACGGGCAAAAGCCCAGAATTGGATTCGTATTTGTCCCTCCCTCCACCCAATCTGGTTTGCTACCATCCAGATTTTCAATTTCAGAAGAATTTACCACACATTTAAACTATAGGACAAAATATGTGATCAGTCTTTCCATACACACACCAGTTTTCCCCATGCCCATATTTGATTTCCACATTTAACAACAGTCTGCACTTGCCTAAAAGCCACCCACATGTGGCTGCATACGTTTTTAATTTAGCTTTTTGAGTTAAGCACATACACTCTGCAGCACTCTGGCATTTATTCCAAAAGGCTGTGTGGCAGAATCCTGCAACACCTGCACAATTATTTGTATAATGAAACAGGCCCACTAATTTTGAAAGTATCAAATAATGTTGTTCTTTGTAAGAAGTTTCACATTAAGATCCAAAATAAAAATGTGTGTCATAAACTCCAAAATCTTCCTCCATCTTCATTGCCCATGAGCTACACTGTCCTAGGATTCTGACAATATATGGGGAGGAGTGTAATGTCAAAGGGCTTTTTTGAAAGTGCTGGATTCAGTTTATTTTAACAGGCAACCCAAATCAGCAATAGGTTGCTCTCAGTGAGTTGTTCTAATTTAAATGTCAGGTTACTGTATACTGTATCATTTTTTTTAATCTCACATTTAAGCTAACTGGGCCAGCTTTTCAAACTCAGGAATTTATGACATCGTACAAACAAACAATATGCCCTCAGATCCCATACTTGTACTCAAATAATTGCAAAAGCACCTTTATATGCAGTCAACTACCCCATTTGAGCACACACAAAAAGTTTTCATGTATGTAATATGCATTTTTATTTGTTGCTGGCTCAACTTAAATTCAGCATTTTAAAGTGTAGTCCACATAATTTGCCTCATTTCTATCACTGATCAGTGCTAGAAGGATCACCATTATGAAGAACGGATGATGGAAAGACCATGGATGATCTTCTAGAAGAAAAGAAAATCTTTATGCAATACGTTTATCTCCCTATGTATTGCATGAACTTTGCAGCCTTCTGTATCAGATTGAGTAACTTTGCATTCCTGGGATCTGAACTTAGTATCCTCTTAACAAAGTGCCAGAAGGAAAAGGTTCTCCAACTTGCAAAATGACAAATTATTTTAGAGGGTGCCAGCAGAGAGACTTTGCTGATATTAAGGTTAATCTTTCCACAGTCACACTCAAGAATTACTTAACATATTAAGTGTTTTGGGCATCATGAATGTTAAGATCTTTTCTTAAACCTTCCATTCGCTCCCAAACTGTTGTACTGCATTTTTCTTTTCAAATGCAAATGCTTCTCATATAAAATATAGGGACATTGGCTTATTAAAAGGGTGTGTGAGAATGTGTGTGTATATGTGGGGAGGCATGTCATATTATCCCCCATCTGGTGAAGTGGATGGAAGTAAACTAGAAAAAACTGTCCCCTCTTATGGATGCATTCAAGTCATAGAAGCATTTCTAGGATTCTGTCCTGAACAGATCCGTAACTTTTCACAATTCCTTTCCCAGCAGCACATATCAGAAGTCTGTACCATGCCACAAAACATTCTTCACTTACAATAGTTTCTATTCACTTTGCTGACCAGAGACAAATCATACCTAATAAACTGCCATGAAATATACATATATACAGTACTTCGGAGCAATTATTTCCCTGTTAAAGGATGTTACTGTGTAATACAGCTTTAAGTTTTCAACTTTGTCATATTTTCTAAACTATGATCTCTTCGATTTACTTTCAGGTCTGTGACATTCCCCTTTACTGGAGTGAAAGCATGCAATAGCTAAACAATGTGGTTTGGATTTAGTGTTCCCATGCATCATCATGAAAATGTTTGTCTCAGCAATTGTGTCATTATTGTTACTTGGAACAGCTGCTCTACCATCTCTTTAAATTGAGGAAAACAAAGCATCCCCTTTCCTTACTAGTTTACAAGCAGGGAATTTAAAACAAGACTATCAATAGAGGGTTTATGAATATAGTGTTCTGTACTTGGTTTCCTAACAAAGGAAGCAGAAAGACCAGCACAGCAACAACAAATAACAGTGTTGCAAATGTAAATGCTGTTTGGTTCCCTCTGTTGGTAGCAATTTTGCCTCTAGATAGAAGGTTATCAGAAGTTCAAGCCCCACACTAAAGCTTGGTCTCCTAGGTGGACTGCAGCATTGGACATTAAAGGTGTCCTCTGAATGGGAAGTCAAACAGAATTTTCTAGCGGATGTGTAACTGAAGGTTCAATATCTCGATGCACTTCCTGAAATGAGTAAAGAATAACCCTGGGTACCCTGGCCAGCATTCCCTGCCTAACTAAAACAGGTACTAACATCCAGTGTGGTGTAGGAACGGTTAATGAGAGCGTAACAGCAGCTCTGTTTGTCTGTGTAGTAACTACCAGTGTTCCTGTTCTCCAAGAATGCAAACTTTCAAACTTTAGTCACAAAAGGAGTCTTACTCATACAAGTAATACCAGTTTTATTGAAAGTTCTCACATGAATACAGACTACTCACATGATTAGGGTACCAATATGATGGATCAAGCCCTAATTCAGCTTTTAGGCCAAGATTTTCAAAAAAGTCACTAATGGTTTTGGGTGCCTCAAATGTTTCAGTACCCAAACATGATACACTTTAAAGGAACCTGACTTTCAAACAATGCCAAGCACCAACTCTGGGAAAAAAATAGACCCCTTTAAGATGTCTGAAGATGAACACCCGTTATTTGAAGCATTTAGAATCATTAGCCACTTCTGAAATCTTGACCTCAGTTTCCACCTTTTCAATTAGAGGAAGGGTAAAAATGAATTAAAGTGGCTAAGTGACTGGGGAGCCTAAGTCCCATTTTCCAAAGGAACAAACTCTCAAGTTAGTTTTGAAAAATGGGATTTAGGCACCTAAATCACTTAGATATTTTTACCTGAAAGCTTTTAAGCTGAGGTCGTTTGATCTGAGGGAGGCAATTGCACAGGACACAGCCATTCCTGGTCCCGTGCAGCATATCCAAAACTGCTAAAATAACTGCAACCAAAGTGAAACTGGTTTGTTTGTTTGTTTGTTTTGGCTTTGTGACAGTTTCATTTTGGATGTAAAATTTTTGGCAGTGTACTTTTATTTATTTTTTTAGTTTTGTCTGAAGTATAATAATTTCCATTAACCATAAATGCTGACATCTCAGTGAACACCATGGGTGGGAGGAAATGGGGTTTCCTAGGTGAAAAAAGTACACACACAAAATGTGGGCACAATGCCAGAAATTTCCCACTCAGTGGCAGTAAGCCAAGATTTTACCAGTTTTTCATTAGATCCAACATATTTTGTACAGTCCTGCTTAGACTCTGACATTTTGGTTTCTGTGCAATTACCTTCTCCTGATCAAACTAAATCAACCTAAAAAAATTCCTTCAGTTAAAATGGGAAATAATGGATAACAGCTGTGCAGGTAATGATGCAATGACAAAAATAGGGAAAAGTGCCCTGTCCATTCCTGCAGATAAATTGTATAAGACACAAAGCCTACAGGTTTAGGTAGAAAGAAAATGGCCTGTTTTGTGTTACCAATACCCAAATTGCCTACAAAGTGGTCATTAAATAGCCTATCCCCATGATACAGCTGTAGCATCAGGCACTCAGTGCCCTGTTTGAGCAGAGTTTAAAGCTGCAGCAATTAGGATAGGGTGGGAAGAACTCAGGCTATGAAAAATCCTTCCCTCACACCTCAGTGACACCTCATCAAAAGGAAGCAGAAGAAACAGATCCTGCCATGAGAAGCCATCCATCCATCCACCTGCCTTTCCTGGGTGAATGTTGGGAGGATCTTTTTCACTTTCTTGGACAATGGGGAATTAAGTCTTGACAGGCTATCCCTGGTTTTGGAGGAGACACTGGTGAAAGGTGCTATTCCCTCACATCTCAAAGAAGAAAGGAGAGCAAGTTGGAGAGGACTGCTTGCATGGGGGTGGAGAAGGCAAGCGTCTTGGGAGGCACAAACGTTGGACGTGCTAGATATCATGGAGGATGGTGCCCATATGAGGGTTGTCAGGTGCAGGGAGGAGACCAGATCTGAGCAGTGAATGTGTCTCACAGAAGAGTGCATGTGGAAGGAACTGCTAAGAAGGAAGTAGTGATGTGTCATAGTAGCAGCAAGTTTCTCAGGGAAGTGGGCATGAAGGAGACAAGTATGCATGGGATAGTAGGTGCCTCAAGAAGGTTACCCTTTGTCCTATGGGGCAGTAAAGGAGGGAGAACTGCAAAGGAGGTCTCTTTCCTGGAGACAATAAGCTGCTATCAGCTTCCCCACCACATTCCAGCTGTGTCCATAGCCAGGGGAAGAAAACCAGCTACCAGCAGCCATCCTTCACACTCATCCCCAGTGTATTCTACTTTTACTATGGTTTATATTATATGGTTACCTTTTTGTCAAAGAAGGTGCGGCACAGTACAGCCCAAAGAGTAATCTGTCAAGTAGCAACCTCTCAGTGTCTCCATTGCACTGCATCATGCTTACACTGATGGCACACCCCCTACATCCCACAGGTGTTCGGCAAAATAGTTCTAATTTACCCTTGTACTCATAAAAGTGAATTCAGAACCCCAGCCACCCCTACTCCCCCAGGAGGACCTGGTGACAGTCAAAGCAGCCAAGACAGTTGGAAGGTCAGAGCAACTCCCAAGCAGCTTCTGCTGAAAATGCTCTTATTGATCCCCAGCAAGAGTTTAAAGTTGCATCTCGTTTCTCCTGCAGAACCCCCATGGTAGTGTAGCAGCAGTACCTCCGGCCTTCCTCAAGGGTAAATCCCATCTTGGACACAGTTACTTCCAGAGGAGCAGGGCATTGCAATTTTCAGCCCTCTGAATCTCTGGGAGTGACCCATTTATACAGTGCTTTTCATTTGCTGTATGTGCTAAGCATCCTGTTTCACCTGCCCTGATAGAAAATAGCTTGTTCTCTTTTGGTGAGCTGGGATTATCTGGAGCATTTTTAAAGCCAGATTCTGAATCCTCTATATTCAGCAGCATAAATCCCCCATTCTTATTAATTCCATGCATCAAGTTCTCCAGACACACGTTCCTCAATCTGAATTCTGTGAGAGTTTCCCTGGACTGCACTGTGTACTGCATGTGGCAAAATATCAACATCCTTACTCTAAGGAGTCCTTTGCTCTGGAAGCTTGTGCTTCAGTTATAGCTCCTTTCTCTTTAACAACTTTAGTCTCTATTGCAAATATGTTATTAATTTCATATAGGACTTTCTCAACCAGGGAAGCTAAAGACCTCACGCTTAGGTCACCCAAGCAAAAATAAGTGTGGTGATCTCATCCTAAACCCAAGTGGATGTGTGTCCATATCACAAAAGCGAACACAACATTTGGCTCTATTAAGCAAGGCTGGAAGTCTGAACAGGGTTGGACTAGCAGGGTGTTTGTTACAAGTCAGCACTGAGGTGCATTTGTAGACCTGTGTGAGAAAGCTTACAAAGTGCCTGCCAACACTGTCTGACTCTAGTCTTTGCCTTCGTAAGAACTAAAGTTCACCAGCCTTTTCTTGTTAAAGAGGCAGAATAATTCACACTTATAATAAATAATACTTTGCCCTCATACAGCACCTTTCATCTCCAGCATTTCAAAGTGTGGGAAAGTTCAGTATATGCTTTTATATTCACTGTGGGGCAGCCATAGCTATTTCATGAGGAGAAATGGTAGACAAACACCAATGACTGAAAATCTTGAAATGAGAAATAGTTTTAAGATTATGTGCTCCAAGTCCTGGTGCATGAAGGCAGCTAGTTCAGCACAGAATTCATGGCTGAAATGACAGGTTTCAGAGTAGCAGCCGTGTTAGTCTGTATCCGCAAAAAGAAGAACAGGAGTACTTGTGGCACCTTAGAGACTAACAAATTTATTAGAGCATAAGTTTTCGTGGACTACAGCCCACTTCTTCGGATGTATGCATCCGAAGAAGTGGGCTGTAGTCCACGAAAGCTTATGCTCTAATAAATTTGTTAGTCTCTAAGGTGCCACAAGTATTCCTGTTCTTCTTTTTATGGCTGAAATGTTACTTTTCCCTTCTTCGTTCCTCTTTCTGATTTATTTTTACCTATTGCCATCATTTTTTTGTGCCAGAGGAAACCCATTTGATAAAGTAATAGCAATGTCAAAACAGGTCCATATGAAAACCTTGGGGGAGTGTACTTTTTTTTTTAAATGGAAAAATGCTGAAACTGAATTTTTTTTGCCTGTAATCACACCACCTTGGCTTGTGATCGTGTCAGATCTCACAACATAAGCAGAATCAGGCAGCTTCAGTACTTGGATGGGAGACGTCTAAATGAAATCAAAGGAGCTACAGAGAATGGTGTCTTAGATTCAGTAAGCAACACTCTTCCCTCTGAATCAGTTCAAAAGCATTTCTCCTCATGGTCTTACAAGACACAGTGGGTGTATCTACACTGTAATTAAAAACTCATGGCTGGCCCATGCCAGCTGACTTAGGCTCGGGCTCAGCGCTTCCACTAGGCGACCCTAGGGCGGCAGGATTTGGGGGGGGTGGCATTTTTGCATCCTTGGCGGCAATTCGGCAGCAGGGGTCCTTCCGCTCCGCGTCTTCAGGGCACTTCGATGGCGAGTCCTTCACTCGCTCCGGGACCCGCTGCCAAAGCGCCCCAAAGACGCAGAGTGGAAGGACCCCCGCCACCGAATGCTCTGAGGAGGAGCGCTGCTGCCTAGGGCAGCAAAAACCCTGGCACCGCTTCTGCTCAGGCTAAGGGGCTGTTGTATTGTGGTGCTGACATTCAGGCTTGGGCTGAAGCCCAGGCTCTAGGACCCTGCAAGGAGGGACAGTCCCAGAGCTCAGGCTGCAGCCCATGCCCAAAAGTCTACACCACAATTGAACAGACCCTTAGCTCGAGCCCCATGGCCCCAAGTCAGCTGCCATGAGCCAGACATGGGTGTCTAATTCCAGTGTAGAAACACCTTGTGTTATGGGAGGTAAGTCATAAAATCAAGTCCTAACTATCTGTGCTCATTAACAGTCCCATGGCATGTCACAAGTTCAATGGATAGATTCAGACAATGGCTACACAGAATTCCACTCATGAGGGTGGAGGGGTGTCATAGCAATACAAGGAAACTGTCCACAACCTTCATTTCACCAAGGCACCTTGAGCTGGCCAGCAAAGCTTCTGCTGTGATTGACACTGGAGAGGGCAAGTTGTTAACTAGAGTCTTCAGGACACCAGGATTCAGCACATCCCCTGGGCAGTCTTTGCCTGCGGAGCTCCACTGACGTGAGCAACAAACTCTAAGACAGTCAAAACAACATCATCATCTACTTCTTCTGGTTGTCTCCCCAGCCTACAAGCATTATCTTGGTCTTTTTCCAGATTGAGACTCAGATAATATATCATGTATACCACAAATCCTACAAAAAAATCATTTCCATTCATCCATCTGTAAAATACGGTTCTAATTGCTATGACTCTTCTTTTGACAGAAATTAATATTATCCTACCAGGATTACCTGGGATTGGTAGCTTGAAATATTTCATAAAACTGGGTCTCTCTTTAAGATGTGATGCCTCTTTTGTTCCCACCTGGCTTCAACTATTGTTATTCCTCCCATGGTACAAAGAATTAAGATATGCATGTGAAGGTAGAATACTCATTAACAGCCTACAACTCTCGCTGCAAGGTAACATGATGAGCTAAAGGAAACAATGAGACTGTAAATGAACATTTGGCTGGATCAGTTGTTTGCACGAGTTCTCATTTTATTGCAGCGGATAGTTGGGAAATAAATGAATGTGTTTGTTTATGTTACGCAACATCTTCAAACCAGCACACACTGCAGCTTGTCAACCACTGGATTTGTGTTTCAATGCTTTATCCTTTACTAATAACATTAACGAGAGCAATAGTACGTGGGAACAAGCAAATCAGTGTTATCTATATGACATTCCATTTTATTGGTGCCTACATTCTGTTTGTTGGGTTTGCTTGGTGTGCAGTTTTCCAGTCGATTTTCTTGTATTAAGCACTTATTTCCCTCCCTTTGGGAATCCCATACAGTGTTGTCCCTCTCAGTGAAGCATAGTCAGTTTTTACTAAAGCAAATGTTCTCAAACACTTCCCCCCCGCCCCATTAATTGTTCACCTAAACTTTATCTGACCATAAAGCCAACAGGTAAGCCCAATAATGACCAAGTGGAAGCTGCTAAGTATGAGTCTATTTATTTATTTGAAAACAAACCTCTAAGAGCAAAATTATAAGCTCTGGGGGATAAGGACTATCTTTGTGTTATGTGCTTGTACAGTACCTAGTAAAATGGGGCTCTGATTGGGGGCT
This sequence comes from Chrysemys picta bellii, assembly GCF_011386835.1. NCBI lineage: Eukaryota > Metazoa > Chordata > Testudines > Emydidae > Chrysemys > Chrysemys picta. Next base: position 218,920,214 of record NC_088792.1, on the reverse strand, counting down.
TGCAGATGCTACCTTCATATAGACAAATAATAATAAAGTACAAGGTTTAAAATCAAGTGCTCCTCTTTTTAGGGATTGCTTTAATAACTGGAACGCCCAAAATATGTGGGCAGCTTGATCCTGAAAGCTCATCAGTCTCAAGTCGCTGGAGCTAAAATGTTAAAGAAGACCTTATGTACGTGCAGAGTTACTTCCAAATTGCCCTCAGGAAAAACACATTAATGGTTAGGGTGTGGGAAGGACATTTTCTGGGCAGTCACAGAAAAAGATGTTATTTAAATGTTCCCAGGCTCCCCTCTCCCAACCCGCAATGAACTCATTCACACACTTCTTGATGTTAGTCCATCAGGGTAGGGCTAGAGGTGGTAATGTGAGTCTTTCCAAAAAACAGTTAATGCTGTGCCTCAATTTGAGCATCATTTGGGACAGTAATTTGGCTAGCAGGTTTTGTGCAAGAATCTATAGAAGTCATCAGCTTGGCCTATGAGGAACAGAGGCAATGGTTCTTGGCTAGACATTTCCAACAGAATGGAGAGATTATGTTACACATCTCCTAAGTGGCCTTTCTAGACCTCTGATGTGTCAGTTTGGAGAGGATTTTAGTTGTAACTTCCAGAGGTCAGGTCTACACTACAGACCTATATCTGTATAATGATGTCGCTCACACACTGAGTGATGTAGTTATGCCGACCTAACCACACACACACACCCCCGGGTAGACAGTGCTACATTGATGGAAGAGCTTCTCCCTCTGACATAGCTACCACTTCTCCCATCAGAATAATAGCATCTTCACTAAAGCGCTACAGCGGTGCAGCGCACCAGTGCAGCTGTGCCACAAAGCACTGTACATGAAGACAAGCCCTTAGTCTTGTTCCAGGGGTTAATTCAACCAGATGATAAATGCCATCTCATTGACTTGTCCATAAAGATCCTTGAGTACTTCTTCTAAGAGTAAGTCCTGGTCAAATTTCAATTGAAGAGCCTCTGCCTTCACTTTACCAGTTCAGTTGGATACAGTATTTGTATCCTTGTGTTGTTATTAAGCAGTTTCTGGCTTCAACTCCAGTGGTGGTAGAACTCCAGCAGTAGGTGAAAGGACTTCTTTTAAGGAAAGCTTGAAAAGACTCAAGAGTTTTAGGAACTTGTATCTACATAGTGTCTTTCATTGCACAAGACACTATAATATTATTATGAAACTGAACAGCTGCATGTTTATGTTATGGTGATTATATGGATTAATACTTTATTGCTTTTTGATATATGAATTCCTGTTTACCAGCATTTGTGTGCATTATTTTCCTTCTCCCCCTCCTCCCCAATTATAAGCAAGGTTGTGATTAAGCTGCAATTTCTTCCACTTCTGACCCACCCCTCCCCAAGAATGGAGGCTAATCTTAAGGTCCATTCCTGCAGGAATGGAGTCAAACTTGTGTTGTTATGAAATGGAGTTCCAGCAATAGTTTCTTTATCAGGAGATTTTCTTTACCCTTTGATAGTCCGCACTATGACAGAGTTTGCTTAGACTAAATCCTGTTTACAGTAATCTGTTGTTTGCGCTTCTGACTTTGTTGTTTTATCTTGACTGTGATATGTTTTATCTTAATAGCATTTAATTCCAGTAAAAGCACATATTGAAAAAGGAAGATGATTGTGATTATTCAGCAGGTTACTTTTCTTTTGACTTGGCTTATTTTTATGGTTAGTTTGATCTCCTAATTCTTTCTGCATTATAATTCTTGTGAGCTTTCAAGGATTTCCCATTTCCTATGGACCCACATTACCATATTGGGGCACCTCTTTGGAGCTCTCCAAGCAATATCTTATATGACACACATCCGTGTCCCAAATCTGCTTCAATCAAAGGGAGATTTGCTGTTGGCTTCAATGAAAGCAGGACCAAGACCTGTATTTACACCCTATAATCTTAGAATTATAGAATATCAGGGTTGGAAGGGACCTCAGGAGGTCATCTAGTCCAACCCCCCTGCTCAAAGCAGGACCAATCCCCAGACAGATTTTTGCCCCAGATCCCTAAATGGCCCCCTCAAGGAGGGAACTCACAACCCTGGGTTTAGCAGGCCAATGCTCAAACCACTGAGCTATCCCTCCCCCCTAAATACAGTGTGTGAAACATTTCTTTCATAACCTGAAAGATGGCCAGAAAGGCCATACAACAAAGAAATAGCTTGATAATCTTTTACCTTGTAATAGTACCTAGGAACACCTCTACTTGGTCTGGCTTGGGTTTGTAAACCACTGGGAATCCACCGTGGCTAGTGCTAGCAAGAAGCTGAGCCAGTGAGGCAATGTTTTCCCTCAAGTGGAGGACTCTAACACAAGGCTTCATGACATCGCTGGCAAAAAACAATTCCAGGTTTAACCTGAAAGACACAAAACAAACATCCAAAGGATTATTTAGTAAACAGGAAATGAGGCGTACTGTACCATGTTAGCATCTGACGAGTTTATAATGTGTTAGTAAATTACTTCAAGCTGGAAATCAATCTGTTTTATTTGCGAATATAAAAAAAAAAGTAATTACCCAATAAAATTGCTTATCAAGCTTTGCCTCTCTGTGTGTTAAGATGCATGATAAATTCAACCATATGCATGACAGGATGTTGTAAAAGCTATTCATCAACTTCCATTACTTTTCTCACTTTAAAAAAATCTTAATCCGAACTAAAATCCTCTGGAAATCTGTCCCAGATTAGACAGTTTGAAGTAAAGTATTTTGGAAAAATTCTAGCTTCCACTCAACTTTGCTGTAATTTTCACGGTAGAGGTGGTGACTGGGGGTGAGCCTTTGAAGATTTCTGACAAACCAAATGTAAGGAATTTTTTTAAGTCTCTTGTAGCATCTTTAAGGTCCCGGGCAAGCTTTATGGGTTGTAGCTCTGACGTACGTTAATTGCAAATGATGTAGATACACCTGGGAGGGGCTTGATTTGTTTTTTATGGTGGAAAGGGATGTAAAATTAAGATATTTATTGCAAAATTCTAAAGTAACCTCTAAAGACATATACTGGGATAGAGCCTGACCCCTGAGGTCAATGGAACTACATCCGTTTACGCTATCTGTAGACCTGGCCTGTGTTGTTTTATTATTTTATTGTCGTTCTTTTTAGATAATATATTCATTTTTAAAGATGTCTATGTGATAATCACGGAGACCAAAATCCTTTAACATCAGGATAAACTTATCTACATCCTGACTTACCAAGGTACCTTTCAACCCTGACCTGAAAATACCACCTCGAGGGGTACAAGAAGAATGCATTATCTATATGCTGTCAGTTGTTGTCCTCCCTACTGAGAGTCACAACAAGGGTACCAAATAATGCCAGCTGTAGTGGTGGTTTTGTGATGTGCCACCTGTCTAGGAAGAACTGAATTGAGATGACAAACTCACTTCCCATTTGGCATTAAGTAGCCATGAAACAATAATGAGTTTCGGCCACTACTAATCTGGACTGGATTTTTGAACAAGTCATATACAGGTGCAAAGTCCTGTATTCCCTTTGCAAGTCCCCTTGCACCACACAGTACCCCATTCCTACTGATCCCACACAGGCTTCAGGCAATAACAGACATGACACACCATCCTCAGTTCTTATGGCCAAATAAAAATCTAGTGGCCACATTCTGTCACTCTTATTCACACTTACATGGGTCTGCATGCAGAATTTAATGCTATTCAGTGCAAATAAGGCTGCTAGAACCAGGTCAGATTCTTCTATCCTCACTCTCATTGAGAAACATTAATTCTTCCATTGTAACCAATGAAAGTACTCACAAAGCAAAGGTGCTACTCTCCATGAGATGGCTGCCAGAATTGTTGTTGGGTACATTGCTAGATTTAGGTAATGTTTTATTTTTTAATATCCCTGTTTCCCCAACATTTAAATAGACTACAATAAAATATACTTCCCGTCTTAAGTTATATCTGCACAAATCATTAGTTATACTACTTCAAAATGTACTGCACATAATGTACTGGATTTGAATGCAAACATATGATTAAGTATTTCCTGCATTACAAGATGCAAATGAAAGATGTATATAATTTGTAAATAAAATGTGGAAATCAATGTTATTTGATTACAATTGAACAACAGAAGCTTCTACAATTTATTTTTATTGGTAAAAAATTGTTTCTTCACCACCAGAGAGTATCTGGGTTTTGCTGTCTCCTTACCCCTCAACTTTGCTATTTAGCATGCAGGATGAATGTTTCAAATTATTGTAATATATCATTAAATGTCCTTAAGCTTTCTCAAATAAGTCATTAGTGTAGAAGAAACAGCTGGCTTGTTATATGGTTAACTATTCTTGGCTGTGCCTGGGATCACAAAGAGAGTCCATTACAGCTATTGTAACCTCAGAGCCTGAATTATCACAAGTCAGCTTTTACAGATGTGAGACAATTCACTAAAGGGAAAAAAAATGTCATCCCTCAGTGCTGACTTTCTGTTCAACGTCAGCAGCATTTTTTTTTTTAAACTTGTCCATTATTCTTAGGGAGAACACTGCTTTAAGGAAAAGCACGCAACAGTATTGTTTATAAAACAGAGTTATATGGCAAAGGGAAATTTAAACATAATTGGCCAAATTCAGCCCTTTCCAGTTTGGTGCTGCTTGGAGGACATCAAGACAAAGTGGAGTTATATCCACCTATGCAATGTGTACCTTGGCTTCATCAACCAGGCTGAATTCTAAGCAACAACATTTAATTTGTCTCTCTTCAAAGTCCCTTTAAAGAATTTAGACTTGAAACGACAGATACTTAACTATGGATCTAGATTCTATAGACCTTTCTGATGTGAGTAGTCAGTAAAGGAGGCATGCAGGATTGGATTGGATAGTGGCATTGCCTAAATACGGTTATATCAGTAAAATAGAAATGGCACAGGTCTTCATTTATTAAGACACATGAGAACAAAGTTTTCCAATGGGAATCACTAAGTATAATATACCGTACAATAGCACTGGGGTATTTCAAAGGACACCAAAGTTTCAGATTCTTTTTTCACCAGAGCACAAATGTCTTGCATAACTCCCATGAACAGTAATAAGAGTTGCAATACAGAATAAAAAATATCTGCCCCTTAATCAACAGGAACTCAGCAAGACACATGCATTTGGTAAAAAAATGAATATCCCAAGAGGTAGGACTGTCTTGAAATGGTTAATGAAAATATACGTTCTGGTCCTGCTACTCTCTAATTCAATGGAAATTTTCCCATTGAAGTAAATCGCAAAAGGATCCAATCATAATATGGAGGTTTCCTTAGACAACAGCTCACTTAATCAAAGGGGACACCACTTTGCTTCCTCAAGTATAGTTTTCTCTTAATTTTGGGCAACTTTCAAATGACTAAAGCATTTAAAGTTATTTTTAAAAAATCCAAATCAGACCATTTTCTAAGGATTGAGTTGCATGAGAACATAGGCCATTCTGCTTGTTCAGATTTATTTGCTTTCCTCTTTTTAGCAGTCACTCCAATCTCTCACTTTATGTGGTGAGAATGTTTACTTATTGACTAGCTACAGGCCATCTTGCTCAGAAGGGCACTGGAATTTATTTGGGCTTCTTGTAAACCATTGTTTTATTATCCTGTCTGATTATTGGCTTTTATATAAATAGTTCTCAAGAGTTTGTTGTTGGGTTTGCTTTATGTTTGTGATGGTTGCCAAGAGCATTTAGACAGAACAATTCAAACTCCTAATAATTGAAAGTTCAGAGTGATTAACTTAAAGAGACAGTGTCTAGGTGGAAATTGTAAAAAATACTTACCTGTGTTATTAACACCATTGATCATCAAAACTGTTCAATTGTTTAAATATAATTTATGTTCACCAGGTATGCTTTAAAAAATACTCAGTTTGGACAGTGAAACTAGATGGATTTGTTTCATTACTTCCATTCAAGTACAGCACCCGCTCTTCTTATTACTGGGGCCTCTGGGCTCTACTGCATTAACCTTCACTTTCTGGTTCTCAAGCAACCATACAGGAATCCGGGTGTGCTTGGGCTCGCAGCATAGCAGGGGGCTGTTTACATTTAAAATCCATTTTCTTTTTTTAATTTAATAAAAAGGTTTCAGTGTATATTAGCTATGTATTAACGCCTTTTCTTTTACACAATTTTTTAGCTTAAAGTAGACACTGTCATTAATAAAAGCCCAGCAATGAAAGTATCCTAATCAGGAACCTTGCATTCCAAAATTGATCTAGTCATATTTTGGAGTCAGGATAATAATACATACATCATATATACTGCCCTTAGAGCCCAATCCTGGGCCACTAAAGGCAACGGGAGCTTTGACACTGATGTCAATGTATGCAAGTCAAGAGCAGTATAAGACCTTGCCTATGCTAGAAAATCACACTGGTTTAGCTAGATTTATTTTAAAACTGATCTACTTAAATCCATGCAGGCACTTAAGATACAGCTATTTAAATTTATTAAAAATTACCAAATTAAACTAAACCAATAAAAGCAAGATTTAAACCTACTGAAGTATGTCTACAGTGTGGGTATGCACTGTTTGCACTAGATCTATTTAAAATATCTTTCTAATACAGATGTGACCGGAGATTCTATGCCATCTACTGGATAGCTGAGTACTACTGACAGTGCCTTCTCGTTAAATCAGGAGGCAAAGGTTTGACAGAGACTTCAAACTTGGTTCAATACAGTTACAAGTATATCTATTGATCTCAAAAAGGCAAGCTTCCCAGCATCCTCTGGTCCTGGCTTTCTCAAGCTATTCAATTGAGAGGGTTGGCTGTTCAGCTAGAAGTCATTTAGATAGTACAGTACTTAGTTTGAAATGTGTTGTTTAGGTTAGCTAAATGTCTCTGTCACTTGTTTCCCAGAGAGGATTTAAAAGTTCTATCTGTTTAGCAACTACTGTACACTGATGACAAATGGATTTCCACATGATCTCAGATATCTGTTGGGAAACAGAACCCCTCTACATTGTGAGAACATTCAGAGCAAAAGGGAAAAAAGGAATGGATGAGAATGCTTATGACTAAGGCTAAGATTTTGTCACAGAGGTCACGGAAGAATCCATGACTTCCAGAAACCTCCGGGACATTTTCTGCTTCAGCCTAGGGGCAGCATGGCTGGATGCATCAGCTGGTGGAAGCCCAGCAGCTCTCAGCTGCCAGGCCGTGGGAGATCCCGCAGCTCCCAGCCCCTGCGAGTAGCAGGGAGACCCTGCAGCACCAAACCAACATGGGTGGTGGGGATCCCCTTTCTCCCTCCTGCAGCTCCCAGCCACACGGGCTGTGGTGGGGACCCCACAGCTCCCAGCTAACAGTAGCACCAGGGGAGGACCTTGCACTCTTGGCCACCGTGGGCAGCAGGGGGAACCCCCGAGCCACAGCAGCCATGGCTGCTGGACCCGCCTCACTTCCCATTTTGTCATAGTTATTTCCAGTAAAAGTCAGGAACAGGTCACTGGCTTCCCTGAATTTTTGTTTATTGCCTGTGACCTTTCCGTGACTTTTACTAAAAATAACCATGGCAAACTCTTAGCCTTACTTATGACTTCTGGAAAGGAGAAATTCTGCAGCTTAGGGGATTTGCAGAAAACAACACAAACATTTTTTAAAAAACACATAAATCCTGATGCTTTGCTGCTGTTCCTAGGGTTGCCAGGATTGTCCTGCAGTCTCTAGGAATTAAAGATTAATCTTTAATTAAAGACTATGTCATGTGATCAAACCTCCAGAAATATGTCCAGCCAAAATTGGCTACCCTAGCTGTTCGCCTTGTGAAGTCTTTTACATCAATGCAAAGTGAAAATACAATACTAGCTATTCAGAACAGTAGCAGTTTATACCCAGTTTGAGACAGTATAAATGATGGCACAAGGAACAGGCCAGTAGAAAACCAGGCCCATTGTCTGTAGGGTTGCCAGGCATCTGGTTTTCAATCAGAATGCCCGGTCGAAAATGGACCCTGGCGGCTCCAGTCAGCACCACAGACCAGGCTGTTAAAACGCCGATCGGCAGTGCTGCGGGTCTCAGGGTACGTCTACACTTACCGGAGGGTCCAGCGGCAGGCAATCGATGTTCTGGGATCGATTTATCGCGTCTGGTTTAGACGCGATAAATCGATCCCGGATCGATCTTGGAAGTGCTCGCCCCGTCGACGCCGGTACTCCAGCTCGGCAAGAGGAGTACGCGGCATCGACGGGGGAGCCTCCGCGCCGCGTCTGGACCCGCGGTAAGTTCGGACTAAGGTACTTCGAATTCAGCTATGTTATTAACGTAGCTGAATTTGCGTACCTTAGTCCGAAGTGGGGGGTTAGTGGGGACCAGGCCTAAGGCAGGCTAATTCCTACCTGCCCTGGCACCACGCTGCACCCAGGAAGTGGCCAGCAGGTCTGGCTCCTAGGCGGGGGGGGGGGGCTCCATGCACTGCCTCTGCCCCAAGCACCAGTTCCGCACTCCCATTGGCTGGGAATCACAGCCAAGGGGAGCTGGGGGGGCAGTGCCTGTGGGTGAGAGCAGTGCACAGAGCCTCCTGCCCTCCCCCTACCCTGGAGCTGGCCACTTCCAGGACACAGCACGGAGTCAGGACAGGCCAATGGGGGCTGTGGGAAGCGGCGCGGGCTGGGCCACCTCTTCCTGCACCCCCATTGGCATGGAACGGCGAACCGTGGCCAGTGGGAGCTGTGATCGGCCGAACCTGCAGACGCTGCAGGTAAATAAACAGTACTGGCCTGCCAGCGGCTTTCCCTGACGGGCCACGGGGCACAGGTTGCCAATCCCTGGTCTACTCTGTGATGAAAGACCCATGGCACAGACACAGCTGGCTTGGTTCAGCTGACTCAAGCCCATGGATCTCGGGCTGCACGGCTATAAAATTGCAGTGTAGACATTCAGGCTGGACCCCAGGCTCTGAGATTCTCCCCCCTTGAAGGGTCTCAGAGCCCAGCCCAAGCCCAAATGTTTATATTGCAGTTTTACAGCCCTGCAGCCCAAGCCCCGCAAGCCTGAGTCAGCTGACAAGCACTGAGATTTGGTGCTGCAGGGGTTTTACGTAGTGTAAGCATACCCTGTCTTATTTCACAGAGTTGTATGGTTATACTTCAGCTATCTCTGCATTCTCCAGACCATTACAAGAGTCTGCAAAAATGTTCACTTAAAAAGCTAGGCCTGTCCACAATCCAACTGTTCTGGCAGTATAACCAATCAGAGTCAGAGAAAGTAAGTTATTTAAATTCAAACAAATGTTCCAAACAAATGTCCACAGGCATAGAGAGAGAAACCTGTAATATTGTGTGCTAAAATAAATACCCCATAATCCAAACGGGAAAATAAACATTTTCTGGATAGATCATTTCAGAGCATCTTCCATTGGAAATCTGAAAAAATTAAATTGACTCTTGCTGTTCAGATGCAATAATCTGATGAGTTTCTTGCAGGCCTGTGCCAGTAAAACTATTTCAAAACTGAAAGAGTGAGGAAGGCTCCTGTGGGACCATTTTTATGAAAGCCTCATGCGAGGCCTCCACCACCATATACTGTACCAGCCACCTTAACATTTCCATTCTGGCTGATGCACAATAGCACAGACTAAAATTTGAAACACTGACTAACCCAGTATTTGGGCAGGGCAGAATGACAACAAGTGTTTTAAAGTTCAGGTAGAGTTTATCAGATGGCTTTTCAGACAAACTGAAGTTTGGAGATCTGGAATTTAGGGAGACTATAAAAGTGGAGATGGCAATCATCAAGATGAGGGAATATAAACTCATGGATTTGAGGGCACTTGGCCTGTCCTTGGATCTGGCCCTTTATGTCGGAAAAGGCCCGTCTTGTAGCTAAAGCACAGCAGTGACAGACAAAAGATAGGGGGTGAAATCCTGGCCGTAGTAAATTCAGTGGGAGTTTTGCCATTGACGTCAACGTGGCTAGGATTTCACCCATGGGCTCTTTCCCCAGCTGTGCTACAAACATCCCGTGTGACCTTAGGAAACTTGTTTCGCCCCTCAAGCCTCAATGTTCCAGTGTGTAAAATGAGGATGATACTAAATCCTACCTCACAAAGATGTTGCCAGGTTACATTTACTGTACAAACACAGATATTTTCAGAAGAAAGGTACTATACAAATTGCCAAAACTCATCCTCATTATTAGAGATATTCCCTTAACCAAAAACCTACATCTATAAGCACCACCGCTATTTCATAGGTTTTTGGATCCAGATCAGAAATTCATAGCTTTGACCCATCTATAATTATTAAGGCTGTATGTTTGTCAGGGCCATGACCAAAAAAATTGACTTTCAGGATTTGGTTCTTTCCTCCTCCTTCCCCCAAAAATATAATCGTGATTGTATCACCTTGGTTATTCTACAGCTGAGCAATTCTCCTCCATGTATTTTTCCTAATTTGATTCTACATATTTCCAGTGTACTGAAATAGTCCTCCAATGACTATTTTTAAAATATTATAAAATGTTTTTAAACAATTTATATTATTTTGAAAAGGATATTTGACTTCTCATGGAGTGCACTGATAATTCAATATTAATTAAAATACTGTGTGCTTTCACTTTTATTGTAAATAAAGGATAATTGCTGCTGTGACAACCACAATTGCTAATTTTTTATTATTATTGAGGCTGAGGCAAAAAGTGTGAAGGGCTGTAATAGAGAAGAAATTATAGATTTGAAAATCAGCAAAAAATATAATAATAATTTCAGCTTGAGGTGAATTTGGAAAGGTTTCCAAGTAGGATAATAAAGGTATCATTTAACAGAGGCGTAGCCGTGTTAGTCTGAATCTGTAAAAGGTAACAGAGGGTCCTGTGGCACCTTTAAGACTAATAGAAGTATAGGGAGCATAAGCTTTCGTGGGTAAGAACCTCACTTCTTCAAATGCAAGTCATCTTGCATCTGAAGAAGTGAGGTTCTTACCCACGAAAGCTTATGCTCCCTATACTTCTGTTAGCCTTAAAGGTGCCACAGGACCCTCTGTTACCTTTTAAAGATATCATTGTATCTCAATAGCATTAAAACATTTATAATGAAAATATTTATTCTGATACCATAACATATACCCTTATACACTCGTTTAAGGGCCTGATCCAAAGCCCCTTGAAGTTAATATAAAGACTCCTAAATGACTTCAATAGGTTTTGGTTCAAACTAGTTATTCTGCTGAACAACTGATTGAATTCAAATCACTTGTAATGACATCTTCAAGAAAATGGGCTTGTCTGACTGGCTGCTGTGCAAGCATATCTGGTTTTCTGGTGGGTTTGGTTGTTGTTAAGTGGAAAATGTCAGTAAAGTGTCTGCCAACTGGAGGCCAGACATTAGAACAGGCTTAACCAATTAGTGGAATATCCCTTCCGGTTGCTGAACTTGCTGTGTGTTCCACCTGCACATTACCACATCTGAAATCTGAACTGTGACCCTCCTGATCCACAGGCAGCAAGTTTCAGCAGGTGAGCCAAAAAGGAGTCTCCCTCTAGCTGAGCCAGGAGAAACTGTATCAAGCTTTCCCCCAGCTGGAAGTGACTCAATGCATCTTTTACATAATGGCCTATAGGAGGCTGGAATGGCTCATGCACTACTGCTGAAATAAAACTTATTCATTCCATGTGCTGCTGTAGTCCATTTCTTTCTGTGGAAAGTGTGTAGAAGTCGCTCCTTTTGGTTTTGTGGGACTCCTCAGAAATAGAAAACATATTAAGAGAGAGTGTGGATTTGACATTCTCCTCCCTCAACATAAAATGAGTTATACTGGTAACGGAGATGTTTTTGGAAAGAGTTCTGCAGGATCTAAAAAGCTGCTTTGGTGAGAGGTCTAATGCTTCTAGCGAGGTAGATTCTGTTCTCACTAACACCAGTTTTACATTGGTGTAGTACTACTGGTTTAAATTATGTTACTTCCGATCTATACCAGTGTAAAAGTCTGATTCTACTGGCTCTCAAGTCAATGTTGAAACACCCATTGACTTCAATAGTGCAAGATCAGATCCTAAATGAAAGACAATCCTTCTACAAGGTCAGATGCACAGTAAGATGCATATTGTGGGCCAAATTCTGTGCTCACACCAGTATAAATCCAGAGTGACTCTGTTGAATAAAACTTCATCATACTGCCCTTCTGGTTTGTAAATTGCTTGTCTTAAGACCTCCACTCCAGACTGGATCAAGTCCCCACGTATTTTTACCAAGACAGAATCTGATGATTTATGCTTACATACACAGAGCCAAATTCCAGTCTTAATTAAAGCTTCTCTGGATTTAGCAGCAGTATAACAGAGACCAGAATTTGACTCCGTGTATCTAAGCCTTTGGGTTAGTCTTAATTGTGTAAATTATCACCCATGAAAATTCTGTCCTGATAAAAGACCAGCTGACCTGATCCTGTCCAGACAGCAGGACCTAAAATATGCATTTTACAAACCAGAATGGCACCATAATCAGACAAATTACACAGCCATTGAATCCCACAGTAAGATCCAAAGGACAAGGTACAAAACAAAAATGTCAAGAAGAAATAGGACAGGTAGGTTCAAAGATGTAAATCTGATAAGGAGAAACTGATATCAGAAACATCAAAGATTTATGGGAAGGAAAGAAATGCTCCGGGCATGTGATCTGATGTGATATCCTCTCTCAACCATATCTGGCTCACTAAAACCAGGTCTCACCATATAGAATCTAGGTTCAGGAAGGGCTATCCTTTCTCACCTCAGAGCCTATCATGTAAGGCCACATTTAACCATCATTACAACCAACCAAGGGACTCAGCTGCAATATAGTTGTCCCCTAACCCATTTATTATGTATGGCACAAACGGGTGCTTTCTGGTTTAAGCTTTGGGCATGTTAGAACACTGGCATACTAACTGGTCATGGAACCACCCAGCATTAAGCATCCAAGTTTGTAGAGGCACAAGTGGCACTCATCCTACAAATGAAGACTGACTAGCAACAGCTCTATGATGGCCTTACACGCCCAGGGCTTCACATGCAGTGCACTAACTGGTTCTGTGTATGTCCACTCTATGTCAACAGGAGACCTGCTAAACCTAGGGTTGTGAGTTCAATCCTTGAGAGGACCAGTTAGAGATCTGGGGCAAAAATCTGTCTGGGGATTGGTCCTGTTTTGAGCAGGGGTTTGGACTAGATGACCTCCAGAGGTCCCTTCCAACCCTGATATTTTATGATTCTAAGTAACCTGGAGAACACTATTCATGATGGAGATTGAAGTTCGAATCACCATACTTTGTACAGACGTGTCCTGTACTTAAGCCAGCTTTGACAACATCTTTAAAGTTCCATTCACATGACAAATTGAAGCCATCTTGTAAATGGATCAGAGGACAACTTGATTTATGAATGATATAATATTAATATATTAAGAAATCCATTAAAATTATCTAGGAACAAACTTCATATTTTAAAATGACTTGAATCTATAAGAGAGATTCTCCACTTTGCAATGATATATATATCATTATGACCACCATTCCATATCTCTAGCGAGACTGATTTTTAGAATGACAGACCTTTTCTATTATGACAAAAATAAAGAGTGTGTGTGTGTACACACACACACACAATTTATTTATTTGTGCCATAATAGAAAAAGTCTGTCTATTAGAAATCAGCCTTGCGAGAAATCTAGAACAGTCAACACAATAACATACTATATATTATTGTAAAGTAGAGAGAGAATGACAGCAGGATAGACAGACAGATCAGATCAGATCTGCAAAATAGCCCTGCCTATTGTTACTTGACAGTTAGAAAAACTCAAAAAAAAATATTGGGCATTCAGGTGAACACACAGTAGTAAGACTACATCTGGCAATAATTTCAGTATCTCATTCATGCGCACATAAAACAATATTTCTCATTCAGTTACAAACCTACAAAGTCCTGATTTTTTATGAATGGTTCTTGAGAGTTCAGAACCTGGAGGCTTATTCACAGGTAAGTGGGCTGACCAAAACCCCTCTCTCAACTAACAGAACTTATAAATGGAGACTGGATGTACTTCAATAAGTATCTTTACTATTAGGCTGTAGATACAGTATTTGGCTACATACAGTAGCTTCCCAGCTAATGAATGTTACTAAAATCCTCAGCTATGCTGAGCAGCGGAGCTGAAAGGGGAAGAGAGCAGCCAAAGATGGCTTTATGCCACCTTTACACTCCCCTAAAACTGAGGCCATTTGGGGCCATTAACTTAGAACACACTCACCCATCTTCCAGCTTGTCTCCTGTGCCAGTTATATGGCACCCAGGGTTTTCCCCACACTAGGGAACCCTCAGCTGTTCCATTAGGGAAACACTCTCCTCCCTTTGTGCTGCCAATGCAGGGACCAGGATCTGCTCCCAAGTCTCTATAACAGATGGGCCATATGCCCTCTGATGTGCAAATATGTCTCTCTCCATTTCTCTTTTGTTTTGTTATAATGCCCATCAGGATGTAAGCACTGATTATGCATGAAATGCATTTGCTTTGAACAGAGGTTTAATGAGATGTGCTGTGTATGTCTTGGAAAGCTCTATTTGAATTAAGACTTCCATCAGCAAAATGAGTAAGGAATCTTTTAGTCTGGTTGTTACCAAAACCCCAAGGCTGATCACCCCCAAAGCCTAGGGATTTTCAAAATCCAAAACCACATCTGAAATTCACTAATTGCCCCTATCTTTATAATGAGCCAAACCAAGACCTTGGATCCAAAACAATCCTCGAACTCTGGTTAGTTTGATATCTGGATCTGAAGTCTGCAGCATGAGCTCAGGGAAAAGTAGACAGGGAAAGAAAATCTCATCCTTATTCCATGGATCTTTAATATGAGACCACTTCTGATATACTTTTAAAAAAAAGGAACATATAATGAGCCCACTATAACATATTCTGCAGCCAGAATTCTTGGCTCCCAAATACATCTTTATATGGTAAGTAATACAGAAACACCCAGGAGACTATAGAAGAACTTTGACAAGGCTAATATTAAGCTAGAACAAAACAGAACTACTGGCACCAGATCGACTCAGCTCTTAAGTAAACTTGTTCCATTAAAAAGTAGCCTCTAAGATACTTTCTCTCTGAAGTGTATAGTAGCTTATAAAAAGCAGGAAGAGTTGCCAAGTCATAGATGTGTTCAAGTACTCTTTACCCTCATTAAAGAGCATTCCCTGGCAGCTAGCAGCTTTGAGCGTTCCAGTGAACTAGATTTTTATAAGGAGGGTGTTTATAGTGGTGTGCAGTATAGCTGGAAGTGATGGTGCTCTGTAGCAGCCATGAATTAGATACAGCTGTATTGGGAGCCTTATCATGCAGAGCACAGAACGTAACAGACTGTAAGATCAATGAGGTTCAGAAATGCCGAACAAAGTGAGTTTCTCTGCTCCATAGCAAGAAAGGCAACAAAAGCGTTGGGCCTAATTGTTCACCTGTTTGTCAATGGATAGTTTGCTGGTCTCAGTTTAATATCTGACACATCTTCTAGCTGGGGATTGATTATACCCAGCTTTGTGAGGAAGCTGGGATTGGAGGACAGGGGATGGATCACTCGATACATTGCACTGTTCTGTTCACTCCCTCTGAAGCATTGGCACCGGCCACTTTTGAAGACAGTATCCTTGGCTAGATAGACCTTTGGTCTGACCGAGTATGGCCATTCTTATGTTCCTAAGGGACTAGATGAGCTAATACAATAGATATTTTTCATCTCTAACATCTATGATGTACTGGGAAAGGGGAGACCCAAGCTGGGCCTCTTTAGCTATGGGTGCCAAAGGCCAAAAATGTAGGACCTCTCTCTTTCCCTCATTTCCACTCCATTACCAAACAAGAAGTTATTATAATGTAAGAATGGCCATACTGGGTCTGATCGATGGTCCATCTAGACCAGTATCCCGTCTTCCCACAGTGGCCAATGTCAGCAATCATCAGGCAATCCATCCTGTCGTCCACACCCAGCATCTGGCAAAAAGAGGCTAGAGACACTCAGAGCAGGCTGTTGAATCCTTGACCATTCTGGCTAATAGCCATTAATGGACCTGTCCTCTATGAACTTATCTAATTCTTTTTTGAATCCTGTTATATTTTGGTCTTCACAACATCCCCTGACAATGAGTTCCACAGGTTTGCATTGTGCATTGTGTGAAGAAGTACTTCCTTTTATTTATTTTAAACCTGATGGCTATTAGTTTCATTGGGTGAGTCCTTGTTTTTGTGTTATGTGAAGGGGTAAATAACACTTCCTTATTCACTTTCTCCACACCAGTCAAGATTTTATAGACCTCTATCACATCCCCTCTTAGTTGTCTCTTTTCCAAGCTGAAAAGGGTTTTTAATCTCTCCTCATACGGAAGCTGTTCCATACCCCTAATCATTTTTGTTGCCCTTCTCTGTAACTTTTCCATTTCTAATGTATCTTTTTGGAGATGGGGTGACCAGATCTGCATGTAGATAGTCAAAGTTCCTTCCAGTTTTATTTGAAAGAGCCAAGTGGAATTTATTATGGCTTTTGAGAAAGCAATTCCAGATATGTCTTAATTGTGTGTGTGTGTGTGTGTGTGTGTGTGTGTGTGTGTGTGTGTGTGTATATATATATAACTCAGCTATGCAAATTATCAGTTGTTTTCAAGGGTAAGTTCATCACTAGTTTCTGTATTACTGACCTTGCTATCTTTTGTGTCTTATTTAAAAGAACATTAATATGCAGAGCAACTGAGCTGTTTCAAAAAGCTCTTTGGAGACAAAAAATGGTCCTGGGAGGAGACTGAAGAGGAGGGAAGGGAACAGAGTGGGAGTGAAATGACTGAGATGATATATTTTTCTATGTCTGTGCCTTCAAATGTATGAGACCTCACTCTGAACCAGGAAAACGAGCTGTAATTCTTTCCATGGCCATGTCATCTGACTGGAATACCAAGGGAAACTTTAATCTCCCTTTCTGCTCTATTTTATCTGCCATGTTACATACATAGGACATCCATAATTTTGCAGATTGTTTTTATTTCCTCCTACCACATTGCTAGCTCTCTCTTGCATCAAATGCAGTTAGTAACCCCTGTGCCTGATAGCGACTTTTTATCAAATGTAATGATAGTCAAAAGTGACAAAGCATGGACAGTAAGAATCACTGATACTTCTGATTCTTCCAAAGGAACCTTTGGAAGAATCAAGACTGTCCACTGGACCATAATACTAAAGGAAATAGGCAATACAGCAGTAGACATCTATGAAGAGCTATTGGACCTGGCTAAAAATAATTCAAATGAGTCTGTTAAACAGAAAGAAACTTTGGGTGTCTACACTTTGAGCTGGAGGTATAATTTCCAGCTCCAGTAGACATACCTGCATTAGCTCTGATCAAGCTCATGCACTAAGAACAGAACTGTAGCCCCCAGGGCAGGAGGTACTACCCATCCAAGATGCAATCCCATCCGAGACACTAGGCAGGTACTTGAGGCGTCTAACCCCTCCCTCTGCTAGCACTGCTGCAGAAACACTTATTTTTAGAGCACTAACTCAATCATGGTTAGCATAGGTATGCCTCCTGGAGCTGGGAATTACACCTCCAACTCAAAGTGTAGACATGATCTCAGTCAGTCAGAACCCAGATCGATACATAAATAAATACTTTCACTTTTTCCCTCATAGTTTCCTCAAGATTGCTCTACTTTACTCCTGGTTAGCAACTATTGCGTGGAACAAGGATTAGGGCTGTTTAGTTTACAGAAGAGAAAAATAATGAATGGTACAGAGAAAGTAAATCAGACACTCCGTTTTATCTTTTCTCGTAGTGCAAGCGCAAGGGGACTTCTAATTAAACTGAAATTTATATGGATAATGAGAAAATACACAGTTACATTAGACAACATAAAAATATAAAGGCTATAAAACCCCAGGCCTTGCAACACCAGCCAACCTGTAGGGAATAACTTCCCCCTGTGGGTCAGATATCACATAAGTGTCCACTACAGTGATGAAGCTTTTGGCAGTGGCTGCGGTCAGAGACAGACTAATGCACTAGACCAAATACTAGTCTGATCTGGCATAGCAATTCCTATGCTCCAGGACAAGAATCACATTAGCCAATAAGCAAGCCCGAGAAATTAGCCAATAACCAAACCAGAAAAATTATCATGATTCCCTCACAAGTCTCACAGAATCTCTATTAGACCAATCAGACCTTTCTTTTAAATACTGCCTACTTAGCTAGCTTAGGCATTGCTATTGCACGTATCACAGTGATGTCTGAGTATTGAATATAGTAATTTAATTTGCATGGCATTGTCCGTGGTATTTGCATGGCACAAGCCCTGCCTTTGGTCCTTTATTCAATATTCCAGAGCATCAGGTCCTAAATTAACAAAGATCACCCATGTATCTGAGGGCAGAATTAGGCCCATAATCTTTTAACACCAGAAAAATTAGTAAACTCACCTTTTTTTCCTGTGGCTAGCAAGAGGTTCAGAGTCTAAGTAAGGAATGCCTTTCAACTTCAGTAAGGAGCTATACAGGGACATGTTAAACCAGTCACCGACCATCTTGGCCACCATGACAGCCAGCATCACAAGTAGCAAGGACTGTACATCGTTTGTGATCTCTACCTGAAAAGGAGAATGAGGAACTTTCCGTTACTTTATTGACATATTTGGAGAGAACAGTGGTAGCAATGGCTGTGATGCATATCCAGTGGGAATTGGAACAAGACCACCAACTCCTTAACATAATACAGGGGTTAAGGTAAAAGGAAGCAGGGAGGGGCACTACTTTTCCCTGCTGAAAGTCGAAGTGAACTCCTCATCCTTTAACAACTGCACTTATATTTAAAATACATTTGACTCCTAGATTTCAAGTGGCTTGTGACAATCTCTCTCATTGGGCCAGAATAAGGAGAGAAGGAGTAACTAGATTTGTAATGCCTTGCCACTGTGACAAATACTTTCAAAGAAAAACAAACAAATCAAATTAATAATTTTCCTTTCTTGCTGGGTTCACGATAGATTAGGCAGACAGACCGTTTCCCACCAATTCTCCTTCCTGACAGAGCAAGCTCCTTGTACAGGCTGCCTTGGGTGGACATCGTTCTAGAGGATGCTGGAGAAGGAAACAAGAAGCCCAGGTTCAAGTCACACAAAACCTGAGGAGGAAGAACACTAGCAGTGTGACACTATTACAGCTACAAATATTGCATTGGATTCCCCATGATTAGGCACGCTTCTCTGGCTGTTCTTTCCTAGCAAAACAGCACCCTGCTCCTCATTCTCCCCAACCTCAGGGCTGACAATTGCAGACTAGACTGTAGATGTGTGATATATGTGTTTTCAGTGTGTTATCATAAAATAGTCTAAAATCTAGTAAGAATAAACTGAAGGTAATCACTCTCCCTTTCTTTCTAAACACTAACTACTTTTCACTATACAAGACGACACTCTTGGTTACAGGACAGCAGTGCAGCATCATAAAAAAAGTGACATGGATGAAACCAATACAATTTATGCCTAACTGACAACTGAGCCGTTAACAAATATTTATGCTGGCTAAGATAATAGTGCAGCATTATTCCATTGCAAATTTTCTTTTTAAAACATTTGCTTCCTAACAGTAATTTTTATCCAGTCTCCATATTCTCCAACTGACCATTATTTCCCCTGCACTTACATTCTAAAAATATGTTTTTCATTTATTTTCCATTCAAACTTCCTTCCCAGTGTGCTGCAAGACAGACAGACGCACATACGCAAAGACCTTACTTCATTTTTAGATAAAGTAAATTATAGCATAATAGTATGTGTTAAACTGCAATATCAGCTAGAGAATAATAAGGACCCCCCAAAAAATATATGTTCAAAGAATGTCAGTATGCCTGCCTGATAAATTGGTAGCCTTAGCACATTCGCCCGATGATTACACTCTCATCCCTATCCTGCCCTTGTTTCTGTGTTCCAAATCATAACATCAAGGGTGATTTAAAGACCACGAAAAGGGCTTTGTGTGGTATGTGTGACCTTCTACGACTGGGTCATGTGACTGTCCTTTCTGTTTGGACATACTTAATGACATCTAATAACTTTGCAGCATTCTTTGAATGGCTTCATAAGCCTAGAACCCAACTGCTTTATTTTTAAAACACCAGTAAAATGTCATTTAAAAGAAAAACAGCAACTGAGGGATTTTAAAAATTCCGTCATCATATGTGCCACAACTCACTCATTTGGAAGGAGACTCCATTGTGGATTTCATTTAAAAAGCATCTTGCTATTCTCCCTTATGGAAAAACTTTTATAGAATTAATAGGCATAAAATCAATAGGATTCTATAGAAACTATTTTAAAAAGCAATGAAGAATGGTATTGTTCCTATAGAAGTCTTAAGTCATCATATAGAATTTAACAGAGCATTACATTATAGCATTCTCTACACTGGTTTATAATTCTATAGAAAGATCATTATTTCTACTAAATTCTAAAGAACTTCTCATGAAGGACAGATGAAGAATTTTGCTAAGTGTTTCAGTTACACATTTACAATCTTTACAAAATTTTAGCCTGCAATGGTCATGGACAATCTTGTCTGTCTCACATGTAAGCATGTTTTTGGTTCTTGCATTGGTCTGAACTCACATACACGTTCTTCTTCAGTGTTTGTTGAATCCTCATACGTCAACATCAACACGAGATTCCATCATCTATAATCTTCTTCAGAATATGTTGAGATCTCATTCATTAAATTGCCTAGATCTTAACAGTCCTGCTTTATAATCAATATTAAGATTTCTATGTTCACTAGTTTTTAATCCCTTCTTCGGTTCTATTTCAACCTATGTGCTTCCTCCTTTCTTTCAGTTGCAGATGGCAGACTGTTCAACATACAGCAGACAAGATATGCACTGAAATAGGCAAAAGGTATTTGCAATAATGGGCCATAGCTTCAAAGTGCAGATGCAATCTGAAATTTCCCAGAGTTTTGGGGTGTTGTGATCCAGGGGTTTGGTTCAGGTCCTTCTCTATAATGGTGCATTGCAAATATTGAATGCTCCATCCAGAGGGAGTAACAATAGCCATTGTGTGTAACATTAGCCACTGGAGTCCGTGAATTCTAACTACTGTTGTGCAACAAAGATATTAATTTTGATAAGACAGGCCTATGTCAGATGGCTGGGGCCAATTAATAAAGACAGGTCAGTAACCAGAACTCTTGCATGTCACATCTTTATTACATGGGGGAAGACAAACTAAATCTCTGGCAAAAATAGAGCAAATGAAGTTCCCCTGAATCTTCATTAGATAAGGGAACTGAAGGAGATGATTATAGTGCTTTGAAATTTTCCTGGAAGCAAGTGGTACTGAAGCTAAAATGGGGAAGGCAAAAATATCAGAGGCCTTGGGAACCATAGTACATTCAAAGTGGGAATATGAAGGGGAGAGCAAACTGCTAAACAAAATAATTCATAAATGTCAAGGAAACTTTGATCTGTGCAAGAATGTCACTTGATATAGGCACTTTTTCTTTTTTAACAAACCAGATGCCAAGACCATTGATCCTTACCTTAAAGGCCTGATAGTCACACGAATTTGAATAGTTAACATATAGACCAATTAGAGAACAAATTATTTTTGGTTATTGGCACAAGCAATAACCGGTTTAAAGTACATTTGTCACAAAAAATGGTCTTGGCTTCAGAGGGCTAAAGAAGATTGAGCTTCCCAAATGATACTGTTAGCAAGCAGTAGGCAGGGGCGGCTCTATATATTTTGCTGCCCCAAGCACGGCAGACAGGCGGCTTTCGGCGGCATGCCTGCGGGAGATCCGCTGGTCCCGCGCCTTCGGCATACCCACCGCCGAATTGCCGCTGAAGTCTCGGGACCGGCGGACCTCCCACAGGCATGCCGCCGAAGGCAGCCTGATTGCCATCCTCATGGTGACTGGCAGGCCGCACCCCGCGGCTTGCCGCCCCAGGCACGTGCTGGAGCAGCCCCTGGCAGTAGGGTGACTGTATTTCCCTATGCTGAATATGAGACACCTGGTAAAATTACTCATATTCAAGCGAGTTCAACGGCAATCAATCAGAACTAAACAGTACAAACATTAAAATTACCATCAAGTTGACTGAGCCCCTGTTAAAAAGAAATACTATGTAGTTGGATTCTTTTTATTTATCTTCTTGTCTTCAAGGCTTTAGGGTTCACATGGAGAGACACACACACACCCTATCCCCACACACACACACACACACACACACACACACACACTCCCGTACACCTCCCTCACACGGGGTAGGGGGAACGGGGGTGACTGACCTACCCGGCACTCTCCGCTCTACATGCCTGGCTGGGCCCCTGGGACTGACCCGCCTCTACTGGTACCTGGCGCTGTGTCTTTCCGAGGCAGCACATGGGGCGGGCACGCAAGGCCACATGCCCCCTCCTCCCAGATTTCTCCCAGGATTCACACCAGAATGTGGCCAGCAGAAGGCTTTCGGCACTGTGTGGGAGGGAAGGGATGGGAGCTGCTTCCAGCCACAGGGGCGGAGGAGTGGGGGAAGGGATGACCTGGCACATGTCTTTGCAGAGCTCATCTCCCCTTTCCCCTCCTCCCCCCACCCCCATGTGGCTGGAAACAGCTTGTCCCTTCCTGCCTGCACAGGGTCAAAAGGCAGCTAACACTTCCAGGCTGCTGCTGGCCACCTACATAACTCAGCTACCTCTGGCTACAGTGCAGGCAGGAAGGGGTTAAGCCCTCAGGATGTATTGTACGCCAGGGCCCAGGGAACCTGACTGCAGGGGCTTCAGCGAACTCAGCCAGAGAGGTGGCTCAGCAGGGGAGGGTGCCTAGGGGATGGAGCAGACCCGTGCTCTCTGGAGGCAGGACCCAGGGCGGGGGGGGGTGTGTGAAGAGGGTGCCCCAGGGGCTGCTTTGGAGGCTGCAGGTTCGGGGCAGGAACAGGCTGGAAATCGCTCCCACACACACACCACTCTAGAACTTAGCTATAGGGCAGAGAGGCTTCCCCATGCCAGTGCTGGGCGGGGCTTTGGCACATGCGCACAGGCCAGAGGGTCTTGGGTTTTCCCCAGGTGCCAGCTCAGCCATAGGCAGTGGGGAAAAGAAGGAGCCTGTTGGTGAGTGGGACGTGCCCTGCTGGGTGGGATATGGAGGAGCAACAGGACTGGGAGGGGGGGGTGAAGGGGCAAAGCAAGGAGAGGACAGAGAGAGGGGGAGCACGTAAAGGGACGATGGGTGGGCAGCAGAGGAGACATAACTGGCCGCCGCTTGGTGCCTGCCCACACTCACCAATCACTGCAGCACGCAGCCAGCCCCATCCGGAAATGGGACAGGGGATGAGCGCCCTGCTGGCCGAGAGCTGGCACACAGCGGGGGTTGCATTGACAGACCAGCAGAGGAAGCGGTCAGCCCTGTGCGTTGCATCTTTGCTCCGCCACCAGCCCCCTTGCACACCCACCCCAACACCAGCCACTGGACCCTCCCACTCAGTGCTGGTGGGTGAGCAGCTGGCAAGCAGGGATCCGGCCAGCATCAGGACCCGCCGGTATTGGTGAAGGGGGGAGACAGAAAATATGGGACAATTTGCCCATTTTTAAGAAAAAGTCAGGACACCTGCAGGAGGGCTTAAATACAGGACTGTCCATCCCTTTAAAAATGGGACATCTGGTCACCCTAGTAAGCAGTGAAAGACTTGAAGTGCATCTCATTAAAAATGCACACAAAGGCACACAGAATACAAGGCTAGAACAAACAGAGTTTCGATTTGATTGCAATACACGGGGAAGGAATCACAATACACAAAGCTGTCCAGCACAAGGGTACAGTGTCATGAGTACAATAAAAGCAACCATTCTGTAAAAATGTCACTCTTAGCACTAATTTCAGAGAAATGCAAGAGCAAAAACCAGTCAAAAACATACAGCTGAAGGACAAGGTTCTGGTGATGATAATGATGCAAAGTGATGATACAAAATGCTTTTTGGGGGTCTTGCAATAAGATTTAAGAAGCAAAGAACTTGATTTGTAAAACCTCTGATGGCTTCAAGTGATCCAATATTTAACATACATCGCTCCTAACAATGCTTTATTAGCATCCTCAGCTCAGAGAAGTGTCATCTGCCTCCTGCTGCAGAGAGGTTCAAAGTATAGAGCCTTAAAAGTGCACAACAGCAGCAATTCAGCCCAGCCCTGGCCCTGCACCAAAAGGAACTTTGGCCCAGGCTGGAGGATCATTAGGCCTGCCCACACTGTTAGGGTTACCATACGTCCGGATTTTCCCGGACATGTCCGGCTTTTGGGGGCTCAAATCCCCGTCCGGGGGGAAATCCCCAAAAGCCGGGCATGTCCGGGAAAATCGGGAGGTCAGCCGGGCCGGCGGGGAGCCGGGCCGGCGGGGAGCCGGGTCAGCCGGGCCCACGGGGAGCCGGGCCGGCGGGGAGCCGGGTCAGCCGGGCCCACGGGGAGCCGGTCAGCTAGGCCGGCGGGGAGCCGGGAGGTGCGCCGGGCCGCCGGGGGCCGGCAGTGCTGGGCGGGCCGGGGGTGGTCGGCCGGGGCCGGCACCCCAGGGCCCGAGCCGACCCAGGCTGGAAACGCCGGGGGGCCAGCCTGGGCCGCGCCTCCTCCCCCCACACCCCCCTTACCTGCTTCAGGCTTCCCGCGAATCAAATATTCGCGGGAAGCAGGGGAGGGGGCGGAGACTTTGGGGAGGGGGAGGGGTTGGGCGGGGCTGGGGGCGGGGCCGTGGGCCGTGGAGTGTCCTCCATTTGGAGGCACAAAATATGGTAACCCTACACACTGTGACAGAAGAATCTTCAGGCTAATTACAATATAGAAGGAGACATGGAGCATGGAGGAGAACAGAACAGATGTGGAGTGTGGAGAGAGACAGAAAAGCAAGTGGGAGATGGAACAAGATAAAGACATGGAAGCAAAGGAAAGATAAGAGCAAACAAAAACACTTACATATTCTTTCCAACCAGCATTTTAGGGGCAATTCTGCAAGATGTAATTTAGTTTTATATACATATATATTCAAAGCGGGTGCACATATTTTTAATATATAGCCAAACTTTTTTCCTTTTGGTCTCATGGGTGCAACAGGCCACGCCAAAAAATTCTTTGCCCAAAGCCAGATAGAGTATGGAAGCACTCTGCGCTGGCACTTCATAGATCAGCAAGCTCGTAAGTTTCACCTTGCTTTTGCTATGTAATTAGTTTACTAGCAAAATGTTTCAAAACAATATCTCCTTTTGTTACCCATGTCACTTTTCAGCAAGCTTCATGGCCCTGAGTTTCCCAGGCCTCCACGTCATTATAATCCATTAGTGACATTCATGATAGTTCGGTTTTATTACATAACACTTAATTATGTATTTTATTAACAGCATCACCAGGCATGACACATCAAAGCGAGAAGGACAGATGCTCAGGAAATTTTAAAAGATGCAGTTTACTTAAAACAGGCTTTTAAAAAACTCCCCCAGTTTTCAAACAAACTATAGTTAACATGTTTCTAGGTTTTATTTTACCTCTGTGAATACAGTCACAACAGAACTTCATTCTACGCAAGGTTGCTGATATAGAAAACACTTCCCCCAAAGATTTTTTATTTCCATTCATGAAAAAGTAATACACACCCAGTCACAAGGAATGAATCACCACCTTCTGTGAATAGTCATTTCATATTTACACTTATCATTACAAATGCAGAAAAGGCACAGTTCATGATTTCATTCACGAACAGGAAAGATGCAAGTGACTGCAATACATATGACTGATCTTTCAAACATACAAGCTGCCTTCCTCATTGAGCAGAATCAAGGAAGGGACAGAAATTACTCCCTCCCTCCCCAGATTTACAGAACATTGTCCATGGTAGGCAGGAATCCTTTGTAAGAATTCACCATTATTCTTTACAAATATAATATTCACCTGCCTGGAGGTTTAGAATTTGGGAAGATACTGAACAAACAGCCTCTCACAAGCATAGGACAATTTAGCGCTTAAGGGGAGAATTAAACAATGGGCATTCTAGTCCTGCTAGGTCCTTAAATCCCATGGTTTCCATGTAAAGACTGGCACTGGGCAGCAACACTGGCACTTGGCATGCCCTTAGAGACCATCACTCTACAAAATTTTACAGAAAAGGAGATGAAAACACTTCCCAAGGAAAGCCTCTCTTTTCTGACAAGTGGAAGCAGAGCTGTTCCACTTTAAGCGTATGCTGCCATGAGCTGAATGCAGCCAAAAAAACACTTATAGCTTCAACAGCTGTTTCAGTTCTCTGTAGTCAACAGAAACCTTTTGATCATTTCTCTCATTTTCCAGGAGGAAATGCCAACAAGACTGTGATATGACCACTTAATACCTCTACCCCGATATAACGCTGTCCTCGGGAGCCAAAAAATCTTATCGCGTTATAGGTGAAACTGCTTTGATCCGCCGGAGTGCGCAGCCCTGCCCCCCCGGAGCACTGCTTTACCGCGTTATATCCCAATTCGTGTTATGTCGGGGTAGAGGTGTATAATTTTATTTTTATACACACACACACACACACACACACACACACACACATTAGGATAAGGGTTTTAAAGCAGTAATGGTTGTACCTATGCCACCCCAGTCTAAAGGTATTTGCCAGTGTCAGTACCAGCTCATGGGGTACAGAGATTTGCGTCAAAAGTTTCCAGTAAACAAACTTATTGATCTATATATAGGATATGATCAGGTTGTTTTTCATAATTTTGTGCAAAGCACTTGAGCCATCTTCTCTCCCGAATAATAATATACCTACAACACTTCTGACTATTGGGTGGATTGTCAAACTCCCCCCATTTTAATTTGGGATCAGGCCATGAGGAAGGCCTTCTCAGGGTATGGACACCCACTGTGTATTTCCCCCCTAAGCAGGTTTCCTAGTTTCTCTGTGTAATTGTCTTCAACATTTGGAGAACAGATATCAGTTCAGGACAGTTCATCTTTAAAGAAAACTATCCTGTCTAAGACCACGTCCAATAACAGGAATTCTTTTCTGTCACCATTCATCTTTAGATTAGTCAGTAAATGAGTATGTCTCTCCCATCCAGACATATATGTTTATTACTTTATTCTTAAACACTGGAAAAAAATTCACTCTAAGTGGTTCAGTGAGCATAAACTGATGAAAAACAGATTAATTAAGAACTGTAAAGTCAGTCACTTCCTTAATAAATCATCTCTGCTGGAGGTAAGCTGTAGAAATGGGATGCTGAGATATAGTAAGCAATAATAATAAATCCTCTCAAAAAACTCTATTGTCACACTGGTCCTGAAAAGTTATGATTTCCAGCTCCTCACACTGCTGAAAAAGATTACTTCTTAAAGCATCTTGCATATGGGAATTGTGCATCAGACTCCACAAAGGCAACACACCCAGAGTAGATTTACAGTTTGTAAGGACTTCATGCCAAATTACAAATGCTATGAGAATTGCACATTTAGGAAGATTCTTCTATTCAGAGCTCGCAGGTCCTCAGCAATTCCTGGGCCATGGAGAGGAGTGAGGAGTCTCTAGCATCCTAAAGACAAGTAATCTCCAGGACCCACAAATGTGTAGCCAAAATATCTAAAAACAGGGGTCTGACAAAGCTCATTTCTCTAAAAGAAGAACGGCGCTAGCCTTACTATAGCAATCTTATTCCAAAATGAACCAACTGACAAAGGTGTCTTCTGTATCTTCTGAAATATTGTCTCCCACAGTTTATGTACAGGAAGGCTCTGGAGCATAGAAAGGACTCTAGGTAATACACTCATTTTAATGACATTGATGTACCCAACTTCTGTGAACTCTAAATACACTTTTCTATACTAACTTTTAATTTGCTTTGATAGAAAAAAATTTCAGGGAGATCTAGTCTGATTCTCCGCCTGTGAGCCGAAATATTTGCACTTGTCTGAAGCCCACCAAAAAGAGAGAATGTTCAGCATTTTATTTATTTATTTATTGGGTGAATTGCTCATTAAAGACTAATGCTCTTGAATCTCAAGTAAAGGTAAAACATAACAAGTAGACGAGCTTTGGAAAGAGAACTGTAAATAGATTAAGGCAGAATAACATCTGAAAAAGAGAAGCATCATGTGCGATTCCTTTCAGAGACTCAGAAAAGTGCTGAGAGATTTTTGGATGGAAGATGGTTCTCAAACCCCAAAGTCCCGACCCCCTTTAAATGGGGTCGCCATGGTTGGCTTAGACTTGCTGAGGCCCAGGGCTGAAGCCCGAGCCCCACTCCGCAGGGCCGAAGCCAAAGCCCGAGGGCTTCAGTTCAGGTTGCAGGTCCCCTGACTTGAGCTTCAGCTTTGGCCCCCCTGCCCGGAGCGATGGGGCTCAGGCTTTGCCCCCACCCTCCACCCATCCTCGAGTCATGAAGTAATTTTTGTTGTCAGACGGGGGTCGCGGTGGATTGAAGTTTGAGAACCCCTGTACTAAATAAACCCAGATTGGGCTTTGTATATTAACCCGGGTAAACACCCTTCAACTCTCCTACCTTGCAATTGAGCTAAAAATCTTAAAATCATTGTTCACAGGGATTACTTGCTTATAGGAAGGAGTCAGGAGTGGATCTCTGCCCAATTTAAGCAGTACTGAAACCAGAACCTTTCAAATGCCCCTGTCATGAGCTGGATTAAACCTTGTTATGGGCTGACTTAAAACCTTGTTCAAACTGATGTGTGAATGTACCCTTCACTTAAAATACAGTAGTTGTGAGACAGTTAACAGCCCACTTCTAAAACAAGGCCTAATAGATCCTGCCCAGGAGTTTTGGACTGTGAGGGGAGGGCTTTTTGCTGAGTATCGGGGAGGAGGAGCTGATGTAAACAGAGAGACTCGAGGAGGAATAAGGTCAAGCAACAGCCTGTGAGCACAGTGTGATCCTAGAAAAAACGAGCAAGTGTGCTTTGGGGTCTGGTGTTGGCTGAGGAGTGTTCGTGGTGCTGTGAGCAAAAGAAGCTGTATCCTGCTATTTGATTCTTTCTGAGTTCAGAGAAACAGGACTTTGTACATTCTTGGTTAAAAAAAAAAACTGTATCAAAGAAATACCTTTGACTATCACCGTTTTCTACT
Source organism: Chrysemys picta bellii (assembly GCF_011386835.1). Classification (NCBI taxonomy): domain Eukaryota; kingdom Metazoa; phylum Chordata; order Testudines; family Emydidae; genus Chrysemys; species Chrysemys picta. The sequence goes on along the minus strand of NC_088792.1, from coordinate 218,891,094 downwards.
CCCAACTGGAACATCCTCAGGCCCCTAAACTTAGCTTCTCGGGTAGAAAAGGGGCAGCAATCCAGTTCTGTATATAATTAATATATTTGAGGTTTTGTGATTATCCTGAGGTATAAAGATCAGTAATTGCAATTCTGAAGTATGGATAATTTGAATAAAACTGGAGTTAATTCCATTTATAGATTTAGAGATTCTAAAGCCAGAAGGGACCATTGTGATCAGCTAGGCTGGCCTCCTGTATAATACAGGCTGTAGAACTTCCCTCAAATAATTCTAGAGCATAAATTTGGGGCATAAACACTAGCATGTGTCACCCTTTCTTTATAAAAGGTGCTAGACTTCATAATCTATGAGGCTCTGGTGCTGCTTTTTGGAATAAGATGAACTATAGTAGCTCCTCCTGACTGCAAAGAGTATTTTAGTGAGACTGGCTGGTTCACTAGACATTCTAGCCCTGAGAAGAACTTGCTGGATGAGTTTCCAGTTAATTAAGCACTTCCTCTGGGTCAGCAAAGAGAAGATGCTTCCCTTCAAAAATCCACTCTCAGCTTTGTAGGAAAAATATGGTGTTGTCGAGATTTCTTTCACTAAGCTTGCCCTTGCTTCTTCAAAAGACTTGCACTTTTTTAAAACCTTCCAACCAAAACTAGTAGGGAAAACAACAGTGCAGAGCCCTTGGTGGTGATTTTGCCAAAATATTTGGCTGCTTGAAGGGTCCTGACTATGAGCCAAATCTGGCCTTGAGTTACAGCACTGTAAATTTGGAATAACTCCATAAAAGTCAAAAAAGTATCTCTATATTTACATGAGCGTAGCTGAGAACAAAATTTGATTTTGTCTTAGGAGTGGATGCATGTCTGCTCTTGCTAGCCAAAAAGCAGCCTCTGGGTGAGGTCCCTGTAGTATGTGCCTTGTCAATGACTAGTGGTGCAGGAAATGCTTCATGCTCCAGAGATTTAACTAGCAAATCCTGCAGAAAATCCTCTACAGTGCCTGTGTCTGAGCCCTCAGGTAGTTCCAGCAGCCTCATATTATTTCTACGTGACCTATTTTCCAGGTCATCTAATATTTATTTATACCAAAACAGTTCTTTCTTAATGGCAGGAGTGTCTTTCCTACTGCTCTCTGAAGATTGCCGATGCAAGTTTCTTCAGCTGGAATGCACTTGTTCAGTCAGTTTGATTTCTCTTTAAGGCATTTCATTGTCTTGAGGTGCGTGGTGGTTGTTTTCTCTCTCTCTCTCTCACACATACATACACACACACAAATCTGTGTTGCCATCAGAACAGTGAGGAAAGCCTTTTACAGCCCTCTCTCTCTCTCTCTCTCTCATTGTCTGTGTCCCCTCAGAATTGGGTGCAGTATTCCTAGGCAAGGAGAAGGAAGGGAAAGATGAGCCTTGCGAGCAAATGCACTCTTCTCTTTCTCTTTTGTTTTGGGGCTTTTTTAGTGTTACATTTGGCAGAAAGAGCTGCATCTAGAAGCTGTTTATAGTGTACTGCCTGCCATTTTAATATAAAACATTTTTGAGGAGGCTGTTATGAGATTAAAACTGGGCTGGAAGGACAGAAAGGCAATACAGCTCTTTAAACAAGCCTGACCGCCAAATAAATGTTTTAAAAGACATTTTTGTTGATAGCATCTTCTAACGCTCATTTATAATGTTCGCTTATGTTTTCCCATAAGGGATGCTGCTATATATCAATGTATGGGATAGGGGCTCTTTTCCCACCCACGTCTTTTTTTAAAAAAGAAAAATCTACCTAGTTACTTACATGGCCCTTACCACCCTAGTATCTGAACAGCTCACTCTCATTAATGGAATTTATCCTCACAGCACTCTTGTGAGACAAGGAAGTACTATTTTCTCAATTTTACAGCACTGGCTAGACTTGTGTGATCTTGGGAAGTCCACGTGGTAGTCAGAAATTCAACCAGAGTTTCCCAGATCACTGCCCAGTGCCATTTATCCTCCCAAGCATTAGTAAAAATTAATGTTTGTAGAAGGTAACTAACGGACAGGAAAGGAGGAAAGATGCTCCCGTGGTTGCAACACTGATCACAGCAATGCAAGTTTCTTCACTGATATGCTCTGACCTGGACTGACCACTTCTTGGACTGTACCTGCACTGGCACATTTGGGGACATTTCTAATGGTCACATTACTGCCATTGGAAATGCTAGTGTAAGCAAGGCATAGGATCTTCATGACCATGTAACTGAACCCAGAGCAGGTCTTGATTCTGCACATCACTTGTACAATGTTACATGTGTAAGTACAAAAGAGTGTTGAGCAGGATAGCAAATACAAGAGAACTCAACTCTGCATTCACAAGAGCACTGCTGTGCATCTGCTAAATTACCCCCATCTCGGAGGAGGAGCAGCAAGGCCAGAGAGGGAAACAGTAGAACTAGTCACAACATTGTGATTCCCCATCCCCTCAGGAAAAAATTCAATGAAAATTAAACATTTTTTCCTTTTTGTCAAAAATATTTGAGTTTGAGACAAACAAAGCATTTTCTTTTTGGTAGTCCAAAAAAACCAGTGAAAACATGAACAATTTTGTAGAAAACAAAAACAAACCAAAAAAACCTTCATTTTTGACCAAACCCCATTTTTTATAAAAAATACTTTTAGTTGAAAATATTTTGACTAGCTCTAGAGTTCAGCATACTGAACCCTGGCCATTTGCAATACTTCAGAGAGTGCCAGTATATGTATTATAAACCCCAGGGCTTTTTAATTCTGATGATGATGATAAATACTCCATGCTGAAAGAAACTTGCTGTACCAGACTTTGTCCCAGAAATAATTCATTTTCTCAAAATTTGGAAAAATTGTCATCTGTATTCTAGAGTTACATAAATTAAAAATAAAATATAGCTTAATGGTTTCAGATACTTTTTAATGACCATGTAGCTTCAAAATTGATTTAATTTGGAAACAAATTACTTTTGGCAAGGATTTAGTTTGTAGCAGAATCCAACTGCTTTTTGTAATTTGAAAGAAATTAAAAACAGAGAAGATATGAATTAAAAATAACTTCTGCCCAGTAAATTCTCATGAATTTTCATACTACATGTCCCAAATGTATAATTATACAGTGGAATATATTAGATCATTTGATAAATAACCTTTAAATCTACTGTAAGCCATGGTCAGAAAAGTGACTATACAATGATATCTTCTTACACCACAGTTCTGCACTTACAGCAGAGATGAATCTGAGTGGCAAAAACCAGCTCCAGGTCTGAACTTTCCCACAGAATAAGGATTTTTGAATCTTGAGTTTTGATTTTGGTCTATTTCTAATTCAGAATCATGTCTACTTATTTAGCTAAGAAAAAGAAATGTTACTGCACTTTATTTCAGGTAGCCAAGTGTGTACCACTATCAAAAACACAAACCTGGATTTTCTTCTGGCTTGCAATATCTACACAATTTTTAACTAAATTCTATTCTAGCTGTAGAGATGTTTCTCTACTGGTGATTATGCATAAGCCAGTAAGAGCCCAGTTTGACTTTTGGATCACAGGTTGAGTTTTCAGGGCCAGAAGATCGGGAAAACCCCCACCTATCTAAACTATACAATTTTTTATGGTACCAGTGTTAGAGCTGGTCAACAAATCAGCTGTTTTCCCTGCAGACAATTTTCATTTTTTGTCAAAAAAAATCAAAAACCAAAAATGTTGATGTGGAAATGCTGTCACAATCCCTCATGGAAATTATTATTTCAGAGCCTCCTATGCTCCCATTTTCTTCTGTGGATTGAGCTCCCTGGCCAGACTACATGTCCTATGATGGACCAGTCTTCTCCCTTACTATTCCTCTGTGCTATATCACAGAAATCTCTAGCCATGAAGTATCATGGGAGATGTCATCTGGCTGGGGAGCCCAGTCAATAAAGTAAAATGAGACAACCAAACCATAATTTCAATGAGGCACTGTGGCAGTATTTCCAAATCAAAATGTTTGAGTCTTCAGTTCTTCAGTTTCTTGAGGAATAGTCAGAATTTTCCATGGAAAGCAGACACTCCTTGCGAAATAATCTGTTTAGTCAAAAAACCAATTTTCTGTCAGAAAATAGTTTTGATATAAAATGTTCAACCCACCCTAACCCATTTGACTCTATAAACATGGAATTCTGCCATGCCATTTTTGCAGTCACTTTATTTGCTGTATTTAACTTCAAGCCTGTTTAGGTCGATCATAAACATAAAACTAATTTCTTTTAAAACAGTGTGTAATTGTTGTGCTGCTCTCACCATACAGGAGACCATGGGTCAATTCTCAGCCTAGGCACTTGCTCAATGGGCCAGCAAGGACTGCTGGTGCAACAAAAGCAGAACACTCATCTCCTGAAGGAAGTGTTTGTGATCAGGCAACACCTGTTAACCATGAACCTTATTGCTTTTTAAAGGAATGATGACCTCTGAAGGGAATCCCATCCTGTCTCACTAGCAGGCCAACACTCCTCATTTTGGGACAGTGTTCTGAAAACAAGATTTATAGGTTTTAAGGCCACAGGGGACCATTAGATCATCTAGTCTGACCTTCTCTATAACAGCCAGTTACCTCTGTACTGAGCCTAATAACTTGTGTTTGACTTACACATATCTTCCAGAATGGCATCCAGTCTGGAACTGAAGACTTGAAGAGACAGAGAATTCGCACCCACTTTGGTAGTTTCTTAATCTTTGTACCATCCTCACTAAACCATTCCCACTGGCTATTGCCAGCTCCAGGAGAGAATGTTAAGGCCCCACTGTGGGGGGAGGGCAGGCACCCCAATCCCATATCTCCTGCTCGTTAGAGGTCTACACCCCATTACTCCAACTCCTTACCACCTGATCCTCAAAAGCTCAAGGTCAGCCACCCCCATACTCTGGAAGGGCATGAAATATCAATGGGCAACCTGAACTCTGGACCAATTCAGTTTGGGGGCACTTGAGAATATATTTAACAAAGAATAATGCAAAACAGAGAAAACTGTGGGGCCAAAGAGAAACACCTGCAGTGGGGAATTAGTGGATGTTTTAAAGTTAAGAGATACCTTGATTAAAAAGGAAGGTATGGGAAGAATAGGATTAATTACTACTACCCGCCCCTCTTACAATAAATCACTGGAGCTAGGGAACAGGTAGTTTGGAAGGAAGAGCAGATGAATGAGTCTCTCCCCCACATATGCATACCTCACACTCTTCACCCCCAACTCCTTCCTAGTCATTCAACTTGGGGGGGAGGGGAAGAACCCCTCTCCCAAGTAACACCCAGCCCGCTTTATAGGTCCCACCTCCCTCACAAGTGAGAAAGTTCTCACAAAACCACAAAATAAGGGGGAACATCTAGGCAGAAAACTATGAGATTGAGAATATAGATCATCTAGGCTACAGTTCTGCTACCTGTATACTCTCTCCTCCCTCTGCCAAAATAGATGCTGCCTATAAATTAGAGTCTCAAAGAGGGGAAGTGAAAGAGCATAGTAAAGAGGCAGATACCGTGATTATTAGCACAATATAAAACATAATACAGTAGACAGAGTGTAACAGCTGGTGCAAATGACAGTGTGGAGAAACCATTTGAGTTCTGATAGGGACACTGAACTCCCCAGGAAAACAAAGTTGCTTGCTCACCACTCTTTCTCATCAGAGGACAGAATATTTATGAGTTTTAAAACATTACATGGACTACTGGGCATTTCAACAACTTGAAACAAAATTAACACAAGTAATGGATGAAGGGAATGACATGGAACAAAATCCTTTAGAAAGAGCACAGAATAAGTGACACACAAGCTAGCAGAGAAAATTCACAGAAATGCCAGAAGGTAAAACTGGGGAGATTGAAAACAAACCACAGCTGCTGGCAATCTAATTTGTGGCTCTTATGTATCCCAGAGGAAGAGGCTGAAGTGGAGAATACACAATCCAGCTACTCACAGCCTGATACAAGGCACATCTCATCAAGCTAGAAAGTACACTCTGATGTTTACAGTCCAAGCTTAATCTGAGTGCAGTAAGTTCCATGATTTTATTGCACAAACTAGCCATTTTCACTTGCTAAATTTTCACCTGTTAAACAGGAGAACTGGGGTCCATTATGTCAACCCTGCTCATATAGTGCAGAATTGATTTGCCTACAATGATGCTGCTGCTTCCCATTACCCAAGACAGTCTCTTTGCAGATGGCATAGACAACCAAAGTCCCTGCCATTGACTATTAGATTCTATTTTCATCATATTGCCTCATGTCACTGTCTGTAATGTATTGCCAGACTGAGAGCTTCACTCAGTAAAGGAGGATTTAGAATTTCTGGTCTGCAAGTTTAGTGTTTTCAAAGCTTTCTTGTTTTCAGGAGCTCCAGCTTTTATCAGATCTACCATAGGATGCAGCTCATCCAAAATCCAGCAGATTGCATCCTAATAAGCATTTGGTTGTCTGAGCACATGCCTCCTATTTTTAAATCTTTCCACTGGCTTCCTGTCAAAATTCACATTGATTTTAAATTCCTTATACTTTATATTTTCAGCTTTGAATAGCTGTAGCCCATCTTCCATAGCCAGTCTGCTGTACTTACACATCCCCAGCCATTCAATTGGATCTGAATTGTGGATCATTTGCTTTGTGCTATAATCTTGTCTCTATTTAGGCATTTCTAAGATATCCATCACTACAGTATGTACTGTTGGTGCCAACATTTGATGCATTACCAGAATCTCATGTGAACACGCAAATGACCCACAAGTCTGTTGAAAACACTTCTCAATACATTCACTTGGACCTTCTAGTACATGCCATATAACATGTACTATTAAAAACTATGCTTTCACCCAGTATTGGCAACATGACCTAGATTTCGCAAGAGTGCCATAGCACGGTAGGGAGTAAGGAGACAATGGATAGACTCTGTGTAGTTACCATCACCTAAGATTTGACTGCTGGGTTGCAATATCTGACCAAAGCTGAACTGGAAGTGCCAGGATTTCGCATGTGTAATATTCAAATATTCTATACACTTTAGGCTAAAAATTAAGCTTTTGAAAAAGCACTGTACTAGAAGGAGTAAAGGAACAGAAGCTAATTAAAAATAGCTTTACCTACAGATTAAGAGAAAAAAAGATATGCTAAGAGTACAATTTGGGTGCCCCTTCCACATTTGGGTAGGGCTGGTTGGAAATTTTCCAGAAGGAAAAGTGCTGAGGATCTCTACTTCATGGAAATTTTCAAAATGTCCAAATTTCCCATAAACTAGAAATTTGGAGTTCAGGCCAGCTCTACATTTAGATGCTCATACATCAATAGGAAGTAGTGTACATGAAAAGAAAAGTAGACAAGATACAACTATTCTCAAAGTATAGGACAAGAGGTTCATTTGCAATGTTCTTTGGTTGACTACAAGCAATGCCCTACCAACGTGCCTCAGCCTTCATCTGGGCACTTTTGAGGTTGAGATGCTAGGTAAGTCTCCATTCCCCATAAATCTTTGGATTCGCTGCTGAACTAGCATCAAGTGACAGTTAGTGCCATTTGTGGTTTCTGCTATATGAATATGTGTCCGTTATTAGGAAATGGACTGAGACAATGTCACACAGTCTACTGAACAACCATCAGATGGTTAGCAATTTTAATTCACTACCAGAGTTCCCCTACCACTCCCAAGCCACACGCTTATGCAGCCACACCCTCTGCTGGCAGGGATACAGTAAGAGGGTGAAAAGGTAGGAGAGAAAGAGACTCAAATTATAAACTTGAGGTCTGGGAGTTGTTCATTCTGAACACAGAAAAAAAATTAAATGAATATTTCTCGTTATGGACTAGAGTCAGATTCAGACTGGTGTCCCAAGGTTAAATGCTCTGTATTCTGTTACCAGGCCGCTGACCTATCCAGTCCTCTGAGTATATTTTTCGTTTAATTTTGCTTTATGTAAAACTATGCTTGCCCTTTCTTTCCTGAGCATGAGGGAAATCTTCTGAGCCCCAAGGACATCCCACTTTTTTTCCTTTTTATCACCCTTCCTACAAAGGCCTCGTGTCAAACAGACCCTTCCTCCAGAGATGGAGCATTGGGTATAGCTCAGGGGTGGACAAACTATGGCATACAATTTCCCCACCCAGATGTGGCCCTTGGCCCAAAAAGCTTGCCCACCCCTGGTATAGCTCCATCTAAATGCCACCAACTCCATTCCCCGTATCCACCAGAAGAGGGAGCCCTTACTGATAAGGGCCTGGTATATACACAGTTTTGGACTGATTTAATTATTTCAGGCAGGGGTGTGATTTTCTATCAAAATAGTTAAGTTAGTGCAACCCCTAGTTTAGATATCAGCATAATAGTACCTTATACCAATATAACTTATTCCCCTTCACTTAGGGAGAAAGCTATGTCAGTATAACTGCATCCACATTAGCAGGGCTTGTAGCACTTTACTTAGACTAGTTAAAGAGAGACCATTTTTGTCTGGAGTCAAGCCCAGAGTACAGGATTTGAACTCTAATCTCACACCAGGACAGCCCCATCCTGTCACAAACAAAAAAGTTACTGAGACAAAATCTATTTCAATAAAATGTGCCCTGAGCATCCTCTTGAAGTGAACTCAGGACAATTATGCAGCCTCAAGCAACAGGAGGATGTGGGGACAGAGGTCTTGCACTTCTTGTAGTCTCCAAGGGAAACATCACCACATCTACCATTTGCCACAAAGGGCAGACGATGAGGATCAAGTGTCAATACGTGGGGGGGAGTGCACGCGGGGGTAGAAAGAGGCAGCCAAGAAAGAAGAGGTGGCCAAATGCCTGTGGGGTCTGCCACAAAAAGAAAAGAAAGCATTTTACAAACCTGTTCACTACAAGCCCCACATTCATAACTGTTTCCAAATGGAAGGCTATGTGGAAAGCCAAAGCAAACATTCCCAATTATTTTTGAACTTATCAGACTATATAGGAAAATATGTGCATTTTATGGTTTGGGGGCACAACCTTATAACTATGTTTTCGCATTGTCACGTCCAAGTCCTTTTATTCCCCCTCAAAAATTAATATTTCCTAAAGCAATACAGCTATTTATTTTGGGTGAACTTGAATTGAAGCACAATCTCCCTTTGCAAAACAACAAGGCACAGAGGAGTTGGAACATGACACCTAGGGGATTTCAGAGCACACTGCAGTGCAACCATAATCATTTTTCTGGTGCCTTTTCAACTGATTCAAGCTGTTGTCTTAGCAGTTCAATGCTAATTCTGTATGCTCATAGTTGGCACTCAGAAAAACAGGAGTCAGGGAAGGGGGGCTGTAAAGAACAAAATTTACAGTGTCTGCCTCTTTATTAGAATTGTACTAAGCACAGTTCTGGTTTCATCATGCAAAACTGGTAAGTGTTCTGGCAAGAAATAATTTTGAACTTCCCTACTGTGAACCACAGCCTTTCAGGCACCAAGCTAAGGAAGACGTCAATCAACTGTCTTCCCATTGAGGTGCTAGATCGGCAACAAGCTCCTAAAGTGACAGGATACAAATGATATTTAAATTGGATTTTCATAGAGCCAGTGCATGTAAACCCAGGCGCCCCTGGCAAAGGCATTAGGCTAATGCCATCTTGTAGCTTTCAGATAACTTAAAGCAGCTGTGTAGGGAGTAACTATCCCAGCTCCAGTTCCTCCAGATTTCACAGAAGAACACTTTAGCACATACACACTTAAAAGGGAAGGAAGTGGGCATGGGATAGAGAGGGCTTCAGTAAACAATAGCGTCTGTTCATCATTTCATAATAAAATAAGAATATTTTATGTATACATAACACTTTTCATCCTGAAGGAGCCAAAAAATGCTTTACAAACCATATACATAAAGCATTACTGACATGTAACCACCTCTGGGTTAATGGTGACAAATAGAGCTGGTTGGAAAAATTTCAACTATAAACTGACAGACTACACAGTTCCATCAAAAACACAATGCTTTGTAAAACCCCGTGGATTTCCCCAGAAATTTTTTTCAGAAGAAAATTGGTGGGAAAGGATTCTGACAATGTCAAAATGTCCTGTTTCAACATTTTTTAAACTAAGCATTTTTTATTTTTCATTTTATTTCATATACTATATTATAATATAATCATGCTAATCTAGTCAGACCTCCTGCACATTGCAGGCCACAGAACCTCACCCACCCATTCCTGTAATAGACCCCTAACCTGTGGCTGAATTACTGAAGTCCTCAAATCATGATTTAAAGACTTCAAGTTATGGAGAATCTGCCATTTACACTAGTTTAAACCTGCAAGTGACCCTTGCCCCATACTGCAGAGGAAGGTGAAAAAAACCCAGGGTCTTGGCCAATTTGACCTAGGGGAAAATTTCTTCCAATCCCAAGTATGATGATCAGTTGAACCCTGAGCATGTGGGATGCTCCTGGGAAAGAATTCTCTGTAGTAACTCAGAGTCCTGCTCATCTAGTGCCCCATCTCTGGCCATTGGGGATATCTGCTACTGGCAGTTTCAGATCAGCTACAATCTCATCATACCATCCCCTCCATAAACTTATCAAACTCCATCTTGAAGCCAGTTACCTTTTTTGCCTCCCACTGCTCCCCTTGGAAGCCGGGCCGGTGCAAGGAAGTTTTGCGCCCTAGGCGAAACTTCCATCTTGGGCCACCCCCCCCCCACCCAGCTAAACTCGCCCCCTGCCTCAGCTAACCACGCCCCCCCCCCCCCCCCCCCCAGCAGCTAACCCCATCTGCCACGGCAGCTAACCCAGCCCACCAGATGGGGAGTCCCCACTCCCGCAGCAGCTACCCTGTCTCTGCAGCTAACCCCACCCAGGGAGCCCGCCTCCATGGCAGCTAACCCCACCCACGGAAGCTAACCCCGCCCAGGGAGCCTGCCCCAGCTCACCTCCCCTCCGCCTCCTCCGCTGAGTACGCTGGCACCGCTCTAATTCTCCTCCCCTCCCAGGCTTGCAGCGTCGATTGGAGGAGAATTAGAACGGAGGCTGTGTGCTCAGTGGAAGAGGCAGAATGGAGGTGATCTGGGGCGGGGAGCAGTTCCCCTGTGCACCCCTCCCCATTACTGCGGGAAGCCCTCCCCGCGCCCCTCTGCCCCAGCTCACCTCCACTCCACCTCCTCGCCTGAGCGGGCTTTTAGGCGCCCTCAACCACTAGGCGCCCTAGGCGACCGCCTAGTTCGCCTAGTGGTTGCACTGGCCCTGCTTGGAAGGCTATTCCAGAACTTCACTCCTGTGATGGATAGAAATCTACATCTAATTTCAAGCCTAAACTTGTTGATGGCCAGTTTATATCATTTGTTCTTGTGTCCATATTGGCAGTTAACTTATGGCACTGATGTATTTATAGAGAGCAATCACATCTCCCCTCAGCCTTCTTTTGGTTAGACTAAACAAGCCAAGCTCTTTGAGTCTCTTCTGATAAGGTCGGTTTTCCATTCCTTGGATCATTCTAGTAGCCCTTCTTTGCACGTGTTCCAGCTTGAATTCATCCTTTTTAAATATGGGTAACCAGAATTGTATACACTATTTCAGATGACATCCCACCAGTGCCTTGCATAAGGGTATTAAACACTTCCCTGTCTCTACTGGAAATACCTCACCTGATCCATCCTAGGACCGCATTAGCCTTTTTCAGAGCCACATCATATTGGTGGCTCATAATCATCCTGTGATCATCCAGTACACCCAGGTCTTTCTCCTCCTCTGTCACTTTCAACTGATACATCACGAAAGCATAAGAACAGCCATACTGGATCAGACAAAAGGTCCATCTAGCCCAGTATCCTGTCTTCTGACAGTGGCCAATGCCAGGTGCCCCAGAGGGAATGAATGGAACAGTGATCAAGTGATCCACCTCCTGTTGACCATTCCCAACTTCTGGAAAACAGAGGCTATCCCTGCCCATCCCAGCTAATAGCCATTGATGGACCTATCCTCCATGAAATGATTTAGTTCTTTTTTGAACCCTGTTATAGTCTTGGTCTTCACAGCATCCTCTAACAAAGAGTTTCACAGGTTGACTGTGTGTTGTGTGAAGAAATACTTCCTTTTGTTTGTTTTAAACTTGCTTCCAATTAATTTCATTTGGTGACCACCCCACCCCCACCCCCAGTTCTTGTGTTATGAGAAGGAGTAAATAACACTTCCTTATTTATTTTCTCCACACCAGCCATGATTTTATAGACCTCTATCATATCTTCCCTTAGAAGTCTCTTTTCCAAGCTGAAAAGTCCCAGTCTTTTTCATCTCTCCTCATATGGAAGCTGTTCCATGTCTCTAGTCATTTTTGTTCCCCTTTTCTGTACCATTTCCAATTCCAATATATCTTTTTTGAGATGGGGCCACCAGATCTGCATGCAGTATTCAAGATGTGGGTGTACCATGGGTTTATATAGTGGCAATATGATATTTTCTGTCTTATTATCTATCCCTTTCCCAACATTCTGCTAGCTTTTTTGACTGTAGTGGATGTTTTCAGAGAACTATCCACAATGATTCCAAGACATCCCCAGTTTATAGCAAAAATTCTTGTTGTTACTCTCTAAATGCATGACTTTCCACTTTCCACTACTAATTTTCATCCCATTTCTATAACCCTAGTTTACAAGGTCATAAAATCATGACATTTTAAAGACAAATCAATTAGGGCAGACAGAATATTGGTTTAAGGTCCCATCTGAATGTTTTTTGTGCTTACGCAAACACATGCACACCCACACACTCACCGATATCCATGGAACATGATTGATGTACCTTGGGTGGATGAAATGTTGAGTCTTTCCTGACAGGATCTGAACCTGTGGTATCCACATCACTTATCTTGTCTAGTGTGAATTTCAGCCAACTCAAGTCTCATCTGTCCCTCCCATTCTCAGCACAACTAATTGCTCAATCCTTAGGCACAGGTATTGAAACCAGGGTAGGCTAAGACCCCTCTAATTGTAATACTTTTCCATTTAGCCTTTAACTTTGTCCCCAATGTAAACAGTCCCAGTGTGTTCTAAAGAAAAAAAGTGTTCTGCTCAAAATTAGAGGTACACAAAAACAAGTGGGGCACCCCGTTGTGAGGGAATCTCAGGAGTACACTTACAAAGACACATTGTGCAAGACCTCCCTCCCCACAAAAGTCACCCCTCACTTCAGGTGTCAGATATTTAAATATAATAATCCAGGTTTTACAACTAATCAAAAGAGAGGTCCTGGATTCTGCTCCCTTGCTGGTACATTATTGACACCTCGGTTACTATGGAGACAAGAAATGGATTCTCTTCTCTCTAAATTTAAGTGCCAATTCCAAACATATTTTGCTAATGAAAATCCTTGCAAAAACACCCCAAGAAAACCAAAAATAAAACAACTAACCAACAAGCCTCCCACCGATGAACTTGTGTCTGTGGGTCATAGACTCATAGACTCTAAGGTCAGAAGGGACCATTATGATCATCTAGTCTGACCTCCCGCATGATGCGGGCCACAAAACCTGACCCACCCACTCCTGGGTCATGAGTGTGGAGTTCATGTGACAGCAGAAGATTTACGCCACCCCAGCCTGCAAGTTGGCCAAATATCTGAGAACTTAATACATTTACCATGATAACTGTGAGGGAGATGGTTAGTCTTGACACACCGCTGAAAAAAGAAGCAGCTCCAACAGCAGCAAAGAGTCCCGGATCAATCCATGCCCCTTGTTCATTGGTCTGAACACCAAAAATGGACACAAGTATCAGGCCAACTATCCTGCCATATAAAGCTCCTGTGTACCTGCATGTGAGGAGAAGAAAATAAGGACACTACTTTTGCCAGACACATTATTTTCCAGGATTTTTTTCTTCTTCTCTGCTAACCCAGCATTTCATTCTGTCAGCTCTACTTTTGTAACATAGCACTGTTCCAGTAGCACCAGGGTCCTTGGAGTTATGGGGGCCCAATCAGCCAGGGGGAAAGTAGAGCCTGCTGGCCCCACAGGGCAGAGAGGAGGCTGGAATGAGGGACCCCTCCAGATGGGGCGACCCCAGGCATGAGCAGTCAACAAGGATGTGTGCAGAAGGCATGGGGGAATCGCAGTGCTGGGGGAGGGAAGGCTCTAGAGAAGGAAGACATGGCAGCCACCCAGAGACAGAGCACAAAGGTAAAAGCATGGGCCACTTTGCATGGGGCAGGGAACTGGGGGGACAACAAGCAATGGTTGGTGGCAGGGAGAGCTGGGGGAGGTTAGTGGGGGTTGGAGCAGAACTGGGTGAGTAGTTCAGAGCTGTTGAGGGTGGTTATAGTGGTTATACTGCGCTTTTGTGATGCAAAAGTCACTTCACCACAAACATAGCAGAAGTTATCTGCACTGTTCACACAAGTACGAGGCATCTCTGCTCACTTTGGCTAAACAGAAATGTGTCCCTTTACAAAATCAAACACTGACAAATAAGAGAGCACGACACTGTATGATTTCTAGAGCTGATATAGGGCAATTTGTTCAGCAGAGTGATGTAAGCTTCGTTATGATTGCATCATCCATGACTTCTAGGAATAACATGATGCAATTCATATCACGTATGATGCAATACCAGCTTCAGATTGCATCATTCATTGTTTTGCCTAAAAAGCAAGTACTGTCCAAACCCAGTCATAGATTTATTCATAGATCCAGTCAAAGATGTATTTTAGTCATTTCTGGTTTAAATTGAGATCCCCTCCCTTTATAACTCACTTATCCTCCGCCATTCCCAAGTCAAGGGTCGTATATACTGACCCAATAGCATATCTTGAAAACTAGAGCCAATCAACAGTTTTAAGCATCATTTTCGTCCTCAGTGACCCAGAGTTAGTAACGTTTGACTACATTTATTTCAGAAGCATTTTGGCTGTAGAGCAGTGTAATCACTCAGCACAACAGTATGTGGAGCCCCACACCCAACTAGATTGCATGAATGCTCCCAGAGCCACTCATGAATCCTACCAGCCAAATCCCCCCAGCTCCCAGCACTGTACCCCAGGAATATACCATCTTGCACTGGTTGACTGATACCCCACCCAGGTGTTGGTTACTTTCCTTCCTGTTGCCTCTGGGGAACTAATATCTGGCTGATTCTCCAATTTACAGCATGTTTTAGTGGCAGCCATACCACACAATTCTCATAACTTCACATGCATTAATGCTACACATATATGGATAGAGAAATGACTTTCAGCAGATCACAACCTTTCCCCTGATACGTTACAAGGCATGCCTTGTAAGGTAAGATCACGATTATATAAAAATGAGGAATAGGGGGGTTCCAGGACACTCCCCCAAGGTATAGAATGTTGCAGTGAGTTGGAATAGAGCTAGAGGAGACCAAGTTGGGGTGCTGGGGAAGGGCAGCAGGAACCAGGGGAGCTAAACAGGAGCTGGAGAGTAATTGGATCTGGGGGAGCTGAGGACTGGATTGAAGGAGGCTGGAGCAGGGTTGAGGGAGAGCTGTGGGGGGACAGGATCAGAACTGGAGGGGAGCAAGGGAGGCCCATGGGGCAAACTGTGGATTTACAGGGGAGTCATGAAGGGGCTGGAGGGAAGCTAGGCAGCAGCTGGGGGATGGGAGGGCTAGGTTGAGGCTATGGGGAATTAGGCAGGAACTGGGAGTATCTAGGCAGCAGCTGGGGGTTGGAAGGGCTGGACTAAGGCAGGGAGGCAAAAGTTTGAGGCAGGGATTAGAGGATGATGGGGATAAATTGAGGCTATGCGGGAGCTCAAGGGGAGTGGATTTTGGAATTGGGCCCCAATCTATTCTTGCAACAGGGTCCTCTGGGGCCTTGTTATGGCACTGATTTAGTGCCTATCACTATAGCCTCTAGTACAGTATTGAATTACCTACCAAATTTCCCTCACTTTGTATGAAGAGGCTAATATATCAACTGCTTTTCAAAAAGAAGGGGTATAGTATGATGCAATATTTAATGCTCTCCAACATTCAGTGACAATGGGGTTTAGAGGCATACACTAAGGCCTGGTCGACACTAAGAAATTAGGTCAGTATAACTACATCACTCGGGGGTGTGAAAAATCCACACCCCTGAACAACACAGTTAAACCAACCTAATCCCCAGGACAGACAGCACTAGGTTGATGGGAAAATTCTCCTATTGACCTAGCTACCACCTCTCGGGGAGGTGGAGTACCTACACAGATGGGAGAACCCCTCCCATTGGCGTAGGTAGTGTCCTCACCAAAGCTCTACAGCTGTGTAGCTGTGCCATTGCTGCATTTTAAAGGAAGACTACCTTCAGATGGCAGAGATTTGGGGTATATCAATCAGGCCAATCCAAATAACATCAATCTGCACTTCTATAGCTCCAGCCTAGAATCTCCAAATGGTTTTTAAAGCATTAAATATACCTCACAACAACCCTGTGAAGTAGGCACGGACAGTATTATGATGTCCATTTTACACATGGATAAATTGAAGTGAAGAAAGGTTACTTGCCCTAGGTCATACAGTGAATCACTGATGAAGCCAGGAATAGAACCCAGGAGTCCGAGTCCCAGTCCCCTGCATTCAACAAAAGGCTACACTGCAGCACAAGAATTTTCAGTACAGACAGCCTTGCCGTAAAGGTAAAATTGTTGGGTTTAGTCATAATTTTTTATTTCTTGTAAAAGAAATTTAATTGACAAAGAATTCAAGCCTTGAATAAAGTCTTGGGCTTGTACAACTATTCCCCCTGTCAGAAGAGGCATTGTATTACCTGAAGTTAGAAGGATTTGAATAGTATCATATCTCACTATTACTCAAATTTTTTCATTTACTTGTGTAACTGATATATTTTATTGATGTCTGGCGTCCAGATATATTGGGCCGTAGATGTCAGGTTACCAGTTCATAGACACAGGAATTGGCTGTTAGACGTATAGACTACCCGATATCTACTTAAGCAAAGATGTGCCAGGCTTTTAGCAACTACTTTCTAGTGAAAAATGATTTAGATATCAACTCTCAGGAAAAAAAAGTGTTGTGCAAAGAAAAGACAGAAGATTTCATATTACAAAACTATCTCAAACGTAGGGATTCCTTCAGCGTCTAAGTGATATTACCTTGGTTATCCATTCTCCAGTCCTCAACAATTCATCCTTTATAGGTTTACTATATCAGTATTCATACTACATCCTCCCACCGTTACTGTAAGGATTCCACACTAGTATGCAGCAACCTACTCATTGAAGACATTGGTCTGAACCACAAAGGCAAGACCTAGATGCAAACTTCCCCAACATTTAGACATATTCAGGTTGACAGTTTAAATTCAGTCCATTATGGACACAGGGTCCAAATGAAAAGTCTGAATCCAAACTACTGTTATAGAGATGAAACCAGTTTGAATGCTTGCTCCAAATGTAATGGGTTTTCAAGTTTAGGGTTTTGGTTATGCCCCATCCATAGCTATATGGGGATGTTTTCTCCCTCATTTCCCTTCTGCAATTTTACCCCTCTACCCAACTAAACTCCTGCTGAGTGACCCTGTTCCAGCGAGGTGACCCAGTCAAAGCAATGACAGCATTCCTATTGGTAGCCTTCATTTTCCAACCCGTACGACTGCCTCGCCAACATAGGCCTTTCCTATATATAACCTATTAATTTACATATGCAATACTTACAACATGGGTATAACCAGGCCACTAGCAACAGCAGAACCCGCAGTCCAGCAAGAGAGAAGGAAATAAAATGCCAGAGCTGTAATGAGAGAGAGATATCCAAACTCTTCATGCGTCCCACGTCTGAACAAGTACATGATTCCTCGCTTACCGTTCTCAGCTAGGAGTGCAGCTGCTTCAAGGGAGAGAGAAAAGAAAAGCAGGAGTACAGAAAGGTAAATAGATCCTTTAAAAATACCCACTAACAGTTCTTGTAACTTTCAACCTTGATTATGATTAAATAAAGTTCATAGCCAATAGGTTAAGTCTACAGTGCTAGTTGAGATATACAAGACTTCAGGAAAATGAGAACCATTTGTGTTTACCCTCTGCAGACTGTGATATTATTCTTTTAGATGACCTAAATGGAGAGAAACAGTAGCCATTTAGCCAAGAAAAAGGAACTTCTTGGCTTCTCCCTTTATTAGTCTCTCTGATAGACTCTCTTTCCCTCCCCTATAAACCTCAGAAATGCTATAATTCACAAGCGTCCCAACTCACACATTTTAAATGGGGGACTCAGTTCTTCTGGAGAAGGAAAATAAAATCCACTTTAAAGAAAACCTACGTTGCAGCTAAAGATATTTGGAGACCAAGTTCAAATTACACAAACACAATTTATTCTTAGCCACCATTCAGCAGACTTCTCCTTACCTTCATTAAAGGTTTGATTGGAATATTTGACTCCATCTGGTCCTATCCACACTGTGCCTGATGGACAACTATATTCCGAAATTTCTCTCTCAAATGGGCTTATGCTTAAAAATTAAAGGGAAAAGAATATTAAATGGATGAGTGTAATGCAGAGCATCTGTGCAGAATATATTTATTGGACACTTCTGATAGATATCCCTCAGAAAGAATGCCCTTCTGTATCTTCTCTAGTAGCCCAATCCAACTCCCTTAAAGTTGATCTTAGTTTATTAGTAGTCATGTCCCACTAGATATTCTCCTGCCACTGAAAAAGCTAAAGTTTCCAAAATTAAGGAGTCATGGGTTTCACTCTACAACGCTGGAGAAAAAAAATTCTATTTTAAAAATCCAGTGCCCAATCTGGTCATGACCTCATTACCAGGTGAGTATTATTGTAATACTGTAAAATATCATTAGCACACCAAATTGTTCCTAATAGATCATAGAATCATAGAATATCAGAGTTGGAAGGGACCTCAAGAGGTCATCTAGTCCAACCCCCTGCTCAAAGCAGGACCAATTCCCAGCTAAATCATCCCAGCCAGGGCTTTGTCAAGCCGGGCCTTAAAAACCTCCAAGGAAGGAGACTCCACCACCTCCCTAGGTAACGCATTCCAGTGTTTCACCACCCTCCTAGTGAAGTAGTTTTTCCTGATATCCAACCTGGACTTCCCCCACCGCAACTTGAGACCATTGCTCCTTGTTCTGTCATCTGCCACCACTGAGAACAGCCGAGCTCCATCCTCTTTGGAACCCCCCTTCAGGTAGTTGAAGGCTGCTATCAAATCCCCCCTCATTCTTCTCTTCTGGAGACTAAACAATCCCAGTTCTCTCAGCCTCTCCTCATAAGTCATATGCTCCAGACCCCTAATCATTTTTGTTGCCCTCCGCTGGACTCTTTCCAATTTTTCCACATCCTTCTTGTAGTGTGGGGCCCAAAACTGGACACAGTATTCCAGATGAGGCCTCACCAATGTCGAATAAAGGGGAACGATCACGTCCCTCGATCTGCTGGCAATGCCCCTACTTATACAGCCCAAAATGCCGTTAGCCTTCTTGGCAACAAGAGCACACTGTTGACTCATATCCAGCTTCTCGTCCACTGTGACCCCTAGGTCCTTTTCAGCAGAACTGCTACCTAGCCATTCGGTCCCTAGTCTGTAGCAGTGCATGGGATTCTTCCGTCCTAAGTGCAGGACTCTGCACTTGTCCTTGTTGAACCTCATCAGGTTTTTTTCTGCCCAATCCTCTAATTTGTCTAGGTCCCTCTGTATCCGATCCCTACCCTCTAGTGTATCTACCACGCCTCCTAGTTTAGTGTCATCTGCAAACTTGCTGAGAGTGCAGTCCACACCATCCTCCAGATCATTAATAAAGATATTAAACAAAACCGGCCCCAGGACCGACCCTTGGGGCACTCCACTTGAAACCGGCTGCCAACTAGACATGGAGCCATTGATCACTACCCGTTGAGCCCGACGATCTAGCCAGCTTTCTATCCACCTTACAGTCCATTCATCCAGCCCATACTTCTTTAACTTGGTGGCAAGAATACTGTGGGAGACAGTATCAAAAGCTTTGCTAAAGTCAAGAAATAACACATCCACTGCTTTCCCCTCATCCACAGAGCCAGTTATCTCATCATAGAAGGCAATTAGGTTAGTCAGGCACGACTTCCCCTTCGTGAATCCATGCTGACTGTTCCTGATCACTTTCCTTTCCTCTAAATGTTTCATAATTGATTCCTTGAGGACCTGCTCCATAATTTTTCCAGGGACTGAGGTGAGGCTGACTGGCCTGTAGTTCCCCGGATCCTCCTTCTTCCCTTTTTTAAAGATGGGCACTACATTAGCCTTTTTCCAGTCATCTGGGACCTCCCCCGATCGCCATGAGTTTTCAAAAATAATGGCTAATGGCTCTGCAATCTCACCCGCCAACTCCTTAAGCACCCTCGGATGCAGCGCATCCGGCCCCATGGACTTGTGCACGTCCAGTTTTTCTAAATAGTCCCGAACCACTTCTTTCTCCACAGAGGGCTGGTCACCTTCTCCCCATGCTGTACTGCCCAGTGCAGCAATCTGGGAGCTGACCTTGTGCGTGAAGACAGAGGCAAAAAAATCATTGAGTACATTAGCTTTTTCCACATCCTCGGTCACTAGGTTGCCTCCCTCATTCAGTAAGGGGCCCACACTGTCCTTGATTTTCTTCTTGTTGCTAACATACCTGAAGAAACCCTTCTTGTTACTCTTAACATCTCTTGCTAACTGCAACTCCAAGTGTGATTTGGCCTTCCTGATTTCACTCCTGCACGCCTGAGCAATATTTTTATACTCCTCCCTGGTCATTTGTCCAATCTTCCACTTCTTATAAGCCTCTTTTTTGCGTTTAAGATCAGCAAGGATTTCACTGTTTAGCCAAGCTGGTCGCCTGCCATATTTACTATTCTTTCTACACATCGGGATGGTTTGTTCCTGCAACCTCAATAAGGATTCTTTAAAATACAGCCAGCTCTCCTGGACCCCTTTGCCCTTCATGTTATTCTCCCAGGGGATCCTGCGCATCTGTTCCCTGAGGGAGTCAAAGTCTGCTTTTCTGAAGTCCAGGGTCCATATTCTGCTGCTCTCCTTTCTTCCTTGTGTCAGGATCCTGAACTCGACCATCTCATGGTCACTGCCTCCCAGGTTCCCATCCACTTTTGCTTCCCCTACTAGTTCTTCCCTGTTTGTGAGCAGCAGGTCAAGAAAAGCTTTGCCCCTAGTTGGTTCCTCCAGCACTTGCACCAGGAAATTGTCCCCTACGGTTTCCAAAAATTTCCTGGATTGCCTGTGCACCGCTGTATTGCTCTCCCAGCAGATATCAGGGTGATTAAAGTCTCCCATGAGAACCAGGGCCTGCGATCTAGCAACTTCTGCTAGTTGCCAGAAGAAAGCCTCGTCCACCTCATCCCCCTGGTCTGGTGGTCTATAGCAGACTCCAACCACGACATCACCCTTGTTGCTCCCACTTCTCAACTTTATCCAGAGACTCTCAGGTTTTTCTGCAGTATCATACCGGAGCTCTGAGCAGTCATACTCCTCTCTTACATACAATGCAACTCCCCCACCTTTTCTGCCCTGCCTGTCCTTCCTGAACAGTT
Organism: Chrysemys picta bellii; assembly: GCF_011386835.1. Classification (NCBI taxonomy): domain Eukaryota; kingdom Metazoa; phylum Chordata; order Testudines; family Emydidae; genus Chrysemys; species Chrysemys picta. The sequence goes on along the minus strand of NC_088792.1, from coordinate 218,869,608 downwards.
TATATCCATCCATGACAGTACTCCAGTCATGTGAGTTATCCCACCAAGTCTCTGTTATTCCAATCACATCATATTTCTCTCTGTGTAAGTCCAAATCACAGGGGCCCCAAGACCAGAGTGGAGTTTGCCATTTGGATTGTTTTTTGCAAGGAAGAGAGAAGAGCCATGTGCACCTGTCGGTACCAGGTATTTCATTTCATACAAACTTGTAAGCAATGAGATGGGCCTGTCAGCATCCTGATTGCCTTCTTTATACATAGCATTACTTTTGCCACCCTTCTTCCCTGTCTCTTTGTCCTTTTAGACTGTGTGTGTGTGTGTGTGTGTGTGTTCGGGCAGGGATTGTCTCTTTCTCTGGGTTTGAAAAGTACACACCATATTTTTGCTTTTACCACAAACAATGTGAACCCCATTTGTTCCACCAACAGCAGGAAATTGGTGGTGACTGGCCCACCTGATCCCTGCTCAGAACTCCAGAAGAAAGTGAAAACATCAAGATTCTAGACAGAGCAGGAAAGTTTCTTACAGACCCCAAATTGGCAACCAAAGGAACACAGGATTCAACCCAATTTTTGATTTGCCTTCTTACATCAGTCTCATCCACACAAAAGAAATTAACTGCCAATTTTTAAAAAAGTGACACACACAATAGCCCAAGAAAAACAACCTTCTTGTCCCCATCTTGGGTCAGAAATTGTGTAATTGATCCATATACTCATCAGCAACATCTCATGTCTTTTCCTCTATCACTCCCATAGTGCAAGAATGCCCTAACCCTGGGCAATAGGATAGTCTGAGGTGGGTCTCTCTCAATCTGTCCTGCAGGAGCTGATCCATTTTGTATAAAATATTTGAATAGTAATTGGGCCAAAGAGAAAGAATCATTATGGCGCTAACCTAAGATGTGGAAGACCCAAATTCAAGTCCCTGCTCCAATGGCTATTTAATTATTTATACACAGTGGAACAGCTTCAAGAACAGAGATTGAGCACATTCTGTCCCAGACTATCCCATAGCCCAGTGATTAGTACACTCACCTGCACTGTGGGAGACCCCAGTTCAAATCCCTTCTCCTCATCAGGCTAAGGGAGGAACTGAACCCAAGTTTCCACATCCTGGGTAAGTGTGGTCCTCCTGGCCATTTTGTGAATTTAGCCCTTCTTTTAAAAAATTTAGCCCCGGAAATGAAATATTTTGTTTGACTGAAACTAATTTTTGTTGACTTTTTCAATTCAACAACATTTTCCAGAATTTTCCGTTTCAATTTGACCCAACTGCAATTTTGTTGTTGTTGTTTTGATTTTTCAGGGTTGGTTAGTTTGTGGGGTTTTTTCAAACTGTCAGTGAACTGAGGAATCAGTTACTTGCCCAGCTCTAGCGTAGGTCAGGCCTAGATGTGTTATGATAGGATGTATTCTATGAAACAAAGACATTGGGGAAAGAATTTTTGCTATTTTTGTGGAGACATTGAAGTTTATAAATCTTCCTCTGGAGCACTCAGTGCGGGGTCATATTACATTGGAATAGGTATATCCCAGATGATCAATACTAACTTCCTACAATTGCAAGGATCAATGGATCTCAGTCATACACTGTCTGCTTCTTTGTTTCTAAGAGAATCGTGAACAAGGCTTTAGTCCACTTTCATTCTTGTGGTTTATTATAGCCGGAAGCCTGGTGAGACTATGTATAGCCTGGTAGAGTTCATGACAACCTATTATTTACTTCTCTTTAGGTCTATCCAGTTTCACTAGGATGGAGTCTTTATGACTGGGCCTATTTAAGCTGCACCAGACTAAAAGTTGGCGCAAAGACTGACAGCTTCTAACACGGATCAGCTGGACAATTTTTGATTCAAAGACAGGCAAAAAGACATAAAATTCTTGTGATTTCAGATGCACTTTCTATACAACTTTAGAACCAAAACATCTTTGTTTTGAAAAAATGACATTTTACAAGCAGTTAGCCCTTAAAACATAAAAAAAAGATGTTGAGGTGAAGGAAAAGGCTTTTCCCTATAAAGATCCAAAGAGCTGTGATAAGTTTGCCAAATCCTGATATTAAGAAGGTGACAAGTTATGTTTTTTCAAAAGAAAAGAAAACCTTTACTACAGCACACAGCATTTATTCATGTTACATAGATCAAATGATACTCTGAAACTAGTAGTATACAAAGTAATACATGTCTGCATTTTTATTTGACTTTTGTAAGGCACTCAGAGTCCATTGTCATGAGTGGAAAATAAATCTTCATATAAAATTAATGCAATATAATATAATGTCCCGCCATCCTTTTCTACAGTGTAATTGTACCATATTCACCCTTGTAAACTGGTGAAAATTCAGAGATAAACTGTCATTTAACTTAAACTTTGTCCAAATCCCCTAGATTCTTCACAGATATTAGCTAGAAAGAGAAATATACTTGGCTGCAAGATCAAAATCAAACCTGAGGCGGCTCATCTATATAACATCTCTACAAAATTTACATACATTGGATTGTATCACTCTCACATGACACTTGTCATCTTAGGCCCCTACCTGAAACTTATTCCTTGCTGGTGTACCCTTCTACCATGCAAAGGCCTGTTCAAGTCAAGTGAGAGTCATATAGGTACAGATGGAACAAGTTGAAGGTTCAGTCCACTACAGTCTAATCCAAAGCCTACAAAAGTCTGTGGGATCTTTCCATGGGCTTTGAATCAGGCCCTTAAAGTGTAAGTTACTTGAGCCAGGGACCATGTACTCCTATATGTTTGTACTGTACATGGTACAGTGGAGACCCATTCTGATTGGGTATTCTGGCTGCTACCACAGTACTAACATTAATCCAATTACTTTGTCTCACTTAATGGATCAGACACGGATAAGTAAAATGCACCCCATTCCAGAGGATCAGTGGAGGGCCCTCCACCCCTATAAACTCCAGGTAAGATCTTAAAGTAAGTCTTCTGCATGGCTTAATGCATGGGCTCTCTGCCTTGCACCAAGTTCCACCCCACGCATTTCTTGCATAATCAGGGCTGTTAGGTATCTGTTATCTTGTTCTACTTTGATTTATATGGTTTCTTGTTTCTGAAAAACTGATTTGTTCACTTTTGTTGTGTGTTTTGTCACAATGACGGGCTTTTGTCGTTGCTTTTTAAAATTAGGGGCAAAGCAATGCAAGGGAAGTTTAAAAGAAAAAGAAAATTATTATATAAGTTCACAACCAAATATGCCCCTTAGTAAATGGATTTGTTAGAAATTGAGAGCAAAAGAATTTTTCTTTACTTCTGAGTTCCTCGAGCATAGATATTTATCATCTATAAACTTTAAAGCAAAATTATGACTTTAAACTTTAAAGCAAAACCTAAGTTGAAAATGCACTTGTAGGCTCAAATATATGAATGGTCATACCCCCAGGCCTGCTCATTCATTTTTGCATTTGTCTTTAAGCATGCACTGGTTGTTGCATTCCCAACTGCCACATTGGAAAAGTTCACATGCACAAATAAAATTCTGCATTTCAAACACCCAATTCTATATCAATGTTTATCCCTGGATGTCATAGAGACTAATGGAAATACTGTAGTAATAATTAGCATTTCACACAAAGATGCTTGTGCCATTCTCACCACTTACATTTCTGAACTGTTCTTCAGCTGCAAAGTTCTCAGACTCATGACTGGAGTGCAAGAAAAGAAATATGGCAAGTAGACTGTAACAGTGATGGTACACACCTGCAGGTGTAAAAAGTCAAAAACATCAACATGTGAGGTAGAAACACAGAAGAAGAAAACGTGAAGGATCTAGAATCACCAACACCAGCAGCTATCGCAAGAAGATTGTTCTGTGGGATGTGCCCAACATATCTTGAGAGATCTATCTTGTTTGACTACAATCACTTAAACCTCAATCCTGAAACATCCCACACACAGTCAGACCGCTGTGTCCACACCAAACCCTAGTGAAGTCAATGGGAGTCCACCCGTGACAGCCACCACCTTGGCCAACCCATAGGGATTGAACTGGAGATCGCCATAGCTAAAAGCATGGGCTGAGCTGCTACAGCTCGAGTTAAAGAATTGAGGTTTTGTAGCTGGGGGCTATATCGACTCCTATTCTCTGTGGATCAGCATGGAGGGGCACCTGTAAAACACACACACAGATGGGTTATACCCCCAAACAGAGCTCCTTGCAGGACAGACTGAAAACTGAAACAGTGTAAACTGTATTCTATGTACCTTTTGGGAAGAATCTAGCACACTTTTGGGCATCTTAAAATTATCTGTGCTCTTAAAAAGCCCCAAGCCCACCCCCCTAAAACCCTGTAATGTCTGGCTATTTCTATTTTACTACAGTATTACTTATTTGTAGACATGCTTACAGTACTCATCATCATAGTACACAGGTACTTATTTCTGCCTTGTAGCCTCATTGCTTAACCAATCCACTCAGGAGAGACTTCTGAAAGGTTTGAAAGAAATATTGTTTTGCTGCTCAGTGACAGAAAGCTCTTAAATATCAGAGGGGTAGCCGTGTTAGTCTGGATCTGTAAAAAGCAACAGAGGGTCCTGTGGCACTTTTAAGACTAACAGATGTATTGGAGCATAAGCTTTCATAGGTGAATGCCCACTTCGTCAGACGCAAGAAAGCTCTTAGACACTATAGTAGTGATGGGCACCTTACAAATGCCTGAAATAAATTAGATAAAATATTGTACACCGACAAGTAGAGATCAGGTTTAGCCAGGCACTAATCCTTCATGAAGGAGAGCCCTCACCATCCACGTTCCTTCTGCTAGTTCTATTGTACCATTTGGAAGAGGATACTAAAAATAAAACTAATGGAGGGTTTTTTCCCTGATTATTTTGTTCTTGTTTAAAAGCCCCCACAGCGTGTAAATCAGCAGTCTGAATGTATTCCGGCTACAGACTGGGCTAAGCCACAATGCTGAGATCTTGATCCTAACTGCCCCAAACCTCAAAACTGGTTGGACCTTGAACTATGATTTAGGTCCATCTATAGTTCTAGCCAAATGAAGGTAAAAGTACTGTAAGGAAAGAGAGAAGATTTTTTTTAATAGATCTGCCCTACAACTAGGCAGGTGTCTGTGAGGAAACTACTGAAACACACTGGGCCATTATAAAAGTGCCCTTTTTTAGGCATAAGTGAGACATTCAGACACACTCTGGAAAGTAAGGTGGTACACTTAGGGAAGAAAAACCAAATGCACAAATGCAGAATGGGGGATAACTAGGTTGGCAGCAGCACTGGTGAGAAAGATCTGGGAGTTGTGGTGGATCACAACCTCAACATGAGTCAGCAATGCAATGCTGTTGCAAAAAAAGGAAATGCAATTTTAGTTTGCATTAACAGAGGCACAGGTTGCAAGTCATGGGAGGTGATAGTACTTCTCTGCTCGGCGCTAGTTAGGCCTCAGCTGGAGCACTGTGTCCAATTTTGGTCACCAATGTATAGAAAGGATGTGAAGAAACTGGAAAGGATGCAGAGGCAAGCGTCAGGATGATCAAAGGGATGGAATGCAAGCTATATGGGCAAAGGCTGAAGAAACGGGGTATGTTTAGTTTGGAAAAAAAGAGATTGAAGGGGAACATGATAGAGGTTTTCAAATACTTGAAAGGTTGCCATAAAAAAATATGGAGAAAAGTTGTTCTCTCTTGCCACAGAGGGCAGGACAAGAGGCAATGGGTTCAAACTACAGCATAGCAGATTTAGATTAAAACTTCCTAACTGTAAGAACAGTAGGACAATGGAACAGACAGCCCAGGGAGGTTGTAGAAGCTCCTTCACTGGAGGTTTTCAAAAGGAGGCTCGATGGCCATCTGTCTTGGATGGTTTAGACACAACAAATCCTGCATCTTGGCAGAGGTTTAGACTAGATGACCTCTGCAGTCCCTTCTAACCCTATGATTCTATAGTTATTAAAACACATTAGGTAGTACATTTATGGAAACCAAGAAGCTAAGATACAACTGTATCTACAATTATAGCTGCTTGTCATACAATTGTATCTCAAGTCTTTGTTTCTCTATATCGCAAACATAACAAGCTTATGGGCACAGCCCTGCTAAAACAGACAGACTGAACTGGAAATAGTTTGGGTCTTACAAAACGTAAGTTGGGTTTTGTTTTTGCAAAATCAAAATCAGATATGGTTCAGATCCAGCTCAAACTTTATCCAAAGCCCCCAAAATTTGTACATGGGTGTTAGACAGGTGATTGGCTAGGGGATTCCAGTTGTGGCTGGTTTTCATTGCTAAGTCAAGCAACTTTTAAAAGTTTTGATAATTTAAAAAAATGTGCCATGAAACTGTTTACCCAACCTAGGGAAACTCTGAGCTTTTGGAACTTAACAACTAGACATCATGATAAAAATATAAAAAAAAAAAAGGAAAGATATGTTCCCTAGATTCCTGGCAAACACTATCCACATTGTGATTTCCTTTTTACAGGGAAAGGTTATGAATTATGGAGAAGCAAATATGGCCATAGGTCAGGAGGGCACTTTATAAAGACAACCACCCCTATTCTAAGGGCTGGAGATTAGGAATTCAGTTCCCCTTAAAGGGAAAGTGCTTAGGGTTATCTTGTGGGAGTGGGAGATACCACTGTGATTTCTTTCCAAGTTTAAATGCTGACTTGTTTATATAAGATTAGTCTTGGTTAATTAAAGTCACGGTGACATAGATTCTTTTAGTTTCCTGACTCTACATCATTTTAATAAATGCATTATATGGTTCCTTTCAGATCAAATCACTACTGCCCTGCCTTCCTTTGACCAAGACATGATAAGACAAGGCTTGTAACCTAAGAAGGACCTTCTCAAGCCAATAAAAAGGAAAGAATCTGAATAGGAGTTCACTTTGTTGCTTTCATTAACTTTGGTGAAGAACGTAGATAAAATGTTTATTTTAAAAAGTAAAGGGGGGGAAGGGATGAAATATTTAAACCATGGGAAATATGAAGCTTTAAGCAAAGCTATTTTAATAGCTAAAACATTTGGGCTATTTTGATGACTTCAGCAAGATGCTGAACACGCTCAATTCCCATGGACTCAAACTGAGGACTATCTATTATTTTTAGGAATACTGTGCATGCCTCTGTGTGTTTATGCTGGGTTACTTGCTATGAGGTGAGATCAAAAGGGGAGTTAGAGGAATCAAACAGGAAAGGCAAAACAATGACCTAGATAAGAAGCATCCCACAGTAGCCAGGTTAATTAGTTGTAAAGAAGCTGAAGCCAGTAAAGTTACACAGTGCTAAGATATCAAAAAAGAGAGATTAAAAAAACAACACTTGTCTGTTAAAGGATTCATAGCAGAAGGGGAGGGGTAGAAAGGGCTGTCCACAGATTGAGGCTAACACAGAGGCTGACAGACACTTAGGCTACTCTACAGATGGAGCTGGGAGTGAAATTCCCAGTTTGAGTAGCCATACTCGTGGCTACCTCTCATCAAGCTAGCGCACTAAAAATAGTAGTGTGGCAGCAGTAGCACAGGATCGTCACCCTAAGTATGTACCCACAAGCTCCGGGTGGGTTTGTACTCAAGGCAGCTATCCCTGTACCACTGTTGCCACTGCTTGTGCTACCATGACTAGACTACTATTTGTACTAGCTCAATGTCTGCTCAAGCTGTGAATCACACCTCCAGCTCCAAGTTTAGACATAGCCACAGAAGGAGGGAGAAGCTGCAACAATTGTCTGCGTCTCGCAGCCAGAGATGGGGTAACTGGGCTGAAGGGAATTTACCAAAACCTGCAAGAAAAGATTAAGATGTAAATAAGACCCATGCTTATAGGCTTTTCATTGTTTAAGCCCTTTACTCTGCATACTATACATCTTTGGGTAAATAAATAATGCGCCATTTTGAAGAAGCTATTTGAGTCTCTTTAATCAGCTGCTGTCACAGGCCACCCCGAGGGTGAAAGGACTTATAGGTCCTAATCTCAGTTGGGCCTCTTATTAGTGTATTTGGTCAAGAGGAGGTGGGGCTGCAGTCCAGAGATCCAGTCTAAGAGTGGTGGTACTGTGTGGTTCCACACACAGTGAGGTGCAGGGCAAGCCAGCTCTGCCACGTGAGGTGTGCACTCAAGACTGACTGAGAGGGATCTAAAGCACAGCTCACCTGGTAATTGTGACACTCTCTGAATCCTGCTAGTGCTCAGTATCATGTAGGATTGGCCCTTTAGTGGTGTAAAATAAACTTTTTATTACATCTTGTTTTCTCTTTATATCTGATCCCAGATCTTGGCTAGCTGGTCGTAAATTTAAAACCCATCTTGTGTCCTGATAAAGTAATAGTCTGTTTTCGTACATGTAAGTAGTTCATGCAAGGAGTTTGTAATGTGTTTCTGAGAAGGCAACAACAGGTGAAGCTGTAGAGGGAAGAAAGAGAGGCTTCCATAGCTCAGACAATCTACAAATAATAAATGAATAGTTGCAATTCATGACGTTACGCAGCAAGGAAAAGCATGAAGCTTTCTGGACATAAAAAAAGCCCCTGGTTATTATTAGGCCTCAATGGCATTGCAATTCTGTTTGGAGCCTCCCATCAGCATAATTACTCTGTGAGAGGTGGAAGCTATGTCGGAGGGAGAGCGTCGCCCACCGACACAGCACCAGTGTGGACAGCGCTAAGGTCGATGTAACTTATGTTGCTCAGAGGGGGTGTCTTTTTCACACCCCTGAGCGACATAAGGTACATTGACTTAAGTGGTAGTGGAGACCAACCCTTAAGCTTTAGGGCAAGAACACCATCTCACTTTTGCCTCTTCTAAATGAGGTAAGTAAGTAAAGGAATACAAGAAATTCTGAAGTAAAACATCAGAGACTGATAAGGGGCAGGGGTTTCAAGAGGTTTATGGAACACATGGTTTAATGCCTCATTTAATTAAGTCTTTTCTACGCTACCATAACAATAATTAGTGTCCCCTTGGGGCACTCAACTACAATGGGATTGTGATCCAATCACGTTCTAAAACTTTGAAATTTGCCCAGGGCCACAGTATATTTTTATATATTTATTTATAATTATATATCCTGTTATAACAGAGGTGGATGCTGCCTATACCAATGGGGTACAACTGTTATAAATGGATACTCTCTACTCTGGTTGCAATTGTGTTGTAGGGAAGGACCTAATGTCAGTATAGCTCAAAAAGCATAGAAGAATTAAACCAGTAACCATTGTTCTCCTGTGACACCAATATCCTTTTGCGGTCTCAGAGCAGAGGTTGGCTGATAGGGTCATTTGGGCAGACGGGCAGGCAAGGATTTGCATGGGTGGGCTCAGTGCCCTTTAATAACATTTCCTCTTCAGAAGGGAGCCTGAACTCAGTAAATATACTGGCACGTCGCCTAAGAGATGTCAACAGCATGAGGTTTTGGTTTGCATACGTTTCTCTGAAGAAAAAAAGTACAATAGGAATATTCAGACACTTTAAAATATCTGAAAACCCTGCAAACTTCTGCAAAAAATGGAGAAAGGAAAATAATGGGAAGTGGGCATTCAGAAGATAAAACTGGTGGAGAAATCCAACTCAGAGTAATCTACAAATAAAGTACAGCAGAATATTCTAAACACTTCACCCTCTCCACCCCGAAGCCCCCTCTCCATATCTTTCACCATAATTTTGAAATTGAAAATGATGGAAACATACACATAGACACACACATAGAAACTTTTTAGGCTTGCACTACTTTTCTAGTTCTTATGGAAAAATCCTTCCCACAAACTGAAAACTGTACTCAGTGGGAGACTAGATAGCTCCAAGGACTGTAAATAGGATAGATCCTTTCACATCTAGCCCAGGCCTCAATCCAGTTATGAAGCAACATCTAAAAAGTTCTCAAAATTCATCCAAAGTTCTGAAGTCCTCTCCAACCCTTATGCCCCATGCATCTATCATTCCCCCAACAAACAGAGATCCTTCTTCATGGTGTTTCAGAGTAACAGCCGTGTTAGTCTGTATCCGCAAAAAGAAGAACAGGAGTACTTGTGGCACCTTAGAGTCTCTAAGGTGCCACAAGTACTCCTGTTCTTCTTTCTTCATGGTGTGTCATGTTACTTGATATGTCACAATCCTAAGGGGTATACACTCCCAATTGCCTTTTACGTTTTAAAGGTGCAGATGTAGCAGAGGGATCTAATTGATTCTTTTGCACCAAAGCAGGGGAATAGACTGACCCCACAAAATGACAAATGGATTAGAGGGGAAACAGGCCTTCCAGACTGCCACCTGAAGATACCAAAGGCCAAGGAGGAGAACATGTCACCCCTCGATGAAGGCAGAGAGGATGGAGAGAGGATGCAAGCAACCATGCCTCTCCCAAATGCCAAGGTGGTCTGTCATTGCTGAGGAAAAATGAGGAGAAAGGAAATGTTTGGAACCTACTGGTGGCAACCATCCAAACACCAAAAATGAATGTGACAGCCATCAACCCAGCAAAGCAGTTCTCCATACTGCTAAATAAATGTAGCATCATGAGAATGAAGGAATGGCTTGGGGCAGCACAGAAAGTAACGTGGTAAGTGCTGTAAAAATAATAAATGATGAATAATAACAATAAACACACACTGTACACTCCTACCCATGTGTACACAGGCTGAAAAATCCCTGTACAACATTTTGGGTCCCTTCTGCCCATTGCACATCAATTGTGCTAAATCATGCACCAGAAAGTCACTTTTCCCTGTCATCTGCTGTTTCATCTAGCCACCCTGTGACTGGCCTTCACTCTTACCTGAACTATTTTAAACATGACTTCAATCTTTAATTGAGAAACACACATTTACTTACAAGAACCAGCACAGATTCCAAGAGCTTGCTTGTTTTTCTGAGGGATGTTTTTTGAATTGAGCTAAAGAAACGCTCACGTAATTTATTAATCTTTATATTTAGGGAAACAAAGAGAGCTCCAAAAAGTCCTCCAAGTATTCCAAGGAAAATGGTTGGAACGAAGGCCAAGACACTCATATCCAGCAAGTTTTTAACCTGAATTGAAGGAGAAAAGAAAGACAGTACGTTCTGAGAATTCTGCCAGTGATTTGAAATACAGCAGCTACTCTGCTAAGTGAAACATGATATAACAATGCAACAAATAAGCAAAATTTACTTTATAAGAAACAGATCTTTCCTTGCAGCTTAAGGAGTGCAGTTCTCAAATTTAGGGATGTTCACATGAGGAGCCAAGAGCCGTCTCCTCAGAACCTTGCAGGATCAGAAAGTACAAGCCCAGGCAGCACATAGCTCCACCAGCCAGTTGTTTTGATTTTTAAAAAGATCGGAAAGGACTTGATCAAATCAGGCTGAAGGCTCAGTACTGCAGCTCCTTCTTTGGCCCCTCTTTCTCTGAGTAAAAGCAGTCGATCAGGCAGAAATCTTTGTGCTGCATCTCTTATTACTGAGAGAGCTCAGAACTTCAGAGTGTAATGCAGAAACTTACCTTGACTTCAGCAGGACCAGGATTTTACTCACTGTACCTTAAACCACCTCATCATTCATAATCATTTATTAAGCTTCAATCTGCAACTATCTGTTTCAAAATCACTGAATAAACTGCAAGTAAAACTGGAGGTAGGGCTAATCTGTAACCGTTTATTAATACTGTGTATGACCTAGTTATTTGGACAGTTATTTTATACTTATATTGGAAATATTTACTGTATGCATATGTTGGTTTATAGCAGGACTGTTAGGAAACCAGCAGAAAGGCAACACAATGTGATCTAGACCAGTAACCTCCTAGTAAACATGGCAGGGGTCATTAAGAATCAATACCGGGCTATTAAGCTATGTAAATGCTACTTCCTTTGCTCCAACCCAAGGTTACACTGCTATTTTGCCAAGGCTGGGAACAGACAGATCAGAAGGACACAAAACAGTTAAAAGGTGACTCACTAGAAGAGTGAGCAGGGACAGTTGTCAGGGGCTGCAAAGGGGGTTTGAAGTAATCAGGTCTTCCTTATCTTCCAGGGAATGGCAAACCTCAAGTGAGGTAGATGTGTATAGACGTAACTGTTTTAAAACCCTTTTTGTCTTATGCTTTGTTCCTACTGTTAAGATTAAACAATACGTAGTTTTAAGAAAGATGCCTGGTCACTGTATTAACCACTGAGCAAATCACCTATGAGGAAAGACATGCAGAGGATAAACCCAACTGGGACTGCTAAGTACTCATTGTTGGTACACAGGATGCTGTAGCTCTGGGACAAGGTCTAAGAGTGGGGGAATTATGGGATTCCAACTCAGAAAAAATGAAGACAAGAGGCCTGACACCTAACGGGGGTGCACTCGGAAAGACTATGGAGGGGACAAACACAGTCTCCAAAAATTTGCACAGACACAGAGTACTGTGACACATGCTATCTGTCCATAGTGTACAACCCTGGCATTATTTTCAGCAATTACTACAATGAAATCATCCTCTTTAGAACAATGATCTGTCTACAGACTTAACTGGTTAAATAGGTAGTATAAAAAATTAAATATAGAGGCCAGTTGCTAAATCTGAAACATCAAGAATTCTATTCTGTTCAGTTTCTCACACCATCCTCAGCACTAAAGTATCTGAGTGTCTTCCAAGACTGCATTAAGTTATGTGACTAACATCATGTGTGGTTCTCTCTTTCTGTCTCCCTTTCCCTGGGAGAAATTGCATGAGGACTATTGTTTTAATATATTATATGTACGCTGTGCGTTTGTATTAGCAAAGGCAAGGTGAAGCACATAGGCCTTGCATTTGGAACAAAAAGTGGCAAAGTGTATTGGTAGATCTTAGTTCCTGTGACAGTTCGAGCTGCAATCTGAGACCAGCCCACAAGAGAGATCGGTCGCCTGCCCCAATGAGCTTCACACTTGTAAATAACCCAGTGGTCCAAGTAACAATAAATAAAGTCAAGCTTCCTAAAAATCTTGAGCTCTGCAAATTCACATGGAGCTGCCATGCAATAAATTCCTCTTGTAACATTATCCTGGATAGAGTGAAACTGAGGAAAATAAATATTTTTCTTGAGAAACATAACCCACAAGCTTTCAATTCAGAGTTTATTCATTATAAACTGTGTTGGTTAATGCCACAAACATGAAAGAAGTGAAATTTCCCCTGAGCCCCAAACTAACTGAAGTGAAAATATTTCTGATTATCTGTACCATCTGGACAGCCAAAACCTATAGAACACCAGCAGAAGTCATGTGCTGGTAATTCTATCCAGTTTTTCCTCTGACACTAAAAGAAGATGGAGAGGGCCAGCATCCACTGCCTTTTTCTGAAGATGTCCTAATATGAGCTTGTAAAGGGCTACAAATACTAAAAACAGAGGTCATTCTCATATTTTGCCCTCTTGTGTGTTTTTGTTACAGAGAGGTGTTCTCCTTTTGTGTTGGGTCAACCTCCAGTTTGTTTTCACAACTGCTATGTATATTTATATACTTTTCCAGTACTGTGTGGCAGAATGAGACTTTTTCCACCGCAGGTCATGATAACTAGTTTGAGTGGGGTATTGAATTCACAGAACACAACAGTACAAATATATTACAATTCAGGACAGAAAATGTCAAGGAATTAAAAAACAGAGTGGTATTGACATCTGTGAAAAGACATGCACAAGACAGAGGTATTAAAATGTGTCAGTGTGAAAGAAGACTGGGAAATTCTAAAAGATGCTCTAACTAGAAAGCAGGAGACTTCAGTACCTCTATAAAAGGAGTGGCTGTTGTGATTTCATGAGGAACAGCTTAGAAACATGAGGTTTAAAAAAAGTTTCCAGAAATGCAAAAGGAAGTTGGTAACTAAATAAGCATGCTGAAGTTAATAAAAGCCTGCAGCGATAAGGGGTACCAGATACAGTAAGTTAGATGCAAGTCTAATGTGATGTGGAAGCAGAAGTGCCCAATACAATTTTGTACAGAACATGCAGAGTCAGCATAGCATGGAGCATGCAAGTAAGAATCCTCTCTACACAACCAGGAATACTGCCTCAGTTGCATGCACTACATTACCAGAAATGCAGAGACAAACTGGAGAGAATTAGAGAAAAGCAATGAAAAATTATCAGGGCCAGTGAAGTCTACTTATGGTTAAAAGACAGGGAACAAAAGGTAGGAATAAATGGTAAATTTTCAGAATGGAGAGGGCAGGGCCAGCTCTAGCTTTTTTGCCACCCCAAGCAAAAAATAAAAAAAAATAAAATAAAATAAAAAAAAGGGCGGCCGCAGGGAGCGTGGTCAAGGTGGTTCGCAGGGGGTGAAGGGCGGCATCCGCCCGCTTCCTCCGCCCGTGGGCAGCCAGGCGCTGCAGCCCGCTCGCAGCTGGGCGAGAGGGGCTCCCCGCTCCAGCCTTGGGGTACCTCTCTCAGCCAGGCAGGCAGAGCCCCCGGGGGCTGCAGGAGGTGCTGGCTCAGCCGCTCCTTTAAAGGCAGCTCGGCTGGGCCAGGCTCAGAGCGGCGCGGGAGGCGGAGACCGGTGCAGGAGGTGGGGAGTGGCACGTCCCAGGGAGCCCAGCGGCATGGTGAGCAGTGGGGATCGCTAGTTCCTGCCCCCCGGGCCAGGGTCCGTGCCCCTGCAGGGCTGGGCTGGGACTGGCGGAGTGCGGGGAGCTGTCCGGGGGCTCCGCAGCTGCAGACCAGGCTGCCAAAGCAAAAAAAAAATTATATATAAAGAACCATGTCAGGGCGGCCGGAATGTGCCACCCTTTACAATGTGCCGCCCCAGGCATGTGCTTTCTCATCTGGTGCCTGGAGCCAGCCCTGGGAGAGGGGTAACTAGTCACGTTCCCCAAGGGTCAGTCCTAGGACCAATCCTATTCAACTTATTCATAAATGATCTGGAGAAAGGGGTAAACAGTGAGGTGGCAAAGTTTGCAGACAATACTAAACTGCTCAAGATAGTTAAGACCAAAGCAGACTGTGAAGAACTTCAAAAAGATCTCACAAAACTAAGCGATTGGGCAACAAAATGGCAAATGAAATTTAATGTGGATAAATGTAAAGTAATGCACATTGGAAAAAATAACCCCAACTATACATACAATATGATAGAGGCTAATTTAACTACAACTAATCAGGAAAGAGATCTTGGAGTCATCGTGGATAGTTCGCTGAAGTCATCCACGCGGTGTGCAGTGGCAGTAAAAAAAAAAAGCAAACAGGATGTTAGGAATCATTTAAAAAAGGGATAGAGAATAAGAAGGAGAATATCTTACTGCCCTTATATAAATCCATGGTACGCCCACATCTTGAGTACTGCTTACAGATGTGGTCTCCTCATCTTAAAAAAGATATACTGGCATTAGAAAAGATTCATAGAAGGGCAACTAAAATGATTAGGGGTTTGGAATGGGTCCCATATAAGGAGAGATTAAAGAGGCTAGGACTTTTCAGCTTGGAAAAGAGGAGACTAAGGGGGGATATGATAGAGGTATATAAAATCATGAGTGGTGTGGAGAAAGTGAATAAGGAAAAGTTATTTACTTATTCCCATAATACAAGAACTAGGGGCCACCAAATGAAATTAATGGTCAGCAGGTTTAAAACAAATAAAAGGAAGTTCTTCTTCACACAGCGCAAAGTCAACCTGTGGAACTCCTTGCCTGAGGAGGTTGTGAAGGCTAGGACTATAACAGGGTTTAAAAGAGAACTAGATAAATTCATGGAGGTTAAGTCCATTAATGGCTATCAGCCAGGATAGGTAAGGAATGGTGTCCCTAGCCTCTGTTTGTCAGAGGGTGGAGATGGATGGCAGGAGAGAGATCACTTGATCGTTACCTGTTAGGTTCACTCCCTCTGGGGCACCTGGCATTGGCCACTGTCAGCAGCCAGGATACTGGGCTGGATGGACCTTTGGTCTGACCCAGTATGGCTGTCCTTATGAGGAATGCACTAAGGAGCGGATACTCAGCTGGGACTCAGGATAGCTAGGTTCTAGCCCCAGTTCTGCCATTGCCTGGTGTGTGACCTTGGGCAAGTTATTTCATCTCTCCCTGCCTACATTTTCTCATCTGTAAAACAAGGATAATGATACTTACCTCCATTATAAAGTGCTTTATAATCAACAGATGAAAAGCAATACATAACAGTTGCGTAATATTTTTATAGGTTAAGACAAGCTAATAATCTACAAGTATTTTAGAGAGATCACACACCAGAGAGAGTTAGAGTGGAACATGAAACAACAGAGTAGCAGGAAGAAATCAAGAAAGAGAGAATGTAGCCTATAAGGAATATCTTCCTGACAATGAAATTCTGAGATGAGAAGTCCCCACACAAACAAGGTAGTGTGTACACCTAACAGTGTGTACCCAGGGGAAGTGGTGCAGATTTCCTGGCAGCTAAAAGGAATCAAAGAGATACAGTTTCTGGTCTTTCCGCTGCTTTCCCATACCTAATTTTGCATGGATAGCATGGAGTTGCTTCCCTCCATACCATGGTACAGAAAGAAGCATATGGTTTGGTATTAATGCAATGTGTAATTAACCTATGAAGGAAGTAGCTGTCAAAAATCTTATTGAAGCAAAAAGCTTAGTAGAATTCAAAATAGGGTGAGACATTTATGTGAATAATAAGAATATCCAGTGCAATACTGGACAGAATAAAAATTCAAAAAGAATATCAAAACCCTCAGACTTCAGGACATTAGCCAACCATTAACTACTTAGGGTTAGGAAAAAAAAGAAAGCAATAGCTCAAAGAGGGATAGCTTAGTGGTTTGAGCATTGGCCTGCTAAATCCAGGGTTGTGAGCTCAATCCTTGAGGATGCCACTTAGGGATCTGGGGTAAAACAGTACTTGGTCCTGCTAGTGAAGGCAGGTGGTTGGACTCAATTCAATGACCTTTCAGGGTCCATTCCAGTTCTATGAGATATAATAATACATATATACCTAACTTCCTTCAAAGGAAACATTATTGTCCACTTCAGGGGTTTTACATCCCCGCCCTCAGAAATAAAGAGTAGTATATTTGAGTAGCATCTGCAGTCTTTCTTCTTCTAGGGTGGGGGATAATTGTTGGTACTCATGATGAAGTATTACTAAGCACTGGTTAGAGGCAGGGATATTGCAAGATTGTTCTGTGCAAACTTCCCCACACAGCTTGTCCAGTGGATCTCAAATCTGACCAACACCACACTGTTCTATGGGGTTTTGAGTGCTCTTATCTCTGCTTGAAGTCAGTGGGAACCAAGGGCACTCACTCAGCACTTTGCAGAATACAGACCCAAACCCTCAACCGTACTTGAGCAAAGATTGACAGCTATTGTCCTACGGCTATTTTATATACATGCTGCTATTGAAAAACAAAGGAAATTATGGAATTTCATGTCTGTTGTTGTATATTCTTCCTGAGATCAAACAAAATTTGTGGGGATGGGACGTTTTTTGGAGTGCCATGATCTGGCATGTTCAACAATATCTTTTTGTATGTAAATAAATACTTGTGTCTTCCAAGTATTATTTATTTTTCTTCGTATTTGTATCCATTTACAAGCAACAAAATGAAACAGCTGGTAAACAGCAACAAAGAGAGCTTACCAGGAAGCTATTCAAGACTTAGCTGAGCCAAGTGTTAAACCACCACCAAAGTCTCCCTACCTATTGTTGCCTAAACACTGCTATTTTTCCAATGTATCCTTTGTTTTGAGTATCATCCAATTTTAAAAAACATGTCACAGATTTTGGCCGCAGCAGGTTGAAAATGTATGGATATTAATGTTATGCCAAAAAGATACCTTTGCCCCCAATACCTCACATTTTTTGGTATGTTTCTTGCATATCCCAGGGAACCTCATACTGTTCTCTGGTAACAGCTGGGGCTGGGATTTTCAAAGAGCCTAATAAAAAGGAGCTATATGCCCAATTCCGAGTTCAGTGAAAATTGGGCAGCTAACCCTTTGATAATCCCAGCCAAAAGCACTGCAAGCTGTTGGCCATCTAATAGCCTGAGCTCAATGCAAGGATCCCCACGGGGAAGGAAAAGGGCTTCGGAAATAATTGTTCTGTTATGTTAAGAGCTAACCATTTTCTATTAATTACCAGGAATGCAGTTCCCACTCCGAGGCTGAGCCATTAAGCAGAAACCACGTGCGGAAATCAACAAGATTGCCCGTGGCATTGTTTCACTCTAATGCCAGCTCAGCAAAAACTGCAACAGTTAACAGGTTTCAGAGTAGCAGCTGTGTTAGTCTGTATCCGCAAAAAGAAGAACAGGAGTACTTGTGGCACCTTAGAGACTAACAAATTTATTAGAGCATAAGCTTTCGTGGACTACAGCCCACTTCTTCGGATGCAACAGTTAAAATAACTATAGTCAAACCTATCTAAGCTTCCACCCATGCAGATAGAGAAAACTCTATTAGGCAGCTGAATTTTGCTAACTAATGGTTGACCAAAACTGTGTTGGACAGGTTGGAGGAGACTAAGAAGTTGCTTAAGAAAAAAAAATTGCATACAGAAGATGGTTCTGAGAGAAAGTTTAACTGATTGGGCCAGACGCACATCAAGGAAAATTGGAAATAGCAATTCTCCCCACTTGCTACCCACAGGCGTAGCCTGCTCAGGGAGGGAAATTTACCCCTCAGATAAGGTGACAACAGGAAAGTGCAGCTTTAAATCTAGAGGTTTCAGAGTAGCAGCCGTGTTAGTCTGTATCCGCAAAAAGAACAGGAGTACTTGTGGCACCTTAGAGACTAACAAATTTATTAGAGCATAAGCTTTCGTGGACTACAGCCCACTTCTTCGGATGCTAGTGCCTCTCCTGGCTGGGCTGGCTCCCTCCCCCTTCTTTGTCAACCTCTCTCACCTTGGAGATTTCACTGGCTATCTCCAGCATTAAGGTGGAGCCTAGGGTTTACTTCCAATTGCTAATACATTTAAAACTACAAACTGCCTCAGCTTCACTAGGATATATCTCATGTTAGTTACCACTTGTTAATGAACACTTGGTAAGAACACACCTCTTTTCCTAGCTAAGACATGGCCTAAGACTGTATCACTAAGTGCTTCATCAGAAATGATGTTGCTGTCAGAGGTAGTCATTTAATATTAGCTGGTATGCGGTATGGCATGGTAAGAGAAGGGGTCCTCCGGTCAGTGTCAATTGCTGTTAGACCCCTAAAGGCTTAAAAACAGTCCATAAACTATTTTTAATTTTCATAGGCTAATTTCCCATTTATGCTTCTCAAGATTCTTCACTTCAGACAGAAAACAGGACTAGTGCCACAGATTATTTTTTCCCAGATTCCAGGCCCAAAGAGATATGGGTATTTGCCGTATAAATTATAAATCCATGAGCTATATTTGTATTCAAAAATAGTCCGTTTGGTACATACCCAAAATAAAATTCTTTTCTCTGCTTTGAAAAATCCAAAATGACCTCTGTAAACAAACCCAGAAAGAGATGAAGAGAGTAAATCCGTAGTGAAGGCAGCCATCAAGCAGCAGAAGAAAGTTTGCCAGGCCAGTCTGATGTCCCAGAAAGAGGCCACCTCTTCCAATGTGAACAAGAGTCCACCCACAGGAGCACGGAATACCGAGGCTATTCCTGCTCCTGCACCAGCTGTAATGAAATTCCTCCTACAACATGGAGAAAAATAATTCATCAGAAAACAGTGAGGCACAGCAAGGCATGCTGGGCCACAAAGAGTATGACAACCTACTACTGCTATAGTTACTCTGTTAGCTCAAGTAGCAGATGTCTGTGCTGTTGATCTAAAAGTCCAAACCCTACTGATGAACCATGTGGGAGTCAATATAGTTTCACATGATTGAATTTCTGGTGGGTTTTTTTTTTTTCCAGTTTGCTTTTCTTAAAAAAATCAAGGAAGTTATATTGAAAAAGCCATGTTAAAAGAACATTAAATCTGCTGAGTCGAGCACACACAAAAGTTAGGAAATACCAGAATTAAGGTTGCAGTGCAAAGGCAGCACTGGAACCACTATAACAGGAAATGGTGGATTCAGTGGGCGAGGTTTAGGTTGGATATTAGGAAAAACTTTTTCACTAGGAGGGTGATGAAGCACTGGAATGGGTTACCTAGGGAAGTGGTGGAATCTCCTTCCTTAGATGTTTTTAAGGTCAGGCTTGACAAAGCCCTGGCTGGGATGATTTAGTTGGGGATTGGTCCTGCTTTGAGCAGGGGATTGGACTAGATGACCTCCTGAGGTCCCTTCCAACCCTGTTATTCTATGATTCCATCTCTTGATCCTTCAGAGCAAGACTGGATGCCTTTCTGTAAGATATGCTTTAAGCTCAACACTAGGGTAACTGATTGAAATTTAATGGCCAGAGAGATACAGGAGGTCAAACTAGATTATCTAATGGTTCCTTCTGATCTTAAAATGTTTTAATCTTGTTGTATGAAATAGGGATAATACCACCACCTCCCCTCACCGGGGTTTTACAAAGATAAATTAATTCATTGTTTGTGAAGCCATAGAAAAAGCCAATCAGGAAATAAATAATTCAGTCTTCAGAGCAAGGTTTAAACAGCATGTAGCAAATAAGGCCTGGGACCACACAAACAAGGAGAAAACAAATTATTGAACTGCTGCTCGTTCAGTGAGCACTGTCCATCCTGTGCACTGAATGATGCAGAGATGTGGTGGAAAAAATAGTAGGTGACCATGTCACTAAAGGCTATATCATAATGCATATGCACAAGAGGGCCGAGTTAAGGCTATGCAGGCAACCTTAAGTCTGGCATTTCCTAATTTTTGACGGCTTGACTTTGGAAACTTAACCTTCTTTTAACATAGTTTTTTTTTTTTTTTTTTAGAGTAACATGGCCATAGCTGACCCAGTTCAGCTGACTCAGGCTTGTGGGACTCGGGCTGCAGAGCTAACTATCACAGTGTAGACATTTTGGCTGGGGCTAGAACCTGGGCACTGAAATCTTGCGAGGAGGGAGCATCTCAGAGCCCGGGCTCCAGTCCAACCGGGAATGTCTACACAGCAATTTTCAGCTTCACAACCGGAGCCCTGCAAGCCCAAGTCAGATGACCCAGGCTCCGAGACTCAGTGCCACAGGTTTTTCTTAATTGCTTTATAGACGTGCCCTTATACATATCAACTAGTACTGTCTACTGGAGTAAGGGTTACATGATGCCTGAATACTTACTGAACTGTTGCTTCATCTGTGAAGCTATAACATTTATTTTAAAAGACTTTAAAAAGGGTACCAAACCTATTTGCTGCTCCAAAAATACACCAGAAAGGAGTTAGCATGCTTCTCATCCCACATTCCAAAAGACAACAACAAGGAGGAGAAGCTAAGATGAGCTTGCTGTTCACAGTTAATCCTTTCTGTATAAACAGGATTTCTAGATGATATGTTTCTCTCAGGAGTTTTCCTGCCTCTGTAAATCAATTCTTCTCTAATTATCTTATATTGTACTTTTACAAAACAAAAGCAAAATCTTTTACTGCTCTTCTTAAAGCAATTACTAATTTCTTCCATGAGTAACAATTTGTTTTAATAAGCATGTCTCAGGATTTATTTCACTAACTGAAGATGAAAGTTAAAGACCAAGCATATCACATATCGTACGAGCTGTACTGTATGATTATCCTGTGAGCCACAAATAGTTCACAATGGCCTTTTCTTTTGGCAAATGAGGCTTTTGCCCTGCTTTGCCCTTGCCTTGGAAACAAAAAAAACAAAAACAAAAAAAAACAGTATAATATGGGGCTTTTTATTTATTACTTTAATGAGCTAATGAGCAATATCCAGAAGACAGAGCCTGACCCTGCAAATCCTTACTGATGCAAGTAATCCTTACTCATGTGAGTAATTCCTTTGACTTCAGTGGGAGTATTTACAAAAGCAGGTTTGCAAAATCCAGCCCACAGATGTTCATTAGCAGAGAAGATTCAGATTAAAGAAAGTATGAACAGTCTGTATCATTTTACAGTGGGGGAAAAAGGGAAAAAAGCCTGTGTCTCCTATGCACAATGTGTAGATTGAACTGAAACTGTGGAATCCTCAGGATAGCCAGGAAGAAAGAAAAAACATTTTAACTAAATATATAAGTATTGTGACAGACCCAGACCAGTGGGGTACAGGAGTCTGGTAGAGGGCAAATATATGGTCACTGGATGAGTAGTTTTCTGTTCCCTGAGTGACCAGAGCAGGGGCTGCACTAGAGTAATCAGGAACCTGCTAGAACCAGTTAAGACAGGCAGGCTAATTAGGACACCTGGAGCCAATTAAGAAGCAGCTGCTAGAATCAATTAAGGCAGGCTAATCAGGGCACCTGGGTTTTAAAAAGGAGCTCACTTCAGTTTGTGGTGGGAGTGTGAGGAGCTGGGAGCAAGAGGCGCAAGGAGCTGAGAGTGAGAGGGTGTGCTGCTGGAGGACTGAGGAGCACAAGTGTTATCAGACACCAGGAGGAAGGTCCTGTGGTGAGAATAAGGAAGGTGTTTGGAGGAAGCCATGGGGCAGTAGCCCATGGAGTTGTAGCTGTTGTCATGCAGCTGTTACAGGAGGCACTATAGACAGCTGCAGTCCACAGGGCCCTGGGCTGGAACCCGGAGTAGAGGGCGGGCCCCGGTTCCCCCCAAACCTCCCAATTGACCTGGACTGTGGGTTCTCCCAGAGGGGAAGGTCTCTGGGCTGTTCCCCAACCCACATGGTGAATCTCTGAGGCAAGAAAATCCGCCAATAAGTGCAGGACCCACCAAGATAGAGGAGGAACTTTGTCACAGTATCTTAATGCTATATTAATTTAGACAAACCTAAATTCAAAAGTCTAGTATTTTACACTCACTTTGTAGCAGTGTGAATGACAACACGAGGTGCAAAGCAATGGAGAATTAGGGCCCACGTGTTAAGCACACTGTTTTCATAAGCATTCAACCTACATACTTATCACAAGTCGTTTTAATTATGGCTCTACATTTGCTAGAGCCCAGCACAGCTCACCTATGGAAATCACAGAAGGAGGAAGAGATTACTTTCTGATGGAGAGGGCCAGGAATATCTCCCAGTATTTTCCATCTAAGATCACAAATATCTGAAATGACTAGAATCTTATTAGATCATTCACTCCAACTCTCTGCCAGGTTCTATTAGTCCCTAGCTTTTTGATTAATCCCTTGATACATCTGACTTGAGAGTCAGCATATGGCAATTCTGTCTCAGAAGACTTTTTAAACAATTACATCTGATCAATTACATACTTATCAGCTGAATTCCAAAACCTGGTGAAGAAGGGCAGCTGAATTCCGAGGATGTCTGACTTGAACTGGGTCAGGCCACACCCTATTATTGCCCTAAAATAATGATATAA
Organism: Chrysemys picta bellii; assembly: GCF_011386835.1. NCBI lineage: Eukaryota > Metazoa > Chordata > Testudines > Emydidae > Chrysemys > Chrysemys picta. The sequence goes on along the minus strand of NC_088792.1, from coordinate 218,846,323 downwards.
AAGTTAGTGTTATTTTTAATATGCTATTCACATATCAACTGAAGTTAAAGATAAAAGGGCCAGATCCTCAGCTGCTGCAGAGCAGCAAAGCTAAATTGACTTCAGCAAGTGTAACATGGGACTGTAGAACACATTTGCTTTTCAATATGCAAAGTCCTGTTGACACAAGAGAGGAAGCTATTAAAGGCTTCCAAGTTAATAATTCAGAGATTAAAAGGGCCCCTCACAACATGTACTGTGAAGAAAGACTCTAAAGGCTCCTTTGATGAGCTGCATGTTAGCATCTGCCTAAGAGTACTGACATGATGGATTAGAGAGAGAGAGAGGAAGACAAGGTGGGTGAGGTATTATCTTGTACTGTACTGGACCAACTTCTGTTAGTGAAAGAGACAAGCTTTCGAGCCACACAGAGCTTGTGCAGCTCAAAAGCTTGTCTCTTTCACCAACAGAAGTTGGTCCAATAAAAGATATTACCTCACCCACCTCATCTCTCGAATATCCTGGGACTGACATGGCTACAACTACACTGCATACAACAACTGATTATAGTTAAGGCTAAGATTTTGTCACGATTATTTTTAGTAAAAGTCACAGACAGGTCACGGGTGAGGAGGGTCCAGCCAGGGCTGGCTTTAGCAAGAGCGGGGCCTGATTCCTGGGGGCGGGGCTTGTTGCAAGCCCCGCCCCCAGGAATCGAGCCGCGCCGGGGGGACGGGGAGACCCAAGCCGCGCCGGGGGTGGGAGGGGGAAAACCCGAGCCGCGCCGCGGGGGGGAGGGACGGGGGGACGGGAGAGACCCGAGCCACGCCGCGCCGCGGGGGGGGGGACGGGGAGAGACCCGAGCCGCGCCGCAGGGGGGGACGGGGGGACAGGAGAGACCCGAGCCGCGCCGCGGGGGGGGGACGGGGGGGACAGGAGAGACCCGAGCCGCGCCGCGGGGGGGGACGGGGGGACGGGAGAGACCCGAGCCGCGCCGCGGGGGTGGGACGGGGAGAGACCCGAGCCGCGCCGCGGGGGGGACGGGGGACGGGGAGAGACCCGAGCCGCGCCGCGCTGCGGGGGGGGGGGGACGGGGAGAGACCCGCCCCGCGCCGGGGGGGGGATGGGGGGACCCGAGCCGCGCCGTGGAAGCCACGCCGGAGCCGACCCGAGCCGCGGGGGCCGAGCCGGAGCCGGGCCGCAGGGGCCGGGCTGGAGCCAAGCCGGGCCAGAGCCGCTGGGGCCTGCGGGAACCGGCCGCGCCTCCCCGGAGCCCTTCTCCCACCCCCACCACCCTAGCTTACCTTGTGCTGCCGGCCCGCCCCTGCTTCTTTTCAGACTTCCCGCGAATCAGAGATTCGCGGGAAGCAGGGGAGGGGGCGGAGCGTTCAGGGGAGGGGAGGAGGGGGAAGTGAGCTGGGGGTGGGGTGGACAGCTGCAGCGTGGGGCCCAATTCAGCCGAATCGGCTGAATCGGCCTAAAGCCGGCCCTGGGTCCAGCACCCACAGCTGCTTGGGCTCCAGGGTCCCGGCCCCCGGCCCCCATTGCCCATGGTGGCTGGGACACACAAGCCCTGCTATCACCAGTGGCTGGGAGCTGTGGGGGGGGGGGCTCCCAATCACCTGCATGTGCTGAAGGGTTTCCCCACTACCTGCAGTGGCTGAGAGCTGGCCGCTAGAGCTAGCCCCTGAGAGCTGCTGGGCCCCTGCCAGCTGACACCTCCAGCCACACTGCCCTGGGGCTGAAGCAGAAAATGTCACAGAGGTCTCTGGAAGGTCTTCCGTGACAAAATCTTAACCTTAATTATAGTCCATTTCAATCATCCATTTCAAGTTTAATCACCGTTGAGAGCAACGCAGTCTCACTCCCAGTGGAAGATGCATAGTGGTTTCATTTACTATACCATGTCTCAGACAATGCTTCAGGGCTGCACTTAAATCCAAGAAAACAGTTTTCATTGACATTTAAAATCATGAAAATATTTATATTCTTTGTATAAAACTCTTTGTAACAAAATTGTGTGTGTTGATGTACAATAAAAATTGGATATTTTAAAAAATAAATTCAATTAAATTAGTTCTTTATGCCACTATTTTAAGGCATTAAGTTAATACTGTTCTGATTTTCTTTATGGAAATTTGATTGCATTTTTTTGGATCATGCGTCACTATTACAAAACTAAACATGTGGGGGGGGGATTATAGCTGCAGCCACTGAGCGCCTGGAGACAAAAGTCTGAAAGTAAAGCAAACAAAAGAAACCTGAAAAGGAGAGCTAGGCCTTGGTAATCATTGTCTGAAATGGTTGTGTTCGCCTCTGACTAAACCTTACTCTCTTATTTTTGAATCCTTGAGGGCTGCTGCACCTATGTACAAGTAAAATGATACGAGTGGAGGAAAGGGGTTTCGTGGAGATGAGGAGAGCAAACCTCAAGGATAAATACTTTACCCTAACCCTAATAGGTCAGCCAAAAAAGGAAATGTACTACACAAGCAGAAAGAACCTGACTATCACCTCTACTCATGAGACTGCTTAATAGGAGGAAATAAAAGAAGAGGATTCCTCTCCCAGGGACCCAGCTGAAGGACTGGGAGGATTTCTGTTTGTTTCTTTTTATTTAAATAGGAAAAAAATAAAATCGAATGTTTCTTTCAGCAAGAGCATATTGTGATATTACTTTCCCAACTACAAATATGGCACTACACTGGGATATAAATAATTTGCAGCTCCATTCTGACTTGCAATCTACTATCCTGTGGGAATTGCAAAGAGAAGCAGTTTTGACCAATTCTGTGGTCACTATTGACTATAACTGTGGGTTGTCTTCTTTTTAATCTAGGGATCTTATGGAACCTGAGCATCCAATTTCCCACTCTTTTGCACCTTGTGCAGTCATTTATCCTGTGCAAAGCGGGCCTCAAATACCACCACTTCTGTGAGAAAACAAGTCTGATTTGAGCATTTTACACCACTTGGCACCGGTGTAAAGCAACGGACAATCAGACCCTGACAGTTTAAACTCTTCCATCGTGTTCCTTACCCTAAGTGAATCATAGGGCCTTCCGGTCCACAGAAGAGCCCAGACGCCACAGCCAGCACACAAGAAACAAACGTCCCCAAAAAAGTCTTGACATTAAAAATGTGTAGAATAGAAGCACCATTCAGAAACCCAATGACTTCTGGAAGCCCATACGGTGCACCTGCTGGGCAAAAGAACTGTAAAGAGAGAGTCAAAAATGATTTCCAAATACAGGCATTCAGATCCACCTGCAGCTAATAATTGCAGCTTTCACAAACAGTTCATAACTTCTCTCACAACTTACAGTTACTTGTTCTATCAAGTCATCCATTCTTTCAGTTCCTTCTCTGACATAGCTCAAGACTTCTGTATTAAGCAAATAGATAAGTGTATCCCACATATACCTTTTCCTTAGCTTTTTTGGAAAGTTCCATTAAATGTTTATTTTTCTCTTCTCTCCCCCTCCCCCTTGACGCTACTAGCTGCCTTCTTGTGATTAAATTGAACCCAGTAAGATGGTAGATGGGAAACGGGCTTTCTGTGTTGGCTTTGCAGTCTGGTAGAGGTGCTGGAGCCTCAAAGAAGAACTGGAAATGTAAGTCACACTCATTTCACACACAGGTCTGAGCCAAACCCCATTTGAAGTCATTGTGAGTGTTTATTTTAGGATCAGGCTCCAACTCTGTGCAAGTTACGCTAATTTGCCACTTGTATCCATTTTATGACCAATGTATACCTAAAGTATAACTTATACAACCATTTACACCAACATTTATTTTGCCCGAGACTGCCATAGGAATTGCATGTGCTCACAGGGCCTGAATTTGGATCTCAGACTGGATATCAATCCCAGGATTCCCTACATAGCCAGTAAAACAGAAATCATGGAGAAATTCTGATCATGCTTAACTATAGTAGCACTTAGAAGGCACTGACATAACAAAAAAACACAAGAGCAAGGGATGTGTCTGATCTCAGCATTATAGACCTGTGTTAGGCCTCTGACTGTTTCCCAGTGAGGACTATACAGGGTATATGTTCTAAGACTCCTTTTCTGTAATTAAGCCTCCATCTCTCAGAACTCCACTGATATTTTACAGTAGTTGAGTAAGAGACATACTTACCACCACTAGCCCTGAAGATACAACAATCATGGCCAGTCCTGACCCAAGTATGCAAATCCAGGTCATGTGGAAGTTGCCATTCTGCGTTTTACAAATAATTTATTAGCATAAGCAATGGTATAGAAAACAAGTGTGTGTACTGTCTCAAACCCTCTGCCAACACTAGATAGTGATATATATTTAGAGATACATTTTTCTGTTCATTTGTCCATTTTCTTTCATAACCCACTGTAGCAAGTCCTACAATTTACAGCATATAAGAATGAAAACAGGGGAAAGAGAGAAGCAAGTGTTGCAGACTATTTGAAAATATGGGGTTGAGTCTGGGTTTTAGATAAGAGAAAGGTTCACAGTGGCTCTTAGTTTTCCAAACCAATTTGCCCATGCCCATACAACATAGCAAAGGGTATTTTAGTGTTCCCTGAAGGCCCCAAACCAAGACAGAACTTACTCAAGTTCCATTGACTCCATTGCTTATGTGCTTAAGTGCTACACTGAATAAAGATGCTTTCCTGAACTGCGGCCTGAATCTATTACAATAGATAACTCTTAAAATTTTACCCAATAATACTAACCGTAAATTCATCTAGATAGTTCCCTCTGTTATTTCTTTAATAAAGTGACATCTCTTATACTCAGTCTTTTCAATTTAAACATGTTTCAGTCTGCCAAGGTTGGTTGGTTTGTTTGTGTTTGGATTAACTGCAGTCATGCTGTCTCCAGAACTCATCACAAGCACATCAGCACCCACATACTTTATAAAATTCCCGACTGTTCGGCTTTGATTCACTGTGTATGCAAGCCAAAGCTGTCCCCTTTGTTTCCCAAATCATAGTAGTACAGCAGGCCACCTCAGCCTTCCTGTCTGCACCTCATGCCAGGTCTTTTTTCTAGTGTACTGTACAGAGTGGCAAAACAGGAAGGTAAGGTACACAGAACTGAATTCAGCTGCTGTGTAGTTGGAGAATGAATTTAGGTTGTGGGGTCTTTATGGCAGGAACCCTCTCAATACTTGTTTGTACTGCAACTAGCACAAAGGGATCCTGATCTTAGCGTGGTCTCTGGTACTACTGTAATGCAACACCACCATCACAAGGATAGTGGGATGAGTTCTGCCTGCTGCTTGGAAGCAGTGACACACACAATGGAAAATTTTGTGATCTAGTACTAGGATGATTACAATGCCTGGGGACAAAGTCTGCTTTCAGAGCATCATATAGGTCATACTACTGGAACCCATTTTTAATTGTTTTCATATCTCAGAGGTACACTGATCTTCTCATCCCCCATTTCCTGTAGATGTCAAGTCCACCTCTGCATTTTCCTGAAGTGCTTAGAGCTCCCTTCAGCTGAGAAGACCTTGGAAGCATTATTTCAAAGTCCTGACTTCTCATGAGACATCCAACAAAGATATTAGGTATTCATACCATGCTCATCACTGATATCTGAACACCTGTCCATACCCATGGTCATTGTGCTAAGGTATCAGAGTCCAGCCTAGAATGTCTACATTTTTCTGCCAAAGATGGGAAAGCTCCTTCCTGTTATGAACCTCTTAACTGTGGGCTTGCCAAGTACTGACAACCAGCTTCCTTCTTTTCCCATCCATCAGGTCCTCACCGCCTCCAATCAAGCAAGCACGCACACAATAAACTGCATGGTACTCAGTTTGTCTGTCTTAGAAAGACTGAGCCTGAGTTAACTCCACCAGGATTTGTACCTTTGGTGCCAGAGTGTGTAGCCATTACAAACCTGAAGCATAAGCATCCAAGCCACCCTTTAGCTGCTTTTGTATTATCAGTGATGCAGATGAATTTTATTTCCATCTGCTACCATAGGCATGTATGTATTTAGTTCCAATTTCAAGACACAATGTATTAAAATTCAGATGCAAATCTGATTCTCAAACCAGCTATCCTTACTCATGCAATAAATCACATTGGCCGTGCGATTACTCATGAGAGTAGGGGGTTGTATAATCGGGCCCATAATTTGGTACATAGGTGTATAGTAACTGACATGCATAGTGTTACTTTTTCAAGACATATGGGGAAATTTCTTAAATTTTGGTTAATAGAAATAGAAGTCTTTTGAGACAGTGATTGATGGAAACAGCTTTCTAGAAAATTAAACCTGGTTTCATTTTCCTTTCAGATCTGCAGATCAGTCCAGAAGAGTTTGTTATGGATCACATTTACCGAATAGTTGCCTGTATATGCAGAAGACTTGCTAAACCAACTGCTTATCATGTACTGAATGTCAGCTATTGTATTTCCCAGTTAGTCAGCAGATGCTTCATTCAAGCCTTTAGGAAGAAATTCTTCAGCAAAAAAAAAAAAAAAAAAAAAATAATTGACAGAAGATGCCAGTAGAGTAGCTGAGTAAAAACTTCATGTTCATGGAGTTTTACTACCAATCAGAACAAAGTAAAAAGAGAGGCCAATTTGTTTTTCCTCTGCTCACCTGGAGGTAATTTTTCACCAGTTCCCATTTTAGTTTGATGAGATAGTCAATTATCTGATGTGTCAGGAATCCCAGCATTCCTACTCCTATTCCAATTAGCCCCATCAACATCCATCGATCCCAGTCAGTTCTAAAGATGGAATAGTAACATTAGTCCTTTGCAGCGAGCTCAGGATGGTTTGTCAAATTGCCTCCTGCAAAAAGGTATGCTTGTTTTGATTATTATCTGTGACTGAAAGAGAGGCCAAACCACACAAACCTGGTATATTAAGCAGAAGACTACATATATTCACAAAAAGCCATTTTCCTTTGGGAATCAGTTCCATTTGGCTAAGGAGCTAGATAGTGCTACTTCAAAATACATTTTATAGTAAATACAACATAACACAAACACACAGAGGGATGTTAAAACTTTTTAACCTAAGGGCCAAGAAATAGTATTTCTGTATCTGAGCACCAAAAATAAGTAAGGTGTTTTTCCTCCTCTCTAGTGAATTGAGTGCTCATGGAGGTGCCAGACTCACAACCCTGAAAACTGAAGTTTTCTATTGTCCACGGCCATGCTACATCTGTTCTATTGGCATTGCACATATCCCCACTCTGCCCCGTTCCTGACTTGAAGGGACCACCCCATTGGCAGTCTCTTCAGGTCTGTGTAACGTTTGGTCTCTGCTAAGAGATGAAGGGGCTCCCAATAAGCATCCACTGTAGTGAAGATTTTCTCAGGGGGAATACCTGTGATGTGATCTGAGGTCACCAACTCATTTCAGAGCAATCAATCACATAATAAAACAAACTTTAGGACACTACCATCCTGGGCAAGATTTTTTACCAATAATTTATTGAAAAAAGGCTCTAAAATCTTAGATATACACAACCATAGGGGTCTGGTGGCACTATAATCTCCCTCCAGGTGGGCCCAGGCAGTGCCCAGCACTAAAGAATGTTTGCTGAAATCATGCAGTTTAGTTATGTGAGGGCTAACGGGGCACATATTACTCAGCCATCAGTCCCATGTTCATCTGAGTTAACGTTTGCACTCATAAGAAGCAAAGTGCTATAGAGGCTATTAAGTAGCATTAAATATTGAATGGCAGCAGTGGCTTTATCTCTATCATCTTGGCCTCAAAAGTTTTACTGTGTTTTCCCCAGTTTTAGTTAATGCATTGATACAAAGCATAAATTATATAAAATTATGCCTTTGCATCCAGTTCATATATCCCTTAAATAGAGTGCATATCTATGGTGTTTTATGAATAATTCCTGGTTAGCATAAGGCATCATTTACTGCTAAATCATCCCTGACAGAGTTTACTTATTTCTTGGGCTCATAAAACATTTCTGGAGAGAACATTTTTGGCTTTAGAATATAAGGTCAGATATTTGCAAGCAATTTCCCCTGAAGAGGGTACCCCCAAATCCCTTGCAAAGTCTTTAACATGCCTTTTCCTTCCAAATTGTACAAATTGAACAACGGGTTATACTAGTTGCATGCTCAGTAAGGTATAAGGATTTCCAGGGAAGTGACACTGAATAAAAAGGTTAGTTGTCCAGTTGCCTCCCTTCTTGGCTACGATTACGTGAAGACATTTTCTTAAACAGGGAAATAAATGACAAGGCCACTCAATCCCTTATCCCCATCATTTTTGTGAGCATCTTTCACAATTCACTTTATTGTTTTTAAAATAAGGCTTTGCAGTTCAGTAGCAACTTGCATATAATTAGCTCAGTGCACTTTGTGATTATTAGTGAATTGAGTCTCTCAGAACCCCTCTGAGATAGAATATGTATACTCAAACCATTTTATGAGCTGGAGAAAAAGGCATAAGAAAATGTTCTAGGACAGACGCACAAGGGAATGGGGTATGTTTATATAGCTAGAATGGGAACAAAATCTAGGTTGTCTGATGTCCAGTCCAGGGTATAAGCCACAAGATCATTCTGCCTCCCCAACTCCAGAAATAAAATAATTGTTCATCTCATGATTCTAGTATCTACTTAACTTATTGACCCCCACCCTTCTGAGCAGCTTTCATAAGGGAAAGATAGAGCTAGCTTAAACTTCTTGTGTGATCTTAGCCAAATAATTTATTCTGTGCCTCAGACACCAGCTGTAAAATGGAGATAATACTTTTCTATCTCTCAGGAGTGTTACAGAGATGAATTCATCAGTATTTGTGGGGCACTCAGAAACTACAATGGAGAGGTGCACACATCAGTAGATAGACTTTTTGCTCCCCAATTTTCCACAATTGAAAAAATTTATTCTCTAGAAAGACCTACACACTTCAATTTTTTTGATTTTCTACAGTTTGGTGCTAATCAGAGTTAAAACAAGTTGCCCGCGATCTAGGAGGAACAGGACAGTACATATTGGGGGCATTGTTACCTGTACGTTTTCTCCTGTAGCCACTTCTTGTAAACTCTGCTGTGTGAAGGTAAATAATCCAAACTCTCGTGGGGTGCTTGACATTCTCTCTCCTCCTTTCTGCAATTAGAGTTTGCTAAGCCATCTCGCTTGCTGCTGTAACACCTCCTAGGATCCAGAGAATGAATCAAATCAGGCCTTTCTTCTATCAGCAGCATTTGCTCTTCACTATTATCCACACACCTCTTACAGGAAAGAAGGGACGACATTTCCAAAACCCCAAGAATCGTTGGAGTGTTGACAAGAACTATTTGAAACAGAACACACTAGTCAGTTTGCTTCCCAATGAAAGGTAAAGATGGAAAAATGCACCAGGGTGGTGATGTTCAGCAGAGACCGGCTGACTTATGTTATGGGTTTGGTTTGTTGTGACCGTACATAGATCTGGCTTGTTTGTGTCACTGAGAGCTTGTATGAACCAGAATTGGGAAAAAATTCACTTGACATAGAGGGATTTAATTGTGGATTGGTAAGTCAGAAATAATTCTAGCTTTTCCTCAGTGACTGTACAAGTGAAGACGACTTTAAAAAGGGAGATGTTTTTGTAAAATATCAACTGAACAGGTGTTAGGTTCTTCAAAAGTCTTAGTTAACTCATATAAAAAATAGAATGCTGAAGCATTTGAAGCAATACATTGAACCCACTGTACTGTGCATGCAATGAATGTTAAAGCTCTTTGAAACCCCTAAAATGGGCATTGAAATGAATTGGAATGCTTTCTGGTTTTTAACATTTGAAAATTATATGAGCATTTTTTTAAAAATGACTTAAATGGCACAAGTAAAGAGGTTGAAATTTTTCATTCTTGAACAAATTAACTCTACAACACAAATTCGTAAGATTCTTTGCTTCCCCAAATACACAGTAAATAGGAGATACTTTTGTTGCTGAGGGAGCATAATCTATCTCTTGGTTTTTCTATTTCTATTTAATTATTTGTTTTCTTCTTTTTCTATTACAGAAAAATGCTCAACTGAGACTCTCATTAAATCCTGAAATTTATTTCTACTCTGGCAAACAGGTCTGAGGTGAACTTAATAGAAGGGAGAAAAGACCACCAGAAATCAGCATAGCACAACCACTCTGTAGGCCAGGGGCATTTTTATGAGTACAATTGTCAGATGAGGGCAGACCAGTCTACATATACTTCAGTAGTTCAGAAATATTTACTGTAAACAGAAAATAAAATAACAATACTGTGTGCTTGCCTTCTGTGGTGCAGGCTTTTGGTAATTCATAACAGGACAGAGGAGGATAGATCTGCTACATTCCAGCTGCTACATACTGTTGGCTCTGCAATGAGATAATATGGAAAAGTTACAGCAGATTTGTTCAGATTTGGCATGAATGCTTCCTGGTCAGGCTGCAAGTGATGAGTGTTAAATGGCTGGGGTAAGAAGAATCACTAAGTGTGATTGCTGGTTAACTGGAAGAAATGCATGGAAGTCAGATAGATACATCTTAGATTTGATAATGATCTCACATCTGCATTATCTATCCACCTAGGTTCTTATACCATGTGTCTATTGCTCTAGTATCTGAGTGTTATATTGGTCCTTTGCTTCCAAGATTTTCAAAAGCACTTTACAGATTATAACAAAGAATTGCGACCTTCCCTCAAACCCTGAGAAAAAGAATAGTCAGAGAGGTGGAGAATGAGGTCCCTTTAGGAAAAATGTTAGTGCTATCCTTAATTTGTGTCTTTGGTGCTGGGATGCCACTGCAATGGGTACATTAGGAATACATGAGGTATTCTTGAAAGAGCTATGATAACAAGGAGCTAATTCATCAACACCATTGAAATACAGCCAACTTGAGGGGAACCCAGCAGTTATTTAGCAGCACACAGAAACACTATGCAACAATTCAGGGCAGAGAGTAAAGAATATTTTTTCCAATTGAAACTGCAGGCACAATTTAGGGAGAAATAACAATAATCTGAGTTGGAATTCAGCTGACGTTTACCTAAAGAATGTTAGGGTCTTTAATGAGCACAAGTAGCCAAGCTCTTGGCTTTGCTCCTCATCAGAGTGATAAAATGTATGTTGTAATTAAATATTAAAATTTGTGTGCTGTTTTTGCTTGGATTTATAATTCTGCTCCAAACTCAAAATGGGGAGGAGGGCAGTAGGAGAGTGTGTAAAGAAAAAGAAAACTACCCATTGACGTCAGTGGAGACAGGATTTCACCCGATGTATTTATTTATGTACATCTTGTATGCATGTGTGTATATGTGTGTGTATGTATTTATATTTGTATAAAATGATTTTATACAATATATAAATATTTTGGGTTACATTTGTGTGCACAAATGGCCCTGTATATAATAATGTTCATACTGTGTATATGAAGATAAAAATATACTGAACAGGCATAGAAATGAGTGGAACATACCTAAATAACTTGATTTTTAGCCTGATCTCCTGTATCCAGAATTTAAGCTGTTCCTCACAGATGGCATAAGTATGACTCATTCCAAGTTTACCTTTTGGTTTACACGACAGATTATATCTACATAATCTCAAACAGAGAGAGTCAGTCAGTCTCCTGTATTTGTGGGGCTGAGCTCTATTCTTTGCTTTTCTTAGGTGCCAGGTGGTGTTTTAGGCTCAGAACCCCTTTTCCAGTCAGACAAATCTAGACATAACCCCTCCAAAAGCCGGTGAACCGTGCGGCAAATTAATGAAGCCACCTTGTTGTGCGGTGCAGATGTAAAAAATGTAATGCAACAGAGAACATTCAACACTTTGAAAGGGCTTGTCTATCCAATACAGGGGTAGTGCTTTCGAGGGCCTCTGAGTTGGCCAATGTTTTTATGTCCCTTTTCGGAAATTAAAACTCTGCTTAATTCCTTCGGATAGACAGTTCTTTGGAGGGCTGGCTAGGCCCTGTAATATGTTTCCACATGAGCCTATGGACATTTTTTATTAAGAAATTTCTTTCTTGTGGACCAAAGTCATTGCATGGAGCTCAGTTTGATCTCCACTGGGAGGATGAAGGACTTTTTCATCCATGACAGAACTCAAACTCGAGTCCTAAAGAGTCTAGATGTTCCAAACCTCATGATTAGACAATTAAACCATCTACTTCGCTTTTTCTAACATGGGTGAGCATGAATTTTCCCTTTTATTCAACGAAGGTCCTTTTAGGGTACACATCTTTGTCTTGCATAGTATGAATGAGGAAGAAGAGCTCTACTGCCTTCTATGACAGAGTCTCTCTTCTCCAAAATCCATGCTGGGAACTCTCTCCTTGGTCTTAGGCCTTCCTCCAAAGCTGACTCCTCCACTGAATTCTGGAAGGTGGTCACTGGTGAATTCTACCATTGCCACCACAATATTAGATGTTGAAATTCTTCACAATAGAGCAGAGGAGAGATTTCTGGCAGGAGAATGAAGACGTACTTGTGTAACCCTAAGGCCAGAATCCCCAGAAGGAAAAGGTGCTGCCACAGAGAGCTTCATTTGCATAGGCTACTTACCTAATTGCATAGGCTACTTGTAATTCCTTTACAGACACTTGGCATCACCATAAATATACATGAACTTGGATTTTGGGGGTTACTCTGCTCACAGAGCGAGGAAGGAGCTCATTTCCAAGAAGCTAGGATCCTAAGTTCTCTTGTGTCCCATTCACATATGGGCTCTGCAGCAAGTGATAATGCAGATTGAGAGGCAACACAGAGGACAGACAGCTGAATGGGCTCTGGTGAGGCCCTGCATACCCAACACCTTAACAAAGCTAAATTGCTAAGCTGGGACTGGAGGCAGACCTGTAAAGAGGCACTTGAACTACTGCTACTCACTGATCTAAGCCATTAGTGGGGTGTGTTGATATGGCCACGCAACTGTGAGACAGTCTTGCTAGTTAGTGGGAAAAGGAAGTTGATGGACTATTGCCAACATTAGTCCATTAGTGGTGGGGGGGGGGTATTTCACTCTTGATTTGCATATATGTTCTGTTGCCATGATTTCGCATGTTCACTTTAAAAATATAGAAATAAAACAGGTTCCAGACATTAAACAAAAAGATGTATTACACATTATAACCCTCGATTACTAGGCTATAATTCTAACTTTTGATTTAGGTAATATCGAACCACTCAAGGTTCACTCTCATAGTTCTGATATCACATCAACAGCTCTCTCTGTAGGTATGAAATGCCCAGTTGCCATTTTATCTAGGTGACTCTCCTGTGTAATTTCAGCTCTCTGTATTGGAAGGTGTACAAACACCAGACACATGCTCAGTTGCTTGGCACCCCAGTTCAAATTAGGTATAGGTGAGATGTTTTCTAAGAAACATATATAGTGTACATATAAAAACTGTATATACTTAATTGTATCCATCTCCCTCGCCCTCCATATATCACTTATCTTCTTAAATTATAAGAATTTGGGAGGCAGGGATCATGCCTTTATGTCTAGCACAACAGTGCATAGTCTTCCTTGGGCACTATTGTAAAACAGATAATAGTAATTGTACATCATTATACCCATACAGTCTAGATAAATCACAAAAGGAATGTGGAATTAATTTCTGAATACAATGGAGCACTGGCGATTGATGTGTAACTTTGTTATGTTATTTGTATAACAAGGAAGTTTCAATCAAATTCAAGGAGATAATCCAGTATGTTTTCAACTATATTGTATTTTTTTTAAACTGCTGGGAAGTATTGTTCATCACTATCAGTCAGTAGCGCTAGAAGCTTATATAACTCTGACAGATTGAAAGCAAAACGGTTTAATGGACAGCTTGAATTTTATATTATATCTGTTCAAGATGTCACTAAAAACCCAAATCCATTACATTACCAATCAGGTTAAGATTATTATGGGATTTAAAAATAACAAATCAATGTTAAATACCCACATTCTGAGTGATGGTTTAACAGAAAAATGTAAATATCATCAATAATAGTGACAAAAACATCTCATTATCGAGAAACATCTACAAACATCACAATAGCATGAAAATCTGCAACCAGGTTCTTCCAGTATTTCAAATGGCAAACCATATTTCTTAAGGAAGGAAAAATATCAAACAAGAACGTTTGCATTTGTGGTAAAAATTCTCATCCTGTGGAGTTTCACACATGATGCTGAATTTTATATAAAATATATGGTTAAATTAACACTTTTGGTATGAGCATAAAGATTAAATATTGCAAATAAGATGTACTGCTTCAGGGCAATACTACAGGGCAGGAGATCAGAGATTTTTCTGGTTTGGTAGAAAGTACTTTGGTTTGGACAGTCATGCTAAGAGATAATCCTACATATACAGAAAGTAAAGAGGAAAGAAACAATGTTTAGAAAACAAAATTAAAATAACTGTAAATTGCTTGTAAACCAGACAGACAGTCTCCATTCAATCTGGGAACACAATTCGTTCCAGAAAGAGGTTCTATCTGGGAAAGCCTCAGGGCCATCAAGGGGAACAAGCCAGCCATAGGACCAAAAACTCTCCTCACAAGATTTCAGCCCCGTCATGCCAATAGTAGCTATGGAAGTATTCATTCCAATCAGAACCACCAGCTGCGACACTTGCCTTTCCTGGATTGTAAAAGACAAACAGAGACCTCATGGGGCCCCTATTAACAAGGGGAATCTGTCATACATGTAAAAACATGGAAGTCTAACCAGTGCTAAAGAAGCCATCACTCAAACCACTTAATGTCTAGCCTCCCTTTTTAAAGCAAGTTAATCAAAAAAATCTAGCAAAAATATCATCTCTTGTCAGTATCTTAGATTCTTCTCCCTCAGGCTTCAGGCTAGGGCACAGAGAGCACTTGTTGCTCTTAGGGGGTGACTTTCTCCTTTCCGCAGCCAAGGGAAATGTGCCAAAATTCATCTTGCTGGACCTCACTGCAGATTTAATAATGTTGAAAACCAAATATTCCTGTCCTACCTCTGAAAGATGGAAGAGATGAATGGAAAATGGGTCAGGTCCCTCCTCTCAGATTGAATTTAGAGGGTTGTTATGGGAAAATGCTAGTTCACCTCCCAAACCTTCCTCACAGAGTCTCCCACAAGACTCAATCCTCTCCCCCATGTTATTCAATATCTACATAGTGCCATGGCAAGACTTCGAAGACAACACTGCCTGAAGTGCCAGAAGCACACCAACACATCCAGCTCTATATCTCCTTCATGTCATACATAAACAGCACTACTATTAATTTGCGTTATCATAGCGCATATGAGTCACAATCATAGACAGGACTCCACTATGCTAGGCACTGTACAAACACTGAACAAAAAAAAGACAGCCCCTACCCCAAAGAGCTTCTATTTTTTTTTCAATGTTTTGCTGAAAACAGCACATGGAGCTGCTGGCTAGTGCTAAGGCTGAATCTAGCATCAAGACAGAGGTGATACTACTAGGAAGAGTGAAGTCTCTCGAAGAACTTGAGTACTCAACAGCACTTCCTAACAACGAGGGCATCTGTCCTCAGATTGTTAAATTGATCTAGCAGCCTTGAGGTCCTTTTGGATGCCTAAATAGCTAAACACCTACTTGTGACTAGCCAAAAGGTTGTACTGCATCCTATCAGCCACAGATTTGGCCACTATGATCTACATTTTCATGAGCTCTGGTCTAGATTATTGTAATTCATACTCAAAACTAGGACTGAAGCCAATTGCTATGAAAAAACTGCAACCTTTCCAAATGAACCAACACATCTGTTTAGCTTGGTTACCATAAGCTTATGACCTGGTGCTCAGTTCTCTACACTGGCTCTAAATTAGACACAGTCAAATTCAGTTCATTGAAGTCAGCAGGAGATGTGGATGCTCACCACTTCTGAAAATCATACCACTCTAAACATTCACATTTCAAGTTCATCATCTCCAGTATTGATAACTGCTTCATTATAAATTATATCAGAGAAACGCAATATGGCTAAATTTAAGCTTTGATCTTTATAGAAGGTATTGAAAACCAGTTAATATAATCTGATTAGTTTAGACTATTTGCCTAATGTATTGGCAGTCTGAATAATTAATTACACATAGGAAAACCTATTATCGTGATGCCTAGCAACCTATTTCGTTCAGTTTTGAACTGAACGGAGAGTATTTTTATATCTTCAGGGCCTGATTCAATGTTCATTGAGCCAATAGGAGTCTTCCCATCAATCTCAGAGGGCACCCAAAAGCTCTTAACAACTTTCTTGCATATTATTGTTAGTGTCTCTTTTGTTTGTGGCCCATTATAGTATTTAGTAATGTATGCTGAAATTATAAATAGGAAGAACATGGGGAAAAAAAATTTTTTTCCTCTCTCTCTCTCATTGCACATATGCATTTTTGTCCATCCTCAACAAACATGATACATTAAGTATTTAACCTCCTTCTGCCAGGGGAAAACATTTAAAGGAGTTATTCTAATGAGGTGCCACAAATAGAATGCACTACTTTTCTGGTGCATCAGAATGAGGGAATTCAAATACCCATTTTATCACAGTCTAGAGCCACAGAACAGCCTATTTAGAAGACCTTTAATCCAACACTGAGAATTGCTTTACTTTTTCCTTTGAAACACACACAAGTAGACTATATCACAGGAAACAGGGCTCGCCTTAAAGGCAGCCCACCACCAATGACCTCTACTCCAGATACCTGCAACCCCCAATGTCAGGATCTTCCTGAAATGTGCAAAACTGACCAGTGTATCTATATATAAAAGACAAAAAACAAAACCCCTCAAAAAATAGGTATGTTCCTTAAAAATATGGCTGAATACGAACTGCTGCCAAAAATATCCATCTCAGAGTTGACTGAAATTCAGTCAAAAAAAACTTTATTTGTCAAAGATAGTTAAATAGTTTGGATAAGAACACACACGTTACCCCCCGTAACAATTTTGTTTTATGATTTTGCTACTTTCAGGATATTCATTTTTTACTGTGAGAAATCCACAGGTTATTAGGCCCAATCTTGCAAGTTGTGTTTTGGAGTTTTGCTTCCTAACCAACTTTTTGCCTTCCACAAGGGATATAAGGCCTTCAGAGGCCTCTGGGCACCATATTTCTTTAAAAAAAAAATCAGTGATGCCACCTCATGTGATTGGGTTCTCTCTAGGGCAAAAGCTGCAAAATTCCATAATTCTACTTTTTTCAGCTGCTCATCCTAGGTACAGAGTATTTCATTCTTCTTAATCTTGGATGACAGAAATTGAATTTTCCAGGTCTGTTGCATAAGATTCAACTCAATGTCTTCTCAATGAAGACTGTCCAGGCAGTAACAGCTGCCTTTACAGCCACCAGGCTCACTTCCTAGAGAATCTTTATCCAGCTAAAACAAGAGGGAACCAATCTACCTTTTATTTTCTTCCACTGATGCATTTTTAAAAAAGTTACATACCCTCTGAATGACCCTATCACATAATGAAAACACCCAACATACTAAATTACTTACTTATATATCCATAACTGAAGAATCACTGTGGAGAGAAAAAAATATACACACAATGCAGCTGATGAAAACATCTTCCTTGGTTATATCTACATAACTCCTCCTTAGGGGTATTTTGGGGTAAATATGATATACAACATGCATTTTTATCTGTGATGTACAGTATATATACACACTACAAACCATGTTTATATATTATACATACTGTATATATTAAAAGCAGGAGGTTGAGTTGTTTCCATAAGAAATGATGGAAAGTCATCAATTAGTATAGAAAAAATGCATTAGCACTTAACATCAGGAAATCCCAAATAATGGTTAATCAGGCACTATCTCACCATCATCCATTAGGTTATCTGTTTATAGAGTTTGACAACAGCATAAATAATAAAAGTGATCTTGCTTTACATTTCATCATTTTTTAAAATGCTAACTAAATTAAAACATTATCAATGAAACTACTTAAATAGGAGGATGCTACTTAAAGAGCAGGTATGACATAATTTCATTCTATGGATTAATAAGTAACTGTATATTCATTTGTAACAGTTTAGCATTATATAGTTCAAGGGTACAGATGTGTTAAATACACTGTATTTTTTTTAAATAAATAATGGAACCACAACCAAAATAAAAAAGTTGCTGATTTTAACCACTGAACACATCACATTCATTCTTATAGAAAGGGTAATATTAGTTATCAAAAAAGATAAAAATAGAAATGCAAAACACCTTTAGTGGGCATGGTTGAATATTAACTAATAAAAGGTATAGTCTTTCCTTGGCCATATGTGATCCTTTCCTGTATTTTCTCCCAAGTTGGAAGCATACATAAAAGTAACTTATGTTTTCAACATTTGGACATGATGTATGCCTTGGGTCATTTCAGCCCAAAACCAATCAGGTCAGCAACAGAAAAGGAAAGTCTGAAATGTACAAAAAATTGTTCAGCAGGCATGCCAAGGAGCACCTTGTGATACAAAACACAAGTTTTCAAGCATCATGTTTTAGAGCAGGGGTCGGCAACCTTTCAGAAGTGATGTGCCGAGTCTTCATTTATTCGCTCTAATTTAAGGTTTCGCGTGCTAGTAATACATTTTAACGTTTTTAGGTCTCATTCTATAAGTCTATAATATATAACTAGACTATTGTTCTATGTAAAGTAAATAAAGGTTTTTTAAATGTTTAAAAAGCTTCATTTAAAATTAAATTAAAATGCAGAGCCCTCCAGCCCGTTGTCCATGACCCGGGCAGCGTGAGTGCCACTGAAAATCAGCTCGCATGCCGCCTTCGGCATGAGTGCCATAGATTGCCCACCCCTGTTTTAGAGAATAAAGTGATCACCAAAGCAGTTCAGAAAAAAGTGTGCATGCCTGTCTCAGGCTATTGAGGTACATTTTGGGGGCTTGAAAAATCCTTCTGAAGCATCTATTATTATTGGAGAGGACTAAAAAAAGAGGACTAAGGAAAAGTTATTTACTTATTCCCATAATACAAGAACTAGGGGTCATCAAATGAAATTAATAGGCAGCAGGTTTAAAACAAATACAAGGAAGTTCTTCTTTACGCAGCGCACAGTCAACTTGTGGAACTCCTTACCTGAGGAGGTTGTGAAGGCTAGGACTATAACAGAGTTTAAAAGAGAACTGGATAAATTCATGGTGGTGAAGTCCATTAATGGCTATTAGCCAGGACGGGTAAGGAATGGTGTCCCTAGCCTCTGTCTGTCAGATGGTGGAGATGGATGGCAGGAGAGAGATCACTTGATCATTACCTGTTAGGTTCACTCCCTCTGGGGCACCCGGCATTGGCCACTGTCGGTAGACAGGATACTGGGCTAGATGGACCTTTGGTCTGACCCGGTACGGCCTTTCTTATGTTCATTCCAGAGGTCTCCCAAGAAGTCCCTTCTGGTTAGTCTTTGGTTGGTCTCTAGAATGTTTTGTCTTTTCTTTCTCCATCTGTTTTCTTGGGTTTCAGTGTTTACCAAGAGTTTTTCAAAGCTTATCTGCAGTTACCATTGCCCCCTTCTGATATGGCAATTCCTAAATTCCTAGAATATTTTGAAAACAGATTCTTTAGAGCCGCATTTCTTATGAATACTTTATCAAAATATTATGGCCCTTTGAGGGTCTGGCTGGAATGCACTTTGTGTGTGACCTGAACAAACAGAGGAGATAGGCCAAAGCTAGCTTTAAGCAATCTTTGCAGTACCTTTGCAGCTGAGATTAGCAAGAGTGTAGACATATTTTGGCCATACTGCCTACATCAGGAGCTGCAAGGGGCTAGTGTACAGCTTCTAAACTGCCTCTATACTGGTAGAATTCTCAGGTGGTCAGTTTTACAGTCCCTTTGCAGCAGTGTTTAAGCAGAGAATCAGGTCCCACATATTTGCTCTATTGTTCTGATTACTTAAATGTTCCCAGAGGCTGTTGCAGTGGGGAAATACATTTCCACCTAAGTAAATCAAACCCCCACACATTTAAAAGTATCTAATTAATAATCCAAATATTTATCTTATTGTAGATTACAATTTGGTTTTAGGGCAAAATACATTACTTGCATTGTAATGTTGGCCGCATGTCACCCACACTCTCCATTAATCATAATTAGGGCCGCCAAGCAATTAAAAAAAAAATCTCAATAGCACTGTTAAACAATAATAGAATACCATTTATTTAAATATTTTGGATGTTTTCTACATTTTCAAATATAAGGATTTCAATTACAACACAGAATACGTGTACAATGCTCACTTTATTTTTGATTACAAATATTTGCACTGTAAAAACCAAAAGAAACAGTATTTTTCAATTCACCTCTCTATCATGAAAGTTGAACTTACAAATGTAGAATTATGTACAAAAAAAACTTTAATCAAAAATAAAACAATGTAAAACTTTAGAGCCTACAGGTCCACTCAGTTCTACTTCTTGTTCAGCCAATTGGTCAGCCAAACAAGTGTGTTTACATTTGCAGGAGATAATGCTGCCCGTTTCTTGTTCACAATGTCACCTGAAAGTGAGAACAGGTGTTTGGCATGACACTGTTGTAGCTGGTGTCACAAGATATTTACATGCCATATGTCCCCTTCATGCTTCGACCACCATTCCAGAGAATATGTCCATGCTGATGATGGGTTCTGCTCAATAATGATCCAAAGCACGTTCATTTTCATCATCTCAGTCAGATGCCACCAGCAGAAGGTTGATTTTCTTTTTTGGTTGTTCAGTTTCTGTAGTTTCCACATCGGAGTGTTGCTCTTTAAAGACTTCTGAAAGGATGCTCCACACCTCATCCCTCTCAGATTTTGGAAGGCACTCCAGATTTTTAAACCTTGGATTAAGTGCTGTAGCTATCTTTAGAAATCTCACATTGGCACCTTCTTTGCATTTTGTCAAATCTGCACTGAAAGTGTTCTTAAAACGAACGTGTGCTGGGTCATCATCCGAGACTGCTATAACATGAATGATATGGCAGAATGCGAGTGAAACAGAGCAGATATACAATCCCCCCCCTCCCCCGGGGATTTCAGTCACAAATTTAAATAATGCATTATTTTTTTTAAACTAGCATCATCAGCATAGAAGCAGGTCCTCTGGAATGGTGGCCGAAGCCAGTAGTGGCATATGAATGTTTAGCATATCTGGCATGTAAATACCTTGCAATGCTGGCTACAAAAGTGCCATGCAAATGCCTGTTCTCACTGTCTGGTGACATTGTAAATAAGAAGCGGGAAACATTCTTTCCTGTAAATATAAACAAACTTGTTTGTCTTATCAACTGGCTGAACAAGAAGTAGGACTGAGTGGACTTGTAGGCTCTAAAGTTTTACAATGTTTTGTTTTTGAGTGCAGTTATGTAACAAAAAAAAATCTACATTTGTAAATTGTACATTCACAATAGAAATTGCACTACAGTACTTGTATGAGGTGAATTGAAAAATACTATTTCTTTTATCATTTTACAGTGCAAATATTTGTAATCAAAGATGATAATATAAAATGAGCACTGGTACACTTTATATTCTGTGTTGTAATTGAAATCACTATTTTAAAATGTAGAAAAACATCCACAAATATTTATTAAAATTTCAATTGGTATTCTATTGTTTAACAGTATGATTAAACCTGTGATTAAGTTTTTTAATCACGATTCTTTTTTTTAGTTAATCGCGTGAGTTAACTGTGATTAATCGACAGCCCTACATGTATTCACAGTAACAATGAACATTTAAGACTGGCTGGGCATCCATATCTCAAGGACTCTCACTCTTGTCCCAACCCTGCAAGGTGCTACATACACATCCTCAAATACCATTGACTTTAAGGGGATTTGAGTGTGCCAGGCATGTTGCAGGATCAGGCCTTATATCAATACTTTGCACTTTCTTGCAAAATGTAAAAGAATACAGAATATTATTAATAGCACAGGTAGTAGAAATAAAGGGCAGCCCATTAAATTTTAAACAGTAAGTCACTACAATATATGAAATAAATACAACATATGTAAATTTTTCTCCTGTTATGCATTTACCCAGCAAAATTTAATTTAACACATTTGCTAGGTATCAGAGTACAGCACAAGTTTAAATTCCAGTTAAAGATCACTTCTATTATACCAATTCTCCAACATAATTTGAAAATGCGCTACATGTGAAGCTTTTGATTTTTCTCCCCCACGTGGTTTGATTTAAATTGGTGCTCTATTTACCCTAGTATTGTACTTACAAAAAAAGCACAAACTTCTTTATTAAATTACAAACCACTAACCATTGGAAACCCATGCTTAAAAATCCTATTATATCATAATACAATTCATTTTTTAAAACCTGGTTTAAAGAGTTAACCCCAAAAAAGCACAGAAAATAAATTACCAGACAAAAAACTGGACTTATCAAATCATAATGTGACCCAACTGGAGGACAAGCAGTTATGTTTTGAATCCTTTAATAGTAGGAAATCATCCTTAAGGGTCTCACCTATTGACCTATGTACAATAATCTATGGACATTTTAAGAGTTTATTTAATGATAAACTGTACACTTCTACAACTCTGGCCTTTTTTCAATAGGACAATTGCTTCAAAATTGCCCTGCTTAGATTTCATTATTATGAGTGGTTTTGTAGCTACCCCTTTGTACAACCAGTGTGGCTATTTGAAAATCAAGTGCAGCTTGTTTGCAACATGCAAAATGGATCTTGCTCTCAAAAACTGGAACTGGCATGCAGATTTCCACAGAGATCCATAATCAAATAACAGACTAGGAGGAATAGACATTGCACAGTTAACTTGGACAACATGTGGTGCAAACAGAAAGCCAACACTTTTCTATATTCAGCGACTCAGTGAAGAGTGAGATAGTTTCTCAATGGCTCCACACTCACACTAGTCGTCTGTTAATCTTGTCACCAACCATATGACAGTCTGGCAATGTATCTCAATCTCTTCCAGTTGTTTAATCTAAAGAGATTCCTGAAAGTGAACATTTATTTCTCAGAGCTGAATAGTTCCATTTCTATTTTAATAGATTACATATAGACTAGCAGTGCTAGCATAATGAAAGTTTATTTAGTGGAATCCAAAACATCTAAATTAATTTAAAATTAGGGAATAGGAATACATAGTGGTAAAATCACTTCAGTCAAATTTTCCGTCATATACTGTGATGTGTTACATAACATGGACATGAGGTAGCTGACAGCTATCATTTCACTGAGTGAACTCTGCAAATGTGTCAGATGTGTTTAAGGACTCTCAAATACAGCCTTCCTCTACTGACAACCACCACCTAAAATTTTCTATTAAAAAAAATAAAGCTTAGTTTATTGCTTTTCTTACAATTTTTTCTTCATATTAGGGATAGGCAATAAGGATACCAAAGTTGAAAGTTCCCTGGCTGTTGATGACTTTTGATTAAATTCATTTTTCCAAGAGAATTACTGATGAAGTTTTGAATAACAAGTCACTGACCTAGTCCCAAGGTTACAATTTTTTTTAGTAAACTGGACAAATCTTTGCATTTTCCACACAAGAGACTAGAGTGTCTCATTTCCAGTAAGGTAACATGAACAACATTGAGAAACCTATAGCAGAACTAACCCATGGATGTCACCAACTACAACTATAGTGAGAAAGGAATAAGTAAAATTAGAAGGGGGAGAATTCACTGTTGAAGGGGCAGAAATCATTCTAACCAATGAGATTGTGCCACTGGCACTTGAAGCATAGGAATGCAGATGGATAAATACGGCATGTCCACACAGTTCTTAACAGTAGTATAAGAGGTTTTAATAAAAATGATAAGGCCTGACGTCTCTCACTTATGTGTCGCTGGGGTAAGGAGAAAGTGAGACAGAACAAAAAGGAAACTAGCTTGAAGATTTAAAAAAAAAAAAGCTGTTAAAGTAAGTGCAGGGGGAAAAAACGTGACATGGAAAAACAAGGTAGCAGCTGCAGAAGATGGTTTCAAGGATGAAAAGACAGAAGCAGGACAGAATTTCAGCAGTCCAGTTTGGAAATTGCTCTGGAGTTGCTTAGGCCAAGTGGCCTAGTTAATGTCATTTCTAAAATGAATACTTAAAATATTTTTTTTAAAAAGGGTTTTGAACTGCAAGTTTGTCCAAACAAGTGTAACTGCAGATTATGGAATTTGCTCCTCTGCAATAATCCCAATACCTTCAGTTATCAAATAAAATAAGCATATAGAAATAGTGGTAAGAATAAAAGGTACATGTAGAGCCACTGCTACATTGTGTTTAACTTTTTGCTACCTCTGCAAGGTACTATACATATATTACATTATTATAGAAATGGCACAGCCTCAGAGGATACTTTCCACATTTTATTTACATTTTAAGACTAACTTTAATCTCAATCACATATCCATACACCTATTTCCTTTGTTTGTTTCACTAAAACTTAAATGCATTGTTTATTAGAACAAAGACTGTAAACAAATATTTGCCATGTCCATTACATGTAACACACAGGAGCCGCTTAACAGAATCCATTCCCCCCTTTTATAAATACAGGTATCAAAACAATCCTGAACATACTTTGTGACACTAATAGTAGTCGGCACCCACACCTTAGCAAAATTAAACAAGATGAGCAACAGTATTCACTTTATCTGCTACTTTAAAACAATTTTAACTGCAGCTCTTTTACTAAGCCAGATGGGTAAAGCATGCCATTTATAATTTTTCTTCTTGAGAGATTAATTTTCTGAAACATACATTAATCCACAGCAATCTGACACTTTCTGTCATGCTTTCATCTTGTAAAACCTGAATTTCAATTTTAAGCTACTTCAGGCTTATGCTTAAATGACAGTGTCTTGATAAGAGAAAAAAAAAATTGTGCTGCCTTTTTTTCCTCCCATAGTGCCTAAAAACATACTGGGCGTACATATATTATATATATTCTTACAAATGTCCAGGTCATGTATACCAGCTGAAATTCTTTTAATGTGTGGGTGGTTTGCATTGTGAGATTTAATCAAGACATTAATATGAGTAGAAGGTTGTTGTTTTAAGACAGAAGTTTGAGAATCAGCTAAAATTAATTGCTGTAAGTTTGTCCTTCTGGAGGTTGTGGAAGCTTCATATTTTCTTTGGACATCATTAGACGTCTTAGCTCTTGAAGTACAACTTTAATGCTATAAGAATTTTGCCATTTTGCTAACACTGGTATGCTCCGTGTATCCACCTGCAAAGAAAGACAGCACGAGTTAAATAAGGACAATATGTTTTCGTACCATAAAATACAAAATTCCTGCAGAATTAGTTTTAATTTACTTAATAACTTAAGAAATGGTAGCATATGTTGCAATCTCTTCAGCACTTCCCAACTGTGTTATAAATACATAAAATTTTTATAATGAATGCTTAGCGCATACTTACACACAAATTCAGATCCTGCAGTGAGACCCACAGAGCTGGACCCCTGCATAGCATGCTCAACAACATCAACTTCAATGGTGGGGGAGAGGGTGGGCAAAGAGAAAGTCAATCTATGTAGAGCTCATTGGAAAATTGGGGCCATATCTTAAACTAGGGAAGTTTTTATCCATCATAACAAAAGTTCTTTACTAAATGTTGCAATAAAACATTTAAACAGAACAATCATATGAACTTATTACTTGATTACAGCACCAACATGCAATATGCGGTTTTCTCAAAGTTGGCTTTCAAGTCTTTATTAAGCAATTTGCTACACAATATTCTATGCTTAAATCTTTATACGGGAAAATTTACCTAGCTTTTGTCTGTGATTTGTTTTGAATACTTATTGTTATATGGCCCCTCCGATGCCTTTTACTTCTCCCAGTAAATATGACTGGAAATAGTGAAGTAATTTGACTTATAAAGTTCCATATAAAATCAGGACATTTCTCAATTCTACTTTGTTTCTTATGATAAATATTCTTATGGACCTCTTAAAGCACAGAGACTTTATTGCATATCACTTGATAGTTTAAAGGTGAACTACAAAGGAAAATGTGTGCACCCTTTTCTACTCCTTTATGGTATATACAGCATAAAACATTTTTGTAGGTTGTTTTTACTTTTTAATATAAAAATATGAGAAAAATATCAAGTTCTAGCCATAACAACTTTACCTCCGGAGGAGACCTAGATTGCTTAACTTCAAGCTACCTGGTTTCAGAACACAGAGGATAATGCTGCTTATATTTGCAGGAGCAACTGGGAGATTAAGATTACCAATGATTACTTTCAATATTAGGAAACTAAATACTGAAGGCCAAACAGTATCAAAAGGAAAGCAACAGTCAGTTGTTTATGCAGTGATTTTTGCACCAATTAAGAAACACCTTAAAAAAAAAAAAAAAAAATCTTTTACAGCAAGGTTTGAAAGTAGCATTGGTCAGACCACCATTATAATTACTAGCTCATTTAAAAAAAGTATTTGATCTAATGTGTTAGAGATAACTAGAGCTGCAATTCTGAGGAGTAAAGTGGGAGCCTATGAGACTGCAAACACAGCTTTCACCCATGTTAACATTTGTTTGCAGATATGAGTACTAAATCAATCCACTATCAGAGAAAATACAACAGTGAAGAAATATACCCCTCCAAAATTCCCCTCCCTTCCCCCCCATCTCAGGAGAGACTTCCTGAACTGCAGAGTAGCAGTTCTGGTGAGGACAGCATCTAGTCTGGACCTCCCTCTCCAAGGCACAAGAGTCCCCCTCTTACACACCCTCCCCCTCCCTCCAGACTCCTGGGCCATATTGAGGAAAGGCCTTCCCTGATTGCTGTTAGGCAGTAGAGAAGCAATGTGCCACTGAGGCCCCAGAGCCCAGTAACATCACAGCTTCATTTCAAAATTTGAACTCTGGACATGGTACTGTTTGAACCTACCCCCCATATCCCACACAATGCAGCATAGGGTCCAAGACACTACCCACCCCAGGCAAGAATTCTGGAGTGGAAGGAAACCTCGCACAGTGGAAAGACCTGGCTGTTCGAGGGAAGCGTACTAAGAACAGAAATAAAACTCAGGCTCACCATGTTTTATGGGCACAGGGTTTGGTTGGGAAGGAGATCAGGAGGGAGAGAAGGGTAGATTTTAAGGAAGCGTAATAAGTTGTGGTTTTACCAGATAGGGAATTTTTATAAACCGGAATTAAAAATGAGTTGCAACAGATGATTGTCAAAGGCTGGGGCTGACTGTGGAAAGAGGAAGATTCCAATAAAGAAGCAGGAGGGGGACAAGAACCTAGGTTTGCTGATTTAAGGGAGGTCAGATAGGCAAGCATGGATAAGGAGACAGTTTAGGTGGGATTTCAGTAGGTTTGAAAAATAATTTTTCATGTAATTGTGAGACCGTGGGTGAGAGTTAGATGAGGAATTAAAAAAATGGCTGGAGAGGCAGTTGCAGATTGTTTTAGATAGAAACAAACAGGAAAACTGTGGCACTAACAAGATGAATACTCATTTTCATCATAAGCATTTTGATTGCATGGTATATCCCTCTTCCCCACACTTCATCTGTTTAATCTTCTTTTTAGGCCATGTGTAGACTGGCGACTAGCCTCATTTACAGCTATCAGTGGCCAGCCACTAATATAGCTGCACTAGCACACCTCTAATATAGTCAGTCAAAGCTACTATTTCCACTGGTGGAGTTTATTACAACTTCAAGCAAAACGATTTTTACCAGTGCAAATATTGGCTTTCTGGTCTTCACTAGGGATTTTCAGCTAACAGACAAATATCTTCAAGGCAGAGACTGTCTTTTCCTGCACAGCGCTGAGCATATTTTCAGCACTATCACACTATACTAAAATGACTTAATAAATATTTATTTTAACTCAAGCCATTTTATTTTCTGCAAGTCTTCATCTTTTGTTGCATAACAAATCTTGCAGGCAATAAAGATTTTGGCTTAGGGCCTGCAATGCAGGGAATAAAACTATATTACATGTAAGAGATTACACAATCAATCTACTTATGATACACTCCTTTATAAAGTAAAGTAATCTGAAAAGAGAAGGCTCTCTCATTGGCTCCAACAGTGTTGTTGGGAATGCTCAAAACCAGATACCCAGGGAGTACCCACTTTATATTAAAAATGTATTCAAGTATAAGGAAGCAGCATTTCCAGGGAAGTCTGAAGGCTAATGAAACTGAAAACTGAGAACAAAAACTATTTTTATTCTATCAGCATATCCAATATAAATCTTTAAATAATGACAATAGCAGCAACATTACACATGATCCAAGAATAACCAAGGAATTCTTCTATGTTTTTTAAACATAGAACAAATTATAGAAGAATGCTGCAAAATGTTCAGTGTTTATGATGCTTCCAATAGCATAACTTTAAAAAAGTAGCAAATTGCTTAGTCCTCTATAAACAGATTCAAAATGATGACTGGACAACACAGTTTACAGAATTATAGTTGATAAAATCCCAAGTCTTTAAAAAGGAGAAACAAACACTTCCAGCTGTAAATGGTATTTAAATAAACAGAAGTGATTGCAAATCCTGTGAGATACCAACAGACTGTTAAAGAATACTCAAAAAAAAAAAAAAAAATCAGACATCCTCAAAAACCATGGGAAAATAAATAGTATGTCAGAACACAACCTGTGTTTTATCAATCTAGGATACACAATAGACTCTAAAAAGGAGAGACCCCACAGCATTAAAAATTATAATTTATTTTACAGCCATGACACCCTCTACAGAGGATAAGTAGTTTTGCCTAGTTCTACTCATATATTTGGGCCAGGTTTTCAAAACTAGATTCCTAAATTGTGTACAAATCCAGCAGTTGCATATGCAAATAGATCACTATGAGAATAAGTGCTCATACGCTTATTCCCTATAGGTGGCCACCTTTCTGAAAAGGAGCCTATATTGTGAATTGAAGTGCAACTGGAATGAATTTTTGCTAACTCTGCTTTTGCATTTTTAAAGTGAGGGTCAATGTGGATAAGTGATCAATCTTGGTCTTTTAAAAATGTATTAGTTTTAGGAATTTGAGGATCCCCTCCCCCAAAGAGAGCTCCCTCTGTTTCTCTCGATTCAGAAATCCCACAACCTGCTATATTGCTACTGCAACATTTGGATCCATGCACTGATTTTAAAAAGCCTGTATTACATTTCTGGAAGAGGACCTTCCTTGCTAGGAAGCCTCACACTGACAACACAATCTGGCATATGACAACAACAGGGGGCCTAGACAGCAAAGGTTGCCTGATGATAAAACAGAGTAGACTGATGCCCCAACTCCTCTCCAATGAATTTGACAGCCTTGAACAACAGGATGGGGCAGAAGACAAGAGCTGATCTATGAAACAGGCAGTCAGGAGGGTGGGCAGGAGATTGTCACGAGAGGAAACATCTCACAAAGTGGCAACAAGGAATTTTCCTGAGAAGTTATGAGAGATTTAAATGGAATGGAACCTTAGGTCACAAAGCAGAGAGGAAAGATGTGATCTTGAGATCTGGGCTTACTTCCTGTCTCTGTCAGACTTTCTGTGGGATCTTGGGCAAGTCATTTAAATCTTTTAGTTCCTTAGTTTTCCATCAGTAAAACCTCCGATTTGAAATGGGATCCAGGGACTGGGTTCATTATAGTGTGGGTGTACTGTATATAGGTATCACAGAGTATATCATACCCGTGTGGGAGTGGCACTATGTGAAAGAAAGCAGAGTTAATTACAGTAAAAATCTTAAATGAATCAAACTGTACCATAGAATCTCTATGGATAGAAATTCCATGCTTGAATAATAAGAGTATAGCAACAGGAATATACTACTGACCACTTGACCAGGATGGTGATGGTCATTGTGAAATGCTCCGGGAGATCGAAGTGCCACAAAAATAGAAAACTCAGTAATAATGGAGGATTTTAACTATCCCCATATTAACTAGGTACATGTCACCTATGGACAGGATGCAGAGGTAAAAAGTTCTAGACATCATTAATGGCTATTTCTTGGAGCAGCTAGTCCTGGAACCCACAAGGGTAGAGGCAATTTTTGATTTAGTCTTAAATTGCACACGATCTAGTCCAAGAGCTGAATGTAGCTCAACAGCTCAGTAATAACGACCATAAATGTTACATTTAATTACATCTTTGGGGGGGGGGGGAGGAGAGAAAGGATACGAAAGAAGCCCACCATAGTAGCATTTATTTTCAAAAAGGGGAACTACCAAAAAAGTGAGGAAGCGGGTTAAATGGAAATTAAAAGGAATTGTCAAGAATTTTAAAAACACCATAATAGAGGCACAAATTAAATGTACGCCCCAAATAAAAAAAAAAAAAAAAAAATAGTAAGAGGACCAAAAAAAATGCCACCATGGCTGAACAAGAGTAAAAGACACGTAGAGACAAAAAGCATCCTTTAAAAACTGGAAGTCAAATCCTTCTGAGAAAAATAGAAAGGAACAAACTCTGGCAAGTGAAGTATAAAATTAGGCAGGCCAGAAAAGTATTTGAAGAGCAACTAGCAAAAGACAAACTAACAGCAAAAAAACAAAAAAACAAAAATTTACATACATCAAAAGCAGGAAGCCTGCCAAACAATCCATGGGGCCACTGGATGATAAGGGTACTAAAGGAGCGCTCAAGGAAGACAAGGCCATTGTGAAGAAGTTAAATTAATTCTTTGCTTCAGTCTTCACTGAAGACGAGGGATATTCCCACATCTGAGTCATTCTTTTCAGGTGGCAAATCTGAGGAACTGTTCCAGATTAAGGTATCAATAGAAGAGGTTGAGAACAAATCAATAAATTAAACAGTAAATACAACAGAACCTCAGAGTTATGAACACCTCAGAAATTGAGATTATTTGTGACTCTGAAATGTTCATAACTCTGAACAAAACATTATGGTTGTTCTTTCAAAAGTTTACAACTGAACAACTTAATATAGCTTTGAAACTTTATTATGCAGAAGAAAAATGCTGCTTTCCCTTTAAAAGTAAACTACTAAAAAAACAATACTGTACTGTATTTGATTGGGGGGGGGGGGGAGATGGAGGGGGAGCAAGGAGAGAGAGAGAGAAAAGAGGTCTCTGCTGCTGACTGATTGATTACTTCTGGTTCCAAATGAGGTGTGGGGTTTACTAGTCACTTCGTAGCTCTGGTGTACGTAACTCTGAGGTTCTGCTATAAGTTTCCAGGATTCACTCAAGAGTTTTGAAGGAACTCAAATATGAAATTGCAGAACTACTAACTGCGGTATGTAACCTATCACTTAAAATTAGCCTCTGTATCAGATGACTGGAAGATAGCTAATGTAATGCCGATTTTTAAAAAAGGCTCCAGAGGCTATCCTGGCAATTACAGGCTGCTAAACCTAAGGATGATCCAGTGGATATAGTGTACTTGGACTTTCAGACAGCCTTTGACAAACTCCTTCATCAAAGGCTCTAAGCAAAGTAAGGAGTCAGGGGATAAAAGGGAAGGTCCTCTCATGGATCAGTAATTGGTTAAGAAGATAGCAAACAAAGGGTAGGAATTATGGCTGTCGATTAATCGCAGTTACTTCACACAATTAACTCAAAAAAATTAATGGTCATTACCAAATTAATTGCGATTTTGGATGTTTTACTACATTTTCAAATACATGGATTTCAATTACATCACAGAATACAAAGTGTACACTGCTCACTTTATATTATTTTGGATTATAAATATTTGCATTGTAAAAATGGTAAAAGAAACAGTATTTTTCAATTCACCTCATACAAGTACTGTAGTGCAATCTCTTTATCATGAAAGTGCAACTTACAAATGTAGATTTTTTTTTTGTTACATAGCTGCACTCAAAAACAAAACAATGCAAAACTTTAGAGCCTACAAGTCCTACTTCTCTTCAGCCAATCACTAAGACAAACAAGTTTATTTACATTTACGGATGATAATGCTGCCCACTTCTTATTTAAAATGTGACCAGAAAATAAGAACAGGCATTCGCATGGGGCTTTTGTAGCCAGCATTGTAAGGTATTTACGTGCCCAATATGCTAAACATTCATATGCTCCTTCATGCTTCGGCCACCATTCCAGTTGACATGCTTCCATGCTGACAATGCACGTTAAAAAAAGAATGTGTTAATTAAATTTGTGACTGAACTCCTTGGGGGAGAACTGTATGTCTCTGGCTCTATTTTACCCGCATTCTGCCATATATTTCATGTTATAGTAGTCTCAGAGAATGACTCAGCACATATTGTTCATTTTAAGAACACTTTCACTTCAGATTTCACAAAACACAAAGAAGGTACCAATGGGAGATTTCTAAAGATAGCTACAGCACTCGACCTAAGGTTTAAGAATCTGAAGTGCCTTTCAAAATGTGAGAGGGATAAGGTGTAAAACATGCTTTTAGAAGTCTTAAAAGAGCAACACTCCAATGCGTAAACTACAGAACCCGAGCCACCAAAAAAGAAAATTAACTTTGTTCTGGTAGCATGTGACTCAGATAATGAAAATGAACATGTGTTGGTCTGCCCTGCTTTGGATTCTTATCGAGCAGAACCCGTCATCAGCATGGATGCATGTCCTCTGGAATGGTGGTTGAAGCAGGAAGGGACATATGAATCTTTAGTGCATCTGACATGTACGTATCTTGCAACGCCGGCTACAGTAGTGCCATGCAACCACCTGTTCTCACTTTGAGGTGATATTGTGAACAAGCGGGCAGCTTTATCTCCTGCAAATGTAAACAAACTTGTTAGTCTGAGTGATTGGCTGAACAAGAAACAGGACTGAGTGGACTTGTAGGCTCTAAAGTTTTACATTGCTTTATTTTTGACCGCAGGTTTTTTTTGTATATAATTCTATGTTTGTAAGTTCAACTTTCATGATAAAGAGTTTGCACTACAGTACTTGTATTAGGTGACTTGAAAAATGCTATTTCTTTTGGTTTTTACAGTATATTTATTTTTGATTACAAATATTTGCAAAGTGAGCACTGTACACTAGTATTCTGTGTTGTAATTGAAATCAATACATTTGAAAATGTAGAAAACATCCAAAAATATAAATAAATGGTATTCCATTACTCTTTTTAATAGCGTGATTACTCTTTTTAATCGGTTGACAGCCGTAGCAGGAATAAAAGGTCAGTTTTCACAGTGGAGAGTGATAAATAGCGTGATCTCCCAAGGGTATATACTGGGACCAGTGCTGTTCTACATGTTCAAAAGTGATCAGGAAAAGGCGGAAACAGAGAGGTGGCAAAGTTTGCCGATTATATAAAATTATTCAAGATAATTAAGTCCAAAGGAGATTGCAAAGAGTTAAAGGGATTTCACAAAACTGGGTGACTGGGCAACAAAATGGCACATGAAATTCAATGTTGATAAATGCAAAGTAATGCACATTGGAAAACAAACAATCTCAACTACACATACAAAATGAGGGGGTCTGAATTCGCTGTTACCACTCAAGAAAGATCTTGGAGTCATTGTGGATAGTTCTCTGAAAACATCTGCTCAAGATGCAGCAGCCGTCAAAAAAAAAGCTAACAATGTTAGGAACCATTAGAAAAGGGAAAGGTAATAGGACAATTAATATCATAATCATATAAATCTATGGTACGCCCACACTTTGAATACTACGTGTAGTTCTGGTCACCCCATCTCAAAACAGATATATTAAAATGGAAAAAGGTACAGGCAAGGGCAACAAAAATGATTAGGGGCATGAAACAACTTCCATATGAGAAGATTAAAAAAATTGGGGCTGTTCAGCTAGGAAAAGAGATGACTAAGTGGGGCTATGAGGAAGGTTTCTATGGTTTTCAACCTTTTTTTCTGGCGACGCAGTTGAAGATTGTTGATGCCCGCGACCCAATGGAGCTGGGGATGAGGGTTTTGGGGTGTGGGAGGGACTCAAGGCTGGGGCAGAGGGTTGAGGTGCAGGGGTGAGGGCTGCGGGGTGGGGCCAGGGATGAGGGGTTTGGGCGTGCAGGAGGGGGGTTCATGTTTGGGGAGGGCTCAAGGCTGGGGCAGGGGATTAGGGCGTGGGCTGCTCTCGGTCAGCGGTGCAGCGGGGGTGCTAAGGCAGGCTTCCTGTCTGTCCTGGCACTGTGGATCGCGCTGTGCCCCGGAAGCGGCCAGGAGCAGGTCTGGCTCCTAGGCAGAGGCTCTGGCCCACAGGCACCACCTAGGAGCCAGACCTGCTGCTGGCCGCTTCCAGTGTCAGAACAGGTAGGGACTAGTCTGTCTTAGCCGGGCAGCACTGCTCACAGGACTTTAAATTCATCAAGAATTATAACATTCGAAAACCAGTCAGAGAACACTTCAACTTCCCTGGACACTCAATTACAGACCTAAAAGTTGCAATTCTTCAACAACAAAAAAAACTTCAAAAACAGACTCCAACGAGAAACTGCAGAACTGGAATTAATTTGCAAACTGGACACCATTAAATTAGGCTTAAATAAAGACTGGGAGTGGATGGGTCATTACACAAACTAAAAACTAATTTCTCCATGCTAATTTTCCCCCTACTGTTATTCTCACCTTCTTGTCAACTGTTTGAAATGGGCCACCCTGATCATCACTACAAAAGTTTTTTTTCTCCTGCTGATAATAGCCCACCTTAATTGAGTAGTCTCGTTAGAGTTGGTATGGCAATCCCCATTTTTTCATGTTCTCTGTGTGTATGTATATATCTTCCTACTGTATTTTCCACTGCATGCATCTGATGAAGTGGGTTTTAGCCTACGAAAGCTTATGCCCAAATACATTTGTTAGTCTCGAAGGTGCCACAAGTACTCCTTGTTCTTTTTGCTGATACAGACTAACACAGCTACCACTCTGAAGCCTATTAGAGATGAGTTACTATACCTGAAAAAGTGACGATCAGGCAGGGCAACCTTCAAGCTTGCTAGTGGGTTCTATAGTCTACTATTTACAGTCCCACATAGGCATTGCAGCAATTTTGCAGTTCACCAGGAAGACCTCTTAATTTTGTTGTTGTTTGTAATTTTGTTCAACAAAAACAGTTGAGTTTACTAAACCCAACTCCTATTTAGGCACTAGCCCTGCACAGGCAAGTCATTGACATCAGTGGGCAATGCAATGGTATTGGGAACTATCAGTGCTAATCCAGTTGCAGAAGTGTGGTATTAGTTTGTATAAACATAGATGGTCACGACTCTGTGACCAAGGACAATAAAAGGACACTGTCAACAAAGAGAAAAAAAAACACCCTTCTATATGAAATATTTTCTCCTACAAATAATACCTATGATATAAACAAGAAAAAAATGGTATTTTTTTTATTTTACTCTGATAGCACTTTGTATAGTCAGTTTCAAGGTTTCTACTGGATTATCAATTTGTCAAAGGGATTGCGTTAGTCTTTCACAAACCACTTCACTTGTAACCCATGCACATTTGATATGGAATTTATTGAGAGGCCCCCAATTTTCAAAACAAAACTGCATGTTAAGTTTGGAACGTCATCTGGAGTCTCTTAGCTAGCAAATAAGAACATATTATATAATAATAATAATAATAATAATAATAATAATAATGGAGATCTCCCATCTCCTAGAACTGGAAGGGACCTTGAAAGGTCATCGAGTCCAGCCCCCTGCCTTCACTAGCAGGACCAAGTACTGATTTTGCCCCAGATTCCCAAGTGGCCCCCTCAAGGATTGAACTCACAACCCTGGGTTTAGCAGGCCAATGCTCAAACCACTGAGCTATCCCTCCCCCCAATATTTAAAGACTGCAATTTCATTCTCAGTACTCCCCAAATTTAAAATGTCAAGAGTAACAAAAGTCATTTATAATTAATGACTTGCATTAGCTAAAAGCACTAGCCAAAACCGTTCAGAGATTTAAATGATCCTTAGTGGTTAAGTAAGGTAGATATCAAAAGTCTTGAGCAGTACAGCATTCCATATTCTTCGGTAAACTCAAGCGTCATTGAAGAGGAACACTGTAAAGGAGCTGCTTAAACACAAAGCTGTTTTACTCAACTTAAAAAGAACAGCTTCAATTTATACCTGCATACTGTTTGCAAGCAAAATAATCACAAATTAAACTATTTGTATAAACAAATGATCGTTTATAATGTACAATTTAACTATGAAGGCTCTTTCCCACCCACCCATAATGCTTAATGGAATTTTTACTATAAATAATTGCAGAGTACAGATTAACAAGGAGGTTAGTTTTACCATTTGAACTTACCATTCCATTGGAATTATTTATTCCATTCATATTGATTTTAGTTACAAATCTAACTGTTGGAGGTGCTTCTGGATATTTAGGTCCACACTCTACTTTCAGACTGTATATTCTGTTTTCATAGTTTGTCTAAAAAGAAAAAAACAAAAAGATTAATGCATCTTACTGAAAGTTGTTATTTAAAAAGTACTTTAGAGATACACAAACAGAACTAAACTGGGTTAGGGAGAAGGAATATGTAATGGGATGATTTTAACTGTTTTTATTATTTTACAGTTGATGCCTTTGCTTACTTTTTGACACATCAATGCTTCAGTTATCTTGATTACCTGATCAATGTGTTATATATCTTTTGAGCAAAGATTTAACTATGTTAAAATAATCATTGCGTAAAAAGGCACCTATTATTAGGTATCACAAGCACCACATACGAAAAACAAAGACATTTAAAAAAAAAAAAAAAAACTATATAGAGAAAAGCTAAGCCACACATACGCTTCCTCCCCACCCCTGAACTCTAGCACAAGGGCAAACCTAAACCATCGGGCAAACCACTCCTACCAAAAGGTAAATCCTCTAATGCAGCAAAGATCAGGACAGGGGAAGAGATAGATGAAAATAAAACAAAAGGAGAAAAGCCTAGAAACAGTCAAGAACAAAGACCAAAATAAATGGAACTTGCAACAAATCCTGTAGAAGCAGTTAAGAAGCAACTATGGTAGAACAACTCCAGGAACAAATTCCACAATTTATGGCTTATGAGCAAGAAAGCTCTGCCTGAACATAGAACAAAGAAAACCAATTCAACTGCCAAAGAGGACATGATCAAGTATTCAGGGCTAGATTATGAAAGGATTTATATGCTATGGCATTCAGTTGTACCTCACTCTGGCAACCAACTCTCCCTTTCTCCTCTACACAGGAGCAACCATAGAAGCAGCTACTTTCTGTAAAAACTGGTTACCTACATTCCTACTACTGTTGTTCTTCAAGATGTCCTGCATATGTCCATTCCACATGTTTGCACCTTGCAGTTGTCTGAGAACTTTTCCCCTCAGCAGTACCTGTCGGGGCAGCTCAAGCACCCTCTGTTACCACATGTCACTGCATGCTCGTGTAAGAAGAACCACCCCGACCCTCCTCAGTTCCGGTGTACCAGGTAGACTCTGATAGAGAGGACGACGACGACAGGTTGTGGAATGGACATGTGCAACACATCTCCGAGAATATCAGTTACAGAAAGATAGGTAACAGTTTTTAAATTTGAGTGCTTGTACATGTCCATTCCACTGTAGGTGACTCAGAAGCAGACAAACATGGAGGTGGGCTCAGAATCTACCTGAACAGTGATTATGGGACAACTCGCCTGAAATTAGCATTGGCCCTGGACGGACAGGAAATGGCATAATGAGAAGAAAGAAGTATGGACTGATGACCAGGACATTGCTTTACAAATTACTATGATCAGTACTCGTGCCAAGAAAGCCGCTGAAGTTGCCTGTGCTCCAGTAGAATGCACCAATACTCTAACTGGGGGGGGAGGCGCGGACTATATTAGCCAACTGGTAGTATAAACAAATGCACAAGGAGGTCGAAGATGAGATTCTCTGAGTGGAAACTGGTTGGCCCTTAGCCCAGTCCATAACTGCAACAAATAACTGTGTGGAAGATCTATAGTACACTCAAGGTAGAAAACTAAAGCCCTTCTCACATCCAATGAAGTCTCCTCTCACCTCTATGCACATAAGATTTCAGGAAGAACGCTGACAAACAGATTTCCTAGTTAACATGAAAATTAGAGACTACCTTCATGAGAAATTTTGGGTGAGGGCAGATAAATTTTATCCTTATGACAGGAGGCTCTGACACTAGGGCTCTCAACTTGCCCACCCTTCTGCTGAGGTAATGGCAACTAAAAATGCTACCTCTATGGAGAGCTAGAGCAAAGAGCAAGTTGCAAGGGGTTCAAAAGGTGGTCCCATTACCTTTGCTAGGACGAAGTTCAAATCCCATGGGGTATAGGATCTTGTACATGTGGGTACAATCTGATCAAGCCCTTTAGGAAACTGGTAGTGATGGCATTGGAGAAAAGGAATCTACTATCCACCAAGCTCTGGAAGGCATAGATTAGCTGCCCGATGTCCTGTTATAGAGCTAACTGCCAAACTTTGATGTTTTAGGTATAGAAGATAGTTAAGTACGAGGCTCAGAGGTACATGCCTTTCTTCTGGGACCAAATGGAAAAGCGCTTCCATTTATGCATGTAAGTGCCCCTATTTGAGGGTTTTCCACAATTCAGAAGCACTTCCAGGATATCCTTAGAACAAGATCTCTCCAAAGGCGTTAACCACTAACCATCCACACAATCAGGTGGAAGTCTCACAGGTTGGGATGGAGCATGTAACCGTAATCCTGAGAAAGCAAGTCTGGATCCAGCAGAACAGTGGAGGGTTGACTGACAAGGTCAGCAGGGTCAAATAACAGTGTTGACAAGAGCAAGCCAGTGCTATAAGGATGAGATGAGCATGGTCTTGTTTGACTTTGAACAAGACCCTGGGCAGCAAGGGAATCGGAGGGAAATCATACAGGAGGAGGTCCTTCCAGGGTAGCAGAAAAGTATCTGTCAATGAGCCTGGGCTGACAACTTCCCAGCAACAAAAACAATGGCATTTTCTGTTGGACTCTGTTGCAAACAGGTCCACCTGGGGAATTCTCCAGAACTGGAAGATGGATCTGATTACGTCTGGGCGTAAAAACTGCTCGCGGTGATCAGAGAAGGTCCTGCTCAGTCGACCTGCCAACATGTTCTGCTTCCCTCGAAGGTAGTCAGCCCTGAGATGAATTGAATTGGTTATGCAAGGATCCCAGAGACAATCTGCCTCCTGGCATAGGGAGGAGTATAGTTTACACAGCTCTGTTTATGTAAGACATTGTCGCAGAGCTGTCTGTTAGAATTAACAAGTTCTTCCCTGCTGTATGTAGGAGGAAAGCTTAACAGCCTAGTTGTACAGCTCTTAACTCCCAGACATTTATATGAGCCATTAGATCCTGAGGCAACCAGAGACCTTGATGCTGCAGGGACCCCATATGGGTCCCCAAACCCAGCGCTGATGGAGTCTGTGATTAAAGTGAGGTTTAAGTGGTAGCCATGGGATAAAGGCCCCCACCCTCAGACTTTCAGAGGTCCAGCCACCAATCCAAAAAATGACAAAACTGACGTTGACACTCAAACCACATTGTCCAAATGACGACTTGGGGCATGTACCAATGCTTGCCATGCCTGCAGCTTGGCATGTTGAACCACATATGTAAACACTGCCATGTAACCCACAAGATTGAGGCAGCTGCATGCCGTGGTGAGAGCTTTCAGCTGCAACACCAAGCCCCATACTGCTTTGAACCACGATTATGGCAGCAAGGACATGGCCTTTGTGGAGTCTAAGAGCTCCAATAAACTCTTTCCTCTGTACAGGTTTTAGAATTGAATTGTCCTAATTTACTAGGAGCCCCAGTGCATCGAATGTGGACAGGACTGTAGATACACTAGATAACACCTGAGCCTAGTGTTGGACTCGGGGGTGAAGGGGAGGGAGAAGTCCTGACCTCTGATCAACCAGTTGTCCACGTAAGGGAACATATGGACTCCTGATTTTCATATATTTGCTGCCGCCATTGCCATACATTTTATGAACATCCAAGGAAAGATAGAGATCAAATGAGAGCACTGAACTGATATTAGGCCCTATTTACCACAAATCTGAGAAACATCCAATGGTTGTGCCATACTGCAACATGGAAGTAAGTGTCCTTGAAGTCAAGGGCAGCATAGCAGTTCCCCTCTTCCAGGGAGGGAATAAACAAGACTAGGGTAACCATGCAGAATTTTATTTTGTTCAACTCTCTTAGATCTACAATAGGCCTGAGACCTCCCTTTGCTTTGGGGAATCAGAAAGTAGTGGGAATAGACACCTCTCTCCCTAAGGCACAATGGGACTTCCTCTATTGCCTTTACCTGAAGTAGTGATGGGACCTCCTGCTGAAGAACAATTCTGTGACAGTTGTCCCTGAAGAGAGATGGGGAAGGGAGAGGGGAAAGAGTGGTAGAAATGAACTGGAGGGCATATCCTAGTTCCACTGTGCTTAAAACCCACCAATCCAATGTTAAGTGCCTGGGCCCAGATAGGAAGTGGAATAAGCAATTTGTATACACAAGGTGGGAAACAGATGGAACTACAGTAACTGATACATTGCCCTTAAGTAACACATCAAAATGTCTGTTTGGACGAGGCGGCTGGATGGGATGAGCCCAGGGAGGCTGAAGAGGAGGGCAGCAGATGTCGTCCCCTATAACTCCTTCCCTTTCTCCTCAGTGGATTTTGAAACCAGGGAGGAAAGTCCTGATGTCTGTATGGATGTTGAGGACGGAACTGCTTCCTCTTTGTTGCTGGAGTACAGATTCCAAGAGATTGTAATGTTGCCCTGGAAATTTTTAGGCTCTGGAGCCTATTGTCCATCTTATCCAAAAACACAGAGGGACCTTCAAAAGGGAAGTCCTAGATGGTCTGCTGGACTTCTTGGGGAAGCCCAGATGACTGTAACTGTCCCGGAGAGCAGTTATGGCAACCACCATTACTGCAAACTCCTGCCTGCAGTCCTCTGGTAGTTTGTCTTTAAATTTTACAAAGTTCTCCCAGAAGGTAAAGTAATAGTGGCTCAGGAGTGCCTATTACTTCGTAATCCTAAACTGCAAACTCCCTGCAGAATAAAGTTTGCATCCAAACAAGTCTAGCCTCTTTGCCTTTCAGCAATGATGCTTGGTGTCCTTTATCTTTCCCATTTGTTAACAGCCGCCGCCATCAAAGAAGCTGGAGGAGGGTACAAATACTCTAGATCCCTTAGAGGGGATGTAGTACCTCCTTTTAGCTCACTTTGCTATGGGAGATAAGGATATCTGCCACAGCCCCTTGACCCAGCTCCATAATTGCTTTGTTAATCAGCAGAGCCATCCTAGCAGAGGCTACCGATACCGGATTGTCCACCAACTCATGGACACACCTCCTCTGCCTGAATGTCAAGAACAGAGACCACCCTTCTCAATAGATCTTGATGAGCCCTGTGGCCCTCTGGCAGTGGTGAATCACTTGCTGCCACAACAGTCTCATCTGGTGACGATGAAAAGGACACCACAGGATTCCAAGGTGGTAGCTGCTCCATGACTTGTGATGGGGAAGCTGGTCGAGAGACTTCTGGCTGCAGCTCTCGGTACTGAATACCACAGAATGATGCCCCCATAGCAATCTTAATGCCAAAGAACAAGATAGTTGCAAAGAGGGCCTAACAGGAGAAGGAACACCCCATGGTGTCCAGAACTACCACTGATATTGGCTTCAGACCCAATTTAAACTTGGCAATTGCCCCTTAGGATGCAGAGGCTAGTGCTGTGACTGTTATATGACCCTTGGTTCCCAAGTCTCTGCTGGAGGATATGCCTGCTATCTTGGATGGGACACAGATGAATGCACTTCAAAGAGGAAGAATCTGAAATGCCTGTGCCAGCCATCTATTCACACCCTCCCCGCTATTGTAATAAGCTTTATACAAAGCATGCAAAGCATTGTGAGGTATCATTTGAATATTATAATTTGCTTGTTATTATTGTCCTGGTAACATGTAGGGCAATATTGTATGTGAAATTATAAGATGTCCCTGTATGATGTTATTAACACATGTTCCAAACCCCACAGCCCTGCCCAAACGGAGATGGGTAAACAGGTCTGTCCTAAACAAAGGCATGTGTGCGCGACTTCATTTGCATTTAATTAGTAAAGAGTGTCATCAAGCAGGAAGAGAAACAAATAAAGCTCAAAACAGGTGAGAAAAAGCCAGCAGTAAACATCCTTCCACATAGACTGTCTCCTGGTGCCCAGCTGGAAATGTTTTTCAAGAGAGGGACAAACTATAAAAAGGAGGGACAAACAACCCAGGGCACTCCTATGTCTCCCTGCCCATTGCATTCACTGCACCTGAAGCAACAAAGGAAGCATTCATTGGACTCGGGGGTGAGGGGGAGGGAGAGGTCCTGACACCTGTCAGGAATGGTCCAGTTCAGGGGTGGCCAACCTGTGACTCTGGAGCCACATGCAGCTCTTCAGAAGTTAATATGCGGTTCCTTGTATAGACACTGACTCTGGGGCTGGAGCTACAGGCGTCAACTTTCCAATGTGCCAGGGGGTGCTCACTGCTCAGCCCTGGCTCTGCCACAAGCCCCGCCCCCTCCCCTTAACCTGCCATGCCCTCGCTCCTCCCCAGAGCCTCCTGTGCACTATGAAACAGCTGATCAGCAGGTGTGGGGAGGAAGGGAGAGGCACTGATCGGGTGGGAGGTGCTGGGAGTGGGGGTGGGGAGCTGCTGATGTATTACTGTGGCTTTTTGGCAATGTACATTGGTAAATTCTGATGCCTTCTTAGGCTCAGGTTGGTCACCCCGGTCTATT
This sequence comes from Chrysemys picta bellii, assembly GCF_011386835.1. Taxonomy (NCBI): domain Eukaryota; kingdom Metazoa; phylum Chordata; order Testudines; family Emydidae; genus Chrysemys; species Chrysemys picta. The sequence goes on along the minus strand of NC_088792.1, from coordinate 218,803,698 downwards.
TATTACTTAGTCCTGCCTTGAGTGCAGGGGATTGCACTAGATGATCTACTGAGGTCCCTTCCAGTCCTACACTACTATGATTCTATGACCTAAGAAGTTTGGTCAGTAAGGCTGCTGAAAGCTATGGTGAGAAAACTGTGCTTTGAATTTAACATAGTTTGTTAAATTAGGCATAATAATGTTTTATCTTAATTTGTCTTGCAACCATTTCTGACTTTTAAGCCTCATTACTTATATTCACTTAAAATCTGTCTCATTGTAGTTAATAAACTTGTTTTATCTAATCCAGTGTGTTTAAATTCAGGTGTCTGGGCAACTCCACTTGGTGTGGTGACAAGCTGTGTGCATATTATTCTCTTAAAGGAATAACAGACTTAATATAACTTGTGCTGGCCAGGATAGGGCTGATCAGTACAGGACACACATTTCTGGGGGCAAATTTAAGACGGAGGGTGTGTTGGGGTCACCCTACAGTATAACCAAGGCTGGTGAGAGCCAGAGTGTAACCCAAGATGGCTGGCAGGCTGCAGTTACACACTGACACTGAGGGTGTGGCTTGCATGCTGGAAGGCTGTTTCTGAGCAGCCCAGGTGGGTGCTACTTACAAGGCACCCAAGGTTGCAGGGCAGGGGTGACACAGCTGCTTATTAGATTGGAGTGCACCCTGGTATGTCACAATGTTCGACATCATGGGGTGAGCAGAACAAGTTGGGACTGGGGCTAGGTAACCTGAGCCAGGGGATTGCGATACCGAGGATATCATTGGAGCCTTGCCCTTTGACTGCACCGGCCTTTCCAGAAGCGTTGGAGGTAACGGTACCATGAGTTCCTGACACGGAGAGGTTGGCATGGCAGGCATAGGTACTGACTATAAACTTTCTTGCACTTCTGGAGATACCTCTACTGGGAGGCTAAGCAAATCCCTTGCAGTTGCATACACCTCCAGGGTGGTTGGAAGCAGCAATGACTGATGGTTCTGCACCAGAGATCTTTTGGGGGATGCCTTTGATGGACCTGGTACAGGTTCTGAAGGTGGTGATTCCTTCTTCTTAGCTGAAGAGTGCTCCAGTGAGAGACTCTCCCTCAAATATCTTTGAGGGTATGTCTATCTTGCAATGAAAAACCTGTGTCTGGCCCATGCCAGCTGACTTGGGCTTACAGGGCTCAGGCTAAGGGGCTATTTAATTGTGATGTAGGCATTTGGGCTTGGGCTGGAGCCTGAACTCTGAGACCTTCCCATCTTGCAGTGTCCTAGAGTCTGGACTTCAAGTAGAGCAATGGCATATGGCAACAGAGGGTGCTTGAGCCATCTCGATGGGTACCACTGAGGGAAAAATTCCTCCAACAACTGTGCACAAGACGTGCACACACCTACAAAGGAATGAAAATGTGCAAGAACTCAAAGACAAACTGTTATAGACTCTAACAATGTCAAGAGAAGCCCAATTTGAAGTTTATTACAGCAGACTAACAGACATGATCAAAGCATGGAGGACTGTGGTCAGTTCTACAATAATTGATTTTTCTGAATAATCTACAGCTGTAGATAGCAATGGCCACTCGAGGCCACTGACATACAGGCCTCCATCCTGAGAAAGCAGGTCAGGGTCGACCCAAGTTCCATACATGTCTCACCAGTGCATATAATAGGAACCCAAAATGGCAACATGCTCCTCAAAACTCTTTCCCCTGACTACAAAGAACCACCCTTAACCTTGTATGTCACAGTTAGCTGTCACTCTCCCCAAGTAAAAATTTCAGCTAATTAGTCCAGTGACCAAGAGACTGTCCACAATAAGGCCAATTAATAGACAAAGTAAGGATTATAGCGATGACATCACAATCCATATCATCAGATTATCTCTCCTGAGAGGACTCTATATACACAAAGCAGCAAAAGGGACAGAATGAAACAGTGGGAAAGATCTCTGGCTGAATATAGGACAGTGCTCATAACCATCCTCTAATTACTCCCTTCTAGGAATGGGTACAGTCATCCAAGGGCATCCAGATCCTCTCTTAGGGATCACAGCTTTATCACCAGCACCTGAAAGTTAATAGCATAAAAGACTGCTAAAAGATCTGAGTGTCATCAGGAACATTTTTTTATTATTCAGTGCCAGGAATAGATTTTCAACTACATCAATCAGGGCAGTCTTGATATGCAGACAGTCTAAAAATTCCATTAAGATGAGAAAACCTTGAAGCTGTACAGTCACTATGTTTTCCAATTTTCTTCTCTGAAGGAGGGAGTTCTAAACAGATTCAAACACCACAGAAATTGATTAGTAGTTTTGGCTTGTGGCTACAATTCCTAAAATTTAGGACAATCTTCTATTATTTATAGAGAAAACAAGGATACTCCAGAAATCTGAGGGCCTAATGAAATGAAGCATGTGACTGCTAAAGGTTTAGGTTTAATCAGTTGCTCTTGTGGTGAAAAAAGGCATATAGAACAGAATATAAAACTAGTTGTTTAAAAAGACAAACAGATCAATCCATCATCCCACTGGGAACTGGGATCAGCAGCAGTATAGTTGGGACAGAGCTTATTTATAATTGCATAGAACCAGTGGATATGAATGGAATATCAATCCCAGCTCCAAATGACCTCAGGACTTCCTTGTGAAATGACTATCCCTCCATGTTCCTATTCACAAGTCAACAACCTTTTGTTCAGTGGCCATGCTGCCATTGTTTCCTTACTCTGCAGCTATCTAATACCTTCATCTTCAAAGCAGAGAAGCTCTTAATGCTCTGAGCAACATTAGCAATTTCCTGCTTTCTGCCAGAAGCTACACACTGCCTCAAGTAGCTCTTCTCTGATTCTATTACCTCCAGGTGTCTGTACCCCCTGAAATTGCATATGGAGTTGTTTGTGCTAATGTGCTGCAGCTAGCTTGAGTGTCAGGTAAAGAATGATTATGTGAGCTGCTTTCCACACTCCACAGTCACATATGGCTGCTATGTGTGCATGTTTGTGTCCCTTTGCACTGGACAGCACAGGAAGGCACAGCACCACTTTGATCCCCAGTTTCCACTGGATGGAAAAATAAGACTGCTTATATTAGTGTCACACAATTGGGAAATACAGTAACTCAACACTTAATGTCCTCTCGCTTAACGTTGTTTCAATCTTATATCCCTGCTCCATTACAGAACATGCTCTGTTTAAAGCTGTGCAATGCTCCGCTATAACGTTGTTTGGCTGCCTGCTTTGTCCACAGCTGGCAGCCCACTATCAGCTCCCCTACCCCCTCCCCCCCCAGCGCCTCCCGCCCGCAGTCCCCGTGGATCAGCACCTTCCCCCCGTTCCCCCCGCCTCCTGTCTGCGGCAATCAACTGGCTTGTAGCATTCAGGAGGCAGGAGAGAAGAACAAGAACTCAGCGCGCAGGCTCCCCCTCCCTCAACGCCGCAAACCAGCTGATTGCTGCGGGTGGGGGGGGGAACCTGCGCGCCGCGCCCTCGCTCCTCCCCACGGCAATCAGCTGGCTTGTGGCGTGTTCAGGAGGCAGGAGTGAGGGTGCAGCGCGCAGGTTCCCCCCTCCCTCCCCTGCCTCCTGCCCGCAGCAATCAGCTGGCTTACAGCGTTCAGGAGGCAGGGGAGGGAGGGGGAGCCTGCACGCCGTGTCCTCCCTCCTCCCTCCTCCTTCCTCAATGCCGCAAGCCAGCTGATTGCCATGGGCAGGAGAGGGAGGGAGGAGGAGTGAGGATGTGGCATGCGGAGTAAAGGGGGAGAAGAGGCGAGTTAAGGGTGGAGGCTTAGGGGAAGGAGTGGCGTGGGCGGGCCGAGGGTTGAGCCCCGATCCCTGGTGCTTGCAGAGTAGGGGAAGCTACCGCTGCTGCTGCTCAATGTGCTTCTCTTAGCCTACAGCACCTTCAGCCCCCGGCCTGCCTCATTGTCTCCAGTGCCAGTGGGCTGTGCCTGTGTGGGGTAAGACGGGGGCACCTCCCAACTATAGTACTGTACTGTATGTACAGTATGTTTGTAAACACACAGCACATGCACACTACCCCCATCCCCAGCGATTCACTGTTACTTTATGGCCCAACGGCCCTGCTCGGGAATAGGGCTCTACACCAAGCGCTTGCGAGGCCACCAGATGCCTGCAAAGCAGCTGAGGGTAGTGCACAACAAAGGCCCTGTCTTGCTACAGAATAAACAATGTTTTATCTGCTCCCCTCTTCGCTGGAGGGAGGTAAGAACACAGGGGGTAGCAGCTTGCCCAAAGCAAGTTACAGGAATAGAGTTCCAGTGCCTGCTTCACTGTAGCAAGGGGGAGAAGCGGCGTAGAGATGCACAGAACCTGGCCCTACTCCTATGAAAGTCTGAAATCCACAGGAGTTTTGCCATTCACTTTAATGCCAGCTGCATCTCTCTGCCCCTGCATGCACACAGCAGAGGGGCACAGCCCTGCAGCAAATGTTATTTTCCTCCTCTTACTACATTGGCTGCAATGCTGCCTGGGTGCTGAGAGCATGGTTACTATGGGAGATACAGCAGGGCCCTTTTTCCAGGGCACCCTGGAAGAGAGGCCTTTGGTAAAAGTAAGAACCTGCAAGAAAGTAAGAACCTCCATAACTAATCCTAGCCTAAACCCACCAGACTTCCAGTAGGGGAGCAGATTACCATGGAGAATGACATGGGTTTTCCAAATTCTTTCCCTTGCAATAGTTGATTGATGCTGCATGACCCCAGCCACTCCAGGCTGAAGGGAGTAAAGAGTAGCACATGCATGTGCATCCGGAGAAGCATCACCCAACATCACGAGTCAAAAACATCCAGCAAGTGATAGTGGAGTGCCTAGCAGTAACAGTACCACTAGCAGCAAGAAAACCAGGAAAACCATTAGTTTGGGTACTAGACTAGACATTTCAAAGCATTTTGATGCAGGCAAGCATGCAGTAGACACTGGCATCACTCTAGGTCTTACTCCAACCACTGTGAGAACAATTTGGAATAATGCCAACAAGATCAGGGCTAGTGCTCAGTGTGCAACACTGCTTAGTGCTACTACAATAAGTCGATCAAGAAGTAGTTTGTTGGAAAACATGGAGCGTCTTCTCTCACTGTGGATAGTGGACCAAAACCAGCGAAACATGCTCAGTTTGCTAGTGATACAAGCTAAGGCAAAAAGTTTGTATGACAATTTGAAGAGAGACCAAGGTGAAGGATCACAGACAGACTTTCACAGCAAGTCGGGAATGGTTTGATCGGTTCAAGAGGCGCTTCCACCTGCATAACATCAAGATGTCCGGTGAGGCGGCTAGTGCTGATACTGCAGCAGCTAAAAAATTCCCTGACTATCTCAAGAAAATAATTGAGGAAGGTGGCTATTCCCCTAAACAAGTCTTCAATGTCAATTAAACGGGCCTGTACTGGAAGAGGATGCCTGAGCGGAGTTACATTTCCCGAGAGGAGAAGACAGCGTCCGGATTTAAAGCAGCTAAAGACCATCTAACCTTGCTTCTAGGTAGTAATGCTGCCAGAGACGTGAAGATGAAACCATTGACAGTGTACCAATCTGAAACGCCACGTGCTCTCAAGGGATTTTCAAAAAGAACAACTTCCGGTCATTTGGAAATCCAATAAGAAGGCATGTATAACTGGAGCTATTTTTTCAGAATGGCTGACTCTCTATGCTGTCCCTGCATGGAAGGAATACTGTGCCAAATAAAATCTTGAAATCAAGATTTTCCTGCTTATTGATAATGCACCGGCTCATCCAATCGACCTGGACGACCTGTGCAAAAATGTCAACGTTCTCTTTCTGCCACCTAACACCACATCATGCATCCAACCCATGGACCAAGAGAGCCATCGCTGCATTTAAGGCATATTACTTACGCCGTACTTTCGACCAGCTCATCAGAGGCACCGATGGGGAAGGCAAACCTATGATTTGTCAATTTTGGCGTGACTACAACATCCTGGAGTTCATTAATAACACTGGTGAGTCCTGGGCTGAAGTTACTCAGGCATACATGAATGGTATGTGGGGGAAGTTGTGGCCTGAATGTGTCAATGACTTAAAAGGACTTAAATATGTTGTCCCCGCAATGAAGAAAGATATCCTCGGCTCGGCCAAGAAAGCAGGTTTTGATGAGGTGGAAGAAGCCGATGTTACACAACTTCTGCAATCACACAGAAAAGAGCTAACAAATGAAGATCTGATGCAACTAGAGGTGACAAGACCAATGGAAGAAGAGGGCCAAGAAGTAGAACCACCACCAACCCATCAAAATTTGACTGCCAAACATCTTTCTGAAGCTTTCCAAATGATTGAAGCTGGCTTGCAAATCCTGAGTGATGACGATCCTGACAGAGAACTCAGATCCAAAGTGATCAGGGGAGTTGGTCATCTAATGACTTGTTATAAAGAAATTTACCAAGAAAAAAAAGGAAAGCAAAACAACAATCTCTAGATGTGTTTTTAAGAGTTCAGAAAGTTCAGCAAGAGGAGCAGCCAGACAATACACCCTCTTCCGCTCTCTGACTCCACCACCTCAACCAAGCTGCATACTCTGCAACGATGATTGTACTATTAAATTGCTTGTTTAAAATGGTTTAAAATGTATATAAATGCCTTTTGTCTGGCAAAAAAAAAATCTGGAACCTAACCATAATTCTTATGGGGAAATTGGATTCGCTTAACATTGCTTCACTTAAAGTCGCATTTTTCAGGAACATAACTACAACGTTAAGTGAGGAGTTACTGTAGATAGATTTAAACATCTCTAAGGATGTTCTGTATAATCTAAATATTTTTTTAAAAGCCCTATATTTAAGAGTATGGGACTAACAGCAATGGCGTGGGCCAGACAGTGCAGAAAAATGCTGTGTGGAGAAACTGGTACAATTTTGATAATCACCTCAATCATGACCTGCAATGACCCTATTATTACTGTCTCTATTTAATAGAGACTGCCAACCATCCAAAGGTTTTTAATATGGAATAGGCTAATACTAACTGCATGTTCACTTGTGACCCAAGTTATCAATAGTTCATTTTTGGGGCCAAGGTATTAACCTCATCACTGGAATCATAGCACTGAAAAGCTAGTTCCCAGTCTTCCCCAGTTCACATGGGCACAGGGCAATAAAATGTGATGATCTTCCTCCCCCAACTTTCCTTTTGCTCCCAGTTGCTCACCCTCATCCTGAGTCCCTTAACCTTCCTCCAACTCCTAGCTTGGGGGATTGATCCCACCCTCCCAATTCTCACTCCTAGTAGAATCCTACTGTTTCCAACCCCCTGAGCTCATTTGATCCACCACCTCTCTTTGCTCATGCCCCCTAACTAAATAATAAAATATTGATGGAAAATAAAATCATAAAGTTTTAAACTAAGCAGAATTTGAACTTTCATCCCAGCCTACATGGTCTCTCCTGCACTCTAACCAGCAACACCAAAAGGTTTGCTGGTTGTCTACCCTATGGCTCAAATTGAAGCAGATAAGACTAGGTAGGTGACTTGATACCTCTCTCCCACAAGGCTGTCATCTTGTTCTCCAGAATCTCACTTTATTTAAAGAAAAAGATATTGCTAGCCCTTATGGTACTGAAGAAAACCTTCAAAATGTAAACCAAGCACAAACCACACAGTGACATCTGCCTAATTCCACACACAATTCAAAAGTATAGCTCAAAGGTGTTACCACCTTTTTTTTTTTTTTTTTAAAAAGGGTGTTAAATCAGATGCCCAATGATGATCATTTAAAGGTCTACATCAGGGATGGGCAAACTATGGCCCGCAGGCCACATCCGGCCCGGCCCCCGAGCTCCTGGCCCAGGAGGCTCGTCCCCAGCCCCTCCCCTGCTCTCTCCCCTCCCCCACAGCCTCAACTCGCTCGCTCCGCCGCCAGTGCAATGCTCTGGGCGGCGGGGCTGTGAGTTCCTGGGGCAGCGCACTCCTGGGGCAACGCACAATGTGCTGTGTGGTTGCGGCGTTGGCAGCGTGGCCCGGTTCTAGCCAGGCGGCGCGGCTGTAGCACCACCAGCCACCAGTGCTCCAAGCAGCGCGGTAAAGGGGCAGGGAGCAGGGGAGGTTGGCTAGACGGCAGGGGATTTCAGGATAGTGGTCGGGGCGGGGGTGTGGATAGGGGGTGGGGTGGTCGGGGGGAAACAAGGGGTTGAATGGGGGCAGGGGTTCCGGGGGGGCAGTCAGGAAGGAGGGGGGGTTGGATGGGGCATGGGTCCCGGGGGGGGAGGGGCCATCAGGAATGAGAGGAGGGGTTGGATGGGGCAGCGGGAGTCCGGGGGCAGTCAGGGGACAGGGAGCGGGGGGGTGTGGATGGGGCAGAGGTCCCAGAGGGGCCGTCAGGGAACGGGGGGGGAGGGGCGGGTTGGAATGGTGCAGGAGTCCGGGGGAGGGGCAGATAGGAGGTGGAGGCCTGGCCACGACCCCCTCCCCTAACCGGCCCTCCATACAATTTACGAAACCCAATGTGGCCCTCAGGCCAAAAAGTTTGCCCGCCCCTGATCTACAAGGTAAACAATTCCACTACTGATCAAAGCATGTAAGAGCAGGGACTAATGAGTCCCACCAAGGGAACCCAATCCTGCAGAGCTGAGTGGGGCATTTGAGCCCCTGCCATGACCAGGCCAGCCCACTTCCTCAGGGTAACGAGTATCTAGACTGCTCTGGTAATGAGCAGGGGTCCAAGAAGCACTCTCCTAGTGGCTGCTGCTTTTCCTCACACTGCTGGAGGCTGTCTGCAGATCCAGGCAAATACTACTGTATCCAGGGCTTTGGAGCGGAGCCCAGAGCTGGAGCGCGGAGCAGTTCCGGAGCAGTGCAGCTGTAGGTTTTTGCCTGGAGCTGGAGCGGAGCCGGAGCACAGCTCCAAAGCCCTGACTGTATCAGTTAACAGGTTACATTTTAAATGCTTTTCTCTACAATGATGAGAAAGGGGGGTGGTATGGTTTTAAATAAAAGCTTAGATTCTGACATCACACAACTCTGGAAACCAGGGTCCAAGGCATGTAACTATTGTGCCTATACATTATTTGCCCTTGCCCCTTGGTACAGCGTTCCCTCTAATTTTTTATGTCCATGTGTAGAATGAATTTTGTTATGTGCACCATTATGAAGGTGATGTGTGACACATTACTTTCATATTGGTGCACATAACAAAATTCATGTGGTGGAGGTGGGACCAAGAAGTTCAGGGTGCAGGACGGGGCTCAGGGCTGGGGCAGAGCATGGGTGCAAGAGATGAGGGCTCTGGCTAGGGATGAGGGGTTCAGGGTGTGAGAGGGGGCTCAGGGCTGGGGCAGAGGATTGAGGTGCAGGTGGGTGCAGGCTCTGGGGTGGGGCCAGGGATGAGAGGTTTGGGGTGCAGGCTGCCCTGGGGCTGCAGTGGGAGAGAGGACTCCCCCCAGCCTTCTCTCGCTGCAGCAGCTCAGGGCCGGCAGGGAGGGGCATGGGGCTTAATAGGCAGCTGCGAAGCTTAGAGGAATTTAGCCTTGGTATATCCAAACCTCAGAAGCCTAGAAGAACACGTGTGATGATATTCTGAACCTCTGCAAAATCTACTGCAAGTGACAACTCATTCCAGTTTCCCAAGTAGGCTGAATTTGGATCGTTGGTGGAGCTTGGAGAGTGCCATCATTATACCACCCCCCCCCCCAACTATCAATATGAGCCTTAGTTTACTTCTTCCAATAAGACTTATGACAGGGAGGGACTTACAGCACAATAAACTATATCACTGCTATCATGGTCACTCAACGCTAGCAGTAAAAGTAACCTAGTAGCACAATGCCGCTTTGAGTATCAGCCCAAGTCTCTATTTACGTAGAAGTATGTTTTGTACTCGATCATCATTGAAGCTGCTTGTCAGCAGATTTCCTTAGCATAAAAAAACTCCATTCTAAGATCTGTCCATTCACTTTTGGTGATGCTCGTATAAAAAGAAATAAGTAATTTAGGATTACTAGTTGTTTTTCAGGATGTTTCATTGTAAAATATATTCTAAAGAAATTCAGAGTTCAGTTGGAACTTAAACTTTTGTTAATGCTGCTTTGTCTCAGAGGTAACTATTAATTGTCTGGTCTTTGAAGGTGACACTGGTGGATTTTATACATGAGCTACGTTAACACACTGTGCAGTGAATTATGTGATATAGTTGAAAATACTACTTATCCTTTCTCTTAAATTCTGTAAATTTCTCATACTATAGGTGTCTGTCAATTTTTAATGATATTGTTTATCATATGCTCCTTGCAGATTTAGTTCTGCAGTAAAACATTACCTCCCATGTAGCAAAAAGGTGGTTGAACACCCCAACAACAGTTCCTGTATAGAATTAGTTTGCTATCATAGGGCATAGCTGCATATTAATGATGGAAATACAGCTTTAATTTGTGCCTATATTCCAGGCAGCAAAAGCCTCAAAGCACAACCCCTTTACACAGGTTACTCAATAGACATAAAAATAATGGCAGAGATGTGGATACACACAAGCTATTGCTTTCCTGAAGACATAAATATGTGCCTACACCATGTGAACCTTAGGCCTGTGCAATGTTCTATGCAATTCCTTCTAGCCTTTCTACAGATTTTAAGGAAATCAGAATTGACGTGGATAATTCCCCAACACGAACTATAGGCTTGCTGGCAAATATATGAATGTACTAGAACGTAGCTTCTCATATTTAGCGCAAGTTACTTCATCAGTCTATGATTAGTTATAAATTGAAGACAGTTTAATTTACAACTGTTCTGTCACAATCTATTGTTGCAACTATGCATTTTTCATTTTAAACATTTTTAAGTGAATGTAAATGTAAAATGTAATCTTAATATAGGATTTTGTACCGCCCGCAAACAAAAAAAATAGAAGATTTAACCTACTGTACTGACCCTTGGTGGTCCAATAATCATGCCTGTCCACCTTGTAAGTGTCATATCTTCATCATCTTCAAGGCCCCAGCTTACTGTACCATCGCCTACTCCTTTTTGACCTTCTTCAAGTTCTTCCAACAAGCGAAAATTACGAGGGACTTTAACTATTTAAATAAAGTGAAGTAATGTAAATAGCAATGTTCACAAGAAAACATAAGTCAGAGATTATTTAATTTATAGCCTGAATGACATCTTAAACATCACAACTGAATATCATTTCAGTCATAAAAATCCTCATAAAGCACATTTGGAGTATCTTAATACAAAATATTTTTAGGCACCCAGTTTGAGATTAAGTAATTATGTTGCAAATCCTACTGTGTTCAAATAATGAAGTATTATATAGTAGCAATATGCCAAATATGTCTAAGGTGCCACAAGTACTCCTGTTCTTTATGTCAAATAAAGTAACCTGCTATCTTAAATGCCCACGGTAAATGTGTTTAAGAAAACAGTAACTTTGGGTCTAAGCATACCACCAGATACATTCGTAAATCTAAACAGCCATATGTTAATAGATTTCTCCCTGCTGCTTTCAGCTACTGTGCCACAAAGACAATGAAATTCAGATTATGGAATTTTCTGCAGTGCTAACAATAATTTTGTTCTTAAATTGGGAATGTATCAAGTCCCATTGTTCTGGACTGGTGGAGTAGAGAAGTTATACTATGATTATAGCAGCAGTGTTGGGACCACACACATTAGACAGCATGGTAAATGGAGTGCTAGGTGACTCCAGCACCTAACAGATTGCCATTACAATACAATTATAATGCATATATATTTATTTTCTGTAACAACATTCCAATTGTCATAGTGATCTAATTATATGTAACCAAATGCACACACTCCCATCACTGCCACTTTGATTACAAAAGGGCTTGAAAAATGTACGAGATATCTGACTAATATATAAAAGACAAAAGTGGGCCAAAAGCAATGTCCAGAGGTCACACCTTCAGTCTGTCTGCTCTTGCTCATTGGTATCCCAAAAATCAGAATGAGCCTGACATGATCCTTGTCAGTTTCACTACTGCTCAGAGGATTCCTGACCGTTTCAGTGAAGCTGACCAGCATCTTGTCATTGGCCAAATGATAAGCAGCAAGAGAAGCATGGACGCTATCTTTGCAGACTCATGCAGACAAAATTACATCAGTTTAAATTTGCTAAGTTTTCAGAACCATATGGGCTACAAACTTTTAATATATGAAAGAGCTAAATGGGACATCATTAAAAAAGCTCACTTTTCTTCACAAATACAGTAACACTTACATTTATTTTAAGTGAAAGAAATTAGAGAAAACAAAATTCTCTGGGCTAAATCATCAGCTGGTAGAAGTTTGCATAGCTCCACTGAAGTCCATGAACCTACACTGATATACCTGGCCCTCTATCTTTTCAGTTTGTTTATTTTATGCTTTTGACAACACCTTGTAAGTAGATTTCAAGGCCGGAAGGGACCATTTGTGATCATCTAGTCTGGCCTACCTATATAACAGAAAAAAGAAGAACAGGAGTACTTGTGGCACCTTAGAGACTAACAAATTTATTAGAGCATAAGCTTTCGTGGACTACAGCCCACTTCTTCGGATGCATCTACTTATGCTTATTAGAGCTTATGCTCTAATAAATGTGTTAGTCTCTAAGGTGCCACAAGTACTCCTGTTCTTCTTTTTGCGGATACAGACTAACACGGCTGCTACTCTGAAACCTATATAACAGAATTTCCCAAAAATAATTTTAAGATCATATCTTTTAGAAAAATATCCAATATAGATTTTAAAATTGCCAGTGATGGAGAATCCCACCATGACACTTGGTAAATTGTTCTAATGATTAATTACTCTCAATGTTCAAAAATTTAAGCCTTCTTTCCAGTCTGGATTTGTCTAGCTTTAATTTCTAGCCATTAATCATGTTATACCTTTCTCTGCTAGGCTGAGGAGCTCATTATTAAATATTTATTCCCCATGTAAGTATTTGCAGACTGGAACCAAGTCACCCCTCAACTTTCTCTTTGTTAAGCTACACAGATTAAGCCTTGAGTCTGTCACTATAAGGCAGGTTTTCTGATCCTTCAGTCATGGCTCTTCTCTGAACCCTCTCCAATTTTTCAACATCCTCCTTGAATTGTGGGCATCAGTGCTGGACATATTATTCCGGCAGTAGTTATACCAATGCAAAGTACACAGGTAAAATAACCTCTCTATTCCTACACAATATTCCTTTGTTTATGCATCCAAGGATTGCACTAGCTCATCTAGACAGCCACTGGGAGCTCATGTTCTGCTGACTACCCACCATTATCTCCAAATCAGCTTCACTGTTGTCCTGTATAGCCAGTATAACTCCTAACCTACAAACACATAATTACACATGTAAATTTACTCGTTTAAGAAATCCCATTGACTTCAGTGGAACTAATCCCATGTGATTAAATTACACACACGCTTAAGTGTTTGCAGGATAATGGAGTAAATTAGAGTTTCCAGTTTTGATCTTTTACATTGCAACGGGGGGGGGGGGGGGAGCACAAACATTTTAAAATAGGGAAAAGTTATTTTAAAACCAAAATTGGCAGATAATTCTGGGGCAGGTGTAATTCCTGAAACTACATTGAAATTATTCCGTTTTTTAAAAATTGGTCAAAAACAACAATTTAGGTCCTTCACTTGCTTGGAAATGCTTCACAGTTACCAGTGGTGAGTAGATTTTTCAAGCCCTAATTTACAGTAAATAGGTTATGTAGCTTAATGTGTTAATGCAAAAAACTATTCACTTCTTAAAACCAGCATTCAAACTATAGTTTAAGGTCACAATTACCTAAAGTGAAACAGTCATTATCAATATCAAAAAGAAATCACAAATGTTACACATTTTGAATATAGCAGCCTATTAGGAGAAAGAGGTCAGAGCAGAAGTTTATCGACATGAAACAAATTTGAAACTTTATACTATTGTAAATTTTATTATTATTATAAAACTAAATTTCAAATGCTGTTTTTATAGGTCACTGTTGGCAAGTATCTTATTTGAATTTTACAGAATTTCTACAGACAAAAACCAAAATATTGGAAACCGAGACCTGATCCTACAAACATTTAAGCAGGTACTAACTTTACTCATATGAATACATCTAACTGACTTCAATAGGACTACTCATCTGCTTTAAATTAATCATGTACATAAGTGTTTGCAGCATCAGGCATTAACATTGTATTTTTATTAAAAGCTTCTCTTTAGGGCATAAAATCTTTAACACTGAAAGCAATTTTCTTTTGAACTGATAACAATACAAAGTTATTTAGACTTTCAATATATAAACAAAGTTAGTGTTTTTTTTATTTTAAAATAAAAAAACACAGGCCAAATTTTTAAAAAACATTTAGGCATCTCTGGATGGGATTTTCAAAAGTATCCACTAATATGAACTACAAACCTTGATGAGGGACTATAACTTAGTTGAAGCACTGCTAGTTTCTTGACTTGTGAAAGTTCAATATATTAGAAGATGGTGTTGATGCTATTGCTTATCAATTTCGTGTTTGAATTTATCAGTAAATAAGGAGGAGGCGGCGGCCCTGGACTTGTCTTTAGCACAAAGGAGCACTTTAAGTGTGAAATATCTTAGCAGAATTTCAGATGTCACTGAGATTTTTTTTCTAACAATTCAGAAGCAATTAGGTTTGCTAGAAGGAAAGTTGCCTCTTGAGCAGAGCTGTTAACTCCATTACTGACACACTTTCAGCTGCAGTATTCCCCCCCCTTCTCCCTCTTAACAACTATGAGGGAAAATATGAGACCTGAGGCCTAGAGTTCAAGATCTATTAGAAAAATTTCAGCTCAACTCTGGAGGCAGCTTCTTTCTCTAACAAACCTCCTACAGTTCACCAGTAGGAAGTCCCAGTCTGATGGATCTCCACAGGACAGACCAAAAACCTCCTCCTCCTCTCTCCAGCTTGCCTCGGAAGTGGAAAAGTGGACCAGAGAACAACTTTGTTCTGATGAACCTCCTGTGATTCAAAGCAGATATGCCCTCTGACAAACCTCCTGTGGTCTGGCAGAATTCTATTCCGATGAATCAGAGGAAGCTTATGAGAGTACACTTCTTCTCCACTCCCAGACCCAAACCTCACTTATTGCCCCATGCTCCAGCCCCTGAAACCCAACTCCCAACCACATCATCTTCTCCCCAACACAATTAATTTATAAAAAGTGATAGTATGTTACAATGATCCTATATATAATGCTTAAAAGGTGAATGCGGCATGCATATACAGAAGCATGATAGTGATTGTGGGTACATGGAGGTCAGGAGGAACAAGTTGTGGAGTGAACACGAGTACACTAGTGATATGAGACTACAGATATGAAGAGGCATGGGAGACACTGGAGCACTGCAAGGCCGCTAATACGGATCAATGTTTGCAGCTATTCACATTAACATAACAATGCTGATAATTGTATTTAGGTTCTATCTATACTGTATTTTTTGAACCCATGCAAACCCTCAGAGAACGACCATAGAACTGGAATAAGACTAACAATTAACCCACAGCAATATCATTATATTAGGGGTCTGCACCAGTGTATCTACTCTGATGAAGTTAAAAAAGGGAAAACGTTGGGAAATTCTCACACACAAGACTTTCACCTTATCGCTATTAGTAAATGTTCACTGAAGAAACTAAAATAAATCCAGCAACACTGGTGCAAACTTATAACATACAGGCAGCTAAACTGATTTAGATGCATTTAAACTGTACTAAACTATCTTACATTTTAAATGGATATCATTACACAAGTGCAAGCTTTCTAATATAGGTAAGGCCTTTGTTAATTTAGGGCTTGTCTATACTTGACACGCTACAGTGGCAGAGCTGCAAGGCTACAGTTGTGCAGCTTTAGGGCCTCAGTGTAGACACTCACAACACCAATAGGCAGTAGTTCGGTCCACAGAAGAATTCTTCCATAGACCTAGTGCCGTCTACACCGGGGGTTAGGTCAGCCTAACTACTGTATATACTTGATCATAAGCCAGTTCGTTTATAAGCCGACACTCCCTCACCCCCCCATGGATAAGTAAAAATGGAACAAAATTCATAACCCGTTCATAGGCCAACCCTATAATTCAGGGGTCAGCAAACTTTGGCTCCCAGGCCATCAGGATAAGCCGCTGGCGGGCCAAGATGGTTTGTTTACCTCAAGCATCTGCAGGCACGGAGGTAAACCTAAAGTAAACAAAGTGTCCCGGCGCACCAGCTGCTTACGGGCCGGGACAGCCCAGGAACCCTACACTCTCCCCATCCCATCCCTTCCCACCTTATCTGGGGAGGGCCAGGGGAGGATGTCTCTGGCCTGGCTGGAGCTACTCCGGCAGGCTGGGCAGCGTGGCCACAGCCTGCTCTGGCGGGCCAGACCAGGTGGCACGGCCGCAGTGTGCTCCAGTGGGCTGGGCCAGGGTGGCCACAGCCTGCTCTAGGGGGTGGGGCCGAGCAGCACAGCTGCAGCCTGCCAGCCCCGGAGCTGCAGCTGCTTCGGAGGCTGTGGGGAGAGCAGCGTGGCCAGAAGCGGAGAGACTCTGGCCCCGCCTCTTCCCTTCTGGTTCTGTTGCCTCTCCTTGCTCCCTCTGTTGGGGGGAGAGGCTGTGTCTCACCTCTCCCTCTCTATACCTGTTTATAAGCCGACCCCCTTCTCTGGTGCTTCCCTTTTTTACTAAAAAAATTCAGCTTATGAACGAGTATATACAGTACATCATTCATGTTGTGGATTTTTCACATCCCTGAGTGACATAGCTGGGTTGACTTAACTTTTGAGTGTTGACGTGGCTTTTGAGTTAAGTTGATATCCTGTATGTTCTAGTAATGCAAACTAAAAAACCCACAAGGAAATAAGCAGGTAAGTCTTTTAATAGCTCATCATTCAACACCTCAGGGTTGCTCGGGAGGAGAGTGGAGAGAGGTGAGCTGAAAATTGTGGAAAGGAGGTAACTGAGTTTGGGATGAGGAGCTAATGAATGTAGCATAGATGGGATGTTGAATAGTTTCACTGCTTATTTCTGTACTTTTTACTATTTGCTTCCTGGTATATGAAATGGCACATTCTGGGATTTGGCAAATTGCCAATTTTATTAGAAATTAGATTTTGTACAGCAGAAAGTGACACAGGCAGCTGTGAACTCAGGCTTAGCTCAGGGCCCATTCTCTGTCCCAATCATTTAAAAGACACCATCAAATTAAATTTGTAACTTTTTTTTTTAATGTTTATAAAGCCTAATCTTTTCATTGTATCTTTTTAGAGCCCAACAAATTTAACTCCAGCATTGCAACCCTAAAACTGAAACCAACTATACAAAATTGTAAGTGACAATCGACTTTTCACTGTCCAACTAGAGAGAATGAAAAAAGTAAACAAGGAGTATGGTGACAAGTAAACTAGAGTTTAAAATAATTCATTTTTAATAATCCAAGATGGTGGTAGTCACATAAGTAAAGAAATTTGTTTATTTTTAATTTATAGTTTTAAATCTTAATATCCTTTTAAGATAAGGTGAAGGAAGGCGATTTCATGGTTTCATCAGGAATCGTAACATTCAAAAACCAGTAGGGGAACACTTCAAACTCTTTGGTCACTCAGTAACAGACTTAAAGGTGGCAATTTTGCAACAGAAAAGCTTCAAAAACAGACTCCAACAAGAAACTGCTGAGCTTGAATTAATATGCAAACTAGATACCATTAACTTGGGTTTCAATAGAGACTGGGTGTGGCTGGGTCATTACACAAATTGAATCTATTTCCCCATGTTAAGTATCCTCACACCTTCTTGTCAACTGTCTAAAATGGGCCATCTTGATTATCACAACAAGTTTTTTTCTCCTGCTGATAATACCTCATCTTAATTAATTAGCCTCTTACAGTTGGTATGGCCACCTTTTCATGTTCTATGTATATATATTTCTTACTATATGTTCCATTCTATACATCTGATGAAGTGGGCTGTAGCCCACGAAAGCTTATGCTCAAATAAATTTGTTAGTCTCCAAGGTGCCACAAGTATTCCTGTTCTTTTTTCATGGTAAAAGGATGTCACTATATGGTGGAAGCAGAAATCAAAATTCCTGAAATTGTATCCATGACAGTTTCCCCTCATGGTGAGGCACACAATGGGAGCCCACTCATGCAGATAATGTTGCAGAGTCTTAGTTTGGCAAACTAGTATAGTTGCCTAAATAGATTAGGAATCACTGTAACAGCAAGCACAATAAGCCTCAATCTTGCATATGGGACTCTCCTTGACATGACTCAGTATTTACTATGATATTTCCATACAGATGGAACCCTAATCTATGTTTGTAAAATAATCACAGATCACAACATTAATCTAAGATTTATATATCTGCATAATTGTAGGTGTTGCCTAAAAATACTATACCAGAAACTATGTACCACTATATAGTCCAGGCTACAACACAATTGCCATTGTATCCTATTTTCATGCACTCATTGCTTTCTGAAAGTCACATTTTGGCCTGATGTGAGGTCACTGATCAAAGGTAATGATTTAATGTTTGCACAACCACTTCAAGCATTCGACTTCAGCAAGGGCTAAACACTTTTCCTTTAAAAAAATTCTAACGAGCGTGAAAGATGTTTGAAACTTTAATCATAGCATTGACATAGTCCTCCATCAAGGACATTGCTTTTGCTTGTACCAGAAAAAAGTGGTTTTGGTTTACTTAAGTTGTGAGCATTTGAAAGCTACAAACTGAGCATGGGCAGTAATTTCTTTCCCATTATTTCTGCAACTTTTTTTCCCTTGGCCGCAGTTAATGTATTTCTAACCCAATTGTTTATGTTAAAAAGGGATATAGGGCTTAGGATATATGGCCTTGCAAATTTATCTGAATGCCTAGTTTATTTTATTAGTATGTTTAATTCTCATTTTTTAGGCTTTTTTTTCCCAATGACGCAATTGATGAAAGAAATTAATAGTATGTTAAATTAAATTGAGCTCTGCAGTTGTAAGTTAGAGTTGGATGTTCCACTCCTTTCAAAATGAGAAATAAAAATATTTATAGCCATGCACTTGAAATGCACTACATATGTGTTATTCAAAAGGCTACAAAAAAGGGTGCACTCTTCAAAAATAGCTTGACCACTTTATATTCATAATGCTGGTATTAATGCACAGTTTTTCTTTAAAATACGGCTTGAATTAAATCTCAGTAAGATCTCAGACAGGACAAATGGGGGAGGGGAATCAGAGACTGAAGTAATTTTAGTTACAATTTTTAAAATTAGCAAAAGCATTCTGAAACAGGACATGAACCAAAACGGTTCTGAATGTTGCTTCTTCAATGGTATGCTCTTGCCCCAGGATTAGCCTCACTGCTACCTCCACAGATTGTCCTCTTGACATCTAGTCATGCCTAAGACCTTCAAGCCACATAAACAGTTTAAATTTATTTAAATTGTTGTATCAGTATAAGTTGCTTATGCAGCTTAAATACCTTGAGTCAGTTTGAAATACAACACAAATTTTAGAAATTTTCAGGGAAGTCAACAAAACAACCATGGGGCTGTATAGCTGGATGGGAGGCACTTCTGTTGCTGTAAGGATGTTTTTACACATGGAGATGTCCAAAGTCACAAAGGGAACTTAAATAACCCAACTCCCATTGAAATCAAATGGGAGCTGGGCACCTACTTTGAAAATCTCCCTCTCAGTGCTTAAGGTTACATTATGGAGCATCCTCACCCCCCCAAAAAAGATAAACCTTCCAGAAATTTCACATGGCACATCTTATCCCAGGTTAGAGTTTTTCTGGAAAGTCAGAAAATTAGCTTTAAAGTAACATCCTCTGAACATGTGCCTGAAGTTAATTGATTATTTTTAAGCAATTTTTGTTCATATCTCCAAAATGGCTTAGCATAGAACCCCCTAAATTTGATTTGCTGGCCTAGCTGAGACATGCATTTTAGTTGGGTGGTGTTTTGGGGTTTTTTTGTTTTGGTTTGGTTTTTTATCGGGGGGGGGGCCTGAGGAGTGTGCATGTGTGGAGGTCGGGAGGAGGTAAAGGCAGTTGTGATATACCACACTGAGACAGGTAGGGAAAGGAGTTAACTAGCAGTTAAGGCAGGGTTATAGAAAGGAGTCACCAGACTGTTAAAGGAAGGGCCTTGGGGAAAAATAAAAAAATTCTTGCCCATCTATGCCACAAGATAGGGAAGAACCCAAGGACTATATATAGCTTACAAAAGCCTTTTGTAAACTATAGATTATTTGTTTTCACCCTGGCTGAAGCATACCACTATTTGTTGCTTGCTGAGTTTTACTCAACCAGGCAAAAGATGGTACCAGTTTCCCCAACTTTTGTTGCCTGCAGCTACAGCCAAGGCCATTCTTACACAGCTGAGCGTGCAGAGCAAAGTTTAAAATGATTGTAAAAGGTTGTTAAACACAAATTTATCTGCTACTGACTCCAGGAATGGTTTCTTGGTAGACAGTAAAAAATTTGGAGTCTAGGAATCCAAAAGGGGGGCAACACCCTGGACGGGGCATAGACTTCAGGAAGAGATTGCTTCCTGGTCATGGAATGAGGAGCACCAAGGGAGGAAGGAGGCAGGCATAGAGAATAGAGGCATACACATAGAGGGACAGAGAAAATGCAGACTTATTTATGTTTGTGTTTGAAGTTTAACATTTTACAGATTTAAGCATGCAAAGTTTTCAGTTTAGTTTAACAACACCACTTCTCCTCCTACAGACTTACTGAAGTGTAGAGGAGGGGAGACCTGCTCTGAAAAGTCATAAGATGTGTCAGAGGCTAGGTCTATACTTGAAAGTTTTATCAGCATAGCTGCATCAGTCAGGGGTGTGAAAAACCACACCCCACTTAGTTATGCTGGCATAATCTTCAGAGTAGACAGAGCTATGAAAACCTACATTGACAGAAAAACTGTCGGTGTAGGCCGCATCTACAATATGAGGTTATGCCAACACAGCTATGGTGCTACAGTCTCCATAGTGTAGAAATACCATCAGCAAGGTGCTCTATTGCTGTACAATGTTTCACACACTCATTCTCACCCCACCCAGTTTACACCTCCAACCTAGTTAACTACGTTCCCTAAATATTTTTTAAAGATATGCAAGAGGTAAACACAAATTATTAGGCTATGATTGCACACTGATTTACTGAGTGGGAACTGAACATGTATAATCTTGATTTTTTAAAATATTTTCAAAATTTTGGAGCAAAGATAATTTTGTGTGGACACTGCAATTTGGGCGGGTCAAATGCAACAGGATTATGGGGCAGTGTGGAACAGGTTGAATGCCCTAACAGTTCTTTTTGAGATATTCTGATTTTTTTGTTTGTTTGTTTTTTAAAGATGAAATTTTGATAAAGAAAGGTAATATTGGTTTGACGTGCTAGCTGGACTCCTCCAAAACACACTTTCAACTTTACCGCTGTTAAAAAAGTCTGTAATTAAATATAGAGGTAAACCTTCAAATCTAAAACTAACCTTTGGCCAAAAGCTACCAGTTATAAGTCTCCGAAGTTGAAACTAATGGTTACCAGTTGACTTTACCATTCGGTAGCTACTAAAGATCTGATAACTCTCTCTATCTCATTTCCTTTAATTTATTGGTGTTTTAGTTTTTAAAGGCAAAACATTTGTTAAGGTTATATATTTAAGCAATTAGAAATAGAATATGAAAAAAATGAAGATAAATGCACAGTTTAAACCCTGATAACTCACACGTCTTATGATACAGTTTAGTTATTTGATCATGACTCTTAGATACAAGTGCACCCAGAGTTGCAGAAAACACATATCTGAAAAATAATATATTTAATAACCATTATAATGCAAACGTAACAGAAAACAGAGTGTAGATTATATATTTAGACTTCGCTTTGGCATTGCCATAATTTTGGTTGTATTAAGAGTTATATATTGTGTATTTTAATTGGTTATAAAAATCACATTGTTTCCTCCCTCTCTTGCTCCAATTTTATAAAAGGCTTTAAATATTATTCTTTGATCATTTTTTTTTCCTTGTGGCTGGTAATTTTATGCCTTCCAAAAAAAATTTACAATGTATTTCAAGGAACTGAATGCAATGAGTCCCATCTAACCACAACAACATTTTAAGTGTACTTTAACAATAACCGTCCTTTTCCTAAAGAAACATCTTGACCCAAGTTTTCAAAAACCTTTAATGTTGCCCACAAACTGATGTAGGCTTCTGAACGGGTCTAATTACAAACAGAAATAATTGCAATATTGAAGGCCAGATTGAGGAGCTGCTTAACAAATATAACATCTGCACATGAAATAAACAGATGAGGGTGTTTTGAAAGGTAGATAATTGGTTATGGTGAGGATGTTATCGAACAACAATATAACTGGCCATGTTGAAGTATATATTTTCTTTAAGGCATGTTCAGGGACAGTTATTTTCAAACAACATTTCTGCTTGTTCTAAAATGCTCTGTAGTTTTCCTATGTGCTCAGATAGTTGATTAGTGGTTTAAGTCTCAGGAAAGGAATACCTGGGGTGGAATCCTGGCCAAATTGAATTCAACAGGAGTTTTGCCATTTACTTCAACGGGGCCAGGATTACACCCCATAGAGTTCATCCAAACAAAAAAAAATACATACTCTGGCAGTTTCAGCTCTGACCTTCCTCTTTTTGAAATAAGGATGAAATTCAGCCATGACGTAAAGTAGGTAGAATCTCATTGACCTCACTGGAGTCACACTTGCTTATACCTTCACATAGCGCACAGTCAACTTGTGGAACTCCTTATCTGAGGAGGTTGTGAAGGCTAGGACTTTAACAGCATTTAAAAGAGAACTGGATAAATTCATGGAGGTTAAGTTCATTAATGGGTAAGGAATGGTGTCCCTAGACTCCGTTTGTCAGAGGGTGGAGATGGATAGCAGGAGAGAGATTACTTGATCATTGCCTGTTAGGTTCACTCCCTCTGGGGCACCTGGCATTGGCCACTGTTGGTAGACAGGATACTGGGCTAGATGGACCTTTGGTCTGACCCAGTACGGCCGTTCTTATGAGTTTTGTCCCAAGAGAGTACCGTGCAGTTTTTTGGGAAAGGGATATGTGTGTTTGGCTGAGAACTTAAAAACCAACTTCCCTTCCTGTTGTGCAGTTCTCTGACTCTGCCCGGTTTCCCCCTCTACTGAAAAGATGGCGGATTTTCAGTGGTGCTAGGGAAGTATGAAATAAAGCACTTTAGGATCTCTGGAGATGAAAAGGTATATGCATACAGTTAAACACCAACTATGTTTTACGATGCAAGTAGCTGCACTTCAATAATAAGGAAAGTAATTCCTGTAAGTGTACATATACACACATACAAGCTTTACAAAATACCCTCTATTATTTGTTAATATGCAAAGAGTTCTGGGATAGAAAACGCAATGAGTTTTAGCAGCTTATTATTTCTACCTTACAGAACTGAGTGAGTACACAGCAGAAGTAGGACAGTTTTCTGATTCAACAACATGAATTTTTAGTTACAGCCGGAATGAAAACTGTTTTGAATGCAAAAAGTTGCAAGAAGCAAAAAGAAGAACAGGAGTACTTGTGGCACCTTAGAGACTAACAAATTTATTAGAGCATAAGCTTTCTATATGCATCCGAAGAAGTGGGCTGTAGTCCACGAAAGCTTATGCTCTAATAAATTTGTTAGTCTCTAAGGTGCCACAAGTACTCCTGTTCTTCTTTTTGCGGATACAGACTAACACGGCTGTTACTCTGAAAGAAGCAAAAAGATTCACTCACAAGCAAAACCAACTTTACTCCCTGTTTATTGGAGAAAACCAGAAGACCTAGCATTCAGAGACAGGCAGGAGTGCAAAGAATCTGTGAACTCACTCTACCCCAAAAGTACTTTAAAAAATATATATCTTATTTTAACTCCAACATCACAAGTCATTTCTACAAAGACTAACAAAATACAGTTCTCCCACAACTAAGTAAATACATAGTTCCTTCAATATACCCATCCATCTCACATGGCGGCCCACCCCAATTCAGCCCACACTGGGCAACACAGGCTTTTCCATTGCCACCAAAGGTAATACAGCAGCACCCGGTCTCTGTGGTGGGAGCTCCCTGAGTTACTGAGGGCTGCTCTCTCCCCTTTCTACAGGATCTGTCATGCATACCCTATTTCCAAAGTCAGGCACAGTGAGGGGAGTTTTTCTCCCCCAAGTTCTACCTAGTATTCTCTATTCCTCTTCCACTGCACACCACCTGCATTAACCACAGAGGGGGGTACTGCAGCCCTAGCTCTCCATAAGCTCAATAGATGAGACACTAAGTCAAATTAGCTTGACCCCCATATTCCCTGAATTGAGCACTGAAGTCAGTTCATTCCCCTGCCTCTGGGCTCTTCCCTCCCGTTCCCTCCATTCGTTCACGTTGATTTCTTTGCCTCGTAAATCCCCTCTAAATCCTCACTTGGGCATTACACTGAAGCCCAGAGCTAAGACTCTGTCCTGTGCCCAATAATGCCTTTATTGGGCAATAAGGTGAGCTCCGCTCCCGCAGGCTGGGCTATTGAGCTACCCCATACCACCCAAACTGGTTACCGAGGTGGGATAGCCCAGCCCCAAGTACTGCCATACTGTCCGTCACCATCTGCAGCAGACTAAGAGATGGTATCCATCCCCCTTGGCTGTACAATAAGCCGCTCTGCATTAGACACTGAGATGAGTGTTGTCCCTCCTACTCGGCCCTGCCTTTCAGACACCCACACCTCGGCAGTGGGCACTAAATCATCATCTCCCCTTGGCTCTGCCCCGCCGCTTCCCTAGCCTCTGTACGGGCACTGAGGTCCGCTCCCTTCCCGCCGTTCGGATTCGGGCTCCGCTCTCCCAGGCTCTGCCAGGCGGAGACCCCAGGCCCGCCGCACGGGATCCGAGGATGCCCCCGCCACCCCGTCCTGTCCCGCAGCCCTTTACGCGCCGCATGAGGCACGGAGGTGGAACTCCTGCCCTGCCGCACCTACCCCTGAGGAGGGATGCGCTACCGTACCGCCCCCTGCACCGGGGCTCCGCTGAGGACCCCCCCCCCCCAGGTTCTGGCTGGCGCCGGGCCCTGTCACCCCGACTCAGCCCAGACACCAGCTCCCCTTTGCCAGAGAGAGGCAGGTACAGCCCCGCCCCCACCCCGGGGCTCTTGCCGCCCACAGAGCGGAGACCCGCTTCCCCACATCCGCCCCAGGCCCATTTCGAGCCCCCTCACAGACCTGTGGATCCAGCCATCTTGTCCAAACCCCGCCCACCGGCCCGAGCCTGCGCGCCCTACGTCACCTCCGCCTCACGCAATGCGTCACTTCCTAATAACAACCCGCGGACTCGCGAAACTAGCAGGAGAAACAGAAGCCAGCCCCGCATCCATAAGAAGGGGCGGTGACAAGAAAGCGGGCCCGTGTCGCGAAACTTGGTCAAGTATGGGTGATACCATTATCACCAGGGGGAAAGGGGGAACCTTGCCTGTGAATCTGATCTAGGCTCTACGTGAGTAAATTCCCTGTATTGTGGGAGAATCGGGCTCCTGTCAGACTTTGCTCTGTCCCCGCAGAGAGGCTCACAGAGCCGCTAGAGGGCGATCGTCCGTACCTGGAACCTAGATGCGTGGTTCCGTCCCCCTTTCTGGGCCGAGTTGGGCTCTCCCGGGCGACCATTGGTAGGAAAACACGTGAGAGCCCACCCACGTGACCCTTTTGGCGCGCAATTTTCTCGGGGTTCACGGGCTGGCCGAAGGTGCTTGCAGAAGAAAAGTGGGATAAGAGCGCGAGTCACCGCCGCCCCTCCCCCCCGGATATCTGCGCGCGAAGGGGCTCGAGTGGCGGGTGCGTCCCTCTGGGGCGGGCTCGCGGCGCTGAAGGGGGCGGTGCGGGGACTCCGTGTCGTGCCGTTAATTCCCAGTAACTTGTTGGTCTCAGGGCCCGGCTCGGAGCAGGTGCCGCGGGGCGGCGCAGAGCAGGGCTGTCTGCTCCCGGTGCGGGGCTCGCGGGAGAGGGGCTCGGTGCGGGCTCTGGGCCGGGAGGGGGGCGCTCTGCTCCGCTCCGCCTCAGTATCTCTCTCCACCCGCGCAGGGAGCAGCAGCCGCCGGTGAAGCAGCGTCATGTCCTCGCCGGCCTCCACACCGAACCGCCGCGGCAGCAAGCGCGGGCGGAGCAGCAACCCCCCGACTCGTAAGTGCAGCTTTTCCCTGCCGGGTGCGTCGGGATGGGGCGAGGGGCCGCTGACTGCTGCCGCAGCCCTGCAAACTCCACTAGGAGATGAGTGTCCGGCCCGGAAGGCCTGGGCAGGCCAAGCAATGTCTGGGGAGGGGGACGTGGGCAGCCCCTCGCTCTCTGTTTGGGCCTCAGTAAAGGTATATTCACAGTACAGAGAACATAAGAAAGACCACACTGGGTCAGACCAAAGGTCCATCCTGCCCAGTCGCCCGTCTTCCAACAGTGGCCTATGCCAGATGTCCTAGAGGGAATGAACAGAACAGGTAATCATCAAGTGATTCATCCCCTGTCGCACATTCCCAGCTTCTGTCAAACTGAGGCTAGGGACACCATCCCTGCCCATCCTGGCTAATAGCCATTGATGGACCTATTCGCCGTGAATTTATCTAGTTCTTTTTTGAATCCTGTTGTAGTCTTGGCCTTCACAACATCCTCTGGCAATGAGTTCCACAGGTTGACTGGGATTTGTGTGGAAAAATACTTCCTTTTTTTTTTTTTTTTTTTAAACCAGCTGCCTATTAATTTCATTTTGTGATCCCTAGTTCTTGTGTTCTGAGAAGGAGTAAAGAACACTTCCTTATTTACTTTCTCCACACCAGTCATATCCCCCTTAGCTGTCTCTTTTCCAAGCTGAAAAGTCCCAGTTTTACTAATCTCTCATCATGGAAGCTGTTCTATACCCCTAATCATTTTTGTTGCCCTTTTCTGTACCTTTTCCAATTCCAATATATCTTTTTTGAGATCGGGTGACCACATCTGCACGCAATATTCAAGATGTGGGCGTACCATGGATTTATATAGAGGCACTATGATATTTCCTGTCTTATTATCTATATTCTTCCCATGATTCCCAACATTCTGTTAGCTTTTTTTGACTGCAGTTGCACATTGAGTGAATGTTTTCAGAGAACTATCCACAATGACTCCAAGATCTCTTTCTTAACTGGTAACAGCTAATTTAGATCCCATCATTTTATATGTATAGTTGGGATTATGTTTTCCAATGTGCATTACTTTGCATTTATCAACATTGAATTTCATCTGCCATTTTGTTGCCCAGTCACCCAGTTTTGTGAGATCCTTTGTGAGTCCTTCGCAGTCTGCTTGGGAATAAATATCTTGATTAGTTTTGTATCATCTGTAAATTTTGCCACCTCACTGTTTTACCTCTTTTTCCAGATCATTTATGACTATACAGTACTGGCGTGGCATAGCTGCGCTGCTGTAACCCTGGCCCGTAGCATAGGCACTGTCTATGCTGAGGGAACTCTGCTCCCCAAGTGACAGTAGCTACCAACTACCAGCATACACCCAAGGTTGGGTCTTCCTAGCTACACTCAGGAGTGTGGCTTTTTCACATCCCTGACAGTCTAGGCCTAAGCGACTAATGCCCGAGAACAGATGGAGTCTAACTTACTTTCACCCATGTTTGCTCTGCAGGGCTAACACCTTGGGAAGAACAATAAAAGCATTTTTTGTCATTAAAGCAAGGATTTAAAAGTCTTTGGGCATGCAGGATGCAAGAAGTTGTTGGTTTAGACCCTTTTCAGAGGAGCACGACAAGTTAAACAGCATTGATCTTTGTTAAGGCTAAACTGGGCTAAACTTGTTTTTTCTATAAGGCCTTGTCTGCACTACAGAGGCTTTGCCAGCACAGCTATACGGGAAGGTAGGTAATGTCATTTGTAAGCTCAGCGTGCTGTGGGGCAGTCTTTCCCGTTTCTGTGAAAGTCTTCTGTCAACATAGCTGTGGCTACAACTGTGGGTTTTTGCTGGCATAGCTGTGTCAGCTAGGGCTATGTTTTTTTTTACATCCCGTCACTGGCATAGCTATGTTGACAAAACTTTGTTGTATGGACCTGGCCTTAGTCTTCAACAATGCATGGGTGCAAGAGGATGCTTTTTAAAAGTAAAACGGAGGCAAGTTTACAAATGTTACAAATATGATGCGTGAAACTTAGCACTGCACTTGAAAAGCGTCGCTTCCGCCTCTCTCTGCCTCGGTTTCCCAAGCTGGATAATGATATTGCTCTCAAAGCACTTTACAAAGGAGTCCACTGATGAAAAGCACTATATGAGCTAGGTTTTCATAGCACAAGTAGTAGCAGCTCTGATTTCTTAGGCATTTAGGAAGATAATTGCAGTATTAATTATTTTAAATTGTCTTAAGCTGTTTTCCACTTTTGGAATCTCACAAATATTTTGCTGAAATGAAAATGAAGAATATTGCACTTTGTTTTTTAATTTTATATCAGCCAAGTTATTGGCTATTCTGTCGTATGATCTATTTTGTGATTTGGTCTTTTAACATTAATCTGTGTAGAATGTTGCAGCTAATGTATGAAATAGCTACTTACCAGCTTTCATCTTCTTCCAGCATGCCCTGAAGATGCTCAGTCTCCTCCTTCACAAAAACGTTGAACAGATGACTCCACATCTACAGGAGATCTACAGCCAATGCGAACTTCTCCAGCAGTGGACATGCAAAGCCCAAATGCTCAAGATGTTCTGTTTTCCAGCCCACCACAATTTCGAGAATCGGGTATGCTTGTCAGTGGTAGGAGCAAAATGCCGATATCTGTGTATTGTTGGCTATTAAATGGCCTATACTGAAAGATTTAATGTACAATTTTACAAAGCTGTCAATTTAAAAACAAAAAGGGCCTTTTTGAATGAACAGGATTGTTTTCAATTAAGGTTAATTGGTGCCTTGCTTTTAATTTAATTAATCGATCTTAGCGCATAAAACATACAACCAGTAACCGTATACTCATCCTAAAACATCCCTTTTTGCCCTGAGTGTGAGGTGCTTGTTAAGTTCTACAGTATTTTAAAATATTGTTGGGGTTTAAAATAAACTATTTTAGCAAAGTGTGTTCCTTCTGGCTTGGAGAAATATGGATTAAAATTTATACAGTACATTCTATGGTTAGTACAGCCTTGTAAAATACAGTTATAAAATTAACAAGACTTACAAACTTTGCTAGCCTGCCATCACACTGACTGACTAACACTAACTTGTTTACTTCATTAGGGCAAAGCATAGTAGTTAATATTTTGAAGCTTCCCCAGCACCTCGCAGCCCCACCACTGAGAGCATTGTGCCGGTGGCGCAGTGAACTGATGCTGCGGGGGAGGGGAATGAGGAGGGGAGGGGCCGGGGACTAGCTTCCCTGGCCAGGAGCTATGGGGCCGGGCAGGAAGGGCCCGTGGGCCGGATGTGGCCCGCGGGCCGTAGTTTGCCCACCTCAGTCCTATACCAACGGGAGAGCTTTTCCTGTCAGCATGGTTAATCCACCTCCTGAGAGGCAGTAGCTGTGCTGATGGGAGAAGCTGTCGTGTCGACATAACATTGTCTACAGAGGGGATTAGACTGGTATAACTGTGTCGCTCGGGCGTGAATTTTTCACACCCCTGAGCAATGCAGTTATATCAATATAGGTCTGTAGTGTAGACCTGGCCTAAAACTCTCCTCTTGTGTCTTGATTACTGCAACACCCTTTTCTCTGGCCTTAACAAATGAAACCTTACCCTGCTCAGGCCAGTTCAGAATGTTGCCACAAATATTTTCTTAGTAGGTTGTTTTGAGCAGATCACCCCTCTCTTTCCATCTCTTCACTGGCTCCCCCTTCTCAGCTGCATTGAGCATAAGCTGCTTGGTCTTCACTTTCAAGGTCTGTCATGGCCTATCCCCACCTTACCCATCAACTCTCATTAACTATTGAGAAGTCTACTTTCTTTTCCAGTTGGACTGTTTCTGTCGCACATTTGTTAAATTTTCAAATAAGCACCTTTGTGTGTTTTCCCATGCTGCCCCTTACACTTAGGAGGAGTTCCCTGTAAATATCTATAAAGCTACCTTATTGTTCTTCTCTAAAGCTCTTCTTAAAGCTCTCCTTTTCTGTGATGCCTGGCCGTTGTAAAGGTTTTTGTAGGCTGCTGGTGGGCTGAGATCACTGCCTGTCATATTGATCAATACGGTTTCCTTTTTTCTTTTTATGTCCCTGTCTGTATCCATCTGTTTTCTCTTGTCTTATACTTGGATGGTAAGCTTTTTGGGAGAGATCTTTTTGTTCTGTTTGTACAGAGCTTACTATGTTGGGATTTTGGTCCAGGAGTAAGGTTTGTAGGCATTAGGGTGTAATAGAGGTTAAAATCCTAAGTAAAATTTCATATACTTTTTTTTAATGGTAATATGTTTAGCATGTTATCCTATTCCCCAAAGTGTTCTTTTAACTTGTATTTATAAAAAATTAGTTCACTAAAAAAGAATAATAGCTTGATAAGGCTTTTTCAAAGTAATTGGTATGCTTTACTGTGTGAAATTTGAAAGATATTGTTGGAATTAAGAAACTTGTAGTGTGCATGCAAGAAATATCCTGTAAGGGATGCATTAGGGATGCATATATCCCTACCATTTAGGATATATAGAGAGTATTTTTGAAGGTAATTTGAGCCAGGAAAATGTCATCCAGTGTAGGAATGTGTAGCAGTGAAGTCACAGCTCTGTCCCTTTGGGCACTCTTAAATAAATTTGCAGTATTCAGAGATTTCTTCAGCGTTTTATTGATCCATTGGCTAAAGAGGAAGAGAATGTTGGGTTGGATCTTAATGAACCACTCTATATGCAGCAACTTGAGGAGGTACTACAGTAATATGGGAGAACATCACCAGACAGACATGTTGTTTTAGTTAAACAAAACAATTTACAACATTAAGTATTCTGGTTCTGCAGTATCAGGATCATAATTTTCAATGTTTTGTCACAGCAGTTTTGTAAAATTTAAATTAGACTAGTGACATTAAAGAAAGCACTTAGAATTTATAATGAAGTAACTATAACCTAAAGTTTCAAAAGCACAAAATTTAAATTAGTTTCATAAAGCCTCAACCCAATTTAAATTACATTAATTGAAATAATTTCAACATGCTTCCTCATCTGTTCAAGAAATCAAAAGCTCTAAGTACATGTGAGTTTTTCAAAAGCTGTCCCATGATAAAAATACTTGTTTCCCTTTGAAGTATAGGTTAAGAGGTGTAATCACTAATTTTTAGAAATTGTATAATACAAACATGGCAAAAACATATACACCCTTCTGTCTACACAGATATAGTCCCTACTGGTAGCTGTGGTTACATTATTGTTGATCTAAGAAAGGGGGAATATTTAGAACGCTAAAGGTATTTTACACCAAAATTAAGATATCACTATATAATCAGATGGTATTTCCACTTCACACTTAAACAGTATTCTGTCACCAATTATGATGTACTCAGTTAATATTTAACAGATACTATTCCAGACCATGGTGGATAAAAATCAATGATTTCAAAAAAATTAAAAAATCAGATTTTTTTAATTTAAATTGGATTTTTTTGATGAAATGCTTTTTCAGGAAAAAACCTATCTAAAGATAGTTTTAATTAAGATATCTTTGAGCTATAATGTATCTCATCATGGAATAGGGATTATAAATTCTAATTCTATAGTATGAGACAATATATTCATGTCTTGTAAATGAGTTCCAATAGTTCATGGATTAGGTACCCAATCTTATGTGGTTACAGGGGCTTCTGTATATATTATTTAGGTTAATCTTTCTATCTACCCAATGGGACTCAGTGCTCAGTCTAGAAGATACCCTCAGAGATGCTTAGTTTTACAGTTCTCAAACTGTGGATTTGTGTCTCCAGAGGTAACATGCTTGTTAACAGCAAAGATGTTTTTCTGTGTGTGTGTGTGTGTGTGTGTGTATATATATATATATAGCGGTGAGAAATAGCAGACCTTCAACTCTATTGTCCCTCTCCAAATTTGTGTACACAGAGTCAATCCCTTACCTCTCTCTAAAAGTGCAAAGTTTCAAAAAGTTCAATGAATAGAAGATTGTTGGGGGCGGAATAGATCTGGACACGGAGAAGTCTGGAGATAAATGTGAGAAGTGAGAGACATATGCTTGTTTTGTTCAACTATTATATGTTTGCTGTTGAAGAAAAATATCCAGAATACTTAACGTTATTGTTTTAGTTAAATAAAACAATTTAAATGTCTGCCTGGTGATGTTCTCCTCCTAATACAGCATGGCAAGAAAATCCTCCAAATATTAATGATTAACCTATTAAATTAGAGAGAGTTCACCTCCCAATGACTTCATAAATATCTGCTTCAGTTACCTTTGGTAAATGAAATAACCAATCATTCATTTTCTGATATAGCTGTAAAACTAATCTGAAAAGTTTTCAAAATAAATCACTGTTTAAAAATGTATAGTATGTACCTTCTAAAAATGAAACCTACATCTATCTCTGAGTTGTGAAGAATGTGTATTAAAGTTATAACAACCAACAAGAATGCACTTTTATGTAGAAAACCATGATTAAATGGAATCTTCCTGACTAGTGATTTAAATCATGATTTAAATCAATTTGGTTTAAATCAAATCCACCCTGCTGGTTAGCCGTGATGTAAATCTGTCTAGGGGGTCTTACCCAGGATTACAACAGGTTTGAGATACAAACACACAGCTAAGTTTCATAACTTCATATACAATGATGCTACATGCACACAAACAGGATAATCATACTTAGCAGACTATAACTTTTCCAATGATACCTTACATGACATATGTATAAGATTTATCACAATTGCGCAATGCATTGCAATTGCGCTACACACAATACATGCTCACCTTCTTTTATACAGCATCACACCACCTGTAAAGTCTTTGTTGATGATGAGATCCAGAAAGAACCTAGCTCAATGTTTAAATTCAAAATTGACTTTGCAGAGCTGGCGGTTTAATTTAAAAAGTAATCTAAGCAGATTTGACCTGGAAAATCTTTGAAGCTTCAAAGATAGAACTCCACTACCCTTTTTAGTGATACTTGACAGAAAACAGTACCCCAGCTTTACATGTGTTCTGTTAATGATTTGAGACAATTTTCATTTGACATTTCAGTTAATCAGAGATTGGCTCATGTAATTATCAAGAATTTTGGTGTCTGAGTTGGAAAAAATCTTATTTTTATAGGGCATTCTGCTTCAGCTGTTTGGGGGACCAAGAAAAGATTTCAGTCATACTGGAAGAGGCAATTTTCGTGCTGAGATCAACATTCTTCTCTGTGATGATCCTGGCACTAGTAAATCACAGCTGCTTCAATATGTCTATAACCTGGTTCCTTAGAGGCCAGTACACATCTGCTGCATTGATGAATTTGATAAAATGAATGAAAGTACAAGATCAGTTCTGCATGAAGTAATGGAACAACAGACTCTATTGCCAGGGTAAGACTCTAACTCAACATTGTACCATGCTACCCAGGTTAATATCTGTTAGATGCTTAATAGGGCTGTCAAAGGATTAAAAAGATTAATCGCACAAGTACAAAGATGATGGCCCAAGCATGAAGGGGCATACGAATGTTTAGCATATCTGGCATGTAAATACCTTGCAATGCTGGCTGCAAAAGTGCCATGCAACTGCCTGTTCTCGCTCTCTGGTGATATTGTAAATAAGAAGAGGGCAACAGTATCTCCCGTAAATGTAAACAAACTTGTTTGTCTTAGCGATTGGCTGAACAAGAAGTAGGACTGAATGGACTTGTAGGCTCTGAAGTTTTACATTGTTTTGTTTTTGAGTGCAGTTATGTAACAAAAAAAAATTGTTTGTAAGTTGCACTTTCACGACAAAGAGATTGCTTGTATGGGGTGAATTGAAAAATACTGTTTCTTTTATCATTTTTACAGTGCAAATATTTGTAATAAAAAATAATGTACACTTTGATTTCAGTTACAAAACAGAATACAGTATATATGAAAATGTAGAAAAACATCCAAAATATTTAGTAATTTTTAATTGGTATTCTATCGTTTAACAGTATGATTAAAACTGCGATTGCAATTAATTTTTTGAGTTAATCACATGAGTTAACTGCAAATAATCGAGACCCCTAATGACAAAATAAGATAATTGAAAAGGTAATGTGGGAACTGGAGAGAAGACTATTGACAGAAATACAACCTCAATGTTGAGTAACAGTATAGATGTTGGAGCTGTATTTCAGTGATAACATTCAGTATGTTGCAGACTCAGTATGTTGCAGACTCAGTATGTATGGCTGCACACTGCATGTAATACTCCTTCCAGATAACCTTGTTCCATTTTGTACCAAAGCTTTCGTAATGAGGTTGTTTCTCTTGATCTAGAGAACCCTTTTTATAAAGCATTTTTGGTGAACCCAGCAAGAGTTAATTCTTTAAAGTATTTTTTGTTAGAATAAGCGAGTCTTGGGACTCTTAACATAGCTGCTGGAATCTTCCTTCCACTAGGAAAGGTTGTTTGCTCTCAAATACGTTTCCTTTTGACAGGCTGGAATTATTTGCCAGCTGAATGCTCGCACGTCTGTCCTAGCACCTGCTAACTCTATAGAGTCGCAGTGGAATCCAAAGAAAACTACTATTGAAAACATCCAACTTCCTCATACATTGTTATCCAGGTATTACAATTAGACTTCTAGTTCCATGCTGCATGCTTTGTTTTTACAAAACAACTTTCTACCTCTTCGTGTGTGTGTGTGTGTGCGTGTGCGTGTGCGTGCAGAAACATGTTGATTGGGAGTTGCATTTGCAATGTAGAAAGCTGAAGTTTTTTTTCTAAATTTACTTTAAAGGTAATGTTTTTAACTAATACTCTAGCAAAGGACTGTAAATGACTGACCAGTATATAGTGCTTGATATTGAATAATGGCATTTGGTAGTGTCGCTAAGGTTTTGTTGTATCCATTGTTCTGCTTGTTTCAAGATTTTGTGTCACTGCACAGGCACTGGGATTTTAAAATCTCAAGTATTTTACATTTAGTTCTAAGGGCATGTATCTACTTGGAGCTGGAGTGTAATTTCCAGCTCAAGTAGATATACCTGCTGTAGTGGTTATCAAGCTACAGTGCTAAAGATAGAAGTGTAGCCACAGCAGTGCAAGCAGTGGGACAGGATAGGTGCTCCAAGCATGATCCCATCTGAAAGTGCATACTCGGGCAGCTAACCTGGGTATGTCTATCCAAGCTGGAAGTTACACCTCAGCTCCAGTGTAAACATTCCGTGAGTTGCCTTTTCTTCCTGTCAGGCTGTGTTAGTAGCTGGAGTAAGTGTTTAATGAACAATGATAGAGGCATCACATTTTAGGAAAAGTATAAAAATTAGTCTTTAAGCCATTGCATGCTTTACAAATTAGGAAGCCAAATATAATAGTATACAAGTGTATGGTTTGTATTCTTATGTCAAGTGTCACCCTGTTTTTTGTGGGCCTGAGCCTGTTGATGATAAATTAAGGTTTTTAACCTCTTAAAATAGGTACTATATCTCCTATCATGAGGCACCTAGAACTCTTTTAGGCAGTGTAGAAAATAAGTAACTGTGGATGATTATAAGCATCTAATTCCATTGATTTAATAAATGTCAGGTAGTTGTCATCTTTTGAAATCTAACTAAAAATATGCCCATCACATTCTTCTCAGAATACAGTTGCACCCATGAATTATTCAATACATTAAGCAGACAAACTTCAAATACATGTAAATAGATTTCCCCCTCAAGATCAAACTGGAAGCATGTGTAGACGCCACCTCATCACACAGAATCTTGAGTAAATGAAGTTTACGCTATGCCTTCAAGGTCCCAGCCTTCAGAGGTTGTTAGGTGAATGATGGGAGAAAATTCCATAGTTGGAAGCCCTCTGAAAACATCCTGCCTTCAAATATTCAACTCTGTAGACAGAAAGCAAAATCACATTTTCACTCTCTTTTTTTACCTCCTGAGAGTATCGTGTACTCCTGATGTAATGAATAAAATGTTAGATTTTAGATTTCAGACAGCTTCCGCTTGGTTGATCAAAATCATAAAACCAAGTAGTGTAAATGGTGGGGAAAAGTTTATGCACTAACTATTGGATCTTTATTCCATGCACATTTGATCTGATCTTTCTAATGTTGGACCCACATGATGAGGCCTGTGACAGACGTCTTGCTCACCACTTGGTTGCGCTGTACTACCAAAGTGAAGAGCAGGTGGAAGAAGAGTACATGGACATGGCAGTATTGAGGGATTACGTTGCGTATGCTCGTAGCTATGTTAATCCTAGACTAAGTGAAGAAGCAAGTCAGGCCCTTATTGAGGTAAAAAGATGTGGATGTGAAATTTAAAGTAAAAGATTTAAAAAGTGGAGTGGGGGAGAACCTTCCTGTGAGATAAGATGTACCAGAACAGTGTACACCATTTCCTTTATTATTAGGCTCTTGAAATCTTTTTAAAATCTGTGATATGTATTGACTATTCTCCTTCCTTTTAATCCTGCATGGAAGTCATCCTTTCCCAACCTGTCTGTCCCTGAGCAGGTTTCCTGTACTCTTACAGGGCCATCACATCATTTCAGTAGAACTTTCTCATGCTTTTGTGTAGATATTCCTGTACAGATAGTAGTGATAGGCTTTAGCATTCTACATATTCCTTTGTGGTTTGAGACCAGATTTAGCATTAATGATAACTGTCTCAGTTTCAGGGTAACTGCTCCTGTATTTTCCCCCTCCATGATTCACTCTGGAAATGCCCAGTCAAATCTTCAGTCATCACCTGTCTCTGGATAGGGACCCTTCTGACAAGGGATATTAAGGCTGCACAGCTCCCTGCTATCCACTGTGATAGCCCCAGCAAGCTAATCTACTTAAAGCAGTGGTTTTCAAACTGCAGGTCGCAACCCAGTACTGGTTCGCGGAATGTAAGGCACTGGGTCGCGGTAGCTCTGGTCAGCACCACCAACCGGGCTGTTAAAAGTCTCATCAGCAGTGCTGCCTGGCTAAGGCAGGCTAGTCCCTACCTGTTCTGACACCGCAGTGCGCCCTGGAAGCAGCCAGCAGCAGGTCCGGCTCCTAGGCAGGGGGGCCACGGGGCTCCACATGCTGCCCGAGCCCCGGCTCTGCATTCTCATTGGCTAGTTCCCAGCCAATGGGAGCTGGGGGGCAGTGCCTGCAGGCGAGAGCCGTGCGGAGCCGCTTGCTCACCTCCTGCACCCCAAACCTCTCATCCCCAGCCCCCTAATCATTTTTGTTGTCCTTTGCTGGACTCTTTCCAATTTTTCCACATCTTTCTTGTAGTGTGGAGCCCAAAACTGGACACAGTACTCCAGATGAGGCCTCACCAATGTCGAATAGAGGGGAATGATCACGTCACTCGATCTGCTGGCAATGCCCCTACTTATACAGCCCAAAATGCCATTAGCCTTCTTGGCAACAAGGGCACACTGTCAACTCATATCCAGCTTCTCGTCCACTGTAACCCTTAGGTCCTTTTCTGCAGAACTGCTGCCTAGCCATTCGGTCCCTAGTCTGTAGCAGTGCATGGGATTCTTCCGTCCTAAGTGCAGGATTCTACACTTGTCCTTGTTGAACCTCATCAAATTTCTTTCGGCCCAATCCTCTAATTTGTCTAGGTCCCTCTGTATCCTATCCCTATCCTCCCAGTTTAGTGTCATCTGCAAACTTGCTGAGGATGCAATCCACGCCATCCTCCAGATCATTAATGAAGATACTGAACAAAACTGGCCCCAGGACCGACCCTTGGGGCACTCTGCTTGATACCGGCTGCCAACTAGACATGGAGCCATTGATAACTACTCGTTGAGCCCGACTATCTAGCCAGCTTTCTATCCACCTTATAGTCCATTCATCCAGCCCTTACTTCTTTAACTTGCTGGCAAGAATACTGTGGGAGACCGTATCAAAAGCTTTGCTAAAGTCAAGGAATAACACGTCCACTGCTTTCCCCTCATCCACAGAGCCAGTTATCTCATCATAGAAGTCAATATTATATCCTTTGTAACTTTTATGTACTTTTTTCCAAGAGATAACTGCCACTGCCCATAAACGTAAGGAGGAGCTGGCTCAAGCCTTGAAGAAGCTTATCCAGTCAAAGGGTAAAACACCAGCTCTAAAATACCAACAGCTCTTTGACGATCTCCGTGCACAGTCTGATGCAGTAAGTTTCTGCT